>NC_089694.1:1203400-1805100 GCF_031753505.1 Anomalospiza imberbis
TGTAGATCTCCCAGCCATCTGCTTGGCCCTTGAAAGAGTCCTTGAGAAGCCGAAAAATGAAAACCACTTACTTTCTGAAAACCAATCTTGGCTTCCCGGTGCCTGGCTTTCAGGGGAGTTCCACTCGAGGCTTGCTTTCTGTAAGTGCAGATATTCAGTATGTCCTGAAAAATTAGATGCCTTTGAGGATGTTGAAAGCTAGACATAAAAAACCAAATCTATCTGGAGTCGTGTTTGACAACTGACACGATTTCTAATGCAAAAAAAAAAAAAAAAAAAAAAAAAAAAAAAAAAAGAAAAAAAGAAAAAAAGAAAAAAAATAATCCAACCACCAAATAAAATAATAAAATAACCCCCAGAAAGCTCAAAACTTAAAAGAAAATCTACCAAATGGACCCTTGACTCTTTAGGTTTCAAAGCATACATTTTTTCTATCGAGTTTTCTTTAGCCTGCCTAGAAAAAAAATTACAGAGGTAGAGATCCATCTGTTTTCTTCCCTGCTGAGGCACATGACCTTCTTCAGAAGCCAAAGCCCCTTGGCTTGTGCAGCACAGCCAGGGACCCTCAGGAGGTTCACTGAGGGGTGGTAATGGATTTCTTCTGGTCCCTGGTGTCTGCAAATCCTTCTTCCTTGCCAAGAATTTGGGAAGGGATGGGCTGACAGCATCACCCAGACCCTGCAGATTCTCTGGGGCCCACTGAGTCAGCCTCCGGGCAGGAAAGGCGCTATGGCAGGAGGAGGCTGCAGGCTGGAGCTGCCCAAGCTGCAGCAATCCTGTTATCATTTGTTCCCAAGCTCCACAGAAGCCTGTCCTGGACACAGGAAGGATTGCAAGCAGCCTCTGCCTCCCAAGCAGCTGATACTCACGAGAAAAATAGAAGCACAAGGGAAGAGGCAGTTTTGCCTCGTCAGCTAATGATCCTTGACTCTCTTCCTGTGTGTTTTCGGTAGCAAACAGAAAGAGGTCACACATGAAACTGGGGAAGTGTGAGGTGTCTTTATTAAAGCCATCAGTGGGGTTTATGGAATGGAGCAGGCAGCACCGGGCACTGTGTGCTCAGCTGGGCTGGGGTCACGCTGCCCTCCTGCCCCGTGTCACCAGCACCGGGCAGTGCCACCAGCCCTCGGCGTGGGCCTGATTAGAGGGCCAGGTCCCAGCTGGTTTTACCTCTGCCCTCTGCCCAGGCTTTGTCTGCAGCTGAGCAGGGAGCTTTTCAGCTCATCGCCCAGGCCAGTTCAGAGCCCAGCTCCCAGGGATGGAGCAGAGCTGCAATCCTCATCTCCTATTGTCCCATTGATTGTTTGGGCTCTGGAACAGTCTTCCCTTTTGAAGATCTTTTTCTTTTCTTTTCTTTATTTTTTTTAATCTTCCCCCCCCACCCTTTTCTTCTCATTTTCAACCGGCACCAGGAGGGCAGAACAGAAGAGGCTGCTCAAAGACGTTTTCAGCTTGATTTCTCTCAAGAGATCCTAGCTCATGGCAGAAGAAACAAGTTCCTCTGACAGGAAAAAGACCCTCCACCATAACAAGGCAGCTCTCCCTTTTCAGCTGCTGGATTGCTTGCACGGGCTGGGGAGGGCAGAAGATGGAGGGGTGAGGGAGGATGTGATCCAGGGGAATGCAGATGGGAGGAAGGGACTCAGCACGATGGTGATGGCTGTGTGATTAGAGGTGACAGGAACAATAGTGCATGGCTGTGTCTACACTGCCTGCTAGACACACGCTGGCCTCTCAGGAAAGGGGGAACACAATACTTTTAAATTAAACTGGATGGGGCTGCCAAACGGAGGGAAAAGGAAATAAAACATAAGGGCTTTCAAACTGCTGGGTGAGCGGGTGTTTTCCTTCCAGCCACAGCAAAGCACGAGTGGCTCTGGGAAAGTGGGGCTGATGCAGCTCTAAGCCATCCCTGAACATATCCAGCTGTGGATGATGGGGAGCTCGGACACCTCAGGGATGAGAGAGCTCCACCCCAGCCCACGCTGCTGCCCAGCACCCACTGCAGCAAGGCTGCAAACAGCCTTTATCCCACTGAGCAGCCACCCTGCCTGCAGGAGAGGGGGAAACCCCTGAGGAGGGGACGTGGGCATCTCAGGGAACATCCCTGACTGTGGCAGGCACATTCTTCTCTCTCAGGATTTTTCATAGAGGAGCACAGAGAGAAGAAAGAGAAAATAATTTCTACTTCTGCTCCTTGTTTTTCCCATGTGGAATGTGTTTGGAGAATTGTTCACCTGGGGTGATTGCTTGGTTAGGTTCTGGTGAGGATTGTTTGAGCTGATGGCCAATCCAATCCACCTGTGGCAGCACTCTCAGAGAGGGGCACGAGTTGTGAGGAGGTAGATATGGCAGTTAGAACAAGTAGGTTTGTAGTTTTAGTATCTCCTTTAAATAGTATATTAAGGCATTATAGCATAGTTCTAATAAAGAAATCATTCAGCCTCCTGAGCTGGAGTCACACATCAGCATTTCTTCCCACCAGGTTCACCTGCATTTACAATACCTGACAGCTCCAGTGTGAAACAGGCACCACCACTGCATGCAGACTGACACGGTGGGCAGAACAAAAAGTCCCCAACACCGCTCAACCACGTGCCCAGCTTCAGCAATATTCACGTACAAGACAGCTGGAAGAGCTGTTCTGACCCACCACAGCAGCTCCACGTTTCTGTGCTGATCCAGCTCCAGTGATGGTTAACGCTCACTCCTTTCTGTCACCTGGAAAGTAAAGACAACTTTTCTTATGGCTTAGTGTTTCTCTCCTTTCCAAAGCTTTGGCTGTGATTGATGAAGCTGCCTGACATTGTCAGAACTTACTTGAACTAATAAACAATGGAAATGCCTTTATTTGTGCTAGTGCCAGATCCCTCCCACTCACAGCCCCAGGTGTGCTCTTTGCTGGGAGCCCATGATATACTACCTGAACCCCTGCTCGCCATTCTTCATGTTGATTATTTACCATTTTCTGCCTTTTATCTATTCTATGAACATTTTGCCCTAATTGCTCAGCTATTTGTTGATTATCCTGCAGTCGTTTGTCAGATCCTTTCATTCATTAATCTGTGAGAGCCTTCAGTTGCTATTCATCTGATAAGGAAGTTTTTAACCACCAATGCTCTCAGACTGAGATATGACTCATGTCAAGGTCTTAAAAGGAGCAGAATCATGGCCGGCTGTAGCTGTTTGTGGAGTCATTCAGATGGGAACACCACATCCTACTTTTTGCCATTCACCTGTACTGACCTCCTTAAAGCTTCCTTTAGGAGCTAAATTCTTCCCATCCTGAGGTTTGTGGCCATTCTGCTCTGTGCAGTTGCTGCTTTGTAAGTAGACGGGCAAAAAACTTGTTCAGCAAAATGAAATCCTTCCTCCTGGTTTGCTGAGCCCGTGGGGAAGCACAGCTGACAATGCCTGTGGGACTGCTGCCACTTGTAGTGAGCGAGGTGAGCCCTGCCCCGCTGCCTCCTGCTCCTCTCTGCACGCACTGGAGCACATCTTGTGCCAGCCTCGCTCTGCACCAGCCCGAGCCACCTGGAAAGCACATTTCTGCTTCACGTGGATGTATTCTGACAGAGGCAATTAAACCTGCACGGGCCACTGCACATCAGGAGGCTGCAGTATCCGACCCACGTTCAGCACCCTGCCCCACTGGAGCACAGAGCTGCTCGTGCCTCGTGTCCTGCTGCAGCCCTCCCTCTCCCAGTCACCCAGCAAGGGCTGTGTGCCAGCCCAGAGCTCCACAGGACCATCCTGTGCTGTCTTGAACACGCTGCATTTCAAGGAAGCATGACTAGGATGTTGTGCCACTGGCCGCCCTCCAACGAGATAATCCAATTTTTCTGATTTCCAGACTAAATATACTCATTCCTTTTGACAAGGAGTTGCGGTGTCAATAAGATTTGAGATGCACAGACAATAGCCTGGAACATGGTATCTTTCTTTTTGTGCCAAATTGGCACTTTTTTTTCCTGGCTGACAGAGGCAAACCATACACGAGGAGCTTCCTGGGTCCAGACAGCCCAGCACTGCAGCTCGGGCTAGGCTAGCTTCAGCTTGACTGAGCTGCCTGCTTTCCTACACCCTGCTCCCATTGCCTGGTTTTCTCTAAAAGCTTAGCTGGAGGATGACTCACTTCAGTGAACATCAGAATAAAATCCTGCATACAATTAAATGTGCCGTACAGTGCTCCTAGCCAGGCAGAGCAGTGGGGCTGGGCAGCTTTGGAATTAATTCCACTCTCTGTTTATCAGGAGCCTGGCCTTCAATACCTTGCACTGCTCCTAAATATTTTACCTCTTGTTGCACTAATTGAACCTTTTGTCTGTTGACGTTCAATCCTTCCTCCTGGACTGTAGCCAAATCTTCCAGTCTGCTGACACACTTGTTCTTCAGAATCTACCCAGTTCAGGTGTGAGCCACATCTGATGTCACACACTTCCTGCAGGCTAATTTCTCCCACCTTTGGGTGATGTGTATGTGACAGATCACAGGAGCTTGTGAAATCCTTGAGGAACTCAAGGGAAATATATTTTTCCCCTCCAGAACTGTAAACCCCAAACTTTTACCAACATTTCTCTGCTAAAGAGCTAAAGAAAAATGCATTTGCTAGATCTATGGCCAAAAACCACTTAGTTCCTTGTACGACTGCAGCCGTAATTTCTGGCATTTCAACAAGAAGAGGTGATGTTTGCAGAGTTACAGCATTTAATGCTCTGAAATCCACAGTCAGAGGCATCTTTCTATTTCCCTTTAATACCAGCCCCACAGGGGAATGACACAGCCTGGGTCATTGCACTGGCACTCCTTGATCCACCAGGCTTTCTGGGCTCGCTTGGGTACTTACAGCCTTCCTGCAGTCTTGGATCAAGTCCTGCTATTAAAGCAAAGGCATTAATCTTCCCATACTCCAACTTATCTCAAGCTTATACTTGCAGAAAGGTAACTGACCCTCATCCCGAGCTCTTTTGACTATTTCAGGAGCCTTTACAGGAAAACATCATTTTGTAGGCAAGGTAATTATGAGTCTTTCTATTCCTGTATTATACTTGCACAGTTAGTCAGATCTAACCTCACCTGTTTTGTTTAAGAAACAGGCTGCTGAAAAGCCCATTTTTTATCCTGTACATGATGCTGAATACAAATCCCCTCAGGCACACTCTCCAGCAAGCACTTTGCACTGGGGTGTGTGTGTGGGGGCAGAGCTGAGACTCTCCCTGCACCAGAGGAGAGCCCTGTACACCTGTGTCTGTTGGGGCACCTTATGGGCACCCTGACTCTTGCAGAATACCAATTTCAATAGTCACTCAGGCACCAGAATCTAATAACAGTTTGGGCTCCCAGTAGCTTGTTTTTCATTGCTGTTGTACAGTTCTGCCAATTTATGCATTAAGACACTAATGGATTTTATATTCCATCTCGCCAGATCTTCTCCCGGGCTCTAGCTCCCTCCAAACCCTATTTCATGTCTACTTCAAATGCCATTTCCAAGATTTATCCAGTCCAGACAGGATACCCTCTGCCTTCCTGCGGGCAGAGAGCCACAGACTGCAGGACAGTCAAGGGCCCTCTCCTCCTCCACAGCTTTGGGTTTGTTTGTCCTCTGGACCTTGATCCATGAAAGCAATTATTGAATTATTGCTGGTACCTATTGCTGTGCCTAAGAACCTCTAAGTTCCTTTTCTTTCCAGAGGATCCTTCCAGTCCTCCTGGCACATCCTTCCCCTGCCCCTATTTTATGTCAGCAGCATTCCCAGGGCCCACAGTCATTCCTGACATCCAGCAAATTCTGAATGCCAGTTCATTAGTTCATTATCCCCCAGCAGCAGTGCAGCACATACACCAGGAGCCATTTCCTAGGAATGGCTTTTTTTTTTTTTTTTTCAGTTTAGGCTCAAACCCAGCCTTCACTGGTAGCCAGCTGCAGTTAACTGAGTCTCTCCGTGGTCCCTCTGGTCCCTGTCTCCCTGAATTAACAGCTTTCTTTATCATGGGAGGATCCTCCTTGCCTGTATCCTTTCCATGCAAAGGAGCACAGGGGTCCAGGGTGTGTTCTGGGTGAAACAGGACCATTCCAAATATCTCCACCCAGTCACCAGGATCACTTCTCCTCCTCCAGTTTGTACTGCAGTCAATATATCCAGTTTAGCTGAAGGGTTCTGTTTATTTTTCTCTCTTGCTTTCTCACTGGAGTCTCAGAATTCAAGTGTTCCTGCTCACTCTATGTGGCAATGATTGGATTTCTGCTCCTGCCCGCTCAGCCTCTCACAGCCTCGCTCTCCTGGACCTGACTGCTGGGTTACCACCAATCTGCCAGAGGTGAAACGCAGCCTGTGATGCATTCAGACACCCCCTCCCCGCCAGCAGAGCAGAATACAAATGGCCTGGCTAGTATCTCTTCTAGTAAAGGCAGCGGGAGAAGCTGACAAGTGCCACTGCTGCCCTTGCACCAGACCATTTTGGGGCACTTAAATGAGCATTTAGGTACCCACATGCCAAAGTCAAGACCAAACCTGACAGTGGTGAGTCCTTTTCAGATCCCTGGATGGTAGCTGGCATCTTCTGGCTGCTGAGGAGGATTGTTCATGCTCTATTACATCCTTGGCTTTTTCCTTGTAGTGCCTGCTCTCAAAGGCAAACACTCCTGATCTGCCAGTCCAAACCCCTTATACCAGGGCTAACTTTGCAAATATAAACAACAACAACAACAATAATAATAGTAATAATGATGTTAGGAAATTATGTACAATGAAAGGATCATTCTGTGAAAGAGATCCCAGTTCCCTACAGTTTCTCAGCCTACTCGCTTCAGGTCTACCCAGCAACTTTGAGCTGGCAAGAGAATGAACACCCCCAGAAGTGCTGCAGCCAGTGTCCCTCTGTGCCATGACCCTTCTCACCAATGATGGCCTCACCTTAACCCTTCCTTGCCCACACGAGCTGCACAGCTCCATACAGATTTTCTGCTGCCCACGTGAAGCACACAGAAATAGATCTTCCTGCCCTTCCATGGCACAGCCCAGGGGTCACACTGCCCGGCCCTGTCTGTCAGCCAGGGGCTGCTGGCTGAAGAACCGTGCAGAGGAGCAGCTGCCCGTGAAGGTTTGCCCTCCCCAAGTGTCCCTTTTGGAGTTTGGGGGTCCCTGATGGTGCTGCTCCCCCTGCAAGCCTGCATGGGAAGCCGTGATGCCCCGTGCTGCACTGTGGCAGCACTGCTGCGTGTACAGAGAAGGACTCTGTGATTTGTGGTGCTATAAAAGCTGAAAACCTCCATCATTGCCTTTTATATATAATTGAAAACACAATAATTGACTGCAGTGCCAAGTGAGGAAGGCAGCAGCCCCTTGGAAGCACACCGAGGCGTCCGCGCGCACGCAGCCGCCAGCCAGCCGCTGCTGCATGACTCCTCTTAATAGAAGGCTGAAAATAAATCAGAATTATTTCCAGATTAGAGGGAAAAAATCCTGTGAAGATGTTTCAGTCAAGCACAAAGAACACAAAGAAAGCAGCCTCTTTGCCAGTCAGCACAGCATTTGCTTTCCTCTGGTCCTTTGCTCTCCTGATCTCCTCCTGTTCTCAAAAACAAACTGGCTTCATCTTTTTTTTCTGCCTGAGACAGGTGAACACACAGGATTGCAAAGCTGCTGCATCCCCACTGGAGTGTCTGTGAGCAAGCCCTGTGTCTCCTGGAGTCTCCCTTTTAATTTTGTTGGCAGAGGTCCCAGCCAAACTCACAAAATCGATGTGGCTCCTTTCTGAACTGGGTTTCAGCAACAGCGAATACCAGCCTACAGCCACAGTACCCAAGACAATAAACTCTGCTCCTCCTGGCATCACCTGTCCAAATCCCAACCCTTGAGCCCTTAAGCCACACTCATGACACATGAGAGAGGTCAGAGCAGGGCTCAGGAACACCTGGGAGTGCTGCTTGCATCTCTGCCAGCGGCAGGGTCCCAACGCCTGCATCACATGGAGCTGCTGCTGCTGCCCTGCCTGCTGCCCTGCCTGCTGCCTGGTCAGAGCAGTGCAAAAAGTTCTCTCGTCTCCAGTGGTGTGGAACTGCAGGCAACTCATTGACTGCGCTGTTCTTGCACAGGGATTTTGCACGACTTCCTTGGTGCTCCTGCTGGAGGACAAAGCCTGGAAGAACTGCTGTATGGCACATGAGGAGCAGGGGGATGGGGAAGGGGAGGGAAGAAGGACAAAGGCTGAAAGAAAAGCAAAAACCCCTCCCAGAATGCCACCAGCATCCTCCAATTCAGGTGTGTGCATTAGGAGAATATTTCAGTTTTGACTGCTCAAGTGTGTTGTTTTGTTTACCTCGGGGACTTCTAGAGCAAATTATAGAAACACGCCAGTTTACTTCACTCTCATTTTTAGGCAGTTTCACTTTCAGCTTCTTCTGCACAAACAACATGCTACAATTTGGGGGCTGCAAAGGCTGCAGGGAAATATTGATTTCCTCACAATAACACTAAAACAGTTCGACCCAACATTTTCTGAAGGCTTTTACAAAGCATACATTTTGAGGAACAAGTTGGGCTTGACAGACTTCTTTTAAAGAGAGCTGCCTTTCTTGCAGCCACCTTAGAACCCTTATTTACTACTTTAAAAGACAAAAGACAGTTGTGGATGTGAGCAATTTCTCAGGTAAATCCCTGTAAAGTTTCAGATTATCTGGCTATGTGAAAACCTGCATTGTAACGCAAGAAAAATTCCAATTATTCAGCAAATTAAAAAAGACTTAATTATAATATAGAATAATTAATTTCTTTTGATACTTACAACTCAGACACTCCCTTGTATACCTCAGGGGCCCAGAAGTTTTAGTGAATGCAACAATGGGAATTGCTTCTCAGAACAGCCAGCTTTCTCTGAGGCTTGTCTGAGCCTGGCACTAGTTCTGTATAAGAGAGTAGGGACTTATGGCCAATATTCTAGCTGGAGATCCCTGAGCCATCAGATCTCAAATGCAGGAGGTCAGATGCCACCTCAACTATCAAATGCATTCCAAAAAAAGACACCAAAGTTCCCCTAACTGTGGCACTGCTCCTGCACTCCTGCACTGTGTGAAGTGCAGATCATCTCATCTCATTTCATCTCGCCATCACAGCCCCAGCCCAGCCCCCGTGGAGTGCCACTGGACTGGGAACTCCAGAGCCAGTCTCTCTTCAAACCCCTCTGTCCCATGGTTTGAGCACAGACTTCCAGTCCCTCCTGCCCTGTGAAGCTGCTCCGTGTCATCCCTCCAGCTCCTCTGCCGTCACTTCGGTGTGGGCTCTGCCAGAGCTGCAAGGGCAGGGCCAGCGGTCGCAGCTCAGCCCCCCAGACAGGAGCTGGAGGCTCAGATGGACACACAAGGTCAGGAGATGCCAAGGTGCAAAGGAGGCTGTTACCCATCACAGTGACCTTTTTCTCATTTAGTGCCATTTGCCTCGACTACAGAGCCCCTCCTAATTTAATTCCCTCTCCAGTTTACTGGGAGGAAACGGATCCTAGCTCCTGTCCTCCCATCCCATTTAGCCCGGGGACTGGGTGGTGACTGCTGCTGCCAGCAGCTCCACTTAGCCAGGCAAGGAGTCCACGAAGGAAGTGGGCTCTGTTTGCACACTGGTCCCAGGACGGAGGGGCAGCTGAGGGGGAGGCAGACACCCTAAGCACAGCTGCCAAACCCTGAACACACTCATGTACAAACCTGGAGAGGGTGTGGGAAAAGGCAGGGCAGGGCCTCTGGGTCTGCCAGGACAGGAGGTGCTCCTTGGGACGTTTGCATTTTTCCAAAGTCAGCAAAATAGCAAGGACTTGGTTTGGTGAAGGGCTGCAAATGATTGCTCTGTGAGGCTAGCATCCCCTGACAGGCTGCTCCTGTGTTCAATTCTGGAATTGTCTGCCCGGGGAGGTGGTGCAGTCACCGTCCCTGGATGTGTTTAAAAACAGACTGGATGTGCCACTCGGTGCCATGGTTCAGTTGAGGTGTCAGGGAACAGGTTGGACTCGATGGTCTTGAAGGTCTCTTCCAACCTTGTGATTCTGGGATCCAATACACCTTCACTCAGTACACCTGCTGTGCTCTCCCTTTCCAGTCCAAGCTTCAGGGGAAAGCAGCCCTGGGAAGCCTGGTGTGCCCAGGGAGAGCCTGCTGACACGCAGCCAGCTGAAGTCCGTGCTCTGCTGACTCCCTTCTCCCAGCAAGCATTGGAAAGGAGAGGTTTCTGAGAACTCTGGGGGCTCTCAGATCCAGCATCTTAGCCTGGGACTCTGTGACACCCCAGCAGCACCTCTATCTCCCTGTGCATCTCCCAGCACATCACCTCACGGGACCTTTCCCCATCCCTTCACCCTGGACATTTCTGGGCATAAAGTCAGGCCAGCAACCCGTCACACCGCCAGGCTGATGCACACTCAGTGAACAGACAGTTCATGCTACTCATACAGAAGGACGTGTTTGCCCCATTTCTGCTCTTGGTGGAGCACTAAATCCCAGTGAAAGTTATTGTGCCATCTTATTTCTTTTTCAAGGCTCTAAATCTCCTCTCCACCCCTTCATGTGGCACAGATAAGAGCTGCATTTACATCCCTTCAGTCACACCCCGCTGCACAGGAAGGTAAAGCCACTTTGCACAGGTTTGTTAGCAATGCAAGACCCTTTCTTACAATGGTAAACTTCTTTCTGCCATCTTTGATGGCAAAATAGGAAAAGGAAAATTCAATTATATTTCAATCCCTAATAAAATTCACTTATCTTTCATCTTTTTCTATTTTTAAATTATACCTGCATTTGCTACTTTTACTGGATCTTGTCCCTCTCAATATTCAGTAAACTGTGTGTGCATCCTCACTCATCTCCTCCTCTGTGAAGAATTAGAAAGAATTAATAAGCTGGGATATTTGAATAAAATCCTTTTTACTTCATGGCCTGATTTTACTCCCATAAACTCTGCATTTATAGCAACCTCATAAATTACCAACGTATACAGAAAATAAATACTCCTTGTCTCTCCCATTAAGCCTGCAGACTTAGCAAAGAGATCTCTCAAAATCGCAGGGAAAGGAAAGGATATTTTCTTTTCAACTCATTCAACTGGAAATACAATTTTGAGAAAAGCAAAGCAGTGTTTCCCTTTCGCTGTTTCCATTTCATTTGGGCTGATAAATGCCTCTGGGACATAGCATTTCTGGTCTCACCTCTTCTCAGCTGTCTGTCTTTCTCTGTTTCCTTCCCTCTCTCACTCCCTCTGCCCTGCTTTTTCAACTGGCCTGGAAAACAAGAGGTACCTGGCAGTGCAGAGTGCTGGCTGTCTCTGGTTGTTGTTTGTGACCTTCTGCCCACGGCAGGAGTGGTTTCCTTCAGAGCAGCCCTGGGCAGGCTGGGAAGGGGCCGAGCTCTTCACTGCTGACAAGAGCCAGAGGATGTTCCAGGAGGTGTCAAAGTCCCACGGTCCAGCAGGCACCAGACGTGAGTGACAGGGCTCCACTGCAAACAGCCCCATCCAGCAAAAGCATGTGACAGCTCTGGAAGAGAGGAGAGCCACTGTGAATTCATGTCCTTCTTTGTGCTCCTGCTGGCAGCCAGGCACTGAATTAGTGTGAAAATCGAGCAAAAATTAATCTTTGCCTCATAATCCATTATTTAAAAAGGGAACACTCACTCACTATAATTTTCAAGTCACTGCTACAGCAAAGTCATTGTGAAATCTGTAAGTTTGCCATAGGGGAAAAATAGCAACATAAGACTAGGTCTTGAGATTTGCCACAGTGCCAGACTCTTAATCTGCTTCTTGCATTCACCATTTGCAATTTTGTGTTGCAGTTAGAGCCTCCCCAAGGTCACCCCAAACATCTCAGAGCTCTAACCCATCTGTCTCTGATTCCTAAAAACAGACATGGAGATGACTAAGGGACACATTAGGGTCACTCATTTAGCACTAATAGAGAGCCCCTGGCTGGTGCACTGTGAGCAGAGCCCTGGGCAGCCAGGGCAGCACAGCAAAGCCCCTGGGTCCTCACACTCACCTGTGTGCCCACAGTGGGTGGCTGCACCCACCTGCGAGGAAAGGCCAGGCGAGCTGGGATCCCACAGCCAGCTCCACCAGCAGCTCTCAGCCCCAGAGCCCCTGCAGGCACAGCTGTGGGGTCAGAGCCCCGCCACACCCTCCATGGCCACAGTGGCCAGCGGCTCAGGGGCTCAGCTGGCCCAGCCAGGGCTTCCCCTGGCACAGCTGCCCCTGGCACAGGCAGTCCTTGCCCTGTGCCGCACCTCAGTGGCCACAGGAACTCCTGGGCTGTTCCACTTGTCTCACCGCTGCTCTCCAGCCTTCCCTGGGGTCTGGGAGAGCACTGAGGTTGAGAGGATAAATCAAAGAGCCTTGTGGCTACAGGAACCATCTCCAGGCCTTTGGGAAGGCAGGAACCAGGTCCCTGCACCCCTCTGTGTCTCTCCTGCCCCTCAAGCATGGCACTCACTCTCTCCTTGCTGGTGTGTGCACATTTTGATGCTGCTTGGGCTCCTGCGAGTTGTTTTGCAGCCTGGGAAGCCAGGCTCTGTTGGAATCCCTAAGATTTAATGTGATATAACAACAGTGCTAACAACGAAATACATATGTTACTGAGCGTGAGACACGCACACAAATCCAGCTCCTGCCACCACACAAGAAAGGACTAGCAGGGAAATTTGTGTTTTGTTTCTGCTTTTAGGAAAACGCAGAGGAAACAAACAATAATGGTAGACTATAAAACAGCAATAAAAAGAATGGAGATTAGACTGCAGCATGCAGGCACTTAAAAAGAAATAAATAGCAAAATATGCCTAAATTTGCTTAAATTGGGTCTGAAAAACAAACTCGAGAAAAAAAAACTTGCCCCCCTCCCCAAAAGCCACAGGCTGCCTAAAAAAAGATTTTATGGGAAGAAAAGACCGATGAATACTTTGAGAATGTGTTAACTTTTGAACAGCTTGAATATTCAAATTGGAATAAAAATATTCCTTCAATTAAAAATTATTAAAATTAGCTCAAAGTATTTTTTGGTGTGTTCACTGCAAGAATTTAATAGGATCTAGTACTCAGCAAAGCTTTGAAGCAAAAATAACGTCTCAGGAGCTCATTACGCATTAAATCCTATCAAAAAGCAGAATCCCACTATGAAATTAGCACGATTTGCAAATCATTATTGCAGGTTACTCCTTCCCCTGCTCTTTTGGTCACTCTTAACTTGAATCTGTGATGTTGTCAAAAGCAACAATAACAAAAACCACTCACGGAAAAGCGGGGACTGCCTCTGAAGCACCCTGAGCTGCAAGCAGCATGGGAGAATAGTCACACAGAACAACAAACACAGCAGAAGCTGTCAGGAAAGCCGAGAGGTAGAAAGTGAAGTGAATCCAGGGATGTGGATGAAAATAACGTTTGGGAACTCTTTATACAGGAGGAAATGTTAAACCTTGTGCCTCCCCGGGCTTCTGTTAATGTAGTGGTGTAGTTTTCAGTCTGGGTCTTGGCATGGCTGAATTAATTGGTTATTTTCTGGGATGTGTTCACTCACAAGTGTTCATGAAATATGAAACACTGGACAAAGTCTCCTTTTAATGAAATGCTGGTTCTTGTTTCCTATTGCTGAACTGGGGGAAGAGGGGAAAAAAAGGCCAATCAATATGGTCTGAAAGAGCAATAGCTCATTAAAACTGGAGGCTGTCAGTACAGAATGTGCCTGTCACTTGGGGGTACTGAAATGGTGCCGGTAATGGCACTTTATTCTGTGTTTGTTAAAAGTACTTGTGGTGTCTGCTAAAAGTGATCAGGTGTTGGCTGCCTTCAGCATTTCTGGGGGCCAGAGGGAGGTGACAAGTGAGATAGAGTCACCAACCTGTGAGCTGAGTTAGGGGATTCATCTCCACAGAGCCCAGCTGTTATTTTTAATGCAGTATGTGGAATATTAAACTGTTTATCTTGTTATTGAAGCCATAAGAAGGCTCTTTCATGTCATCATTTCTATTTTATTTTGTTTAGAGTCCTTCATTAACTTTTCATATGAAAGATCTGTAATTTAGATCTTCAAAGAACTTTCAAAATGTAAGTTTTAGGGACGACAAGTGCTGTATGTGTGCAGTTCTATTCTAAAGGCAAAGTCAAACTGCACAAATACCATCAAGACTGCTTCTTCCTTTCCTTTTTTATTTATGAGTAAAACATGGGGGATTTCTCTGGGGAAAAAAGAATCAGTCTAACTTGATACTAATCAGCACATGCAGAAGGCTAAAACAGTGCTACCTCTGAAAGGCTAAAGAAGGCCTTGTGACCTGTGGGCCAGGGCAAAAAGCCCTAAATTAATTAGAGCTACTTTAAGCCCAGGAATACTCTGCATATAAGCATTGGGTTTGTTTTGCAATCCTAATTCTTAGCAACCAAAGCGCACAAGCCCCTCAAGCCTGCAGGGGTTTCATCCTCCTGTTGGGCCAGCGAGCACAGCCTGGTGTTTGGGCACCTGGGAGCAGGGCAGAGCCTGGCCTGGCTGGTAAGCTTCGCTCCTGTGCTGCAGTGTGCAGCCCTGATAAGGAGGGCAGCCTGAAGAACATTTCACTGGGACATTCCTTCAGCAGCCACAGCAGGGCTCAGGAGCTGCAGACCAAATCCCTGCCCCACACAAGTCTGGACCGATATCCTGACAAATCCAAACAGATTTATTTTACCACATCCAAGGCTGATAACCCCTCTTGGGTCAAGTCCCTTATTATAAATCAGTCGATCAATCCCCAAGGCTGCTAAAGCATTTGGTTTCACGTTGTGATGGTGAAGCAATTAAAAGCTCAGCCCTAAACAAATTAGATTTTGTATGTTTGGTTTTAGAAACATCCAGAAAGGGGTCAGATCTTTTATCACTGTTGTCAAGGGGGAGGGAGAGAATCCATCAAGTCACACAGAACTAATTTACACCACTTAGTGAAAAAATTGGAGCTATAAAGGGTAATCCAAGTAGAAAGGTTTCTTTCAGGACAGAAATGCACCAGGCTCTGCTGAAGCCTGACAGATCATGAGCTGGTACCAGCTGAGAACTCAAAAGAATTAGGGACATTCTGGAGAAAAGGGACATCTAACAGTGACTGGGAAAATGCTGGAATCTGGAGTTGTCTGGCCATGTTTGTACACTGTCCTGTAATGTCCAGGTGGTGTTTGCCCATGGTGGAGCTCAGAGGGTCACTCTGCTGCACTCCCCTGCAGATGCGCCCAGCTGTGCTCCCCTGGCATCTCCCATGGGTGGATGAGATCTCACAGGGGCTCCCAGGTCCCTGTTCCTGGGACTCACCCCATCCTGCTGTCTGCTCTCCATTCCCTGTTCCTGGGACTCTCCCCATCCTGCTCTCTGCTCTCCATTCCCTGTTCCTGGGACTCACCCCATCCTGCTCTCTGCTCTCCATTCCCTGTTCCTGGGACTCACCCCATCCTGCTGTCTGCTCTCAGGTCCCTGCTCTCCATTCCCTGTTCCTCACACTCACCCCATCCTGCTGTCTGCTCTCCATTCCCTGTTCCTGGGACTCACCCCATCCTGCTGTCTGCTCTCCATTCCCTGTTCCTCACACTCACCCCATCCTGCTGTCTGCTCTCCATTCCCTGTTCCTCACACTCTCCCCATCCTGCTGTCGGCTCTCAGGTCCCTGTTCCTCACACTCACCCCATCCTGCTGTCTGCTCTCCATTCCCTGTTCCTGGGACTCACCCCATCATGCTGTCTGCTCTCAGGTCCCTGCTCTCCATTCCCTGTTCCTCACACTCACCCCATCCTGCTGTCAGCTCTCAGGTCCCTGTTCCTCACACTCTCCCCATCCTGCTGTCGGCTCTCAGGTCCCTGTTCCCCACATCCACCCCATTCTGCTGTCTCTCTTGCCTGTCAGGCACTGAGACACAAACAGCAGAACCCTGAGCTGGGGCAGGCAGGGCTGGGCAGCTCTGACAAAAGCTGGGGGCTGTGTTCAGCCCTGAGTGATGCCAACACATTTTTGGGTTAAATTTCTCCTTCGATTCTGCCAGCAAGTCCACCCAGGCTGAAGAGTGCAAACTGTTCAGAGTAGGGACCATCACTCACTGTGCCTTTACTCATCAAGGCACAAGGCTAATGCCTTATCTTTAATGAAAGTCTCCACATGTTCCTGTACTATAAATAATAATTTAAATATTGTATGTCTCAGCTCCAGTGGCTGAGCTTGAAGTGATCATTTTGGAAAGATGGAACAGCTCTCATCTAAAAATACGTATCTGAAAAACTATTCTGGAAGTAGCCAGACTTATAAATTGATAAATGAGTTGAAGCTGGGATGGAGACCATGATGAGAGGAGAAACTCAGCTCTAAGAAGGAAAGAAATTAAAGGAAAGCAAGAACTGTTCCAAGACTTTTATTGTTTAAAATCAAGGATTTGAGGCGTAGTGATATAACAACTGGGAAACTGGCATTCTGAAATGCTGACCTAGATGAGGAGCTTCTGAATCCACAAAAACATCATTAAGGAGACTTTCCACTTAACAAAAATAAGCAGGAAAAATGGAAATTTTTTTATGGAAATGTAACTTTGTAGGAGATTAAAGAAGCATGACAGAAACCCAAAATGAGGATTCAGAGGAAGCACATCTCAGCCAGCTAGGTGGCTTTGATCCTAATTGATAGGAAGCCCAGACACCATCACTCTCCCTCCAGTCCCTCCACACGAGCAGCAGGGCCAGACACCAGAGCCTGGAGAGTGCAAGAGTCCATCCCTGCACTGCATTTACCTGCTGCACCCAGCCTGCTGCCACTGGGGAGGACACTTCCATGACTGAGGCTTGGGGTTGGACAAAGTTATACACTTTTCATAAATAAACAGTCTTTTTATACCCTAAGCCTGCTTTTTTCACTGAAAAAATGTGATATTGCACATTTTTCTGACACTCAGAAGTGCAGAGTAGGAACAGTCCCTCTGACATATTTCCTTTAATAAACCAGTAAAATTCTAGCGTATTCTTTTTCCACATTCCATGTAAAGAACAGAAAACATTTCTCATTTCTATTTGAATTTTATCACTTCACTAATACAAAAGACATGTACTTCTAAGCATGACCTACCAAAGGTCTTCGAATTTCACAGCGCACAGACCAAATTAATTGCTTTATTAATGGTTATGATAAAACCAGAGCTCTGCTTCCTACTTAGGAAAACCTTTTTCTCTGAGAGTCTTTATGATGTAAACACGTGAAGGTGAAAGCACCGAGCAACACTGGCTCTAGGGATGGTGAAATTTGGGGCAGGGAGGATGCAGAGGGGCTGGAAGTAAAGAAGAGCAGAAAACAGCAGAACGTGGAGCAGGATCCATTTCTGTGGTCAGGATGAATGGGCAGCTTTTATTTTCAGGAACAAAAACCTCCCCACAGTCCTACCTCAACCCAGTTACAGAGGAGATCTCTTGGTGAGGGGAGTTCTTGGACAGAGATTCATTTGAGGCACACAGAAATCAGTGAGAAGCTCTAGCCCTGCAGTAGGTTTTGTTTTAGCCCTAAAAACTTATAGCACCCACCTAAGTTTCAGTGAAAGTTGCAGCTTTACTGGGATGGTGAGCAAAAACTGCAGAAAGGCTCTTTGTTGACTCAGAAATCCCCCACTTGCAAATGGAGGGAAAGGATGAGCAGAGGATGGAGAGCTTGAGCAGCTGAGGCTGAAGCAGGGAGACAGAAAACGGGTGGCTGCCTTGGCACTGGGTGTGGAGAGCTGGGAACCTGGGGAAGGGTTAAGTCTGCTCTTACCCTGCACTGCAGTTCAAGCAGGAGACTTTTATGCTGACAGAATGCAGGCTGGAAAGGGAGAAGAAAGCTGATTGATAGCAAAGAATCAAGCAAGTGAAAGTGAATAATAGAGGAGCAGACAGTAATTGTTGAAGGAGATTTGATAAACTGTTTCAGAGCAAGACAAGGAGCAAAGAGTCAAATACTGTGCTGCCATAAAAGCCAAAAGTCAGAAAAAAATAATAAAAGTGATGATTCTTTTTTCTTCCCTCTCAGAAAACGCCTAATGGGGCTACATGAGAGAACAATCAATTGGGCTGATTTAAACTGTGTTAAAAATTATTTTTAAAATAATCCAAATTATTCCACTCGATTTAATTGGTGAATCAGCAAGATCTACCATGTTCTATTTGAAACCAGGGTGGAGGATTATGAAATGAAGCACAGAGGAGCAGGGCTCCCACAGGAGCCCTTTGCAAGAAACCTGAGAAGGAAAACATTAGGAAGGTTTGAACAAGAACCTTTTAGCAGGCACTAAAAACATGACCAAAATGTCAGCATTGAGGAGATCCCAAGACAGTGAAGAAAGGGGAGATAAGAAATAATAGTCAAAGGGGCCCAAATTGACAGGACGCCTCTGTCAGCTGGATGCCACAGCAGGAGGGACCAAGGGCCAGGGGCTGTTCTGCTGGGTGCCAGGACTGGAGAGACCAGCCCTGGCTGATGGGTGCCCTGCAGAGCTGGCAGCAGGGCTGGAAGGGCAGGGGGATTTCAGCCTTTCTCGCCACAGTGCCTGAGAAAACGAGACCTTGGGTAGTCTGCATGCTGAAGGAGGAAGTCAGCAACAGCACGGGGGCTTTTTAATTGAAGAGATTAAAAATTGTTTGACCCATGGTTTGTTGTCCTTGTGCACAATCTTCTGAGAAAGAACAGAAAGCAAGGAGTGCCCTGCAGCCTCGCAGGTGTGGGCCCAGAGTGCACAGAGAGTTGTTCATCACACACACAGAGGTGTTCATCACACACAGAGGTGTTCATCACACACAGAGGTGTTCCACACACACAGAGGTGTTCATCACACAGAGGTGTTCATCACACACAGAGGTGTTCATCACACACAGAGGTGTTCATCACACACAGAGGTGTTCCACACACACAGAGGTGTTCATCACACAGAGGTGTTCCACACACACAGAGGTGTTCCACACACACACACAGGTGTGACACACATAGAGGTGTTCATCACACAGAGGTGTTCATCACACAGAGGTGTTCCATCACACACAGAGGTGTTCATCACACAGAGCTGTTCCACAAACACAGAGGTGTTCATCACACACAGAGGTGTTCATCACACAGAGGTGTTCCATCACACACAGAGGTGTTCATCACACAGAGCTGTTCCACAAACACAGAGGTGTTCCACACACACAGAGGTGTTCCACAGAGGTGTTCCACAAACAGAGGTGTTCCACACACACATAGAGGTGTTCATCACACACACAGAGCTGTTCCACACACACAGAGGTGTTCCACACACACAGAGGTGTTCATCACACACAGAGGTGTTCCACAGACACAGAGGTGTTCCATCACACACAGAGGTGTTTATCACACAGAGCTGTTCATCACACACACAGAGGTGTTCATCACACACACAGAGGTGTTCCACACACACAGAGCTGTTCCACACACACAGAGCTGTTCCACACACACACAGAGGTGTTCCACACACACACAGGTGTTCCATCACACACAGAGGTGTCCCATCACACAGAGCTGTTCCACACACACAGAGGTGTCCCATCACACAGAGCTGTTCCACACACACAGAGGTGTTCCACACACACAGAGGTGTTCCACACACACACAGGTGTTCCACACACACAGAGGTGTTCCACACACACATAGAGGTGTTCATCACACACACAGAGCTGTTCCACACACACAGAGGTGTTCCACACACACAGAGGTGTTCATCACACACAGAGGTGTTCCACAGACACAGAGGTGTTCCATCACACACAGAGGTGTTTATCACACAGAGCTGTTCATCACACACACAGAGGTGTTCATCACACACACAGAGGTGTTCCACACACACAGAGCTGTTCCACACACACAGAGCTGTTCCACACACACACAGAGGTGTTCCACACACACACAGGTGTTCCATCACACACAGAGGTGTCCCATCACACAGAGCTGTTCCACACACACAGAGGTGTCCCATCACACAGAGCTGTTCCACACACACAGAGGTGTTCCACACACACAGAGCTGTTCCACACACACACAGGTGTTCCACACACACAGAGGTGTTCCACACACACAGAGCTGTTCCACACACACACAGAGGTGTTCCACACACACACAGGTGTTCCATCACACACAGAGGTGTCCCATCACACAGAGCTGTTCCACACACACAGAGGTGTCCCATCACACAGAGCTGTTCCACACACACAGAGGTGTTCCATCACCAGGCTCCCTGCTCGTGCTCCCAGGGGATGACTCTGGGGTTGAGCTGGCACTTTGTGCTGTGTGGCTGCACTTGCAGGTGGCGTTTGCACTTTACCAGTTGCTGGGTGCTGGTGTGGAGCTGCAGCTGGGCTGCAGGTCGAGGCAAGAGGCGGGAGGTGGGCTGGCACTGCGAGGGGATGAAGGAGGCTGCCTTGGAGGGATCCCTGCTGGCCTCCCCAGCACACTGATCCCCCTGTGTCCACAGGCCAGACAAGGTCTCAGAGCTGGAGTGAACTCAGATGTAAGGCTGCAGTTGGCCCCTTCCCAGAGAAAGCTGGATTTCTTTAAGGCTGGCTTTACAGCTAAGCATGGCTTCCCCCATCCCAAACACTGCTGGGAGAGCCCAGGTCATCTCCAGCCCTGGATAACCCCATGCTTTGACAAAGGTAGAACAACGCTAGCATGGAGGACAGGATTAAGAAAGGGCTGTTGTCTCCTTTAGAGCACAGATCACCTTTAAAGGTAGAAAATCAACTACAAAAAGAATCTCGGGAATGTAAGGAAGCAGCACTCAGAGAATGCAGGCTGGAGCCTCGCACCTCCCAGCATGCCTGGAACACAAACAAGTGTAAAAGCAATCACTGATTAAAGTTTGTCTTTTCACTGTTTGACCGGCCTAAGGGAGACAATAGCAGGATAAAAAAGAATAATAACAGCAATCAGCCTATGGGGGTAATTTTTAATAAGAGTGCTGTGCTGAGGAGGAAGCCCTGCCCGTACCTGTCTGTGCCAGGGCTCCCAGGAGGGCGGCTGCTGCTGCTCCGGGATCAAAAGGAGCTCTGGAGGGGACAGGGACACTGCGGGGTCAGCGCTGGGGAGTGCAGCACACGTGGGCAGGGCAGGCTTGGCCTCAGCACAGCTGCAGTGCATGGGAGTGCAGCAGAGCAGGGATGCAGTGGGGTGAGGGGGTGATGAAAGCGCTGACAGCACAGCGCCGCTAATGAAGGCATGAACTGAGCACTAGGGCTTTTTTTAAGGACTGCTTAATGAACTCCACTTTTAGATACATCAAGTAAAATATGTAAAATATTCACTACAGGGGTGAATCTCTGAGAGACCAGGAATAGACACCACTGGGAAAACACAGCTGCACCTGAGGCTGCAGAACAGCTCAAAGGGGCCATCAGACATCCCCCAGCTGCCTTGCTGGGCTGTGGCAGGCTGGCACCACAGAGGAGTTGACACCAGTGGTACGTATGCCACAGTGGGGGAATCATCTCACTTCAGTGTCTCATTTTGCCAGCCTAATAATGGAACTAATCATATTTACCCACCTTACAATAGAGCAGTGAAACTTAATGGGGTGCTTTGAATTCTTGGACAATACGCCCTATAGAATTACAAAATTATAACAGACTCCTTCTCAAAGATCCTACAGTGTTTCATCTTACTGAAACTGCCATGGTAACTCACTGCCCTGAAAACCTTTGTTAAAAACCTCAGTTTTCTGTTGCACATCTGCTTCCAAAGCAGTGATAACCCTGAGTGGCCACTGCTGTGATCAGAGACATCTCTCATGTGATGCTTTTTGATGAATGCCCTGCCACAGCTCTGACCAGGCCCTTCTGTGGCCATTCCAGAACTTCAAATAGATTTACATCCCCAAAACACAGCTGATGAATTAATGTGACTCCAGGGCTGATGGGTCAAGGGAACTTAAGAGATGCAAACAAAAAAGTGCCAAACTGCCCCCAAGTTGAGTATCATATTTAGGGACTGCTAGTTCTTTTTCCTATGCAGGAAGAATTTGCCAAGGAGTTGCAACAGAACAATATCATGAGGATGCATTCCTCTTTCCAGGTGTTGGATACATCATGGAAAACACTGTCCTGCCTTTTAGGCTTTTCAGACCTTTCATTCAAACTTTTTCATTTTTCAGCACCTTCATGGGCTTACACCTTCTTCAAATGAACATAATGATAAAATGTCAGAAACAGAAAACCTGACCCTTCGTGTTCCACTCATGCATCATCAGTTCAGTCCTTATTCCCCACACAAAGGTGGCAAAAGTGCAAGGGAAACTTATTTCAACAAGTTCAAACGAAACTTATTTTATCATTGTTCCACAGCAAGAAAACTAACCTCCAAGTCCTTAAACTGTGGGGTTTTTTGAGTGATAGCTTTTCCTATAGCACTAGCTTATGGTGTCAGACCCTTCAAAAGGGGCTGGAAATGAAGAAGATTGCCCCACTTGCCTAAAATTCACCAGAGAAAGGGATGGAACTTAACGAGCTGACTAAAGAGCTGATGAGCTGATCCAGTGTTGGAGTCCAGGACATCCCTCTGGCTGCCCTGGCTGGCTCCAGACCCTGGCAGGGGGCTCGGAGACCTTGGCACCAAGTCAAAAACACCTGTGGCTCCGATTTTAGCCCGTGGGAAAAGCTGTCAACTCTGTGTGAGGAATTACAAGCCACAGGGGTTTGAGTAGTGTGGTAGCTGAGTTAACACAGGGTGAAAATGTGGAATTTTGGGGTTTTTAGAATGGGGTTCAAGGGGACAAGATGGAGGGATTTGGGCGTGTCCTGGCCTTCTTCTCCTTCTCCTTGCCCTCCGTGTCTCGCTGTGATGGTGACACTTTTCTGTTGGTTTAAGGTACAGGCACACTGTCCAACAGAAATGACAGACATTGGCACGTTATTGTAACCATGGCACACAGAGTTTTTGGTATAAAATGTGAACACTGCCCTGAGGGCAGACAGAATGCCATGGCCGACCTGCTGGACAGAGCTCAGCAGGGCAGAGAGAGAATGTTCTGGATAAGGGAAAATAAACAACCTTGAGAAGCTGACCCTGCGCATCCAGACTCCTCCTTTGGCTGCTCGGGCTGGAAACGAGGACTTTTACACTCCTGGGGTCACCTTGACCAACAGACCCTGAGCACCCAAAGCTGATCCCACCCTGGCTGAAGAGTGACCTTCAGACAGAGCATCAGGGGCTGCTGTGAGCACGGAGCAGCCTCTGCAGGCTGAGCCCCAGGGCAGGGCTGAGGGCAGAGCTGCTGCAGGGACCTCGGCAGTCACAGCCTGCCCAAACCCTCCCACTGGAGCACGCTGAGGCAGGAGGGGCAGTGCTGGTGATGGAGGGGACACTTTGCCCAGGGTCCCATCAGCACGTGAGGACGAGAGGGCTCCACACAGAAAATGTGTTTCCTTCCTGCATCAAAGCTGCTGCTCCTGCCCACTGAAACACACTTTGAGATAAACTAGCAGAAAGCTCCATTTGAGATAAAGCCAGTGAAGTTTGTTTCAAGTGCTCACAGATGTGGAGAAATCTGCAAAGCCACCTTGCCCAGCCTCCAGTGCAGCTGGGCAGGGTGACGTGGAGGGGACTCTGCGAGGTGGCAGATAGGGCTGGGCCTGTCCCCCGTGTCCCCAGCTTCCACCCCAGGCTCAGGGATGGGGGAAGCTCATGGAAACCCTGCTCAGCATCAGCACAGGGCTGTGGCATCTGGCCCTTGGCCCTCAGCACAGGGGCTGGCATACAGCAGTAAAAATCCTGGCTGGCTCTGCTGACAGCACCCGCTCCTGTGTCCTGATAAGCTGGGCTACACAAGGACAATTCTAAATGTCTCCAAGACATGTTAGAATGCATGTTTTAATTTAATCAGAGAGAACAAAAAAGCACATTAATCACTGCTCTCTTAACAGCAAAGATGTCCAGATATTTGCCAAGATAGCAGCGTTTTTCCCAAACACACCAGGTACAAAAGGACAACAACAACAAAAAATTACAGCCTTACAGGGGTAGGTACAAGGCCAAGCTGCACCTCGTGCTCTGCTGAGCTGCTGCCAGCACAGACAGCTGGGCCAGGGCAGGAGCCTGGCAGGGCTGTGGAAAGGAAGGGCTGGGACAGACCTGCAGCTCTGTCCACAGCAAAGCCACCCCAAAGGAGCTCTGACACCCCTCGCCCCAGCACACCTGGCCCCAGGGCACCGCTGCAGGACGCGTTTGCTTCCTGATTCTTCTGTATGGGGAGCTGAAAACTAACAGGAAACATTCCCCAAAATGACAACTGCAGGCTGAGGTACCAATCACAGGGCTGATCAAGGAGCTTTCTGACGTGTGATGGAAGGATCAAGGAGCTCTCTGATGTCAGAGTTTAGATATGTCCTTTCCTTACCATTCCCAGAAGAGAAAATAGCTCTCATCATAATAACTTCTTTGTTTTTGCCTTCTGTGCTCTGCTTGACTCACAGCTGCCCCTTTACAGCACCCACCATTTTTAAATGAGACCCTTGAGGCTTGTTCCTGGCTCTGCTGAGGGGTTTTCGGTGGGACCTGAGGCTGCAGCTGCCTGTTTGCCTCCAGGAGATGCACTTAGGTTGGAACCTCACCTGTGCATCCTCTGGAAACGTACCAGGGGGTGCTGGTGCCCAGGGGCAGCCAGGGTGCTGTGTATTAATGACACCAGAGCATGAAACATCTTCTCAAGTCTAACATAAAGAAGGATCAGCTCAGAGACCTAAACACCACAGAGGCACACAGCTTCACAGCTGAAGAGGCACTTTCCAAAGACAAGGCTGAGCCCCAGTGTTATAATACCCCATGCAGAAAGAAGCAAGCACAGCTACTGTCTTTTAAGTCCTAAAAAAACATCTCTAAAAGTTCCACTGGACCCAGCTACAGTCTAGCAGGACCTGGCTGGACTGACCACACACTGTAAAACCAAGCACCTCAGAAACATTCCAAGTTTAATGGTGTAGGCGAGCACGTAGACAGGTTTGTGCTTCTCAACTCTCTGTAGGAAGTTAAACTTCTCAAATTGAGCTTCTTGTGACATGAGGTTTTCTTTCTTCCTACTCTTGTTATGTTTTCCTCTCTCAAATTAACGCATGCAGCTGACTCTGGAGGAGCAGGGTAGGGAGTGAAGAGGCTCCAGGTAATAATCACCTTCCCTAACTGTCAAAGGATTGTTTCTGTTAATGCAAAATGCAGGCGGTTTATTGACAGAGATACACTGCAGAGGGATGATTTTGCTTGCCTCTCCTAGGCTAAGAAAGTACACAGAGGAGCTGGAGGGATGCACTGGTTTGATCTCCAATGGACAGAAGTCATAATGATATGTTCAGCTGAGAGGCTCAACTACCCCGACAGCTGAGGACGTTTGGCAGGAGAGATAAGTGATAATCATCTCCATCAGGCATTGCCACTGCACCTCTTCATTCCAAGTCACAAGAGGCTCTTTGCTTTTCCCTTCTTACTCCAGGCTACAGCTCTTGTGAGGAGAGGGGAGCAGGGAGGAGAGGGGCTGGGCTGTCAAACACAGGGACAGAAGTGCTGGGGGCACGTGAAGGAGCCAGAGGCTGTGCTCTGCTAGCCACACTCAGGTGCCACCCCTGACCTGCAGCCTGGGAGAAGTCCAGCTGAAGGCAGTGAGACTGTTCATGTGAGAAATGATGAGAAGGATTAGGTGGAGCTGGAGCACACTGATAGCATTGCTGGAGCATTTTCCCAGGCCTCGTTTTGGGCATCGCTTGCTCGGGTGCTTTCACAGAATTACTCGAAATGTAAATTCCAAAAGGCACAAGACCTGTGCGTCCTTCAGGTTGACTGCAGAAATTTAAACTGGTTTTTGTTTTTCTGACCATCCCCATGTATCCCTGAGAAATAAAGAGCCATTTCCCTAAGAGCAGGTTTAGAGACACTGCTCAACAGCCATCCAGTGTGACACAGTTGTGCTGTGGTACATGTTAGCAGTATCCAACCTCATCTGACAGGAACTAGAAAACATCTTTTTCTTCTGAAGCCACAAGGGAATTTAAAGAGGGAAAGCATAGAGTACAGGAAAAAAATGTAGGAAGTACAAAATCAATTCATCTGTGGCATTTGGCAATTCAAATTAACCTCAGCTTATTAGCACATGGCTATTCATTA
Source organism: Anomalospiza imberbis (assembly GCF_031753505.1). Taxonomy (NCBI): domain Eukaryota; kingdom Metazoa; phylum Chordata; class Aves; order Passeriformes; family Viduidae; genus Anomalospiza; species Anomalospiza imberbis. The sequence continues at coordinate 1,229,534 of NC_089694.1, forward strand.
ATTTTCTCTTTTTACTCTTTAGCTTGGCAAATGAATGATTACTGCTTAGTGATATTTGATCAAATAAGCTGCTATTGTTTCCATTCCACCTCCTGCAAAAGTCTGAGGAAAAACAGTAAATACCAACAAGAGAAGAACCCTCTGGAAACACGACCCCAGGAAAAGACTGGTGGATGTTTTTGCATATTTCTTTCTGGAATCACACGTGACAGGAGGCTACCAAAATGGGAATTTATTGGAACAACCTCTGTCAAAAGTGCAGGTACCATTTGACAGTGTGTGCTCAGAGGCTGGGTTTACGTGTCATGGCAAAGACTGCATTTCTGTGGCACCAACGTGCCATTATTCACCTGCTGAATCCCCCAGAGATGGGTCCTCAGCAGCCTGGCTGCTCCTTGGAAGCCCCATCTGAGCAGCCTGGATTACCCAGACCTTGTGTGAGCTGGCAGTATCCCAGGGAATTTTCCCAGAGCTGTGGAAGAGAGCATTTCCTCATCAGGAGGAAGCTGCAATGGCCACGCAGCTCTTGGCTCTCTTTGGCCTTTGTGACGAGTGGGGCTGGTGGCTCATGACGAATATCCCTGCCCGAAGATGAAGATCAGATTACTGGAGAGCACAGAACAGAACACTTGATCATTTATGGAAGAGCCTTGTAAAATGAGCAGACACCCACATCCAGAAGCTTTTGCAAGTCACGTCTGTGTGTCTGAAGGCTGTGCACAGCTTTGCCAGCTACTGGCTCCTGTCAGTGATGTGCTGGCACACCTTGACACAGCCTCCAGAGAAAGCAACTGGGTTCCAGCTCTGTAACTAGACCTCCTAACTTGCCAATTAAATCTGGAGGCATGAATTAAAATGTAATTACTGAATATCAGGAACAGTAGGGGAATGGCCTCAGCAGCATTTACTTATTATTAAGAAAAATAATATTCTATTAAGTATTTATTTATAGGATAAGGGGCAGCCCTCTTTAAACTGAGAGAGGGCAGGTTTAGATTAAATATTAGGAAGAAATTGTTCCTTGTGAGGGTGGGCAGGCCCTGGCACAGGGTGCCCAGAGCAGCTGTGGCTGCCCCTGGATCCCTGCAGTGTCCCAGGCCAGGCTGGATGGGGCTGGGAGCAGCCTGGGACAGGGGAAGGTGTCCCTGCCACGGCAGGGGAGTTGGAATGAGACAATCTTTAAGGTCCCTGCCAACCCAAACCATTTTATGACGATTCTGTAATTCTAGAGGAAGATTTTCCTTCTGTCTGAAGCCAGATCAGTAAGGGAAGGGAAGAAAACAAAGCAGGTCTTCTGCAAAAACCGGGGACAAGCAACAGGGAGGACCCTGAGTCTGTACTCTGCTGGCTACAGCTGAGCAACTTGTTAAGTGCATAAGTGTTTCTGAGATTCCAAGTGAGGCAATAAGTGTTTCTGAGATTCCAAGTGAGGCAATAAGTGTTTCTGAGATTCCAAGTGATTTCCTGTGAGGCAATGAAAGCTGTCACTGTTACCATCCCGCTCTCCTCCTTCTGAGGGAGTGGCAAAGCTCTGCTCCTGACGTTCTGGGAGCCAGCCCTGCCTCCAAGCCCCCCTTGAGCACAGCTCAGGAAGATTCCCAGCACAAGGGAAGCAGGAAGCTCAGCTGCCTCTCCAGCAGCAGCAGCAGCAGGGGTGTTGACAGGGGTGGAACAAGCAGCAGCTGTGCCTGCAGCAGGAGCTGGCGTCCAGGGATGTCACAGAGCATCAGGGGTGGCAGCAGGCTCCTGCCAGCACCTCTCCCTTCAAACCCAGCCTGGGTTTTGAGCATATGCCTGCACGTTGCAGGGAATAAGGAGGTGGGAAGATGTGCTTGCTTCTCCTTTTGTGCCACACGTAAAGCTGTGGATCTGCAGTCTCACAGACTTTACTGGGTCAACCAAAATACCTCTGCTGTGTTCACATCAGGGCTTTCAGAAGGACTGCACTGGTGGTTCCCAAAGCTTGGCTCACCTGGGTGGGAAGTGCCCAGAGCAGAGGAACACTGCAGCTGCTCCATCCACCCAGCCTGCAATGGCACAGTTAAGAACAGAGGCTGCAGCTTCCTCTGGGCTTTTCCCTTGGATTATTCCAAGGTTATTACCTAGGCACTTCTAATGAGCAGGCTGAGCACTGCAGCTGCAGGAGAGATGGGAAGGAAAAGGTCAGATGCTTGCTCTCATAGCAAAAGCATTTGTCACGTGTGAAGCTGAATCTGGAGACAGAAAGATGCTGCCTTCAAAATTCCTTAATTTCTTTGAGGAGTTCATTACTAGGGCCTTGTTTCCTGCTTCACCAGGAGCTCATCAATACAGGGGATTTTTGTTCTCTTCGCTTTCTGCTCCAGACTCTCCTCACTGCACACCTTTCAAAGACATTAAAAATCTCCTGTTCCATTCTTTAACTGGCAGGTCATCACCACCCTCCTCTCACATCACCTGATCCAGTCAGCCTGAAAACCGCTTGCTGCTCTGTGTGCATCATCTCCCAAACCTGTCTGAACTCTCTTTGGAGGGGTTGGGCACCTGCCAGAGACCTCCAAGAACAGCAGACACGAGCTCTCCACCCCCAGAGGCAGGAGGCCTTTGGCCCTGGCAGCACCCAGGTACAGAGGTAAGTTTCTGGATGAGGAGCTGTACCAACCCCTACTGTCTTTTCCAGGCACTGGATTCTGTGCCACCATCCATTTCTACCCCAAGCCTCGGAGTCTGGAACACGTGAGAAGGGGGAACAGGAAGGCACCACTTCTCTTTGGGGCTGGGGTAGGGGTGCACGAGGAAAGGCTGAGAGAACTGAGTGTGGCCAGTGTTAAAAAGAGAAGGGGAGGATTCCACTGCTGTTCAGCTGCTGCCTGGCAGAGTGCAGAGAGCTCAGAGCTGGGCTCTTGCACAAGAAGAGGGGACAGAACGAGAGGCAGAGGATAAGAGCTGTGATTAAAAAAATTCTGAGCAGATGCTTGGAAAAAAAAAAAAAAAAAAAAAAAAAAGACCAGTCCAGCACTGGAACCTCCCAGTGAGGCTGTGAAATTTCCATCCTGGACTCACAGTGTGCTGGCCAGCCCGAGTGAGCTGTCCCACCTTTGGCAGTCACTTCCCTTGGAGCCTCCTGCTCTGTCAGGGCAGTCAGAGCATTCAGACCATGGTGGTACACAGCCCAGGTGCTCCATCCGGCCCCAGCAGCTCAGCAGCACATTAACCAGATCCATTTCCTTGACGAAAGCCTCCCACAGAATGTGCCCTGTCAGCAGTGAGAGGCTGCAGAGCCTTTCAGAACTCCTTCTGCAGGGGTGCCATGATTATGATCATAAGTTTGCAATAATGATAATGGAGCTAACCACAATTCCATTTCCAACTGAGGTAAGCTATGGATTTGTATAAAATACGTATCAAATTATTTCCAGATTTTTTAAGTTCAGAGGCGACAGGAGTTTTTTATTATAATGATTTTGTATTGACAGAACAACGACTCTAAGCTAAGCTGTTAGGACTATATATTTCCCTCATGGCCTCCAAAAGCACTGTAAATTGAAATGCACATTAAAAACAGTCAATCTTTGTTTGCTGGCAACATTGAAGGAGAATTGACTGTGTTTTTATTAAAAAAGCTCATCTCTTATAGTGACTGGACTGCAATGAGAAGGGGTATTAAAGTGCTCATTAAAGATAAAAAAAATAAATCCTCTGTTTGACTAAATCCATGGAAGCATCCTTGTGTTCAGCAGAAGTGTAGAGATGCTCGTTAATGCCTGCTCAGAACTGGTGATGGTGCAAGCACTGACTGACACAAGGACTGGTGCTCTGTCCCACGCTGGCCCAGCCCAGGAATGTGCTGCCTGCAGCTGCTCCAGCAAGCAAGGACAGCCTGCTCTGGGCTGGCTCTGGACAGACCAGACACTCACAGAATAGTCTGCGTTGGAATGGACCCCTAAAGGTCCTGCCATGGCCAGGGACACTTCCACTGAGCAGCTTCTCAGGGCCCCTCCAACCCGACCTCGAATGTTCCCCGGGGCGTGGCACCCACCGCCTCTCTGGAAATGCAGTGTTGCACCATCCTCTCTTGCAAAGAACTCCTTCCTTTTGCCTGATCGGAACGCACCCTGCTGCAGTTGAAATCCATCCCCCTGTGTCTCCCTGCCCTGGTGAATGGTTTGCTGCCATCTCTGTTCAGGCTCCTTTGTTCAAACGCTGCAGTACAAAACCAGGCTCGTGGACACACGTCCACTCCTAACCTGGTGGCAAACAGAGCAGGAAAAAGCTGGGATTGCTAATGGAAAAAAAAAAAAACCCTGGACTTTAAAAACTCCACTCAGGTAAAGCAAGAAACCAATATCTAAAAACCAGGAGTGCTGAATGCCAGGGCTCGGGCAGGCCCTAAGGCTGTCTTCTGCAAACAAAGTCAGCCGTGCACAAGTGGTAGGTGCTAATTAATAAATAGTGCTGGTTTCCCTTTGCCAATTACTTATTGATACACCCGATACTCCTCTTTGATAAGCCACTCTAAATTGGTAATAGCTTTTATCACAGCTGCGAGCAAGCAGAATCAGGCATCCAGTGCCTTCCCTTTTAAGTTGTTTATCTTCTGCTGTTACAGAATTCTCTGCAGAGTTTGTTTGGAATTGCAGTGAATTAAACACCTTATTTTTTAATTATTATTATTTGTATTGTAGTAATGCCTAGAAATCCCACTGTGGACAAGGGCTTTGCTGCTGTGTGAATAGAGCTCTGAAGGCAGGAAAAGCTGCGTCCCAGAGAGCTTACCCCTGAGCTTTGTGATTGATTGCTTATTCGTATTCCTTCCAAATGTTATCTCTGAACGGGTGTTTTCTGTAATTTATGTCATATCCTATCTCCTGCCTTGGTTTGTGTCTGTATTTGGGGATGCAGCTTGCACGAGGCAGCTGCAAACATAAAGCTGGATTGCACGGGCCAGCAGACATCCTCCAGTGAGAACTGAGCTCTGCATGCTTTGGAGAAGGAAACCAAATCCAGAGTAGAAGAATAGAAGATTTGTAACCATGCCATGTAAGTTCATGAGGGAAAGACCACAGGAAAAAAAAAATAAAATAAAGGGGAGACAATGAGATCCTTAACAGGTAGGCTGGCATTGATTTGGAAAACTCAAACACACTGTCACTTAATGTGATCATTTCACTTTGTTTTCTTCAGGGAAAAGCCCAAACCTGAAACCCAACACTGTAAATGGAGCAGACTGCTGTCCTTGCAGCACTGAGCCCCCAGAGCACGGATTAAAGGCACTCACCCTCCAACACACACAGCTCCTCCAAGAACTAAAGACGTAATGAGTGCCCTCACAACATATTAGCAGGCTTTATATTCTGAGCAAGAGAACCCCGGGGCCCAGCCCGGAAAGGTCAGGAAGTTTTTTCAGCTCAAACTAGACCTAATCAAGATTTTCCCAGTAGCAAATGCAGGAAAACACTGATTTGTAAGGGGAGAAATTTAAAGAAAGAACATAATTCTCCCATTCTTTAGAGTCTCTGAGAAGAGTTTCAAATTATATGGGACTCTGAAGAGGAAAAAGTTGAAATTTGGTCTGGAAAAAGACAGAGGGACATTTTTTCTGCAAAGTGAGGGGCAGTGGTGGAGCCAACACCCACCAAGCTGTGCTTCAGTGAGGTAGCAAGGTTTGAACAAATTCTGAATGGTCTTCTCTGCTTCCAGTGGCAGTGGGGGTTCTCTGCCAGCCAAGCCTGCTTTACCCTCACTTTTGTTATCCTTAGCAAGCTTCTGTTTTAATCCTGAAGAAACAACCTTTTCTTTGTTACAGAGGGGGTTTTTCTTTTTCTTTGACTGCAGATAGAGTCTCACACCCAAACTGTCCCCTCACACACACACACACTTTCTCAAGAACACAGAACACCTTTTCAGACACCTCCTGAATTGTCACTGGTGATATTACCCACAGCTTTTGTTAATGATAAAGAATGAAGTTGGGCTCACAGTACCAAACAGGACAAGCTAGAAAGTTTGATGGTCTATGGAAGAGAATACATCAAATGACAAAACTGAGTTTACCACACATATTTTGACCCTCTCTCTCCCCTTTTATTTTTATATTCCAAAACATCCCACAAGGTCTATTAGCTGCAAAAGAAAAGCATTTGCTAATGATACAGCTTAAAAGCAAAATCAAAACGTACAGCTGTCTGCCTCAAAGATGCCCTCCTACAGTTCATTTATGGGTTTTCAAAATGAAGGATTTTAGAAATGTAAAGAATAACTGACACTTTTTATATCCATAATGCATTCCTCCCTAGGCACACTCACAGCCTATATAGTCTGTGGTATTTAAAAAAATATCCTGAGATATAGACCCAGTGACTTACATCCAGAATCACTTTCTGAGGCTAATGCAGTTTTATCAGTGGCAAGGATCCTGTGCTGTCTCTTCGACTGCGACCTCTGCTTCACTTTTATTAATCTGTGTGTTGGCCAGCCCTGCTTATCAGGGATTTGGTATTTGAGGTGAAGTTCTTTCTCAGACTCTTTCCACTGCACCATTTGTCTTCACAGCACAGACTCTCTTTTCTCTCAGCTATTGCACTGACATCTTTGCTTGACTTCGTGTTCTTCCATCCACCCCCCAGGCTATGGCTGCCTGCTTATTTATGCTGTCGGCTTAATTTCTTGATTGATATCCTCACACTCCCCTCGCTGCTTACTTATTTACATCCTCTGCTTGTTTCCAAGTCCTGCTCCTTTAAGACCATGGTGCTATTTTATTTATGGAAAAGAATCACTGTTTTCCACAGCATGTTCTTTATGCTGCTGCCACGACCTTCTACAGCACCAGTTAATCATCCCAAATATTGCCACGCTCCAAGTGCCGTGTTCCTCAATCCTCTGAGCCTCTCTGGTGGAATTCTCTTCCTGGGGACACCTCGCCAGCTGAAGCTGTGCATCTTTTTTATTATATTCATTATTTAGCACCTAAAGAGCCCTACATTCTCTAGGTAAATAGAAGGGAAGGTACTCATGCTACGTTACTCATGACCTGTGATTCTGGTTTACCCTTCTCCAGGGTAAAACAGCAACAGCTCCCACAGCCAAGGGTAAAGCAAATTGGCAAAGAACAAAGCACCACATGAGCTTTTGTGGTGGTCTGATGGCAAAATATACAACATCCTGTTGGGGAGAGAGAGAAAGGCTCCTCTCATCTGTAAAGCAAATCTTTTGGGAGTCTGCGAACACAGGGGGGTAAAATGCTGGCTCAGGGAAGGCAGGAGAGCTGCTCTCAGCAGTGTCACAGTTTCACTGGGCTTTGGTTGCTGGAGGATGAATTAGGGTGTGAGTATCAGGGCAGGAATCTCAAAGGACTCTTTGGCGTGAAAGAAGGGGTGAAAGTGAGACTTACCCTGGCCAGCAACTCAGAGAGTTTCTCCTTGACGGAGGAGCCAGAATCATCCTACCTGAAGGGTACTGCTCCTTCCAGCTACTGCCAGAGCACTTCCATTGCTCCAGCCAAAGGTCTGTCATGAGAAAGGTTGCACTAAGCTTTCCTTGTACAAAACAAAATGTTCTGTGGGCTTCTCCTGATGAATGCTGCTAATTTCTGTTGAAGTGATGACCTTGCTCCTCCCAACCAGCACAGAGGGGACACAGAGCTCAGAACCACCCTGCTGCTGCTGGGCCATGTCCCTGGGAGCAGTACTGGGATAATAGTGCTGAGAAGGAGGACAGCAGGTGAGGAGAACAAGCTGGAATGTGACTGTTCAGCTGAATTCCCAAATGCACTACACATGCCAAATAGATTCTTTTTCAGAACTGTCAAACCCAGCACACTTAGAGCCATGCCTGAGTGATACCTGGTCCTGGTTGTAGCCAAAGCTCTCCTCAACGTACTGCAGACACAGTCTGGGCTCCAGTGTGATATTTATAAAGTATTAGTGGAGTGCTTTGAGATGGACATGCTGAGCTGAGGGAGGGGAGCCTGCCTCCCCTTTTCAGATGTAAAATGGGGGATGCTCCAATAACCCAAGATGCAGTTAGTTGGTGAAACAGGCTAATTTGTGGCCCTATTTAACTGCCTTGCTTAATTTGTTGGCTGCTAAGAAGTTGGAGTGTTTGTTTTGCTCTGGGTGCAGAGCAGAGTCCAAGCCCGTCCTGTGTTTGCAGTGTGCAGCAGGGGAAGGAGCGAGCAGAAGCTCTGCATTTAACAAGTGCAAAGTGATGCCACAGGGGGAAAAAATAGATGCAGCTGTGCCTGCAGCATTACTTAATCTTTCTCCTTCCATTTCCTTCCATGAAGATTGAGCCCCAGCCAGGAGAGAAATAGCTGCTGGTGCTTATACAGAATATAATGCCCAAGTCCAGCCTGTAGCTGGGAGATATGTGCTTGGTTTTCTGCACAGTGCCTTCTGCATTTAAAGGGTCACAAAACTGTCCTCACTGCCTGCCCCAGGACTGTGCCTCAGTGCTGGGCACTGCAGAAGAGGAATTGGGTTATAGCAAAGTGCAGGCAGCAGGGCAGTCCTGGGGCAGCAGCAGGGGTGACAGCACTGCCCTGGCTGCCCTGCACAGCCCCAGTGCCCGGCAGGGATCTCAGTGAAACCTCAGAACTCTGTCCCCTGCTCTGTGGCACCACAGCGAGCTCTGTGCCACCCTCCTCTGTGGCACCACAGCGAGCTCTGCCTCCTGCCACACTGCTGGATCCTGCTGCTGGGGAAACGCAGGACTGGAAAGGGCTTCCTGGGTGACACCCCGCTCCTGCAGACAGGCATTTAATCACAAAGGCATCAGAACAACAAATACCCGCTTTTAATTCTCAGTTATATGAAGGCACATCCAAATATAAATCACAATGGAAACTTCAAAGAGAACTAAATTGCCTGATCCGGTGAATCGGATCCAAAGCAGCCTACCACCGAAACACAGCCCACAGGACATTAATTAATACAGAAGCAGAAGGGAAGATTGATGCCAGATTTAAATAGGTGTACTTCAAATCACAATCTGGTCCAAAGCATCTTGAGTTTTATTCCTGAATTACACGATTTGTGGTGGGTGGTAGGGAGTGTCCTGCCCAACTGGAAGATTGTCCCTGTTGTTTTGGCTACCTCAAACCTCAGAGCACTGAGATTTCAGTGGCCTGGTTTTACTCATTTACCCATGACCTCATCCTCTCACACAGAACAGAAAACTTTGTCCTTCCATTCTTTGATGTAAAACAAAAATGATGAAAATTGACAGAAAAGTTCAACTATCAAGCGTCTGACAGAACATGCAAAAATAAGAGAAACAGAGATTAATGGATTTCAGCATCACATATCCATTTTATGTCCTGTTTGGAGAGGGACAGTGGAGATGCCACAGCTGCGGTTGCCCCTGGATCCCTGGAAGTGCCCATGGCCAGCTTGGATGTGGCTTGGAGCACCCTGACATAGTGGAAGGTGTCCCTGCCCATGGCAGAGGATTTGGAATGAGATAATCTTCAAAATGCTTTCCAACCCAGACCATTCTAAGGTTCTGAAATTTACTTAAGAAAGGGCTGTGTTAGCTCCTCAGAGTGGCAGCGCTTGGTTCACACCTCACCTTTAATTCTTGCAGCAGTGTCTTCTGCCACAGAGAGAGCTCCCAGAGGAGCCTCCCTGGGCATGACTAACATGCTGCACGGCACCTCAGCACATTATCTGGGCTTGCATGTTTGCAAAGCAGCCAGGAAGTGACAAGGACAGAGCTGTGAGCAGCCCAGGTCTGAGCATGACATGTCCTGCTCATCCAAGGAGACATCTATTAAACTCCCTGTTGTCTACCCTAAGGGGAGAGCACGTTGTGCAGCACAGAGACCTTCCAGAAACGCTGCAGGCTGCTCAGGCACACAGACACTGAGCACCTGGCAAATTCCACGGCAGCAACAGCCTGGCTTAAGTCCTGGCTTAAGTGAAGTGAAGATGAACATGTGGGCGTACGGGCAACGCGTTCCCGAGACTCAGATGATCCATAAAAGAAAACCTGGCTTGAAAAGAAAACAAGCAGTTGGTTTAGTCAGATGCTTATTAAGAGCTTGTGCATTACCTCTTGACCATGCTATTTTTAAGATCTCACCCTACAAAGCATTGGTACCTTCTCAGAGGTAATGAATGTTCATACCTGAGAGCAAAGCTGGACAAAGGGAGCACTTGGTGACTCTCACAATAAAACTCACACAGAGGATGGAGGAATTAGAAAAGCAAAGCCTCAGGCTTGGATGATCAGAAAATCCTGAAGGAGTTCAGATGCTTTTCTGAACCTGCTCTGCCTAGAAATCACAAAGGATTTGCTTCTCTCATGTGAATCACAATACTGTTCTGGTTTCAGCTGGAAACTACACCATATTTCAGCAGATTTTTCTGCTTTCAGCCTAAAAGCAAAAATTGCAAGAGCACAATAAACATTCTGTTAAGTCTGACCAAACTTCTAGCCTCAGAAAAAATACTTATCCTTGCTTTATTAGACCCAATTTGGATCACCCATCTGTTGTCTGAGGGAGTTTGAAAGCTCATGGGTGGAATAAAAAAAACCTTTCCATCTTCTTAACTATTCCACTGGCATTTGCTTATGAGTTTGCTGCCAACCGAGAAGTGTCTGAAGGGGACAGCACCTGAAGCTTTTTGGAACTGGCTTGGTTCAAGCTCTACCTAACAAGCAAATGACATGTGTATTGTGTATTGTCAAGGGCATCTTTCCTCATAAAGCAGGAAAGGCATGTATAGATCTGGAGTTATTTTTCCCACTCCTCTTTATTACTTTTCCTTTGTTCTCTTGCTTATCTATTCCTTTTTAATGCAGAAGATAATACAATTCCTATTCTCCTGGCTTGTGATGTTCAATGCATTTTGACATGTGATGCTGGTTGATGAAATTGGAGGAGAAAAGCTGCATGATGATTTAAAGTGTTATTTTCATGATTGTGCCACTCTTGAGTATGGCACAAAGGCAAACATGACACATGAGCCTCCCGAAGAAAATAATCAGGATGACAGAACGTTAAATTAAAAATTAGACTGTCCTGGTTAAACCAGGATGTCTGGACATCTAACCTTATAGGATTATATCTAACATCCTTTTACCAGCGACAGTTAATGCTTGAAGGGATTTTATTCTCATGTAATCCCTGCATTGCTTTCAAATCTGCTTGTTTGGGGAAGATATAATTAAAACTTATTATTCCTCCTTTCTCTGCCAACCAACTGTCAGAGAGCAGGAACAGAGAAAACAAGATTCCTCTACCAGTGAAAACCCTTGTTATTTTATAACTAAACCCTTCTATTTCTACTTAATTTAAAATCAAAGGATCAGCACAGCCTTTTTCACTGGCAAAACGTAGTGGACATGTATCAAATTTTCTTTAAGGAAAAATAAAATAAAATGTTGACAAATCCTTCGAGAAATAGAGTTTCAGAAACAATCTCTTTCTCATCCTCCCTTCTCCTTGTTCTGCATCTTTGCATGTACCAGCTGACTTTTGCATATGATGCAGTAAAATGACTAGACAATTACATTTTTCCATAGCATTCCACCTGTCTTGTCTATTTAGTGGAAAATAATAAAATATCCATTGCATATAGGATACACTCATCACTGGATAAAAGAAATTTGGAAATCCTCCCATGAAATCTGGGAGGAATGCACACACAGCACACATGAACAGTATTGTGCTGTTTAGATCCCTGAAGGAGTTTCAGAGATTTGACAACCTTAAACCCAGGGATTCAGGACTTTTTCATTGCTGATACACTCTCTCATGTCAGTTCAGGTTGATCTTAATAGCATAAATCCAGGATATGAAGGATGGCATCTCTGCCGGCTTCAGAGAGGACAGAGAAACCTGCAAGGAAATCCTTACACACCACCTGGCCACAAGAAATTAAAGCTTTTTATGTTTTAGGCATTTAAATAAACTTATAGTGGCAAAGCTCAGTGTGGAGTAAAGAGCTGGAAAATCCCTGGTGTCTGTTAGTTGCATTAGAGGAAACAGACTTTTATTTCTCCTCTCCACAGACATTTGTCTTCTTGGTATTGAAGCAGACAAATTCCTCCCTCTCTTCCAGTCCCCTCCTGACAACCTTCCTTGTCCCACTGACACTGGCTGTCCTTGCAGAAGCAGAATGAGCCCTGGGCTCTGCTCCTGCCCAGGCACAGCAGAGCACAGACTCCCCCAGCCCGTGCCAGCCCTGCTCTGCCCCTCCTGTGCCACCTCTGGCTGCCCTTGAAATGCAGAGTGAAAATCAAAGCCCCACAATTCCTATAAAGATTTGTAGGGACGGTATGTTTATTACAGTGCTGGGTGCTTGTGAGGGATCATCCCTCTTTAAAGGACATGTGCGCCCCTGAGGACTCCCGATCCTTTTTTATTACCCTTAACTAATTTACATATGCATAGAATTTCTCAATAGGTTTGTGCATATTCATTTTGCTGATTTCGGTTACACTTGCAGCCAGTTACACTTGTACTCAGTTTTTGTCAGAAAGTACAGAGAGAGCTCCTGGGTCATTCTGCGCTGTCTGTTTCAAGGTCTGAGGAGTCTTTCTTATCTCTTATCTTTTTAGCTTGGAAATTCACATTCTTTCTCCTCAGCTGGGGCAGTTTTGCTAGTGCTGCAGTTACCAGACTAAACAGCATATTTTACTTATGTTAGCAAGCTCAAAGCGGCACATTTCACCTAAATCCAAATGGATTTCTACCCTGTTAAACTCTCACTCTGTCTCACCCTGGTGAAGGGCCACAGGAGATGTGGCTTTACAGGGCTGTGCCACATCTTCCCCCTTGCCAAGGCTGGCACACTCTGCACAAAGCTGGGCTCGGGTGTTTTCCTGGTCACCTCCAGCCCCACGGGGGGCTCGCAGCTTTGCTCTCAGTGTGATGTTGGTGTTGGCCATCCCTTGGATGGGCATCGTGTGAGGAATCCCTGCCCCAGCCCTGGCCCATCCCCAGCACCCCTGTGTTCCTCACAACTGCCTGCAAAAAGGCCAACAGGACCTTTCTGGAAGGAAATGAGACCAGTCCCCAGTGCTGAGACACATCTCCAGAATGGAGATCCCACTGTGTCCAGCAGGATGCCAGCCAGGGCAGCTCTTACCCCACAGCCTGGGCACAGCAGGGTCCCTGGGAGAGGGAGCTGCAGCCTGCCTGCAATTACTGCTTGACACATTTCAAAGGACAAGCCAGTCAATTACTCTGGTGAGAAGAAAGCCACAGCAGCAAACGACCCTATTAAGTTTGGTGCTCAACTCGGTCCTGAAGCTGAGAACGAGAGTGATTCAATAAATGAAAGAGGGCAGTGTGAGGGCACTGCCGGGCTCTCAGGGCAGCACCAGCATCTCCCACATGGCACACAGGGCTGGGAGCTGTGAGGGGATGCAGGCTGCAGGTATCACCCAGTGGTCCCTGGGAGCTGTGGGGGGCTGTAGGTATCCCTGAGTGCTCCCTGACAGGTGTGGGGGGCTGCAGGTATCCCTGAGTGCTCCCTGGGAGTTATGAGGGGGCTGCAGGTATCAGCCAGTGCTCCCTGGCAGATGATGGGTGCTCAGTGGCAGTGCCGTATCCATCACCCAGCAGGTTCTGCACTCAAACACTCAGACCTGAGCTCCAGCGACGAGGGCAGGGCAGAGGCAGGGCCAGGGAACCAAAGCTCCTTGTTTTCTTCAGATGAGATTTTCTGAACAGCAAAAGAATAAAAATACTCAAACCAGTCTTGCCTGCAGGAGTGTGGGTGTGATTACCTCATGGTGTGGATCACTCAGCCCAGGCCTGTGATAACTGATGGGGCTGTACTCATTTAATACCAGCTCGGGTCTGACGCATAAACATCCAGCATTCCCTTTAGCAATCAAAATGAAACAGGACCCTCGGCTTTTGGAAAGCTGGGACTGAATTCACTGACTACTTCATTAAAAAAAAAAAAAAGAATGCTATTGATTATGTAAGTAGAGAAACTCCAAAAGAAGTAAACTTCCTTACAGATGTACCTTCAAAAAAGGAAAACAAGTACGTCTTTATTTACCTGGGAGATCCTTTAACTAGCAATTCTCAGTCACCCAGAGGTGGCTGATTGAAATATTGATTAAGGTCTATTTTTCCTGCATTGTGCTCCAGTGGCAGCTTTGCTGCATCTCATTTTTACATGCTAAAGGAATGCATTGTTTGGGAAAAAAATGCAGTAACTAGACCAAGTTTTTAAGTAATTTTAAGTCAGCCTGACTTTTAAAATTCAGTAAACTTCAGTTTAGACTAAATTCAGTTAGACTTTCCTAACTCTCTGGCAGACATAAGCAATACAGGTCTTAGTCTTGAAGTGGAGAGCTTCTATTTATAAAAGATGAGAAGATTTGGGTAAAGGATGAGATGAGCGGGATAAAGGATGGGGAAAGTTGGATAAAGGAGAAGCATTTGGACAGTGCTCTGAGGCACATGGTGGCATTCTCAGGGTGGTCCTGTGCAGAGCCAGGAGCTGCAGTCGATGATTGTCATGTGTTCCTTCCAGCTCAGGGGCTCTGGGATTCTGAGATTCCTCAGAATGTGTTAAATAGCTGGCCCAGAGATTAATGCTACAGCACAGTCTCAGCTATTTATACTGCTGGTGTAGAACTTGGCTACAGTCCTGGATATGACACATCTCACTCTTCCTCGTTCCTTCCTGTTTCTTGCTCTTCCCTCTTAGATCCCGAAATTCAATCCTGTGTTCAAGTACATCCCTATGCAGAACAGATCATGAATCATAAAATTCCTTTTGACCACTCACTTTCAGTGTGAATAAGGAGCTCAGCAGCAAACCAAACTTTCTGATATCTTTAAGGAAAATTCAGTCTTCTGAGCGCAACCCAGATCAGGCGTGATGGGAGCCAGAAGCAGCTGGCAAAAGTGCTGCAGAGCTTCCTGATGCAGTCTCTTCCTTAAAGCAGCTCAAAGGAGCAGCAGCTTTCAAAAAAGTCTAGGCAAGCCTTCAATAATCCAGTACATTCATACTTTTCCTAAGCCATGGAACAGGTATTTGACTATAAAAACTAACCACTTAAAAAACACTTCCTTTCATCCAAGAAAAAGCTCTTTGGATGGAGGGCGATGAAAAATAATAAATTTTAATTGGTTTGTGCCTATAAAAATAGGCAAATTTTGGATAGATATTGTATCCACTCATGATTTTTCTACCAGTGTGCAGCAATTAATTTGTCACTGAGACAGGGCCAAATTCTACCAACCAAGGTCGGTGGTGTTAAATAAGAGATTTGTATCAGGGCAGAACCTGCCTTGTGGTCTGGATTTGAAGGTGATCTACTCAGAAAAAGCTCCACCACCTTCCTGGAGCCCCTGTTAACCTATCAGTGCTGTGGTACTGATTTCTCCACACTTATTACATCCCTTCACCCCCAGAGTCACTGAGAGGGCACTCACTCCTATTTTTTTCTATATTATTTTATCTACTTTTAAGCAGTAGATACAGACCATATCAACCCTGCTGGAATCTTTCTTATATAAAGACAGGTAAATCTTTTTATTACACAGCACTTGAATAACTTACTTTGTAAATAGCCCGTTCATTTCAGATACTTTGGCATGGCAGTTCCCAGTTGGATTTAGTTAGCAAAAAGCTATGTTATCTCTCCAGAAATGCAAATATATGATTTCATTCCTATATGTTGATCCAGATTCTAACCTAACCTATGATTAAGGTAATGTGAGCATCTTTTAGCAGCAATGTGTTTTTCCAAAACGCAGGCTGAGTTAAAAGCAGAGCTGGGGAATCTGTGACTTCTGCTGAAGGAAGCAGGGAAATGTCCCATGGCAGCAGCAGAGATGAGGGAGGGGGAAGATCATGACACTGAAACTACCAGAGGAACTCAAGGAAGCAGCCAAATGCAAAGACTGGAATTTGGCCAGCAGATCCAGGTTAATGGTCTTACGCTTGAGAAAGTTGACAGCAAGTGCTCAGCACTGGGTTTTACCACTCATGGCTGGGCACTCAGGTGCCCTGTAGGGATGGCTTTGGTTCAGGGTCAGAGTCTGAGGGAGGAGAAAAGGACAGGAGCCCTGAGTAGCACTGCCAGCTTTCTCTGTAAGCCTGCACTGGTCCTCAGGTATTTCCACTCAGGTGTAGTCCAGGATCAAAATATTTTGCTCAAAATACAGCTTGAGGTCTTCAAAACACTCAGTCAGCAATATTTAATACAAAGCAGAGCAGCAGACTGTGCTACGTTTGGGTTTGTCACTGCCATAGGGTTCAAATAATTACCTACATACAACACTCATTATATACTCAATTAAAACTTTGTAAGCCACAAAAGCTTGGAAGCACAAACCTATCCCAGTCTACGTTGAACAAAATGAAACGCAGTTAACTAAATACCATAAGACTCAGTGGGAACACTGACATATGTATGCAAGTTATTTTAATTAGACAATGCAGGAGAGACACACACAATCTGCTCCCTCGTGAACACCCAGCTGTAGGCTCAGAACATGCTACACCTCGAGTGAGGAGCACTACCAGCCACTAAGGCTTCTCAGGAAAACATTCCAGCCACCAGCCTCTGGAAAATAATTTCTTTCTGAATTTCTAAACCAGTGCAGCCTCTCCAGCACTCACCCTGAAATAACTCTTGCAGGCAACCAGTCAATTACTACAGCATCTCTCCTACCTGCTTTTATTTAAAGAATCAGCAAACAGTCAGATATTTTGACATCAGCAGATGAAAGAGCTTCATTACTTCGCAGACCTAAACCTACAGCTTAATTAGTAACATAAACATCTCTAAAGGAACAAAAGGTAAGGGACAGCTTGTTTGGCTGGGCTCTCATTGAAATGATTGCCTACATTTATGGGTACTGATCCCCCTGCTTTCAGAGCTTGGCCTTTTTCTCCCCTGTTCTTCTCTGGCCCAGGGCCAGGCTCAGAGTAGGGGTGCTGCTGAGTCAAATGAGAAGAGTGGGGTGTCTTATCTGCAAAAACACACTTCCCCACTGCCCCTGCTATTGTGAGATGCATACCAGTCATTGCAAATTTTGCTGACTTGAGTTTTGTGAGAAAGTAATCAGAGGTAAGCAGCAGTGCCAAACAGGGGTTTGAGAAAATTCAAATGAGAGCACAGACGAGCAGCTCGCTGGAGGAAGGAAGATTTGCAGCACTGGTGGAGGATCTGCATCATGGGGAAGAATGACCAGGTGCAGCCAGGCTGGTTGGTGGGGAAAGAACGTCTTGCAACACACCAGAAAACTGGGTGAGACCAGCATTTGGTGACTTTACCAACTGAAAGTCGCATTTCTTTCTAAAATGGGTGGGAGTCAATAAATTCCTATGGATATGAATAGTTAATTGATTTTGCTGCCACCTGTGAGCCCAAGTAAGCTGTGAATATAATATTACTTGCTGGCTTCTTCACACTACTGTGAATATTTCACACAGGAGAACTCCAGACAAATTATTCTAGTCCTGTGTCTTTTTATTGCTGCTAATAGCTTGTTTCAACAAAGAGTCAGACATTCCAAAATTGATGGGAAGAATATTGACATTGGCTTAATAAATCCTTCCAACCAGAAAGAGTTGAACAAAGGGAAATAGGTTACAGTTTTCCTTGTGGACCTGTTCCATAATTAAGGAGCTTCGGGCAGAATTTTAAGACCAA
This sequence comes from Anomalospiza imberbis, assembly GCF_031753505.1. Classification (NCBI taxonomy): domain Eukaryota; kingdom Metazoa; phylum Chordata; class Aves; order Passeriformes; family Viduidae; genus Anomalospiza; species Anomalospiza imberbis. The sequence goes on from NC_089694.1 coordinate 1,247,150, forward strand.
GAATTCCAAAACATGTGTCAGTTTGTAATTCCTCTGATCATTTCTTCCCTCTGTGTGCCCCTCTACCATCTAAATGCCTTTTAAAGTCTGGCCCTTGAACACTTCTTTCCTTGGCAATTTGTGCAGATCCTTTTTGATATGCAGGGAGCTCAGATATACCTCACACAGTTGGGCTGTAGCAATAAAGCTTTAACTAAGATGAAACCAGAAAATCTGGAAAACCACAGGGTCAGGGTTGCCTGAGCAGCTTGTTCCAAGATTAGTGGTGTGCAAAGTTAAGGTTTTAATACAGCCAGCCTTAAATTTCTCAGATATTCAGAACAGAAATGTTGTGGCCTTGAATACAGCCCATCACAGGCAGTTTAGCACCACTTGACTGCCAGGGCCAGGCTGATTTTTGTAATGATTGTTAATATCAGCTGCTTAATAAGCTCATATGTGAGCATCCTGGGCAACCTTGATTAGCACTTCTGTGACAAGAGGCAGTGAAACAGGAGAGGTATCCTGGGGCAGAGGGGACTCACCCAGCTGCTTGGGGAGAAAGAAAACAACACTTTGTTGGAAGAGAGACCGTTTTGCCAGGACAGGAGTATCTGGAGAAGAACAGAACAACACAGTGAAAGATGGATAAATGATTCTTAAACTCTGTGTATGCACTTGACAATGAATCTCGGGGTACAAAGGATTAAAAATCCTTACAGCTTCCACATCTTGTAGATTGAGCTCTGGCTGATAAGGCCTATAAGAAGATCTTTAAAAATATACCTTTGCAAGCACGTTTCTTTCTATGCAAGGAATTAATGTAAAAATATACTTTTCTAAGCACTTCCTCCTCTGCCAGCCCTCCTGCTCTCTGAAGGACGATCCCATGTTCAAGAAGAGTAGGATTTACAAAAATCTTAACAAGCACAAAGGATTTTTTTCTAAACCCCTCCACTGCTGTAACATGTAGAGTTTTGCCTGTCACATTCTCCTATTATTCTCTCTTCTCCACGATCCCTTTTATCTCCCTCTTGCTCAGCTCTGTACCTGGTCCCTCTCAAAACTCCGTTCCCCTGCTCAGTCCAATGCCTCAGCTGCAGGGACAGAGCTCTGTCCACTGATCTCTCTCCATCAAGCTTAGGGCACTTTTGGGCAAGATAAGAGGCTCTCTCATCTGCCTTCCTGTCCCCCTGGAATGCCACATCCAAAAGGGATAATGGAGATATTTGGGAGAAGAGCTGGAGCCCTCCCACGCTGCTTATGAATGCTGTCTCGCATGGAAGGAGTAACCACATTTTTACTCCAAGACTGGATGGACCTGTCATCACTCCAGCAAATAAACAGTGGGAATAGGTGTGAAAACTGGCTTTCGGTCTGATCTGAAAATAATTTCTGAGCTGCAGGAACGACAGTGTTTTGAGGCTGGCTGCTGAGGAAAATGTGGCTCTGGCGTGTGAGAAGGGGAGCAAGGAGAAAGTTGTGGTGCTTGGACTGTGCACAAAAGGTCTGAGGATTTGCTTCGCTAATTTTCACCTCTCAGTGAAAATTTCCTCTCCCTGGTTTATAGAAAACACAGGTTTATTCCAAATGGCTGTTTGTTCAAGAACAGAGTTCTTTGAAGTTCTGGCAAAAGGTCCCTGTGAAAACGGCTGAAAATTGCAGTACCACTGCTTTGGAAAAGGGCTTTTCATCAGCAAATATCAAATTACCATGCTATCTTCATATGAGGCATTGTTCAGTCAATAAAGGGTACTGATAATTGACACTAAAGCCAGACATTGAAATTCCAGAAGGTGAAAAACATTCCTCCGAATTGGCCCTTTGATTCCACGATGCAGCTGAACTCTGCCTACAGAGAACTTCTATTTAAAACCAGCAACAAAATAGCCTGCTCTTTCCTTTGTACTTTTCCCTGCTTTGTGTTAGGGAGTTGTACCGACTTTGTGGAGTCACTGCAGTTACTTGTAAATGATGTATGAAAAGAACAATTCCTGTCCTTTCCATGCACCAAGAGAATACTGGCAGCTCTCAGCAAGCCCAAGTTTGCTGCTTGTTTATATTAAATTCGAACCCACCAAGCTCCTGAATTTAAAGATAACTCTCATCCACACAATTAGCTCTGTTGCCACTTCAAAGGAGACATGTTTCAGGAGTGCCTTTACCCCTTGAGCTCCCCTCAGCCCACCTTCAGGTTTTAAAGATTTTGTTTTGACATTTAGAGGGTAAAGCTTGAGGTAGGAATTGCCAAAGACCTGGGTGTGGTTCTCTCTGACACCACGGGTAAGAATTCCCCAAAAGACTGATCAGAAAAGCCATTGGTGCAGTTGCAAAAACCAGAAAAAGACCCCATGACAAGAGATCATGAGACAAACTCAGCTGTTTTCCCCTCTTAATTCCACCTCTCTAAGTTCAGTGGAAATCCAAGCTATTTTGTATAGGTACTCGATCTTCACAGTAATAAAAGACTTCACTGTGTAACAAGAGTCTCTAACTGGAAAAAAGCACAGAAGTGGAATGATCCCCTGTTGTGTAGGAACACCCCCAGCAGTGCAGTGCCCCTGTCTGGCTGGGTCACACTGCTGCAGTTGGGAGTTTTGTACAAATGGACGCGGAATTCAGCACACGGAGTGTCTTGCTCTCAGGTGAAACCACAGCCTCTGCTGTCACAGCTCTGCTGGTTTCAAAGCCTCAGAATTGCATCTGTTCTCCCTGCCACGCCGTTTGATTAGGGGAAAAGTCACTACAGCTCTGGTCTCTGCATTTCAGCATCTTTAACATATTGCCAGCCAGCTGACAAAACGACTCTTAAACATCAAATACTTCACCTCCCCAAAGCTGCATGTAAAGGGGAATGCAGATTTTTATTTTACTCCCTTTCAATGCTCAATAAGCAGCCTATTCTTTCAGGGAGGACATGGACTGTGCTCCCTGCCTTAGCTGCCTTCCCTAACATGCTGTTCCACTACACAGGCATGTAAATAAATTACCTTATTTTTCCCACGGGAATAACACACTGATGTTTAATTCTAACTAATGCTTTAGGGGGTAAAAGATGGGAAGAGCTGGGTCAGGAAAAAGTATTCTCCTGCTGCTTGGAGTGAGAAGCAAGGAAGAGACAGATGGCAGCTTTCCCTTCCTTCTGAAGCAATAGTGTCTTAAAGCTCTTGGATGCTGTATTCTTAAATCTATAAAGAGGTTTAAAAGTGGCTGTGTGTGAGAGGCTGGCAAGGGTGTACTTGTTTATGGGGAGCATTCCTGCTCTGGGTAGGGCAATAAAAGAAAAGGCAAGAAATGTCTGGGGTGTCTGGAATGTAGGTTTGCAATGCTCTGTGCTGACCAGGTACATTTAGATTTCAGTTCAGCAGCTGGATATTAGGAAAGGAAAAAAAAAATCTCTAGCCAAACAATTCATCTTTTAAAATATCACCCCTGCAAATGCTCCTCCATTATTGCTTTTGATCTCACATCACCTTCCCCTCTGTCTCCCTCGGGGTTTTAGAAAGAAAGCTGAAAGAGCTTCAGCAGACAGTGATCCTTCACCTCCTTCCTGGCTGCTCCACTCCTGCAAGCCTTTCTCCAAAGGGATGTATGGGCAGACTTGGAAGTCAGACACAAAGGAGAAAATCCATCCATAAAACGCTGCACACTCTCATCTCCTCGGCTCTTCCACAGCTCCCCACAGCAGTGATCATCTTCTGTTGCATCCTGCCACAGCCTGGACAGGACAGAGCAATTTCTGAGAAACCCTGTGTTTAAGATTCCGTTTCAAGGTGAGTCAGGCTCCGTCCTGTGTGCTGTGTGGAGCTGTGATGTCTGTCCAGCCGGGCTCCTGACCCAGCCTGCCAGAGACCATGGAGACAGTTAGAGTGAGAACAGAGCACGGGATGATTAAAGGTGTTTGGCAGGAACTCTTTGCACCTTTTTTAACACTCCCTGTATCATTGCTCCTTCAGTAGTTTGAGCTTGGATCTCATCAAAGCCTTCAGTGACTGAAAGCCTTTGCCAGTTCTTGCTTGCTCCAAGTAGCTACTGTGGTCTAGGTGCAAGTACAAGGAAAATTAACACCTTAATTAGCTCTACTGCTGCTCTGAGGTGCTTCCTTTGCCTCCTGTGGGCTCTGAAGTTGCTCCAAGCCACCCAGAGGCCACACGGGTGCTCTGCCACCCTCACCCCTCCTGTCCTACACGTGCTGGGTCATCTCAGAAATCAGATCTGGCTCACTGCACCTTCTTCAGGAAAGAAGAGTATTCCAGAGTCACACTCAGCCAAACACTGCCCAACACACCCCAAGGTTTTATAGCGAGAAAAGGAAAAGACAACTTTAATTCACCTATACCATGGGATGGACAATGGGCTTGGAGCTGCATTGGTATCTCTCCAGCATCCCTCAGACTAACCAGATTAATTCAAATAATGGAAATAAGAAGGTCAAGGTTTGCTCTGGAGCAATCTTGTCTACTAACCGAGGAACAATTGCAATAGTTTGTTTTTTGTCTGAGGCTGCCAGATCTCAAAGGCTTTACCTTGCAGGGATCTTTGTACCAGTTAGTAGAACTGAGGTACTTCACAATACACATGATTGCATCCATACAGAATTGTTTGGTGCAGTAAGACCTGGCTCTGCAGGGCTCCTAGTGAAGGAAGACACTTAGAAAACAAGGCTTGCTGAGTGAAGATGAGGAAATGACTTTCTGTTTGCAAGAGTGATGCTGTCTTGCTGGGCAAGCATCTTGCTATTTGAGCTTGTATGCTCGTGTTTACTTAAAGCTGACATGGTTGATCTCTGTGCCAATCACACACAAATATGTACATCAAACTCTATTTGCATAAAGCAACTTTGCAGTTAATTAAGAAATACAGAAAGATTTAATCTGGATTTATGCTGCCAATTTAGCTAAAATGCAGGGTTATGTTTTTCTATTCTCCACCAGTTCTTGAGTAAGGAATCACATATTTCAAACTTGTGTCTAGCTTCAACCATTCACATGCACAATCACTATGGACTTATAATTACACCAGAGGCATGATGCCAGCCTTCCTAGATGACATTTGGATTTTTTGCCAAGTCATTAACCTTACATCCAATTCATTTTCAATCTACTCTACCTCCTGAAGGCTTAGAATATTTGTTTGCTCGATCAGTTCTTGTAAATCACAGATTCATCTGAGATTTGGTCATGCTTTTGCCACTGGAATATATCTCAGCCCTAAACACAAGCTCTGCCCTGTAAAGATCAAGACCAGGGGTTCCAGAGGGAGGCTCCAGCTTTACCTTCCTCTGCCTTTAAGAAAACACAATCCCACATGGACTGTGAGATGGTTTGCTATAGGTAGCTCATGCAAGGTATAAACTTCCTTCAGATGTTTTTAAAGTATCATACATAAAACACTAAAGGAAGTACCACTCTCAGGCATTCTTGAGAGAGCTGGAACATTGGACATTATGTATCAAATATTTAAGGAATATAGTTTTGATGTGTTATTTTCCTCGTCTGTGTGCCTGCGAGTGGAGAGGTGGATGGGATTCCCAGAGAGTCTCTTTTATAGATTCTGCTGACAGCTCTACAGATCCAGTTCTTTTCAAGCCCCGTTGATTCACTATCTAAGGAAAACACCAAACAAAACAGGTACACATCCAAACTTTACAAAGGAAAATAAAAGAAACTTTTTTACAGAGAAGTTTGTTTTAAACCATTTCATTTTTATGTGGCTTCATTAACTCTGGGTGCCCTGAAGCACTAGATACATGAAGAAAACAAAACCCAGGGACTTTTGCCCTCATCCAAATCGTGTTCCTCGCCCCCAGAATTAGGCATGGCAGCCTTGCAGAGCTGGCTGCCTGTAGGTTTGGATGTCTTTAAGACAGTAATGATGGATAAAGCAATACAGAAAGACTTCTAAAAAATCTGTACTCCATTCCTTTCATTTGAACCCATAAATCTCTAGTGGCTGGGAAATGCAAGACTTCATAGATAGACCCCAAATAGCTAATGGTTCAGTGTGCTTTTTTTAATGTACTCACAGAATGCTTTGGGTTAAAGCCCGTCCAGTGCCAGCCCTGCCATGGCAGGGACACCTTCCACTGCCCCAGGCTGCTCCAAGCCCCGTCCAGCCTGGCCTTGGGCACTGCCAGGGATCCAGGGGCAGCCCCAGCTGCTCTGGGCACCCTGTGCCAGGGCCTGCCCACCCTCCCAGGGAACAATTTGTTCCAAATGTCCAGTCCAATTCTGCTCTCTGCCAGTTTAAAGCCGTTCTCTTTTCCCCAGTTTACTAGAAAACCAGTTGTGCCAGTCGGCATCTGGAAAGTGTTTTGAGATCCGTGGATTAAGCTTCCAAAAGTTCTCAAAGTTTCACCTCCTGTATTATTGCCAGCCACAACCTCCCTGTCCGATGTTGGGGGAAGAGGCAGAGGGGGACAGGGAACAGTCAGTAACAACACAAATCTTCCACCTCCAGGTCTTCTAAACCAATGACAACGATCATGGGTTAAGGTGGCCTCGTGTTTGCTGGCATTTGTCACACACGGAAGGAAGGGAGGAAGGGAGGGAGGGAGGGAGGGAGGGAGGGAGGGAGGGAGGGAGGGAGGAAGGAAGGAAGGAAGGAAGGAAGGAAGGAAGGAAGGAAGGAAGGAAGGAAGGAAGGAAGGAAGGAAGGAAGGAAGGAAGGAAGGAAGGAAGGAAGGAAGGAAGGAAGGAAGGAAGGAAGGAAGGAAGGAAGGAAGGAAGGAAGGAAGGAAGGAAAAAAGGAAGGGAGGAAGGAAGGGAGGAAGGGAGGGAGGGAGGGAGGTAGGGAGGGAGGAAGGAAGGAAGGAAGGAAGGAAGGAAGGAAGGAAGGAAGGAAGGGAGGAAGGAAGGAAGGAAGGAAGGAAGGAAGGAAGGAAGGAAGGAAGGGAGGGAGGGAGGAAGGGAGGAAGGGAGGAAGGAAGGACATATTGGCTCTCTTCTCAGTTTTCTCTGCCATTCTGCTGCCTCTGCAGCATTAGTCCCAATTAGCAGCCCTGTTGCACAAGTGATTCAGGTCTCACACGCCAACACCTCTGCAAGGGCCTGAGCTGGGCAATAAATCTGGAACCTTCCTAGAGCTCGTTCACATGAAGGCAGACTGTTTTGCTGTATGTAGCTGCTCCTGCCCACACAGCTCTGAATAAAACCATGGAAAAGTTGGTCAAGTTCCCTTTTTTGCCAGCGCTTTGCTGTCCCCTGTGCAGAGCTCACTGTGAGCTGGCACGACAGCACTGGGCCTTTGCCAGCATCAGTTTTTAAAAAGCGGTACCTGAATCACCGATGCTTGTCGCACCAATCCCTGTAAACAATGGTTTATAGCATTACTCAGGTTTTACATGTTAGGACAACTGCTGCATAATGTTGTTTTCTCCGTTGAAGCTTTTGCAGGAGCTGGAGTCATGAATATGCTCTGCATCTCGGCTGAGGCAGTAAAAGAACCAGCTAAGAAACTATTTGGGGAGTCGCACAAACAGAAATACACAGTTTTCTAAGCGGGTTTTCAGTTCAGCTGTTACTGGTCGCCGTTTAACTCCTGTTTGCAAACACCTGCTCACACTGGGGCTCTTTCACACAATCCCAAATGTTTACATAAGCAAAGTAGCCGAAGGCAGCTTGTTTCACAGGTGGGTTTCACCTGTGTAGGAGCTCATACATCACAAAACCCACGGCAGGCAGCCCCGTGCTGCAGCTCCATCCGTCCCAGGCTGCCCCATCCATCAGCGGGGCCACGCTGAGTCCCAGCAGCTGGCAATCTGGCCCCATATGTCTGAGCTGACCAGCCACACAGCACAAATAATGAGCCCCAGCAGAAGATTAATGCAGTCCAGAGCACAAATCAGGCATGCAAATGGCTCTGGGATGAGCGGGGGCTGTGAGCAGCGGACACGAGTGCAGCCTCTCACACTCACAGCAGGGCCAGGGGACGGGGCTGTGGGAAAGCCCCAGCAGGGCAGGGCAGCACGCTGAGCGGGGGATGCTGACACATCTGAGCAGGAAACCCAAGGGAAATCCTGGCTACAAAAATTGGCGAATAAATAGCCAAAAATGCTCTTTTAGTAAGATTATACCACCCGTGAGTTCAGATTGAATTTGATGAAACTGTTTTGGCTTCAAATAGTGACCATTTTTTTCTAATACATGCAAAATATTTAATTCTATTCTTTTCTAAGGGAAAAGTTATGGCTTTTTATTTTTCAGTGAGACTTCTACTCGTGCTTTAAGCACCTTATTTTGAAATTGTAATAAGATGTGTTTATCATCCTGGAAATAAAATGAAATATTTAATTTTGGACCAAATTGTTCAAATTTGGATCTTCAGCCATAATAATAAGAACACATAGCTAGATATAAGTGCATGCACACATGGCTGTATGCATGCTTCCCTTTCAGCCGGTTAGGCCAACTAAGTGGAAAAACCCTTCTGACAGCTCTACACAAAAATTTCTATCAAAACTGCAAAGCCTTCCCTTCACACCCAGAACATGCAAAGAGCTGAGTTGTTTCTCTGAGCCGTCGCAGATGCCCAGGCTGGCAGTGCAGCCCCAGCTCTGGAGGGCGAGCTGAGCAGGTCTGATGGCTGTGCAGCATCCCGGGGGCACGGGGAGGTTTGGAGCACACACCTCCCCAGGCCTCTGCAGATCTCCCAGCTCTTGGGACTGCAGCAGCTCAGGCGCCCTGGATCCTCCCTGCCAAACTCAGCACACCTCTGCAGCTGACCAGAGCAGGCTGCTGGGGAAAACTGGTGCTTTTATTACGCCAGAATCAGATGGTTTCTGAGAGTGCACTGAGCGAAAACTCAAGAGGAATTTTGTGGTTGCTAATTTTAGCTTGCTCCCCTGAGGCACCAGCCTTCAGGGATTTCTGCTGTGGGGAAGAAGTGGCAGGGGAGCTTGTTTCTGCTCTCCTGAAGGCCTCCCTCAATGTGCTGTGGGGCAGGGCTGACATTGGAGCAATTCTTTCCAAAGTCTGGAGCTTAAGTTGCCCTGAAATGGAGCAATTTGTCACCGGGTGCAAAGCACTGCTTCTGACCTTTAACATGTACAATGTATACATCAAATTACATATCTTCTGTCATATCCCCCTTTCCCTTCTCCACTTGAGCAGTACTGCAGAATACACGTGGAAATATTCATGGAGAAAACAAGCAGCCACCAAAGGCTTCCCACCACAGGACACGAACCTCTTGGTTAACAGCAATGTCACAAAGGAGCTGTAAAACCCCCAAAGTCATTTCCTCCTTCTAATTCACAATGACATTAACAAGATCTGAACCCTGACCTGCAGGTGACTAAATTATGTTGCCAAGCAACTACACTTTTTCAATAGAGAGGGAGAGGGAAGGAACACACACGCCAGGCTGCAGCTGTGGGATGAACACGCCTCGAGTCCCGCTCCCCTGAGCCAGACCCTGCTCTTCCCCGGGACAGGGCTGCCTCTCCCCTCAGGTGTACACGCTGCCTTTCCTTTTTGTCCTCTTTCCCTTGAAATTCCACACAGATAGGTATACGAGAACATTGCTCCAGCTAAAAGTGACAAAATGAAATATAGCAGCCATTTTTCTTTGGAGAAGAGGTGCTTATAAATTCACTTCGTCCAAAGTATCTCTCACTTCGGCAATACATCAAACTGTGCAGCCCCATCAGTCTGAATCAATTAGAAATTACTCACCAAGTAAATTACATTGAAAAGCTTTGATTTGTTACTGGAGTTTGTTACTGTTCTCTTCAATCTTAAAAGACTGAAAGCAAAAAAGTAATAATGTGACAGTGATAGTGAAATGTAACTTTTATTGAGATTGATGGGAACCTATTTGCCACAATATTTGCTTTTAATAATTTAATTTTTCAAACTCTGCAAAGAGAGCCATAAATATTTGAATATGAAGTTCTTCCAATTTAAGGTACTTTTGCACTATTTGCCTATTTTCTCCAAGACTTTTGTATTTCATTTCTAAAAATAAATCTACCAACCATATGTTCATAACCACCTTTTGCTTTGCCTTCTAACCATGTTCTTTTAACTTTCATCTGTTGCAGGTTAGTAACCTTTCTACAAAAGGCACTTCAGGCACTGAAAGAAAACACAAAAGGATGGCTCCCTTAAGAAAATATTGGTTTTTACAGCTTCAGTTTATTTTTGAATTCGGAAAAAGGCCCAGCTCTGCCTGCCACGGAGGTCAGGGACAAACTGGCAGTGATGCTGGTGGGAGCAGGGCTCGGTTCCCTCATTAGCATCACTTAGGCTGCACGACCCGAGCAGGGCATTGTGTAACTGGCGCCACAGAAAGCTCTGCTCCGGCTGAACCACACAATAATGTGCATTTTGAACCTCACAATAATGAGAATACCAACAGAACTGGTGTTAATCACAGGCAAAGTTTCTAGCCAGGAGTATCTAATGTACAGATAGGTTTGCCTAGACCAGAGGATTTGGCTGTTTGTGAGGACACAGCAGCAGATTGGGCTGCAGGACGGGGATTTCTGAGGTGCCAGCTCCCACAGGTGTGCAGAAAGCAGCAGCAGGGGCTGGCCTGTCACTCTTCACCTGGCCTTCAGCCCTGAAGATAATGCAGGAAATGATGTGAAGCAGCTTTTGTGTCCTGTCCTAGCCAGGCTGGCCACAGAGCAGGGAGCCCCGCGGGCTCTGCCCACACTGCTGGTCCCACACTGGGACACGCTGGGGGACACTGGGACCCCTCCCTGGGCACTGGACACCAGCAGCTCCTGTTGGCTGCCCCAGCTGTACACTGCACTAGGTCATTTTACAGGTGCCAGCTACAGATTTGCTGGCAAAACGTCCCCTGAGCCTTTCTGACAGGTTGGCTGCCTCCTAGGTGAATTATCCCACCTCCTCCCTGGCAGTTCTGGTGCTGGAGTTACCATATCCACCCTCCCCAGTCCCAAACCTCTGCCACTGCTGACCTCCCGTTCCTGCAGGAGGATTGGGCTGAACAACGTGGTGAGACACAGCAGTGTGTAACACCTGAAATTAAGACAAATGCAACTAAAAGCATTTCTAACATCAGTGTCCTATGTAAATGTCAAATTCTAAAATGTGTCATTTGTAGAGAAAATGATTCAGAAACTGAAAGACAAGGCAAAAAGAAGACTCAGGTTAAGTTCTTTTAAAGGCTAGTAACAGATGACAAATGTAGTTCAAATAGCACAGGTGAAGAATGAGTCATTATTAATGACCAAGGGCTTTAGTTATTGGTGTTCAATTGAAAAAAAAAATCATTATGTTTGAAGCTTTATAGTGGCATAGAGTGGAAATTATATGCAATCCCTGCTAAGTGCCTGATTTTACTGCTAGAAAATCCTTCTGACTGAAATGTACTTCAAAGTAAACTACTTTAGAATTTCTTTGCGCTGTTGGATGCCCAACCAAAGGTCATTTTCTCTCTCTCTTTGTGCATCGCTTTAGCAATTCCTGAAGTTTTTTTCTGCCCCTCTTCTGCAGCATACTTCTATTTTTCTACACTTCAGAGGGCCTAAACTGAAAATTGGATAACTGCATTTGGAAATGAAATGCAAAACCAGAAGCCTCCAGTGATTTAAAATGAAGATGTTTATTCATTACAGACCTTTCCCTGCGAGGCACTGGACACCCCCTCGTGCCACGGAGCTCAGGAGCTGCAGAGGGCCTGCAGAGCCCAGCCCTGCGTGGGAGCCAGGGGCTGGAGCTCTTCCCCTCCTCCCTCTCGCAGCCCAATTACTCCCAAGATTTACTTTTCCCTACAGCAAATTCCCACCATGCCCTGAAAGTAAAAATCCTTCATCGAGGGCGCTTTTTTCTCGGCGTGCTGGGATCCTCTGGCTCTAACAGCCTCCCCACTCCCTCGGTGTGTTTTTTCCTCTCCTGATAATCAGAGCACTGATACCGCACCCTGGCTGGAGCCTGAAAGGAGAGCTGCTCCCTTTGGTGTTGAACGCGTCTGCTCCCAGTGATAGAGAGGAGCGCTTGAAAGGTGCTGGTGCTGGGAGGGAGGCAGAGGGCTGTGCTCAGGAACTGGTGGGCATGGGAGCCTTTTTTGTTACTTCAAGAGAAACCCCATCCCCAAACCTTCCAGAAACAGAAACAGCAGAGCTCCGCGGGGTACAAACTGGGGTACACTGCAGTGCAGGTACAGACAGCTCACGTCTCCTGCTCCGGCTGCTCGGGACACTGCCGAGCAGCCTGAACGTGACTCTGAACTTAGCCTGGCTGAGTGTCAAAGCTGTGCGGGCACTTCTCCCTCCCCACCCACGATATACATGAGCAATCATGGAAACACATGGTTAAAAGCCTGTAAGAGAAGCCAGAGCCTGAGGATCCCTCTCGGAGCCCGGCAGTGGGCTCCTAGGTCTGTGAACGGGCTGCAGAACAGCCAAGCAGCATTAGCTGCTCTGATTTCATGATTGCTTCAAGACTCTCTCCTGGACTCTTATCAAATGAGCTAATTCAGCTGAAAATTAATGTTGCCAATCTTCTTATCCCCCCGGAAGAAGACAGTTAGCATTATCCTTCAGTTTTCCAGGAAGCTTACACAGCACCAGCACCAGCCACGCCATCCCTGGGCGTGGGGCTGCTCCCTTTGGCAGCTTCCCACACTCCTGAAAGACCTGCCACGGAAAACCTCACTCCTTTTTGGATCTTCCTTCTCTTGTGCACAAACAGCAAGTGGTTTTTGAGCAGCATCTGATGCTGAGGCAAGAAGGAAACACCAGGAACAAAAGAACAGGCGGATGTCATGAGAGGAGGACAGCCAGGCACCTTCCAGCAACCTGGACTGATGCAGCACGTGGCACTGTGTTCTTTCTTACTATTTTCAGTAACAGCAATATGACTTTTGTCTTGCAAAACGCCATCACATGTGGCAAATACAGTGTGTCCCGAGGCCCTGCAGTGCTCTTGGTGGAACACGGAGCTGTGCTACACTGACAGGAGGAAAAGAAAGAGGAAAGAAATAGGACAAGAAGAAAAACTCTTCAGGGCAAGCTGGTAATAAAAGAAATGTGAAGTTTTTTAACTGGCTGGGGAATCAGCATAACACCCATGAGAAACCTCAGTTCAGCTCCCAGTTTCTGGTGCAGCCCCTGACCAGCTCTCTTCATCTCTCAGTTCTTCCTTTTTTTTTTTTTTTTTTTTTAAAGACCAAAAATGACACTACTAGCCACCTTGCCTTGTATTTGTGTTGTGGAGACTAATTCATTATTAATAGCAGAGAGGTTCAGAAGCACAATGATGCATACCACACGAGCCAGCAGAAACTCTGCTCTCCCCCCTGCACCACTCTTCATACAAAAGGAGATAAAGGGCTTGATTTCTAGCAGGAGAGCTGTGACTCTGCAGATAAAAGTTCCCTACAGACCTAAGAAGGCACCATTTGAAGGTATTTAATGCTATAGCTTTCCTTACACAGCCATCTTTATTCTACATAAAAGCATATTTACAGAATCCAGACTTCAGTGTGCTACGAAGGGACAGGGAAAGGGTGTTTAAAGGGATTTTTTCCTCTGCTTTTTCCCCCCAGTTTTCCCCCTAAGGGTGCCCTGGCTCTATATCCTGCCCCCAGCCATTCCTGGGGCTGCTCTTTTCTCACCTGTTCCCTCAAACAGCCATGAAATGCCATCCTTCAGAGCACAGGCTCCCTGTCTCTGAAGCCATTGAGTTTACCCAGCAACACAGGGAGTGGATCATGACTTGAAACCTGGATTTGTCCTCAAGAAAACCACGTCTGAAACAACAAATCCAAAATGACTCTGAGAAAATGCACAGCTCTCCTCTAGGTGTGTGTGCAAAGGAAGACAAGGGATGGAAAAAGGCACAGGCCAGGCTTCTAACTGGAGCCAGGGACACACAGCAGGTCTGGCACCTCAGCTGCACGTGTTCAGTGGTTCAGAGAAAGCCTCTGTGGGGAACTGGGCTGCAGTCATGCTGGGAGCAGCACAGAGCAGGCCTGGCCGTGGGGAAGGGCTTGTCGTGGAGAAACCCAGCCTGGGAGGGATTCTCTCAGCCCAGACTGAGCCTCACAACAGGGTGAAGGGGTCATTTGGCATTTCACTGGGGTTAATTCTGCCTTTTTGTAATTTCGTTTCTGAATAATGGTGTGAAGCTAAGCTGACCCATGCAGCCACAGCTGCGGCAATTCAAACATCCAGTCAGAGGAGCAGTGGCTGGAAGTTCTGGCACTTCAGCTTTCAGAAAAGCATAAAAAAATCCTCAAGAGTTAGCAGAACTCACAAAAAGTTGCAGTGTGGATGACAAGGACAGGTGAGGGGGTGTAAGCAGTGTCCAGGCAGTCCCAGGACACTTTGTGACACTCCAGCAAACAAGCTGAGCGCTCACAAGGACAGTGGGACCAGCTCTTCCAGGTGTTCAAGGTCAGGAGGCTGGATGGAGCTTTGAGCAACCTGGACTAGTGAAAGCTGGGCTAAGTGACTTTTAAAGATCCCCTCCAACCCAAACCACTCTCTGATTTGATGGCTCTCCTGACCCCAGAGCAGACTGCACAAGAACAAGGACGACGCGGAGAGCAAAGTCGAGCAAACACATCGCAGCCCTCGGTAAAGGCAAACACTCCTCCTCACAGGATTTATGCCAGTTGACATTAGGATTAACTTATTTCTTAATTAGGATTACACACTCTTGGCTAATGCCAAATGAAAAGACATCCACTGCCTGATAAAGTATGGCCCCATATGCTGTCCTAATGTAAATCTCCACCCCAAAAGGAAAGGCGGGTGGTGAGATACGAGCAGAGCTCCAGGGGGACTTTCCGTCCTTCAGGTGAGGTGCATGCTTTGGGAAGTAAATGATACCAACTGAAAGGCAGGTTCAGGGGCAGGAACAAGGTCTGCTGTGATCCATACCTTCACCATCCCCGGCTCAGCTCATTCCCATCATCACACCTCTCATGCCTACCGCTCATTTGTCTTGTACCGGGGTGAAAAATGGGAGGCTGGGCAGAATCCAACCGAGCATACTCATCATGGAGTTATTTCTGTAAATAACACCTTGAAACTCGCAAGAGGGTCTGGAAAATGCCCTCTGGTTTATACAGACAGAAACAGAATTAAATCCTCCAAAAATCCACACCGCATTTTACAAAGCTTCCTGCTGGTAAAGAAGTTCATGATTTTTAATTAGTACTATGCAGACATGAGGCCAGACATGCAATGTTCAATAAACCAGTTAGTTTTTACATCAGTAATGAGTCTTAGAATATTTATGTAGGGCCTTCAGAAGTCAGAAACAGAAGAGTAAATGTGCAGTGATCCTAACATTACCCCTAGGTGTATGTGAGTAGCAGAGATATTAACAACCCCAACAGTATAAAGTTAAAAAAAAAAAAAATCCACGGAGGTGGAAACATGTATTTCGCATGGGTTAATATAATCAGCTGCAGGTAGATTTCAGAGGATTATTTCCAATCTTTTGAGAAGAGATTTCTTTTGTGGGCATGATAAAAATTGTTAATATGTTGCTGCTGTTTTATTCAAGGTGAAAATTTTGCTTTAATCACTTTCAAATAAATGCGAAACTCAACCATTACTCCCTTCTAATAATACTGAAGAAAATAGTTCACACTAAATCTAACATAATGAACACAGCATGTTCATAGAGAACTGAGTGTTCTGAGCTTAAGTCCCCTTTAATCCATAATTCCTTTGGAACTACATATTACATCCACATGAATACCAAAGAGGTTTATGATTAATGTTATTTTAATGAATAATAAAAAAATTGATGATGATTTACACAGAGTTATTTTCAGGGATTTTTTTTTTTTTTTTACATAAAGATTTGTTGGTTAGAGACTAGCATATATAAAACAGAGCCCTAAAATCTGATTGGGGTGGAAATGTTGTCAAAGCTTCCAAGCAAACTGAGCAAGCAGCTGAGCTGAGCAGGAGTTGCTGCAGGCTCTGCAGCCCCAGGTACTCCCTGGATCCCTCCCTCACCCAGGCTGTGCTGAGGAAGCACGATAAAAACGCAGGAGAAGTGGCTGTGCAAGCTTGAGTGGCTGGGCCTGATTCTCCCCTTGCACTGGTTTGGCTGCAGAATCCCAGAATCCCAGAATTTAAAGATCCCAGAATTCCAGAATTCCAGAACTCCAGAATCCCAGAATCTCAGAATTCCAGAATTCCAAGATCCTGAAATTCCAGAATTCCAGAAGCCCAGAATTCCAGAACTCCAAAAGCCCAGAATCCGAGAAGCCCTAAATCCCAGAATTCCAGAATCTCAGAAGACTAGAATTCCAGAACCCCAGAATTCCAAGATCCTGGAATCCCAGAAACCCAGAAGCCCAGAATTCCAGAGCCCCAGAATCCCAGAATTCTAGAACCCCAGAATCCCAGTACCCCAGAACCCCAGAACCCCAGAATTCCAGAATTCCAGAACCCCAAAACCCCAGAATCCCAGAATTCCAGAACCCCAGGACCCCAGAATTCCAGAACCCCAGTACCCCAGAAACCCAGAATTCCAGAACCCCAGAACCCCAGGACCCCAGGATCCCAGAACCCCAGAATCCCAGAACCCCAGGACCCCAGGATCCCAGAACCCCAGAATCCCAGAACCCGAGGACCCCAGGATCCCAGAACCCCAGAATCCCAGAACCCCAGGACCCCAGGATCCCAGAACCCCAGAATCCCAGAACCCCAGGACCCCAGGATCCCAGGGCCCCAGAACCCCAGGATGCCAGCCCAGCAGTGTCAGTCCCTCGGGTGCAGCCCCCAGGGCAGGGATGAGGGGTCCCAGCTCCTGCCCTGGAGCAGGACCTCGGCTGTCCCCAGTGCCACCAAGGCCACTGGCAATGAGTGACCCCAGCACAGCCAAGAGCAGCAAAGCACAAATGCTGAGGCTCCCAGCAGTAAGGGCAGTCAGAGAGGTGCCGTTCCAAGCCAGTGGAGTCTGCAGCCCTGGAGCACAGCTGTGGCTCCAGGAGGGCTCTGCTGGATCAGCCAGCACAGGAGCCACTGGAGCTGTCCCAGAGCTGCTCTGAGGATGGAGGGGGTGGCAGGGCTGCTGTCCCTGTGGCTCTCACCCTGTCCCTGTGCAGAGCTCCACTGCTGCTGCCCCACCCAGTGCTCTCCTGCCTCCTGTTCTGAGACTCTGCCAGATCTGCTTGGCTCACCTTGCCAAGGAAGGCAAGGAAGTGGGAGAAGGGCTGTGGAGCAGCGATAGCACAGCATAAGTCTGTCTATACTGTATCCAAATAACCTATTAATGAAAACCCTTTGGCAGCTGCTTAAGTGCTGGGAGTCTGGAAATGTCTGCAGTCAGAACTCTGTGGGATCCCTTCCTGAAAATGTCACCACCATGTTATAATTAAAATAACATCCCTTCCATGCCAGCTATCTTTATTAGGTACCAAACACTGAACCTCTTCCCAAACCACTGGGGTGCAAATTACTTTTCAAAAACATTTCTGGAGCTGATAACCATAAGCTTTCACGCTGGAATGAACTTTCCCAGGGACAACCATTATGTTCCTTCCCCCAGGCTCTGTGCTAGAGACTTCTGACCCATTGCCAGCACTTGACTGGATGCTGGAGCTCCTTTTCTGCACTTAAGTGTTGGTAGACCCTAGATCATATTCCATAATGACCATTTTTTGGATGTTTTTGTCACTTTGATTAAGCAAAGAAAAGCAGCCACTGCCATGCCTCCCAGGAGAACTCCAAATCAAGGTTTGGTCCAGGAAAGAGACTGCAAGCCTAGAACCAGGACAGGTATGAGATGGATGTGAATGCCCAGCTACATCAACTCAAGTACTACAATTTATTGTAAAATAACTAATTAATCATTCATGTTTTAGTGTGCAACAATGAACGTTTCTTACTGGAGGAGAGATAAGTGTTTTCTGATTTCCCACACACCTGTCTGGAGCTGAGATCAGGCCAAATCCTGTGTCTTGCTTCTATCAACCCACTCCCAACACTGACATTATTTGATGGTGTTCATGACTTCAGAAGGGAAGAGCAGCAGCCTGTAAAAACTGCTCTCCTAACTCACAGCTGGCATTTGATTCCCTGCAGCTCCTCCCAGCCAGCCAAGGGATGCCCAAGCTGCTCCCCTCTCCAGAGAGAGAACTGCAAACATCCCCCTCAGGACCAAGTGTGGAGAGGCAGGGCCTGGGGCAGAATCGCTGAGCCCTCTTCCTTAAAACCAAGACCCCCGATGGATTCTGAGTCCCTAACCTTGAACTAGAGCAGCTGTTTATTTTATTTAACCAGAGATGTGCTGCACAGAGCAGAACCAAAGGGTGTGAGAGCAGCTCTTGCTCTGCTTCCCTCCTGTGTGCCTGCCACAGTGACCCTTCAGTGGCTTCCTGTGGCACAGAGTCCTGCACAGGAGGCAGAGAGCTCCTGGGAAGGGACAGCTGTCCCCGGGGACTGGCTGGGCTCTGGCAAAGCCAGGGGGTGTCTGAGGGGCTGCAGAGGGTCCCCCCAGGCCATGGATCTCAGCTGGTGCCTCACACAGAGCCCGATGCTTTCAGGGGTCTAAACCCACACCAGTGGTCAGCCAGTGATTCCTGCCCTCCAGCCACGTGTGAGCCATGGCTCCTCTCTGCTCCTCTCACCAGCTGCCACCAGCATCTCTCTGTGCTGAGGAGCACCCCTCAGCCTGTCTGTGTCCCCCCAGCCTGTCTGACAGCCTGCAGCAGATGGTTCCCCGGGCAGGACAAGCCCCTGTCCCTGCAGCCTCCCACGGGACATGGTGAGCTGCAAACAAACCAGCAAAACCACCCTGGGACTCTCAAAGGAAACTACAAGGTGAAGGCTTTAATCCAACTGCACAGGCTGGACATGCTCAGGTGTGCCAGGCACATTCTTCTCTCTCTCAGGATTTTTCATAGAGGAGCACAGAGAGAAGAAAGAGAAAACAATTTCTATTCCTGCTCCTTGTTTTCCCATGTGGAATGTGTTTGGAGAGTTGTTTACCTGGGGTGATTGCTTGGTTGGGTTCTGGTGAGGATTGTTGGAGCTGATGGCCAATCCAACCCACCTGTGGCTGCACTCTCAGAGAGGGGCACGAGTTGTGAGGAGGTAGATATGGCAGTTAGAACAAGTAGGTTTGTAGTTTTAGTATCTCCTTTAAATAGTATATAGAGAAATCATTCAGCCTTCTGAGCTGGAGTCAGACTTCAGCATTCTTCCCACGGGGTTCACCTGCATGTACAATACTCAGGATTTGTGGGAGATGATGACCATGCCCGCCCTCCTTTCACATGAGCATACCCTACTGGTCACACTTTCCCCATCCCCTTTCCAAATGCACACTGCACCAGCTTTCACAAGTAAATGCCCACTGAAATAATTAACAAACATTTTCATTGTATGGATTTTATATTCTACAATTCATACTATGAATTTTATGTCCTACAATTCAATCTACATTCTGTCAGCCATCTATGATGCAGAACACGATGTGGTCTGCAGGAAACAGGAGCAGCTTCTCCTGAGCAGCATTTTGGCATCAATTTACCCTGGCTTTTCTGAGGGCACAGACCATCGGACTAGAGAATATTTAATTCTGAAAATACATCTTCTTGTAACTTTTATATTGCCACTTAAGTTATTTGGCCCTCTTCCAGTTTTTTAAATTACCTCAGTTTTCTAGAGCAACTCGGGTACTTAATAAACAAAATGCCATTTCTGTGCCTCACAAGATCACGGTGCATATCTGCTAATAAGGTCAAAGCCATCCTTCAGAAACTTAGGCAAGCACACCCCAGAATGGCTTTCCTGCTAAAAAAAAAAAAAAGCACTGGACCACATTTTGTTGCAACTAAATGTTTAAAACTCTTGTTCTTGGTGTTTAGAGCCATAAAAAATACATAAATGCTAAGGGAGACAAGCAAGCAAACAGACTGTGTGCTGGATGACCTCATTATTCCTCTGTGACCAGCTGGAAACCTGCTGGTGTGCAGCCAGCCCCTCTCGTGCCTGTGACAGCAGCATGGAGCTGATCCCAGCGTCTGCCGGGTGGACTGGGAGAGCTGGAAACTGACTTCCACAGTGGGTTTGCTTCTTCCTAAAGGGTTTGTGTCCTTCCCTGAAGAGCAAAGAGCAAGACATTTGCCTCGCTCCCACTAACAAACAGCTGAGATCTCCTCTGGTGTCCCACACATCTCCACTCTGGTCTTCCAAACCCTGCCTGGGCTACTACAGTGGCTACTACAGCTCCAGAAATACAAATTCTAGCAGACAAACAGCAGAAGTTTCTATTTTATCAGCACCATTTTCTGCACTGGTGTTTCACCTTCAGTGTTTTGCTATCATCTTTGCCACAATCACGTTTGAGCATCTGCTGTGTCAGCATCATGTTTCAGCATCAGCATTTAACCATCAGCTGTTCCACCATATGGCACAAGAAGCATCAGCACCGCAGCCCTCACAACACACCCGAGCAAACAAAAAGCACTTGTAATTCCCCTCCATCCCCCACCACCCTCTCCTGTGCCACAGCCACCTTTCCCTGGGACAACGCCGTCTTTAGCTCTTTTTTCCCATGAAGAAATAACATTCTGCAGAGAATTAGAAACAAAACAAAACCAAACAACTCAGTTCATCTAGGCAAATTTGCAGGAGTCTCTCCTGTGATCTGATTTTCCTCTGAGGTTCATTGAAGCATTTTTAAAGTCCTGTACTACAAGAGCAAACTCAGGGTCACTGCCTGTCCTGCTTTTAATCACGGCTGCCATTTGGCATGGGAGCTTCCCAGCAGCAGTGGCAGGAAGCCTCCTGGAGAGCTGGGCTGAATTTCCAACTAATGCAGCCTTTTGCTACCTTGGGGGATAAATTTAGGACATTCTTTAGACTAAACTTCTTCAGAAGGACCCAATTTATTTCGCAAATGCTCAGTGTGCAGGGCAGAATGGCTGAAGGGATCACCATTTGCACAACTGCCCTGGTGGCTGGGAAACATTTTAGGCTGCCATTAAAATGCTGGATAGGTACAGAAGTCTGGGAGGAGACAGGCAGTGTGAGGATGATTCAGGAGCCTTGCCATCCTATCGGTCACATCCTGCACCATCAACATTTTCAGATGGTACTAAACCCTCAACAAATGCCAGCAAATATTTTTTGGGGGGGCTGCACTCTGCAAAACCAAAGGGGGATTTAACTCATGACCAAACAAATTTGATATCTGCTTTGCTTACAAGCAATTACGCCTCAAAGTTTGTTCCTGGTAAAGAGTGACATTTTTCCACCTCATTGTAAAATTTGACAAATGCAAATTTTGTAGGCTTCACTCTGAGTGTGAAATTCTCCATCACGGTGCCTGTTTATCTATAGAAAGCTGTAGCTAGTAAGATATCTTTAAGAAAAATGCAGCAGAAAGGGAATTAAATGAGACACAGGGCTCTTCACCATTGTGGTTGGAGTCTAATCACTCCTTGCCATGCTTTGAAGAACAGTCACTATGAATCAGTAGTTCTCCACTTTATAGACACTGAGGGAAAATGTCGATCGCTGGAAACCACTCAGCACCAAAAATGAGAGCTGACAAAGCCCACGAAGGGAAGGACAGCATTAGCTGGCCCCTGGTGGTGTTAGGCGCAGTGAGCAGTGCCGTGGACACCAGTGCCAGCAACGTTAAGGAGGGAGATCAGTATAAAAACTGTCAGAATTCACTCTTTTGTACTATCAGCTTGTCAACTATGCAACAATCTTATTTAGAATCAGAGAATCACAGAATGGCTTGGGTTGGAAGGAATCCTAAAGATCACCTGGTTCCAACCTCCAATTTAATTGGATTTGAAGTTTTAGATCAGAAAATCTGACTTTTCAGCAGTAATAAATAACCAGTAATAGTTTAGTTGACAGCATGGTGGAGTCCAAAGCACCATTTTTCATGAAAGAAGTCTCTGATCAAGTTGCTGGAGAAAAGACCCCATGGAGTGGGACCCCAGTGCGGGTGTGAAGATGTCCAGAGCAGAACAGAAGTGTCTGCCTGTACAGGTGTGGCTCAGTGGAAACTGAGACCCCCTGTGCAAGTTCTACACCATTATCAGGCATCACAGCATTCCTCCTGCGTGGACTGGCTGCGGGAAGGATGGCCACAGCCTCTCTCCCACAAACACCTGCCCAGGCCCTGCAGGCACTGCCAGGCTCTCAGCCATGCTTCACAGTGAGGAGATTCTGCTGCGCAGGCGAGGCCCCGACTCGCCCTCCCCGTGGGGGTTGCAGGGATTTGCCACTCAGGTGCTCCCAGAACCAGTTCATCCCACGATTTCTGGAATGCACGCTGCCCTCCCAGGGAATGGGGGAAATCCTGGCTCTGTGACATCAGTGGCTACTTTCGCCTCATTTAAGGATCTGTTCTGTCTGTGAATAGCTCCCTAACGAGGCCAAGATTCTCCACACCCAGCAACACTTTTTACTGTAAAACACTGTATTTTCCTTCCATAAATATTAATCCACTATGCTTTCCAGCCAACAGAAGCTTTTGTAACCAGCAGAGCCTGCATCTGCACTGCTAATCACTCCAACCTTGTAAATTGTAAACAGGTCTCTCACAAAGCCACAAGTAACACTTCCAGCTGTAATGCTATTAACCTAATCCCTGGTAGTTATTACAGAAACTCATGACACACAGCTTAGCAGATACCAGAAAATACAGGTTTTGCTCAGTAAAGTTGGAGCTGATCTTTGTACGTTAGGAGCATTATTAAAAGCAGCTGAATTAACACGTTGGAAGTTGAAGCTTCTAAAGCTTTGATGCCCAGATGTAAGAGGGGCTCTATCAACTTTCCTGGGGCATAAAGATAATGGCTCTGGGGAGCACGTTCCCTGTGTGGCACATTCACTTTTTAATATTTTGCATTTGAACCCATACTACAATTATTTCATTGCATACAACTCCATTTCCCCAAATTCTTTCTCTGTCTGTATCTTCCTGTCCCTCTACACCCTGAAAAACACGGGGCAAAATCACGGCCAGGCTAAGGCAGGAGATAATGCCACTTTAAATCGTCTTACGCTAAGCAGGTTGGTAGATTCCAGTTTATTCTGAGGAACTTCTAGATTGCTGTTATAATGCAAAGGCACCAAAAAAACTAGATGGAAACAGGACTTAACTTATCCTAGTGCAGCTGAACACATCTATGGTTGCCACAAATGTATGTTCTGAAAATCATTGCCTTGAAACAATTAAATCTCACACATTCCCAGGGGTGCAGAGACATCAACCAATCAGTTCAACAATTACTTCAGGAAAGGTATTTCCTGTGGCCTTTCATGGAAACTTTGTTTTTGTTGGTTTTTAATGCTTTTCTTCCACTAAAATAAATTACTTCAGAAGGAAGTTCTCTGTTTGTCTTTTTTCTGGGGAGCTGCAAACTCCCACAGATGAAATTCTTGGCAGTCTGTCTGCAGAAGAAGACTGGAAGCCTCACAGATGTGATGTGATGTGATGTGAGAAACAAGGATTATTTCAGAGATAAATAAAGATACAACCTGTTCCTACATCACTCACTCATGCAGGCTCCACTCTCCCTGGGGCCAGCTCCTTGAAAAACCATTTTGAAGCTCCATCCCCAGAAGCCTGAGCAGCACTGTGGGACACAGGGGAAGCTGCTGCTGTGGGGGTGAGGCGTGAGATGTTCCATTCACCCAGCGTGGGTTTGGCTCCCAGAGTTTCACCGGGTCACCCACCCCGCTTTGGGGGCTGCCAGGCTTTGGGATGAGCTCTGCTGTGAGGAGCACAGCCCTGCCTGGCTGGCCCAGCTGTCTCAGGAGGGATCTGTGCCTTCTCCCAGCTGCAGGATCCAGTTCCAGCCCAGGGTGAGCTCAGGCTGGAGGAAGGCAAGGACAGGGAGCAGCGCTCACAGGCCAGGGTGACTCAGGGCGTGACACAGCTCTGGCACCAAGCCCTGCTCCAAGCTGGGCTCCAGACCTGCCAGGATAAATTCCCAACATTTCCAAGCTCCCGAGCTGAGCCCAGCAGAGAGAACTCGAGGAAGAGTGAGCGGGGAGAGCTCTCAGAGCTCTGCCGTGCCCCACATCCCCACCGCCAGAAATCCCATAAATCCCATAAATCCTGACAGCACCACGCTCTCCTCCTCTGACAATGAGGCATTTAGTTCTGGAAAGTGGCCCACAGAAGAGGTTTCCCTCCAGAAAAAGAAGGAACATTCTTGTAATTTTAAATTAAAGTGTGCAATTACTGTTCTTTATTGTTGCCAGTTAAAAGAGATTTGCCACAGTTGCTTACATGCACGTATAGGAGCAGGGAGAAAGCAGCAGATTCTATAAGAAGGTTTCCTCCTGAGAGGTGTGAATTTCACAACAGCAATAAAAATGTTTGCTACAGAGCGAGAGCTACGATTTAAACACAGACAAATGCTTATTTCCCTTCTGATAGCATTCTCCTCGGTTCTTTCTGTCACATATAAATACACTGCTTGGGAAGAAGTCCTGGAATATTATTTTAAGATAAGATAGTACAGGTTCATAGTAATTAAGTCAAACTCTTTTTTCTGTGAGGAGAAGATAGCACGTTTCCATGGTAATTCTTTTCTTACCTTTTAAGACAAAGGACAGCTTAGAACTACAGAATTAAGTCATTTTCATCCCTTTCTTCTCATCCTTAACAGAAGCTGTTTCTGTTTTAAGCCATCAGAGGCTCATCTTTTTTGATAAATCCAGCTTCAATATCAATTGCTAATGCAAATTTACACTAAATATTTAATGATTTTAAAATGGAAGGCATACAAAGAGTTAATGAAAATACCAGCTCCTCGTTTTTCTCAGCCAAATAATTTCAGGTTAGCACTGGGAGGAGAGTGGGGGTGGCACAAGTCTCACCGAAAGAATTTTACCTAATTATTGAGTTATTCCAAGGTGCAGCTTCAGAGAGTTAATTGGCACTGCAGCAATGACAAATTTGGCCCAATGTAAATTCAAAATTAATCTCTTCTCCATTGTTAGGACTGCTCAAAAGAATGTTTTTGTAACCTATTTCTGAATCCAACCATTGTGTTTCATTATGATTTTCTTTTGATTCTGTTACCATGTGAACAGTGAAATACACATAACCACAGCTCATGATCTCAGAATGTCAACCGAGGGGTATTTTGTGCTTCAGAACTGATTGGAGTGACTCAGAGCACCCTTTGAGCGTCCTTTAGGTCTCTGAGTGTGTTTAGGTCTAAAAATTAATTGGGGATTAAGGAACCAAAAAGCAGGCAAGGGAAAATTTTGATCACCTCAAACTCTCTACAAGAACTTAGCTTTGAGAAAGCCTTTACTCTAAATCCAGTCTTTACTGCGGATTAGATCCTGGGCTGAAGTAAACTTGATTAGTTGCATTGACCAAAATTACTCAAATTCAGCGGAGCTCCAGCATGCAGGAGGCTGAAGCCAATTTCCAGGAGCTGAAAAACTGTGTATATTATGACAGTAGTTTGCAGATTCCCAGTATGCCAGTAATTGACTCCATTTATACTTTATTTGTACAGACAGGACTCATAAATTCACCCTGCAAAGTGGCACACTGTCCATTTACTCCTCATATGAATACTGATTATTTATTTCTTAATTGTGCTATTAAGTTTTTTGCAGACATGCAAGGAGTTACAGAAACCAGCAAGGATTTCAGATCCCATTTTGAATTCGAGGAGATTCCAATTATAAGGGCATGCTTTGGGTATTCAGACTGGACAAGCAATGGCACTAACCTGATACTGAACAGCCAGAATAACTGCTGGCTACCTGGACTGCACTGGGCTCCTTGCCTGGCCTGAGTCAACAGCGGCAGACAACACGGTGAAGGTGCTATCTGAAATGTGCTAGTTTCTCCTCACAGAAAAAAGAGTTTGACTTAATTACTATGAACCTGTACTATCTTATCTTAAAATAATATTCCAGGACTTCTTCCCAAGTAGTGAATTTGTATGTGACAGAAAGAACCGATGAAAATGCTAGGGATGGTCCAGGGGACCAAGTGAAGATGCAGAATAGGGATTCTCCAGGGGACAAACTGAAGATGAAGGTTTGGGATTCTCCAGGAGAGAAAGTGAAGATGCAGGTTAGGGATTGTCCAGGGGACCAGGTGAAGATGCAGGTTAGGAGTTCTCCAGGAGACAAAGGGAAGGTGCAGGTTAGGAGGTGCCCAGGGGACAAGGTAAAGGTGCAGGTTAGGAGGTGCCCAGGGGACAAGGTAAAGGTGCAGGTTAGGAGGTGCCCAGGGCACACTACAGCGCTGGGCAGGTTTCCCAGAGTGGCTCCAGAAGCCTGTTTGTGCATTGCTGCGCTGAAGCAGCATCAGTGAACATTTCTGCTCTGCTCCACGTCCTCCAGCACCTCCAGCCCTGGGGTGAAGTTCTGTGGACCTGGGCTTGCTCAGCACGATGGGAGTTGGCAACAGGAGGGGGACACTGGTTTGTTTTGGCTCTCTTGCCAGGTCACCCACCTCAGGGAAGCTCAGTGCTCACACCAAACTGGGGAAAGCTGGGCAGGGTCACAAGACCTTTCCTTTGTAGCCAAAAGTTCACACCATGGTTGCAATCAAATGCATTTGTCAGAGCTGGTTGGAAGCTTTTCAGGGGCTGCTCAGCTTCTGCTGCTCCTTTCTGATTTAACTTCTCCAAGCTGCATCAATCATTTAATAGAAAATGTAAGGGGGCTTGTTCTCCTTGCTTCCTCGTAGTTACCTGAGAGTTACCAGCCATGCCCATTAACACAGGAGGTGTCTTCTGGGTGGCAGACACGGGTGTGGGAGTGCAGCAAGGATCTGAGCAGTGGTCTCCACACTGCTTTTAGTCCTGCCAGAATCTCAGTAGAGACCACGAGCCAGCAGGTGAGAGGAAAACATTCACGCCCTCATGCCCTTTGGACTGTGACCTCTCTTCTCCACCAACAGCTGTTCTTGACCTGCGTTTTGAAGCTTGCTACAAACTCCATGTTTTAGCTCTCCAGCCATTCATGCAGCTGTCAGGTGACAGAACCCTCTGGAAGAGCTGGTGGGACACAGTGGGTGAGAAGCATTATTCCCTTCAGTAATTCATTTCTCCCTAGGAATGCTGAAGGGCTTTCTCATCTTCACAGGAGAAAAGCAAGCAGTTCAAAACACTGCCAGAACAGAAAATCTACTGGGGTTGTGTAATTCCTGTGAAGAGCAGAGGAAGAGGAATTGCTTGCATTTGAGAGAAGCTGTGAGAGATTTCTGGAAGTGTTTCTGGATCAGGAAAGAGAGACAGATCTGGGATGTATTCAAGACAGCTTTCTGAATGCCAGCAGAGGCATTGGGCTGGGTTCAATGACCTGACTATAAAATGAGGTGGGCAATGCTGCCAACTCTTTGAAAGAAAGATTATCTGGGTTTATTCCCAGCTGTGCTACACAATCCCCATGTAACTCAGGATGAGTCACTTAAATTCAATTTTCTTCTGTTTACCTGTCTAAAGAATCAGAGAGCAGAGTAGATAATTTTCTCACTCAATTCCTATTCAGATTATAAATGCTCTGGTGCAAGATTGCTCTTCCTTTATGTGGAGAGCCAAATGCCAGGTCAGCAAGGCTCTTGCCTCAGCTGGAGCCTCTTGTTTCTAACACAGTACAAATTACAGTGACTGCTCCCCTCTCCCCTCCTCTGCCAAAAGACTCCCTTCCCAAAACTCGTCCCTGGTATTCCACTTTCTCACTGTCCCCTGCTGCTGTCCATGGTGAGGTGCAAGCCATGTGTTCCCTGCTCCCCCAGTTTCAGCTAAAGGGAGAACAGGGGGCAACCAGCTCCACATTCCAGCTCCACTTCCACATTTAAATGCCATTTCTTTCCAAGGAGAAGAAAAGGAAAACCAATTATGGTTGGCTGTTATTTTTATTTAAGAGCAAAATCAATGACTTTTATGTAACTTTTCTTGTATTACCATAATGTTAGCAACTTTAGAAAACATCTTAAAGCGGAGGAGCTGCCAAATTCTCAAGTGGCCACACTTGATTTATAAGCTGCAATTATGTTTGTCAGCTGATAACCAAAGACCAGATCAGCTTTCACCAACTCAGTAGATTGGAAGTGAATATTTTATTACCTTTAGCCAATCTTTCTTTTCAGATACAAAGTGCTTTTCAGATACAAGGCAGTGACTTTTCTAACGAGCAGCAGGAGATGATTCTTGGTCATGGGCAGAAGCTGGTCACGTGGCAGTGCTCAGAAATCACAAAAGCAATTCTTCTAACTTTTCTAATACTTAAAAAAGGACTTAAAGAGCTGTTCTCCTCACACTTCTGGACTGTTAAACTTCCTTTCAGGACTCTCCTGCCCAAGCAGTGTCATCCACAGCCCCATTTTCTGCTATGGACACAGAATTGTGCAAACAATCTCTCAGTTTCTTCTGGATGTCTCTGCCTACCATCCTTACAGTCTGGATGCACTATGACAAAAGAATCCTAGGTGAGCTCCAGAAGCAAATTAACTTTCCATTTTCAGATAATAACTTCCTGGAAAAAAAATAAAGCAAGCTATTCTTCCTGTAGTTCACAGTAAGATTGACATTCACTGAAAATTACTGTTCATTTCAAACATATTCTTTTACTGCAAAGACTTGATCCATGGTGCATGCTGGGGTAAGATACCTCTGCAGAGCCCAATTTCCACAAAAACACAGTGAAATTAAAATCAAAATTAAAAAGAGAAAGAGGTCTACCTGGAGCAGGAGTTCTAGGATATCCAAGAATAAAGATTCAGCAGAGGAAAAATGTGTGATGTCAGTGCTGCAATTTGGAGCAAGTGCTGCTTTTTTTACCTAATAACAGTGAATGTCAAATTCTTCAGGAAAGGAATTTGCAAAGTCCTGGCAACAAGTCTGCTGAGGAACTAAATTGCAGTACATTCACCACAGTAGATTATCTGTCACTCATAAAATCAGTACTTTCTAAGTCACTTCCTAGCATGGCTCAATATATAGACACACATAAAAATATTTACAAACCCCCAGCATATCCACCACCGTGACACCACTTTCTTAACTGATTTGTAACTTCAGGCTTTAAAGGGAAGCTCTGCAACAAGCAATCTTACACTGGTGTGACAGAAATTAAAAAATCCATTTATATGAAAACCACCATTTTCACTGGCCAGGTGATAAGAAGGAATGGAGAAAAAAACAGCTGGATCACACTCAAAACAGAAGCAAGCCCCCTCAAAACCTATCTGGAGGGATCAAATTCCTAAGCTGGGGAAAATCAGATAACCTGGGTCTCATCCCAGACAGGCATAAATCAGGATTAACCTGCCAAAAGCCAGACCAGGGTGTTAATCACACTGATGGAATTGCAATGTCATCAGTGGGATGGAAACAAGGAAAGTAGTGTTAACGAGATTAGGGCCCATCCAAATGGTGCTGCTTCCATGCAAAAGGGTAATCAGGCTCTTATTAGACAACTCCTGCATTATCACTTCAAAGCAGATGCAGCAAAACGCGCTGATGGAAGAAGCAGAGTGGGTAGGGAGCACACTCCTATCCGCTATGGACGATGGATGAGGGAAGAGTCAAACAGAATCACCACTGGACAAGGAAGAAAGTACAGCTTGAGATGTGAGGGAGAGCTGGGACTGAAGCTGTCAGCATCAAAACAAGTGAAGATGGAATCACATGGCTTAGGGCTAACAGCAAAATGCCTAATGAGCACCAAAACTTCAATTTGACATTACTCAGTCAAAAGGTATTGGCTCGACTAAAGTTTTGAGCCACAGGTACATGGAATTGATGTTATTCTAATTATTTTCTGATTTAGTTTGCCTATAACCCCCGACGAAGCCTGAGCAGGCTGTAAGCAGGGTGGTGTCTGCAGCCTTGGTGGGGCCCCAGTGCAGCACTCATGCCCACAAACACGGGTCTGCCTTGGGCCATCACCTGTAGCTCTCATGGAGGGTGTTAAAGGAGTTCTGGAGGGTGTCACAGTGAAAAATGATCAAACCTGCCCCTGGCACTGAGCGGGGGACAATGCAGAAGGGCAGAAGCACTGGCTGGGAAAGAGAGGGGGCAGCTGTTGGCAGCTGTTGGCGCTCTGTGCCCCATCTCAGAGGTGATGTGTCTGTCTGTCTGTCTGTCTGTCTGTAGGGGGAGCACAGAGTCCCTTGGGGACTGGAGTTCATCCCATGCTCACCAGAACCTGGTACAGCCTGAGCCTTCCATCCCTCTGGCACTGAGTCTGGCACTGCAGTTATCAACAGCAGGAGGCAGTTCCCGCCCGAAGGAAGTGTTCACAGCTACCACACACCATCACTGAATAACCATCCATTTTTATGCTGTCTCTGACCTCCAGTCCCTGTGTAACCAGAGAGACTACAGGTACAAAATGAAAACAGCTCCCTGCTGCAGTATCCCTGGATACAAACCCAAATACCTTTTTGTGCTTGCCTGAGACACAGCAGCACACCCCTGCAGCTGCCATTCCTCCCTGCTGGCTGGTGCTCTGGGGCCTCACACTTCACCTCATTGTGCTTTAACCATGTGTGATGGCAACATGTCCAAAACCACAGCAAAACACTGGGGGGAAGCTCTGGGAGGTGGAGGAAGATCCAGTTCCTGTCTCGGGGATGGCACAAACAAGCCTTGAGTTGCACTTCGAGGAAGAGGCTCACTCAGATGATTTGCAGAAGTGCTTAATTCAAAGTGGGGCCTGGTTTTAACTCAGCACAGTCCCCCTGATTTCAGGGGGATTGCAGAGGAATTTGTCCTTCTGGGCATGTTTTGCCAAATTAAGCTGTGGAGAACTATTTCCATAGTTTGAATGGAGATAGAACAGCTTCCTACATCGAGGTAATTTAATTCTTTCTCTGATAGACAGGAAAATCCTTTCAGTGAATTATATCAATGTCTAGCTTTTCTTATATGCTGCCAGTGCAGGTTTCTTGTAACACAATGGCCGGAACTGTGAAATTTCAAGATATTTGCCAGGCAAATGGGAACTACAAATGATGCTGTATCTGCAGTCCCTGCTTGGCTGGTAGACCTGAAAAGCCATGCTGATCCTTCCTGAGTGCAGAAAGATGTAGGCTTTACTTTGTCACTGCATCTCCTTTCTTCAGATCATTTTCACCATTCAGAGCGTTTCTGGCTAGGTGAGCACAGAAATGTTCAGGTTGTAAGGTATGGAGCCTCTGAAAGGTGTGACAAGGAAAGGAAGCATTAGAAGCACCTCGAGGAGATTACAGGGAAGGGAGATGTGGCATTCTAAGGAGTGTTTGAGAGGCAGCACGAGAGCAGATATGCAGTGTAAGGAGATCACTGACATAACACCATAAAGAGCACTCGGCGTTGAGGAATGATTGAGAGATAAAGAAGAGAATTACCCTACAGAGTGTCTGAGTGATGGCACGAGAAAAGGAGCTGGGGGATATTCCTGAACTTCTTATCACAACTGCAGGATTCATCACCACTGCAAGATGTTCAGGAAAATCTGCGTTTCACTGCGTGGTGTGGGACTCAGATGAGCAGTGAAAAGGCTGTGGCAGCTTTGGGGGTCCTTAGCCATGAGGTCTGACTGAAAATGTGCTGGGGGAAGCCTGGGGTGACAAGGTGCTGAGCACCTTCAGCAGGGGACAGCCCTTACAAGGGTGCTGAGCAGCCACAATCCCACTGGAGTCACTCAGACCCACAGGGAGTCACCACCTCTGAAAAATCAAGTTGTGGGAGCTGAAGGCACCCAGCAAGCTCTGCTCTGAAGTGCCCATTCGGGATACGACGGCAAAATGGAATAAAATCTCTCTCCACACATACACACGAGCAAGAACATGCACACACGCACGCTCTTAGACTTTGCCGCACTTCTCCATCTTCCCTTGTTAAAATGATAATAAAATTATAAACTAAATTATAAATTAAAAATTATAATTATCAACCCGCAACATTTAGCAAGGGCAATCAGAGAAGTGGTAATTATCACAGTGGGTCTGAACACCTCTGGTGGCCACGTATTGGAAAGGAAATACAGCATATCTTGAAAAGCAGTACGAACATGAAAACTCTCCTCTTAGCCACAGCAACCTGCTTTTGATTATTTTATTCCTGCTTTAATAACCAGCAATGGTGAATTGCAGCACAGTTGTGCACGTGCCTTGGGATGAGAGAAATTCTCCTCTTCCATGCACCAAACAGGCCCAAACCCTGATATTCACATTAAGTCAGGATCTCACAGCAATCCTCCCTCTCCTGGGTGAGCACTCCCTAACCCTCCCAAAGCCCCATCCCACCCTTCCAGGCAAAGGCTTTGGACAAGAACGATGCTGTGCAAATACAGGGTGGCAGCACTGGTGGTGGTGTGGCTCAAACACACTCAGAGCACTCATTGTGCTGGGGCAGAGCAAAGGAGAGCCCCTGGTGCCACAAACCCTGCGAGGGTGTGCGGGCTGGAGGGGCAGCTCGGAGAGTGCACACATGATGAAACACCTTCGCTTCCCAAAAGGGTCTTTCACTTCTTGTTTACTAAGTGCTGGTGAGTGGCCTTTCCCACAGATTTGTCTCCTTTCCCCCATGCCTTCACACAGATTGTGTGCCCCCTGATTTCTGCCAGCCCAGCTTTTGATGGACCTTCTGCTGTGGCAGCTCAGAGCAGAGTACCCGTGCCAGGGTACTCTGTACCCACTCTCCTCAGAGGGGCTCTTCCTCTGAATCTGCTGCCCTGCTCCTGCTGCAGAAGCACAGAGAGCACTGGGAGCTCCCCAGAAGCTCCAGCCTGTGTGGGGCAAGTCAGCCTGGCACATTCTCAGGGCTTTCTGGAGGGATTTGTTCTGCAGCTCTGAGTAGACACTTGACAAAACTCTGTTTCACAACTCAGTCACAAGCTGATCTTTTCTTTGGGACTCAATCCATAAAGATCACAAGAAGGGCTCTTCAAACTTGGATTAGTGCAATTTGCCTTTTCCACCTTTCTTTTGTAGTTTTAAAAACTGCTCTTATACGATTCCTTTTGCAAGAAGTGCAGCACTTCTCAAACCTGAATATAAAATTAACTGGAAATACTAACCCTGTAAAATGACTGTTCTTACTGATCAGCCCTCAGATGTATTCTGATGTCTCTTCCCTTCTGTACAACATGAAATGTAGTTCCACTTGGCTCAGCGCGATGCCTCTTCATGATAACGCTTTCCATAATATTTGAGAGAGCCAGACCAGTCAGTCAAAGCCTTTTCTCACCCTGATGTCTCTCCAGGCTCCTTGGCTTAGACAAGGAGATTTCTGAAGAAGTGTCAAGGTTACTGAGAATTCTTGGAGCTATCAAGAAGCCGGAGTGAAGGAACGCTGTGCAACGTGCCCATTACAGGAGCTGCTGGAGCAGCACCCGCCGGGGCTGGGGCGGTCCCCAGGCCGGGAGCTGACTTCAGAGGGGCAGCAGAGCAAAACCACGGACCTGCAGCTCCAGGGCAGCTGCTGCTGCCTCAGGGACATCGCCAGGCACTCAGTGCGTGCCTGTGGGGTGAGGAAATGAGGGGCCAAGGCGCTCGTGCTGCTGTGCCCTGCAGGACAGGACAATCGGGATAACCAGGACAATCAGGACAACCCCTGATCCCACCCCACCAGAGGCACTGGCTGCTGGCACCTGATGGTGAAGAGGTGTGGCAGCAGCTCTGTGGCCACAGAGGGCAGGCACAGACTTTCCAGGCATTTTCCCGGGCAAGGCTGTGAGAAGATCAGAGGAAAGAATGAGGAACAATTCTGATCTCCCCTTGCTGCACCTGCTGTTGTGCACGTGTGGAATGTGCCATGGGGATTTGTTTCCAAAGGGTGATTTCTTAGTTGGACACTGGATGGTGTTTGGATGGATTGGCCAGTGAGGTCAGAGCTGTATGGGACTGGCTGGAAGGGTTACTGAGTTTTTTAATGAGTACAGTATAATATAGCATAGGGTGAGATAATAAAGCAATTGATCAGCCTTCTGCAATCATGGAGTCAATGCTAATTATTACCCAGCTGGGGGCCTGTGGTGACAAAGTGGACTCTGCTGTAGAGGAGAGCTGCTCAGAGATAAGGCACGCTAATCATGACACCAGCTCATCTAACTGCAACAAATCTGGTTTTTCTACCTTTTAACATCTGTGGCACCGCTCTGGGTAAGGCACAGCTTCCCTGCTCGGGCACATTTGGGCTCAGAGCACAGCGTGTTAGGAGCTCTTCTGCCTTTTGCTGATCTTTCTCTCATTCTGCTGCATATTTGTTTATCATTAGCACAAATGATGATGGGTGTCTGTACAATTTGAACAACCTTTCCTCTAGAAGCATCATCTCAGGCTTTTTTCTCTCTAAGCTGCAGTTCACTACAAGGGCTGCGACAGCTTTTATGTTTAACAGAATCTTTAGTCTGGCAATCATGATTAACTCGTCTCTACAGAGAAGTGCTATTTTAATAAGACCAAGTGAAGAGTTCTAAGAAAATCTTTTCCTTTCTTTTCTATTTTTTTTAGAAGACTTAGACATCTAAGAATTAAGACTCTGTAACTAAAGTTTAGATACAGCATGGCCAATTCTTCTGTTGGCCCCTTGAAATATTCTGGAAGGTTTCCAGCAGACCCAATTATTTCAAATAAGCTTCAGAAGTTACATTAAGGGCAGCATAACAGAATCTGTGAATGTATTCAGTCTGTGCCTCGCCTTCTTCTGACCTCTGATTTATTTCCAAATAAAATATTTAACATAACTTTTTGTAATCCTTATAGGAGCTTCTGGGGCTCAGGCACTGATATTATTTGACATGTAAATTATCCCAAAAATTTAATAGCTTCTTTAGGGTCACGGTTATGTTTTGGAGCAATAACGAATTAGGAAACCTTATTCCACCATGCTTAACCAAAATAAGACATTTTCCTTTCTTAGGAGGCTCTTAAAAAGCTCCATAAGCAACAGCATGCCTTGTACTAGCCTCATTCTCCTGGGAGCAAAGTCATTGTCCTAAAAAGCCAAATGTCCTCCTCAGAGTCTGAGAAAGAGCAGTGCCAGGAACGGTAAGAAACGAGGTGATCTGAATGCTAGAAAGCAACTGATGTCCCCTAATATCGTTCACACCACAGTGAATCACTTCTTGTTACCCAGGTAGATTTGGAAATTAAAAAATAACGATGTAGAAGGAAAGCAAATTCGAGTCTCCATCTCCCTCATCCCTCTTCCCTCCCCCAGTTCACAGCTCAGTGCTGTTGGATGCTTGGCCTGAGTTTTAGGATTTAGCCAAGACCTGCCCCAAGTTTCTGCAGATCTGGGCCAGGCAGAGGGTGAGGTCAGGTTGGGAAGAGCTGGAGAGAGAAGAGAAAAGCACAGCAGGGCTCCTGCTTGTCAGGTTTCTATCACACACCACGGTGCCACACAGAAAGATTTTTAATAAGGAACGTAACTGAAGGAGAAATCTGGAGTCCCTAATAACCCTGCACCTCCAAAGCCTGGTACAGGATTTGTTTGGTTGGTTTTATTGGAAACCCTACAGAAATTGATCCGAGAGCAAAGCAAGGGCTGGGGGCATGGCCCTGCTTTTGACACAACTTTAGCCTGCTCCAGTGCTCAGCTGCAGCCAGACTTGACACATCACAAAAATCAATATTCACCAGAGGTCTCAGATGTTTCCACAAGCTAGGAAGAGTAAAGAAAAGGTAGAAGAGGCTGTAACCAATGTGAATCTTGAGGCTGGACTGGTCAGCCAGCTTCCTAAAGAAACTCATCTCTTCCGTGGTGTAAGGAGATTTCTGGTCCTCGCTTCCCTGGTAAAATTCATTCCTGCACGAGCAGTATGAGATAATCACATTGGAACTGGATCAGTGGAAAAGTGTGAAAAATGTGGCAGCATTCAAGTTCCTGTTTGAGAAGAGGCATTTACCAGTCTTGGGAGAGAGAGAATAAGAAAGTGTATAATTCAACATTTCCTTTTGATCTATAAACTACTTTTTTCTTCTGAGTTAATTTGCTTAAAAAATGCACAAAGAGGGAGGGCAAAGCAGAAAGTAAATGTGCTAAAATGTTTGACAGAAATTCAAATGTTTGTGAAGAAATGCGTTTATTATTCCACGCACAGAGAGCATCAGTATTTGCTTTGCTTACTTGGGTGCATAAATCTAATGGCAGGAGAATGTGAACACAGCATTAGGCTGGAGGAATTCACAGAGCTGATGCCCTTTGTGCTCTGGAGGAAGGAGAACCCCTCCAACAACACCACTGCAGGGGCAGTGCGAGGCACTCGCACGATGCTGTGCACTGGGGCAAGCCTGGCTTCTCAAAGATATTGCTTAATCCAGTAAATGACTGCAGGCTGAGCTGATGGAGCCACAGAATGGGAGCACTGTGCTGTGAGCTCCCACACAGAAAACATGGCCTGGGGAAATGACAGAAATGTGGGTAATACCCCAAATGAAATAGTTAAAGCAACTCTGTTGGAGCAGAAGATGCTTTTAAGAAGGTGACACCACCTGCACTGGGCTGGCCAGCCTCTTCCTAATGAGAATTTGGTTTAATGCCATGCATGGAAACTCCACCTATGAAATGGAGAAGGATTAGGAACGCTGCTCCCCTGGGCCACCCTCTCTCTGTGAGTGCAAGGGCCAGAGGGCTCCGGGCAGTTCCTGGGGCCAGCAGGACGGGGTGAGCACTGCTGCTGGGCACAGCTTCCCCAGCTCGGGGCTGGGCGGGGAGCTGCAGGGAAGGACACTGGAAACGCACTGGCTGTGCCATGGCAGGTGCTGCTGGAGAAGGATGCCCTCCTGCCCCGACCCAGCCGAGCAGGAGATGGCAGAAGATCCATTTTAGCAGGGAAGGGTCAGGCTGCCTGCCGTGATGCAGTCTGTCCTGAGTGAACAGCCCCCAGCAGCGTGCAAGGCGGGGACAGGAGCTTCTCCCCCCTTCCAGCCAGGCCAGTGCAGCCCAGAGGATGCTGAGCTCCATTTGTGGAGGAGTCTATAAATCCCCGATCACCACTGAGCCCATCCTGGGACTGCCCATCTTCCTGTGGGAGCGCTGAAAATCAGCTCTGCAGCCCAGCTGCAAACAAACACATCCACCCAGACCAGCTCCGGCACAAACACCATACCCTGTGCCCAGCCAGGAGAGGAACAAAAGGAACCTCTGCTTAAAAATGTCTTTCCATGCGCTGCTCCTGCCCACATGGACATTCCTGAGCCGTCCCAAAAGCCAGCTTAGCACCCGAGGCAGGAACCAAGGAATGCCAGGCTCCCAGGTCTGTGTGCCCCAGAGCTGCTGGGTCCCTTCCCAGGCACAAGGGAAGCCACTGGAGCACCTCAGAGCAACCTCCAAGTTCAGCACTGCTGAACTGCTTGCATTTCCCTGGGTTTGTTTTTTTTTTCCTTTATTTTTTCTTTTTTGTTTGTTTGTTTGTTTAAAAAAAAATTCCAGGTCCTTGCTACGCTATAGTAAATTATAGTGAAACCCCGCATCAGTCAGTTTGGACTCTGGAGTATTTAAAATCTGTATCCTAATTTTGTGATTTAGACCTATTTATATGTAAATTAAAATAAAAAAAAAGGAAAAGATGACTTCCCAATTATTTCCCTTATGATAAATTAGTCTGAATTAGTGATGAATATAAAGAATTAACTCTTATATTCCTTATGCTTTGGCTCATTTACAAATGTCATAAGAGCCCATTAGACACTTAAGAAAGTATGTCAAGTAAAAATAAAATTCTCTACAGAAAACAAAGTAAAATGTTTAATGATATAATGAAGACTCATTAATGTAATGCTTATTTTAATATTAAAAATTCACAAGAATTGTCATAGCTCTTGTCTTAATCAGATGAGCTTTTGTAATATTTATTTGTGTTGTAATTTCATAAATATTTATACATCCATTTCCAAACTTTACTGGTCTTCGCTGTATTAAATACATTTTAAACTTGTTAATATTTGAGGAGTGTTTTCTCCATGTGTGCCAGGCAGCCATGTGACAGTGGCATGTGATCCTAACTGTGGGCACACAAACTGGGAGGTAAAGCCTCTGAGAGGAACCTTTCCATGCCAACCTGCATGGGACCAAACCTCTTTTTTTGAGGAGATGCCTGGCTTTGGAGCAGTGTTAAATGTGGAGGGTGGAGAGCCAGTGTCCCACTCCTCCCCTTCCCCTCTGCCTGTGCTCAGCAGATGCTGGAAGGATTTGTTCCAAGCACTTCCATAGAAATCCTAATTTCCAAGACAGAAACCATCTGAGAACCTTCTGTTCCTGGGCTCTTGGCTTGCTGTGCCCCGCTCAGAGAAATTACAGCTCAGAGTGCCACAGCCCACTTAATTCTGTGCCTGAGCTCATCAGAATTTGCAAACTTAAACTGAGTTAAAGCAGGACGTGAACACGAGAATTTCTTGAAAGACAAAAGTATTTGAGATAGCATTCAACACTCTGAATTTGATGTACATATATAATAAATAAATAAATAAATGTGCTACAGAGCCTTTCAAGTAAAAAAAAAAAAAAATCAAACATTAGCCCTGACTCGTGGAAACCCTTGGAGAGTTCTTTCAGTACAGAAAATTCCCCAAACACGTAACTACCACATGTGAAGGAAAGGAGCTGCATCCACTTTGGGTGCAAACTGGCACAAGTTCACACCCACACTGCTTTGGAGAACGGGCACAAAGCACAAACCTCCTCTGCTCTCCTCTCAACTCTACCTCTGCTACATCTTCACCTGGGGACTGAAGTAAGAATTTCCATTCCGTTTATCGGGAACCCAATCCCACTGTGCTCTCTGCAGCAAGGAGAGAAGTTTGGGTTTCAGTAGCTCAGGCCAGCAGTGAGTGCCTGACACCCAAACCCAGCCGCCAAAGGCTTGGAATTCCATGGAATTCCATGGCAGAATGGGCCATTCTGCCGATTGCACACAGACAACAAACCCCACAAAACTGCCCCTGCTTCTGAGCCCTGCTGATCCACCCCTGTGAGCTAAGCACCTAGACATCCTTCAGGAGAGTTTTTCACTTCATCTCTCTTGATTTGCCATCCTCTTTATAATTTGTGCAGTAATATTCATAAACAGTAATTATTTATACATAGTTATGGACCTCTTGAATTTGATTCTCTTCTCACTTAAGCTATAAATATGGAATAAAATTAATATGAATCAGAAAAATGAGCACCCTGAAGACTGAAATATATGTAAAATCACTTACAGTCCTCTAACTTTTTAAAGAGATTTTTTACTTTAATATTCTCCTGGGTTGCAAACACTACAGGGGAAAGTTTACATCCAATCAAGAACACATTTATTGAAGTGCTTAAAAATGCACGGAAGTAGTTCTGCTAATATTAAGTTTTCGAACTCTCTCTCTCTCCTGGATTAAAAACAAAGCAAGCCCTTTCATCCCTGACATTTCAGCATTTGGAATACATCAAAATGTTTCTTCTACTGTGCTGGAAAGAACTTCTAATTCTCCTGTCCTCCTGTGTTCGAGGCAAAGCGGCTGACACAGAATGTACAAATTGAATGTACAAATGAACTCCTTTGCATTTCCAGGGGAGAAGGAAGGAAGATGCAGAATTCAAACACAGCTTTCTGTCCCTCTGGGTTGATACCTAAGGCTCGAACCTGACCTCTGCACCTTCTGAACCTCCCTTCGGTGTCTTTTTGAAATGCAAGTTCAAATCTTGCACTTTTGATTGGGCTTGCACAGCAACCACATAAATAGCTGAGCTATTGAGGTCAGATTAGGGGATTTAACCCCTTGTGGCCTTAAAACTTGGAAATCAAAAGATGAGTTCTTCTGAGGTTTAGATTGAAAATGGAAGAAGCGCCCGGCAGGCTCAGGAGACATCAGGAGGATTTCACCACTTTGGTTCAGAGCTTATGGGATCTCTTTCACCACGGAAAACCAAACCTGAATCACTCTTCTTCCCAGGCTTTCCAAACCCACTGAGAACACAACGCTACTCGAGATCAGGGCAGGCTCTCCTGTCCGACACCACTTTGAATTTAACACTCAACTTTAAAGTTTACAAATCAGGTATTTCTTTTTCTTGCACTGCACTGAGATGTACTGCAAACAGAGCAGGTGAAGGAAGAAGAAAACAAATAGAAAACTGTTAGAAATAGAAAAACAAATAGAAAACAAATAGAAAACAATTCTGAGGATGAGGCCTTGAAATTTGCATCATAAACCCTGGGCTGCAGCATTTCCCTTGGCTCTAATTCACTCTGACTTCTCTAATGTATTCATCCCAAGCAGCACTTCCACACATGCAGTTGCTGTTAATTTTAATCTGCTTCGTTATTATCTTTGCAATTCTATAAATACAAGCTCAACTGAAAAGGACATTCAAAGAGTTAGGTGGTTGTTTTTTTTTTTTTTTTCTCTCCTGGAAATGAGTGCTGAGTGATGCTCACCATAAATTAATTTTTCAAGCTTTATAGAGGTTATGTAAATTTGTAGAATGTTCTTCTGATGTTTAAGGCACATTTTGACAACAGCTTCAAAAACTGGTCAGAGAACTCTTCCTACTAACATCTGCTTGTTGAAATATATGTAATGACATGGTTGTGTAGCACTTCCCATTGATCTCTGGATGCCAGGTGATCACTCAAGCTAAAAAAATGCATGTGCACACAATGGAAAATGGGAATTTAGATCTTAAAAGCACTGGAATGAGGGGGGTGGGGAGAAAGTGGTAAATTCCCTTCACCTTCTTTAAATCAGTATTTTACAAGACCCAGCACAGCTACAGCTACAGTTACAATGGTAACTAAAACGCCTTTGACTCGTTACTCATTCCCACTGCTCTTCTTGGTATCTATTTTGTCTACCTTATCACATCCTAGGAAAATAATTTAAACTGGGATCCTCAAAACCCCTCCCAGTGTAGGCTTTTTTTTTTTTTTTTTCTTTTTTTTAATAAAGTTGAAAGCATCTCAACAGTTTGTGGGAAATGGGAATCACTGTGGTTTACTTTGAGGTTCAGCTGTTTGAGAAAGCTCTCAATTAAAGCAGAAGGGAAACAGTTTTACAGTGCCTGACATTCAACGTCTGTAATGCTTTTGTCACAAATGATGTCTCTTTTCAGCAACATGGTCTCCTTGCCACCAACATAAGGCTTAGTTTAATTTAAAACACAATTTAAAGTTCTGTACACGGTGGGAACTCTCTCTGTCAAAACACTCTGCTGAGCACAATGG
Source organism: Anomalospiza imberbis (assembly GCF_031753505.1). Taxonomy (NCBI): domain Eukaryota; kingdom Metazoa; phylum Chordata; class Aves; order Passeriformes; family Viduidae; genus Anomalospiza; species Anomalospiza imberbis. The sequence goes on from NC_089694.1 coordinate 1,288,218, forward strand.
GTGCAGCCTCCTTTCAAGCCTGCTGTGTTACTTTGGAGAAGCACAGACACACGGGCAGCTACTCATGTCCCAGAACCACATTCAGAGGGAGGCTGATGCAGCTGGCCATGTCCAGTTGATAAAGATTTCAGTATGAAGGCAGATATGACAATAAATAATAGAATTCTGCTGTGATCAAAGTAACCTGCCTTGTTTGGTAAGCTGGCTAGTGTTTACTTCCAAATTTATCATTTTTAATTATACTTCTATATAACAGTGTAAATAAATATATGACTTTTTCTCCAAGAAATTAAAGGAGTTTAGACTCTCATTTTAAAATGCATCAGAAAATACAGTGCAGAAAATATCTTCCCCCCACTAACAACTCCACTTTGTTTTTGAACAGCTTCCTTTTATCGTGGAAGGAAAAAACCCAGCACGACTTGTCTAAAAAACAGCAAAGAAGATTTGGGATTAGTTATCAGGGAGAAAAATTGTGGAAAATACTGCAGGTGACAAAAGTGTGCAGCGAGACATGCCTGGCTTTATCAGTGGTTCAAAGCAAACAGGCTGTATGTGATCCATACATCACAAAGCCACTCTCACAGAGACGGCACAGCAGAACACGACTGCCATCAACTCCCTCCACTCCCACAGCCAACTATCAATTATTCAGGCACTCTCCAAATAAATGAATTATGGCTTTTTTTCTTTTTTTTTTCCTTTTGTGAAATTTGGGTTTAATTGCTGAAAGGTGCCTGTGTTCTGGAGGGCAGCAGGTGATGTTTGCTGGGAGCTCGACAGGGGCCTGCAGGGAGCTGTGATACTCCAAATTATGTGTTATACCCCAAATTCTGCTCATGTAGGGTTTGGAGTTATGTCAAGACTGCTGTTTAGTCCAAGTGACCTTAACCCTTTGCTTCCAAAATACAGGAAAATACTTAATTTACACTCCACAGCACAAGTGATAAGCAAGACAATTGTGGATTTCTACCTAAATAAATGAGCAACAAATCTGACAAACCCTTCTAGCAGAACAGGGACTCTGGGCAATATTGCCTTTGGACATGCTGCCTTTTGGCAATACAGAGAGCCTGAATTTGGAGATTTTAAAAAATATGGGGGAAGCAGGCACTGTTGATATTGGCCATTCCTGATTGTGTCAACCTTGTTAAGTGGCACTGCCTTGCTGTGGGCAAGTCATGATGTCACTTGTCACACTGTCACCAGCACTGAGCATGAACACACTGGGCAGATCCTCAGTGGGGCCGGGAGGAGCTCCTGGAACACGGGGCAGATCTCTCCCAGCACACTTTGGCTAATTTCAGTGCCTTCATCTTGACTTGACTGGACAGATGGCAATGGTTCCTTGCTGGCTTTTTTAAAGCCTTCTTTCTTCAATATCTATTCTGTCAGTGTTCAAACAACTCTTTGGCATGTTGTGTCCTTGCTTATTTCCAATGAATTCTTAGGTTAATTATTTATATTATCTTGAAAAGTGATGAGATTTTGAAAGCTGTGTTACACAAAGTCGTTGGAAAAGTCAGTATCAGCACCAGATGTTAACTTTTATAGAAGGACATGAATACAGATTCAAACAGAAATTGGCAGAGTCCCAAAGTCTGGAAAGGAGCATGTGGATAAGCACCAAGAAAAGGGGTATCCTACTCAGACCATCATCTCAACTAATTTCTAATTCCTTTTTTTTTTTCCAAATTTGGTGGAAAATCATTTTAGTCCAGGTCTAGCAGAAGCTTCCTGATGTTACCCACATCTGGTCAGGTTAGTCCAACTGTCAAGACAGATTTTGCAATGGTACTTCAACACTTTATACGAGCCAAAACTGGCAGCAGAGGAATGTGAAAATGCAGCCTGACAGGAAAGAAAGTGACAAATCTCTTCCAGAATTCAGGGATTCACTCTGAATTTCTGGTAACGTTTTGGACCGGTTATTTCTCTTGACAAACTGGTGATGAGTTTCCGTGGAGCCAGACATTGAGTTTGATTTAGAAACGTTGCCCTTCCGCTCATGAAGCTTTAATTTAGCTGTTGTTATGAAACAGGAATCCAGTAGGGATGGCTAAATAAATCCTGGTTTCGTTTATAGAAAACACTGCACGAATAACTACACTGAGCTACAACCCTCACTATTCCCCACATAAAAAACTGAAATAAATTAATAATAAAAGAGTGCTTAAAAGTCAAAACTTTACAACACCACAGAAGTGCCATCTCCTCTGGTTTGAAATACTTCACTAGGTTTTGTATTTGTATGTTGTGTATCTTTGTGTCATTTTCCTGTATCTGAAAATCATCCTCTAAAATGTTCACCTGCACGTTCTGCAGGTGAACGTTTTGCAGAGCATCAATCATGTGTCTCCCATCTTCTTTTTCTTTGAAAGTAACTAATTTCTACTGCTTATTTAAACTGGCAGAGTGCCTGCTTTATTATCAGTTAAGAACTTGTGCACAAAAATGACACCAGTTTGCATAATTATCATGAAATAAGACAGGCTTTTTTGGGGGTAACAATCTGGTAACTTCATAATAAATCTGTCTGGAGCAATCATAATTACACAGTAACTCATCTTAATACATTTGTATTTGCAGCAGATAAGTGTGGTGATAAGAAGTCCCACTATCATCTGTGTTTCACTGAAATGAGAAATTGCACACAAACCCATTATATACTGCAATTTCCAGAGCTTTCCACCCTGTCTTAAAGGCTGACTGCAAGCGCCCAAGGGTTTGTTTATCTAATCTGGAAAACAGCTTGAATTTTGTTTTTATTTTTCCCCATAACCAGTGATACAAAAGCGGCATCGGAAGCCAAATTTCCAGTCTGTGTTTGATGTGTGTACATTCCAAACTGTGAACACAAGCTCCTTGGTTCAGCCAGCACCACCAGTTTCATGGAAATGGGTTAATTGCCTCCTCACCTCTCCCCAAAACAAGCAACTTCCCAAGGCACCCAGGGACACGTGCACGTACACATCTTTTACATCATCCAAATGAAAGGCTCTTTGTAAATACAGCAACATGTTGACTCTGCTTTTGTAGGGGATGATGATAAGAAAAGGGTCTGAGGAAAAACTCTTTGTTTGGCAGAGGAGCAAAGCAAAGGCAGGAAGAGCACAAGTAGGGATATATTCCATACAACTGGATAATGAAAGGATGTTCTGAAAATCGCTCCTGTGAATACAAAGTTGAAAGCAGCTATATAAGCTCACTTCAGTGCTGATAAGAGCACAGAGGATGAGACAGATTTTGCCATCTAAGAGACAAGAAGAAAACTGCACAAAGTCGCACAAAGTTGGTTGTTAGGAACCAAAAGCTAAAACTTGAGGAAAAACAGCTTAGAGAAGCAGCACATCTCCATGCTATTCCTACAACATTCTGAAACTGGGGCTCTAAACCGATGCTGGATTCTTCTTCTATCTTGGTCTTGTTTGCTGCTGGGTCTGGCTTTGATCAGTCCCTGTGCCACCACAGCCACTCAACAAATTGTTCTCACTGTGCCTTCCAAACTCTGCTTGTTCTTCACCCCTGGTCTCCCCCTCTCATTTACTTCCCAGCTTAATAAATCACACAAAGCAGATGCAGAGAAATCACACGGTCTGTGTCACTGCCTAAAGCAGGAATAAACACGCCCAAGACATCCCTGGCAGATGTTTATCTGTGTTGCTTTTAAAAATTTGCAGTGAGCATAAATCCATAACCTTCAGAAATGCTGTCACCAGAAGGAACATTTTCTTCATGTTTGTTTTGAATTCTCCTTGCTAAAATTTAAGTCTGATACTTCTCACACTATCCATTTCTATTTCTCTAAGTCTCCCCAGTCCTTTTTCACTTATTATTTCACCCTTCTTCTTACCAGCCCCATTTATTCCTCATAAAACAAATCCAAAGTTTTATTTTCAATGACAGACAAAGCTCAGAAAGACACAAAGCCACCTTCATTCTGCTTTGGATAGTACTTTTCTTTCCTGGTTCTTTCCACATTTTCCCCCCCTCCCCTCTTTCATTTTAACCCTTCAGGCTGTGTAGGAGAGCACAGAGTACAGAACCTGAAGCTATAAGTGACCCAGAAGAAAAAAACCCTACAGCTCCTAAACCCCTGAGATCCAGCTGATGGTATTCTATGGACAGAGTTATGAGAGGAGAAGGTGCAAAATATTTAAATAAAGGAAAAAAAGGAAACTAACATTCATATATTCCACAGCAGTTTATAATCTCTGGCTTTACAAATATTAAGCACAGAACTGTCAGAAGAGAAGATTCACGGGCTGGCACTCTGATCCCCTCAGCATGGACTGGGTACAGCAATTCTTAATTGCCACTGAGGAGAGCCTGAGAGGATTCAGGAGAAGCTCCTGTGCAATGAAATTGAGTAGAAGCTGTGGATGGGGGAATGTAAAGGATATATAAGATTAATTTAATGTTGATGAGAAAATTTAAGATGAGGTGCGGGGAATTAACTCCAGATGCAATCTGAACTTTTATGACATATAACTAATTACACAGGCAATAAAAAGAAATTAAATTGATTATTTTCCTTGACTCTTTAGCTCTAGGATTAATGTGTAATGCACAATATTTGGTTCCATTTCCAGAAAGCAAGAATGACTTTTACAAGGCAAAACACCTAAAGTGAATTTGGAGATGTAGAGAATGTTTTTCTCCTCTTCAGACTGGCACTTTGAAGAGACAGAATTGAGATTGGAAATATTTTACTGCCACGAATAAACCAACATGACTGAAAGGAGAATAAAGGACCATTGAAGAATTTCTTTTTCAGTATTTCCCCTCCAAACCCCCAAGCTGAATCTCTGCCACTGCATTTCTGGTGACCCGCAAGGTGTCCTTAGCACATGGACGAGACCTCTCAGCAGCCAAACCACGGGCAGACACAGACTGTGGAAACTCCTCCCCAAAGGCTGAACAGGCTTTCACATCAACTGACCACAGTGTTTTCAGAGAGTCACAAACATGCCCTGATTAAATGATTATTATGTGTCTTCCTCACTTTTAGAGCTCTGTTGCACTGAGCAGATTTCTAGATCCGATTGCAGAAGATTCATTGTGCAGGGAACGCCCCACTGCTCGTTTCTAATATTTCCTGACCTTGTGATGTTCTCTGACTGCTGCCGTACCAGGACTGTATGATCTGCTGATTCACTTTATTGATCAGCTCTCCAGGGTGTTAGTGGGAGCAGGAGCGAGGTGCCTTAGCCAAACATTCCTGGTGCACAGGGGAGCTCAGAGCAGCTCCGGACAGGCTGGCAGAGGCACACCAGCTCACTGCAGCCCTCAGCCACGCTGTGCCAGGGCACAGTGCAATGCCCAGGCTTCGCATCAACACCTCTGAGCTCCTTTCCATGGTGTGTATCTGAGGAGAAACGTGGGGAAAACCCCTCAGTTCTGTATTCCTCAGCAGAACAGAACCCAGGCTGTTTGTCCCCCTGGGCCAGCGATGGGGAAGACAAGGAAGCACTGAATTTTCTCCACTTAGTTTAAGGGTTGGGTCTGATCTGGGAAGGGGCTTTTTGGTGTCTGCCACCACCCACGCTGCTCTCAGGGTACAGAGCTGCACTTTCAAGGGCAGTGCCCTGACTTTGCTTCTACAGGAGTTAGGAAAGCATCAATAATCTTGACAAGGACTCTCAAGAACCACCCCTGACAACCCTGTTTGGGAAACACGAAGGGTGTGACAAATTAGTCAAGGGTAACATCTCCATTTCCTGCCCACCTCCTACCTCTGGGGCATCCACATTTCCACAGTTCGTTGATATTCTGGAGCTGCAGAAAGTGATTGTGACTTTCTCCTTTAACTTTGAAATATTCAAATAGTGGCTGGTAATTTTATTTTTCAAAATTTCAATACATAAGCATTTATCTCAAGGACTGAATAAAATGATTCAGGTAACCTTAGAATGCAGATAACTCAGCAGTAACTAATTTGCTATCTTTGATACACCAGAGGTGAACAGATTAAGCAAGCTAGTTTGCTATCTACTAGATAAGAGAGGAATGTATTATCATTTTCTCTGATTAGTATCTTGTGCAGGTAATTATACTTCTCCTTTGCACATAATTAAAGTGAAGGTTGATTTCCATTCATTCTTCACAGTGGTAAAATTATCAAGTTACTTCTCAACTAATTATTTTCTGTAGTATAGCCCTGTTTCAGATCGCTGTCACATTCCATTTAGCAAACACAATAGCTCTGAATAAGACTTATCACAGTCTGGGACTTTTATGCTATTAATTTGTAGGGGAAAAAATCTTTAGATGGATGCTATCCGAGCTGAAAATGAATTTCATTCTAAATCATCCAATTGTTGTGTTGGTTTTTTGGGGTTTTGTTTCTTTCTTTTTTTTTTTTTTTCATATCTAGCATAGAATCTTTTGTCTTTTTACAATCTCTATCTTTTGTTTGTTTGATTTGTCCTTAACTTGTTCAAGTTCACAACATTTTTTCTGGCTGAGATTCAGTGAATGAATTTATGCTAAACCTTTTTTTTCTGATTATATCAATTGCAGATGAGCTACACCTTGTTTTAAGGCTCTCAGGATTCTAAATATGGACTGATCTGTGTTGGCTGAGGTTATTTTTTTTAGATAGACAGAAACACCACCATCATTGTGATTTGTGGTCAAGTAGTCATGCAGAATAAATGGGAAAGAAATCCCTACATTATCAACACATGCAATTGTTGGTTGAAACCACTTTTTAGAACAACAATTTCTTTTATTTTTTGCTTCCTGCCAAAAGCACTTAAAGGACTCTGATTGAAACTGCTGTCATTTGCAGAAGGAACATTTATCTCCTGCTATTATTTTCCATCTTTCCATTTACCATCCCCTTGAAACAGCCCTAAATTACATGGTCTACCCCAGTCCTGATTCTTAGATTTTATGTCACCCTACTTCGATGGTTTTCCCCTTTCTAACAGCAAGAACAAAACATAATTACTGCTCCCATTTTGCAGGTGCCAAATTTAAAGCTATCCTTCAGCTCCTACCACTTGTGATTTTTCTTCTCCTGTTCATTGTGCTGCTTGGCCATTGTGGTTCTTTGTTGTGTTTCAAAAGCACAAGTTCTTCACATTATTTTTTTCTGCTTAAATGTAGTTCTTCTCTGCCAATTGGATCAATTTTATTTTGTTACAGACCACTCAGAGCAGGATTCTCACCTCTTATCCCAGAGCAACTCCACAGAAAATTATCTTTTTCTTTACTTTCCTTAGCAAAAACTGGAGTAAAAACTTCCGGTTCTTTTAATCCCCTTTATTTCTCTCTTTTCCTTTCAGAGCACTGAGATGCAGCATTTATCTGCACACTCCTTTATCCGAGCTGGCCGGTGACAAATGCCAATCCTGCCCTGCTCTGTCCCTTCAGACACACCTTGGGAATTTGAGATTTTCACGTGGCCCTGCTCAGGCTCTGCCCCAGTCCTGGCCACTGCACTCACCTGGCACTGCTGTGCCAGAATTATTTTTAATTCTCCTTTATTTCACTCTAGGTTAATTGGATTTATTGTCTCAGCGATCTGATTCCCTTTGCTCCTCCCCTGTCTCCTGTGGCTTTTTGAGTCTCTTTTCCTCCCACACCAGGCGACGTTCCTTGAACACCCCTGAGAGTGCAGCCTGCCTCTGGCAGCTCCTGTTCCCAGCTGGAAAACTGGGATGTTTGCAAATGACAGAGCAAACCAAGCCACCTTCCCTATCACCCCCAGTTTATGACTCACTGATGATAAAAATCAGAGTTGGAGAGCAGGTACACCCCTCAATAACCTTTTTCTTCCCCAGTAAACCCACTGCCAAGAACCTTGCTGGACAGGCAGCATGGCAGGGTTAAACCAGGTGGTCAGCACCAGCAGCACCCACGTCCCAGCCCCACGTGGTCATTACGCTTCAGGCACAGTCCCTGCTGAAGAAAAGAATCCATATTTAGAATAAAATAAAAGGAGCAGAGCCCTGTGCCCACGGCTGCAGGCACTGACCCAGCAGAGCCCTTGAGCCTGATTGATTTCAGTGGAACTATTAGATGCTCAAAGTTCCTGATGGATTGGAGTGTTTTGATGGATTTAAGCCACAATCCCCTGATTCTGATAAAACTGCCCAGTGCCTGTAAAGTTCCTCAGACAGGGCTTTGAGGAGATATGATTGTTCACAGGCACATGGATTGTGATCACCAGTTTGATCACACAGCTGACATTCAGCTATCCAAAAATAACTTTTCTGTTCTGGAGGTAATACCTAGCAGTAAAAAAAATAAAATAAAATAAAAATCCTCCAGTCCTGTTATCCCTTACTTAAGCTAGCCAAAAGAAGTTTTGACCTCCTCAAAGTTAGCAAGTTTATATTACAGAAATTAAAGAAAGTGACTAGGTTCCTACTTAGAAAATGATCAATTAAGAACTGCATTTCAAAATATGTTTTTGTACCTGGCATTTTAAATGGCTTTTATTCATGCCTGAGCTAGTCCTTTGTTTGCTTTTTCCTTAGGGTACTGCACATGTGTCTGATTTTGTTCTACAAGAAATAATTGTGAATATAGGAGAGTGAAGTGAGAAAATATATTCTATCCTTTTCACACCTGAAAGCAAATGAATGCCATCTTTTTTTTTTTTTTTTTAAACCTAAAAATAGATTTAAGAGATACGTCTCGCAAAAGGATTCTGTCCGTGGCTACTGAAACTCTGAGTCATTGCAGTTCACAAATGGAAATGCTCTGAGGCACAGGGGAGCAGAGCTCAGAGGCTGAGCAGCTGTGCAGGACAGGGATTCAGCTCAGGGGAGGCACCCCAGGCTGGGCACGTCCCGGGCACTGGGGCTGCCCCCGCGGGGGCTGTGCCAGGTGCCAAGATCCGCTCGCTGCAGGGACACGGGCCCTGCCTGAGGGCTGGAGCTTTTCTATTTTTCATGCATTTGTGCTCCTGCAGCTCTTCAGTGTGTAACTCTAAACTCCATGTACAGTGAGAGCTGCTGCTGTCCCATTCTGGGCAGACACAGCAATCCCTCTCCAGGCCTGGCAGCCAAGGACACCTCACTGCCTCAGGCCCCAGAGATGGGAACAAAAGTGAGTTTGGGGGAGCAAACTTGGGGTCAATGACTTCATTACCTGAAGCTGTAATTGGAACACTAACCCCCTGAATGGAAATGGACCAAACCTATAAAAGTGTGCAAACCTCTGACCCGTGGTCCATTTTTGGGGGCTTTGTCTGCCCCAAATGCAAACCTGTTACCTGTGGTCCATTTTTGGGGGCTTTTTCTGCCCCAAATGCAAACCTGTGACCCGTGGTCCATTTTTGGGTGCTTTGTCTGCGCCAAATGCAAACCTGTGACCCGTGGTCCATTTTTGGGTGCTTTGTCTGCCCCAAATGTACCTGAAGGCTCTTCAATAAATAGAAATGCTTTTTATTCCCTTAATTCTGCCTGGCCTCTGTTTTTAGGCAGCCTGAAAAGGCACCAGTTCCACCCTGGCACGAAGTACCCTCCCTCTTCCCTGCAATGCTCTGAACACTGCAGAGGGCAGAGCACAAATGAGCACTGCAAGAATTCTGCTTCTGCTGTAAAAACTCCTGACAAATTGCATCATCACATCTTCAGTCCATTTCCTAACTGCTGCTAGCAGTGGTGATTTCACACACACAGGGATGTTCCTGTCTTGTCCCACTCTTCACCAGTGTAATCTGAAAATGGCTCCAACTACAGAGCAGTTGCACAAGTGTCCTCCAGAAATTGTTATGCTGAGTAAGACAACAGGAGGAAAAAATACTAATTTTTGCCTTAAAAAACCCCAAAAACTCCTTTTCTGCTTGAAACATTAATCAGTATGAGTCAAAATTTAATATACTCCATTTAGCTGTTTATTTATCCTCTATTATGCAGACACAGGGCAGGAGGAAAATACTCAGATTTCTGAAGTGATTTCTGAGAATTTTCAACAACTGGGCATGGAATGAAATCCCTCCTATTCATCCTGTAAATTTGCGTATTTTCAGGTAGAAGAGCCATTGTTTCCATCAAATAAAGGAAAACAAGGATGAAGAAAACCAAGCAGTGATAACAGCCAGTTCTTTTTCAGAGCTTTTCATCTGCAGATATGAGCCCAGAACTTGGCAGATATGGCCTGTGACTACTTGTGTGGAAAAATTCTAAACCACGGGGCAGATTTCTGCCTCAAAACTGAGCAGGATGTTTGTCACTGCTCCAAACACTGTTCTCCAGCTCTTCTGGAACTGGAAAATCCAGCAGCTGATGTGGAACCCTTATTTCTCCTTCCTGAAAACCTCAGCAGCTGTGGAGCTCTCACCTCCTCCTCACGTGTATTCAGTCCAGTGTGGGAGCAAAGTCAGAGCTGCAAATCTCCAGTCCTGGCCCTGGGGCCCATCCCAGGACCCCACTGTGGGTGTGCAGCATTCAGCAGCATGTTGGGACTGTCATGCCTTTGCTTTGCAAATCCTAAATTAACGAAAGCTTCAAAAGAATAAAAAATTCTATCACGCAAATAAAGCGTGGACCATCAGCCCTGCCCAGAGCTGTCCTTGGACTGTGCCTAGAAGATCCAGCCATAGCCTGAGCTCTTCCCAATCCCATTCCAAGAGCAGGTTCACAGCACCTTTAACCACCTTCAAATGCTGGAACTGCACACAAACATCTCTCCCTTGTCTATTTTCAGTTTAATCCTGCAGTTTCAGGATTTGGCATCAAACTTAACCCAGCCACATTTCCTGCCCAAAGTCCTGCCCTGGTGCTAAGCCTGTTCTTTGCAGTGAATTCTGCATGGCAGCAAGGCATCAAAGCCTGCACTGGCACTACTATAAAACTTTAACATCTGCATTCAGAAGGATGTCACAACAAACCTCAGAAAAAGTGGTATTTCCTCCTAAATCTTAACACTAATCATTTAATTGGCTGAACCTCATTCAAGAGGAATCCTGGAAAAACCAGGGCTTAAACAATCATCTTCCCTGATGTTATCACTTACACAAACCCATGCAAATTCACCCAAAGCAAACTCATAAATGCTTTTGGGTTTGTTTTTTTTTTTTTTTCCAAAATTACCCTGTAATTCATCCTTCACTGCTATACCAGGGAATCCAAACACAAAACCTCCTCCCACCTGACCTGAGTCCTCATCCCACACTTCACAGAGTGTGAGAAGCAAGCCCAACTCAGAAATCTGTTTTCCAGATCTGACTTAGCCCAGTGCTTTCCCCCATCTGAATGCAGATTTGTCCCTGATGAAAACCAAGCATTATCTATTCTCCTGCACTTACATTTCTCCTAGAAAACCAGCAGTACTGCAGCAATAAACCTGATCCACAAGCACATCTCCTCCCTGTCCCTAATCCTGTCACTGGCCTGAACAACACCCGGGGGAGCAGGCTGCAGAGGAAACACAAACTGCTGTCATTGCTGACAACTCCACTTGTCCTGCAGCTGCAGTGCACACAGAAAGCAGCACTCAGCTCAGCTCAGACACCCTGAGCACGACCTGAGTCTGAACCCTGAGCACGACCCCCCAGCCCCCAGCCCAGTGCTCCCCTGCCCCAAATCAGGGAGCCAGTCCCTGGGGAGAAGCTGATAGCAGCGCCTCAAACACACAGCAGGCAGTGAAGATGAGTGCAGGCTCATCGTGCATTTCCCTGCCCTAGAGAATACAAAATAAATTTGTCTCAGAAATGTTTGATTCCCCAGACTTGCCTGGTGCTGAGCTGCCACTGCAGCTGAGGGACCATTCCTTAGCCAAACATGGAACATCAGGCACCCATTCCTGATAAGGCTGGCAGCTCCTGCTTCTCTGAGCCTCCAAAACTGCAGTCATCAACTCAAACAGTACCGGTGTGCTTTTCCACTGTCCATTCTTAGTCAATTCTAGGTGCTCAATTCTAGTAGCCATTTTCTAATTGATTTTATTTCCTGTCCCAACAGAAACCCTAGGTCATACATGCTTCCTTCGACCCTAAACCTGCACCCGAATCCCAACCTTTATTCAATTTGTCAAGTACATCTGTGTGACCAAGGCAGAGAAGAAAACACATTAGTCATTCCTTCTCTTCGACAAAAGACCTATAAAACTCCTGGAAATCATACCTGCTTCTGTGCCTAAAGGAAAAACAAGCACCAGGCTTTCCCCACTGCTAACATTTTAATATCTCCATGCAGAATGTGGAATTAAAATCTATTCAAACACCACTCCTTTCCAAACACTAATCTCACTCATAACCTTTTATTCCAAAGTGAGCTGTTTTTCTGGCCTTTGTGGAACCATTGCTTGCATGAGAAGTGATCTCCAGCAGCACTGCAGTCACTCCTGTTCCTTCACCTTCTGGAGCACAGCTTTGGATCCAGCTCCTCCTCTGCCCCAGCTCCAACAGCAGCCCCCAGACAGCTGTAACCTGCACTGGGCCAGCAGGACACAGCTGGCACACCAGACATCAGTCCCTGGGCAACTGCTCATTCCTGACTTCTGGACAAAACACAAATGCAATAAAAGAAATTCATAAATGTATAAAAACACCTTTACCCAACTCTATCTCTACCCTTTCCCTGGTTATGACTTATTTCAACCAATACTGAGCCCAAGCCCTCAGCCCTTGCAGACACAGGGCCCACCCTGGAATTGGAGCCCACACAGAACAGATTTGATAATTTAATGTCTGCATCTTCTCCAAAGCACTAACCCCAGTCTTCACGAAATACTTAATCACAGCAAGAACTTGCACTGAACCAGCACCTGTTCCAAATCCCTGCCAATGCCTGCGCTCATCCCACTCCCCTCTGCTGTGCAGACTGCAGTGACAAGCTAAATATACAAACCCTGAGTTCCCACTCTCAGGCTGGCACCTCCTTCTGACTGCAGGCAGTCGCGTGGGGTGAGCAGTACCTGCAGCAGAATTACTCATTCCCCACCCTGCCCTGACGCACAGCTCTGCCCAGACCCCCAGACTCTGCAGAGACACCAGCTTCTGTTCCAGGCACGCACTGCCTGGGTGTGTGTGTGAATTCAGGCATGAGCACCCATGGGTATCTAATACTCTGGATTTCCCCGGTGGCTTTTCCCCTCGTTCCTTTGCCGCTGCATGGCCACACCCATAAGAAAGCTTATGTGGGTCAAGCAGGCTGAGATGTGAGATAAAATCCTGATGTCCAGCTATTTCTGTGGACACGACAGTGTGAGGAGTGGTTGAATGCCTGCTGGTAATTTGTTTTACAGCAGTGGCACTGCTCTGACAGGAAAGAGCAGCCGTGCCTTGGGCTGCTCCTCTGCCAGGGCCTGGAAGTGCCTCAGGTCGTGCTGTTTCTCTTGGAGGGGGGACAGGGACTGCTCCAGTTTTGTAATGGAAGATTCACTTCCTGACCTTTCCCAGTGAAAGGAAAAGCAGGAAAACCAGTGCCTCTCATCATCTCCTGGTCGTTTTTCATCCTAAGCAGGTAAACACAGAGGTGTTGGAACAATCCTCCTTATCACCCTGTGACTTCTTCAGGTTTCCTGCTCCCCTGTGATACAAGAGTTTTATGTTCAAGAGTTATGGGCACAAAGCTGTGAGTGCCCATCCATTCCTTGGCACAGATAGCTCAGCTAGATCCCAAAGTTATAGCACTCTTCTGTGCTCATGCATACATTAACTATTCCTCCTATTGAGCTCTGAGGGCCGCTGCTCGCTACTCTGATGGAGGATCCATTACCCATTATAGATGAGGCATTTCTTAAATAATCTTGCATCTTGCATATAACACAAGGCATGTAAACCTAACGATAAACACAGAATACCAAATAATCAATGGAACACTCTCAGCGAACTGCTCTGCAAACAGTTTATCCACCAGATCAAATAAAAACTATTAATTGAGCCAGTTTGAACAAACACATCCATAACAGTCTTGATCTCCTCAGACAATCTGCAAACAGTTTAAATGAGCTCAGTCACACTAGTTCCTCTTCACAAAACCTTCCTCTTTGAACCTGCCTGCTGACAGATCTCTCCCACCTGTAGCTGCAGACACCCACAGGTTGTGGAAATGCCAGAGAATGAGATGGAGCTGCTGTGGTGGTCACAGAGCAACTTGTGTGAGGAGAGACCCTGGGCTCCCCTGGGTCATGGTGTGACCTGCCACCCTCAGGACTGGCTCCTGGTGTGACCTGCCACCCTCAGGGCTTCATCCCACACACACTCAGGCAAGCCCAGGCAGCCTGTGGGGCCTCTGCCTTGGAATTTTTTGCAACTCATTTGCTATCATTTCCTACCTACGAGAAGAAAAGCAAGAATGGAAGCAAATCCATGAAAAGCACTAAACCACACATCACCAGCAAGCCCACGGACTCAGTGGCCCACCAAGCACAATCAGACCAGCTTTGCCGTTCCTTCTCTCAATATCAGCTTTGAACTTGGAGCTTATGATTTTTCTTTGGAGTAAGCTGTCTGTCGGGTCCCTCCCCACCCCAGCAGCCAAAGCCTTGTAGAAAGCAGACAGGAGCACTTCCCTGCACCCAAGCCAGAAAGAAAGCAATCAGCCAAGCCCTGCCGCTGCTGCTGTACCTGTGCAGGGCCAGGAGCATTTCTGCTCTGTCTCATCCTCAGCAATGCAGAATGCTCAGCCTGACACTGGAAATACAGTGTACACAGAACAGCAACACTGGAAATACAGTGTACATAGAACAACAACACTGGAAATACAGTGTACATAGAACAAAAACACTGGAAATACAGTGTACACAGAACAGCAACACTGGAAATACAGTGTACATAGAACAACAACACTGGAAATACAGTGTACATAGAACAAAAACACTGGAAACACAGTGTACACAGAACAAAAACACTGGAAATACAGTGTACATAGAACAAAAACACTGGAAATACAGTGTACATAGAACAAAAACACTGGAAACACAGTGTACATAGAACAGCAACACTGGAAATACAGTGTACATAGAACAACAACACTGGAAACACAGTGTACATAGAACAGCAACACTGGAAATACAGTGTACATAGAACAGCAACACTGGAAACACAGTGTACACAGAACAAAAACACTGGAAATACAGTGTACACAGAACAGCAACACTGGAAACACAGTGTACATAGAACAAAAACACTGGAAATACAGTGTACACAGAACAGCAACACTGGAAATACAGTGTACATAGAACAGCAACACTGGAAATACAGTGTACATAGAACAGCAACACTGGAAATACAGTGTACACAGAACAACACTGGAAATACAGTGTACACAGAACAAAAACACTGGAAATACAGTGTACATAGAACAAAAACACTGGAAATACAGTGTACATAGAACAAAAACACTGGAAACACAGTGTACACAGAACAGCAACACTGGAAATACAGTGTACATAGAACAGCAACACTGGAAATACAGTGTACACAGAACAACACTGGAAATACAGTGTACACAGAACAGCAACACTGGAAATACAGTGTACATAGAACAAAAACACTGGAAACACAGTGTACACAGAACAAAAACACTGGAAATACAGTGTACACAGAACAGCAACACTGGAAACACAGTGTACATAGAACAAAAACACTGGAAATACAGTGTACACAGAACAGCAACACTGGAAATACAGTGTACATAGAACAGCAACACTGGAAACACAGTGTACATAGAACAACACTGGAAATACAGTGTACATAGAACAAAAACACTGGAAATACAGTGTACACAGAACAAAAACACTGGAAATACAGTGTACATAGAACAGCAACACTGGAAATACAGTGTACACAGAACAGCAACACTGGAAATACAGTGTACATAGAACAAAAACACTGGAAATACAGTGTACAGAGAACAACAACACTGGAAATACAGTGTGCACAGAACAACAACACTGGAAATACAGTGTACATGGAACAACACTGGAAATACAGTGTACACAGAACAACAACACTGGAAATACAGTGTACACAGAACAACACTGGAAATACAGTGTACACAGAACAGCAACACTGGAAATACAGTGTACACAGAACAAAAACACTGGAAACACAGTGTACACAGAACAGCAACACTGGAAATACAGTGTACATAGAACAACAACACTGGAAATACAGTGTACATAGAACAGCAACACTGGAAATACAGTGTACATAGAACAACAACACTGGAAATACAGTGTACACAGAACAGCAACACTGGAAATACAGTGTACATAGAACAACAACACTGGAAATACAGTGTACACAGAACAAAAACACTGGAAATACAGTGTACACAGAACAAAAACACTGGAAATACAGTGTACACAGAACAACAACACTGGAAATACAGTGTACATGGAACAACACTGGAAATACAGTGTACACAGAACAACAACACTGGAAATACAGTATACACAGAACAACACTGGAAATACAGTGTACACAGAACAGCAACACTGGAAATACAGTGTACACAGAACAACACTGACACGGCATTGCTGTCCAGCAGCTCAGGTTAGGCACGACTGATAAATTATCAGATAAATGCAGAGTTATTTTTTTTATTACCATAAACATTAATTATTATTGCCATATTTTGGAAGCTGTCGTAACCTTCCTGTAGCAAAACAGCTTTGTGCGTCTTATTTCAAGAGGCAGGGGCTTCTGCAGTAACTTCACTTGTTTGAGGACAGGCTAGGGAGTTTGTGAAACACCTCTGGGTTCTGTGTAATTTCAGAAATTAATTAACCACTTGATCTCTTAAAGCTTCTGAAAGCTGCTGGAGAGCTGTGTAACTTGTCAGGACTCCCATGCTAAACACACAGGAGTAAAGCTGAACAGCATGCAGAAACTGGGGCTCAGTACTGAGGGCTGCTGAGAGCAGGCCAGAGTCAATGGCAGATATCTCAGTAATTCTCTCAGACTATCTCTGAAAAACATTTTTAAAAGATTAACAGGGCTGTGAGATTTTTAAATTGAACTTGTTGTGTACAGCACTGAAGAATGCAAAGCACATCTTGTTCAAGAGCTCTATCACCCATGGAATCAGCATTCACCTCACACATCACCAGAGTGAAACACTGCAGTTTGCTGTCTCCAGGTCTAACTTGTTTTCAAAATGTTCAGCTTTTTTCCTTTTTCTTATAATTTTTACCTCTGTGGAGGGTTGGCTAATAAATGAACAGCTCAGGTAGAATGATGCAAAGCAGGTGAGGAAAGTATGAAATTAATTTGGTAAGCAAAGAAAACCTTAAAATCAAGGTAAGGCAAAGAAATAAAAAAATGATTATAAAAAAGAGTTAAAAGAGGACCAGCATATTCCTGAGGGCTATAATTGGTTGCATGTTTTTGAACAAAAAAATACTTTTGTAACAGAAGATTTTCTTTCACAGAAAGCAACAACTTTGGCAAAACAAATTGTAAAACTGAAAATATTATTTACAGAAAATGGAGCTCTTGATGTTTTCTGTGAATGGCTTGCATCTCTTGGTAGATGGAAAGCAGTAAATAAGCTGAGGCTATGCTTTTCCTTATTTTTGAATTTCTTGCAGTTTGCTGTCTAAAAAAAGCAAGTATGAGAAAGCAGAAGGAAAAAGTTTTGTACTTGCACATGGCATTCCAGCAGATAGAAAAAAAAAGTAATAAAAAATGAGAAAAGTTTTCCCCCTTCCCTCAACCTTCCCCTGTCCTTTTTAATTTTCACAGAGGAAAAAAGTTAGCTCTCCTGAAAAATTTCAGTGATGGTCTTTCTGCAAATCCCCAGGGGAGAATTCTCATTCCTGCTCAGCTCTGTGGAGAGTTATTCTCGTCCCTGGAGATAAGCATACCTTGTGCCTGCCACGCTGCCTCACAGATTCTTTAGTATGACAGATGCTTAAGTCAGTGATTTTATAGCCCCATTTACTTCATTGGCATTTTCAAGTACTGAACTCCAGGGCCAAACATCAATTTTCACTTATTTATCAATAATTGAGATTACACACAGGAGGCTTTTCCCTGAGCCTCCCTCCCAGCCGTGCAGGAGGGAGCTGAGCTGCCTCTGCTGCCCCGTCCCAGCTCCCAGCTGTGTTCTGGGAGCCTGACACAGGCAGGTTTTGTCTGAGGAAGAGAAGAACACGAGGGGCACAGAACCCAGGGGGGCTCTGTGGTGTGCTGCTCCCTTGCAGGCAGCTGTGCTGGACTGTGATGTAGAGCTTTCAAAAGCTGGCTGCTGCTGCTTGAAGGATAGAGGACTCACAGAGGCTTCAGATGGGAGAGGTGCAGTGCTTTAAACAGCAACAGGTCCTACTTTGCTCCTACAAGGCTCTGGGATTTCTCAGCTGGCTCTGGAGGCCCAGCACTGCCTGCATCTATTCCAGGATGTCCAAGGCATTCAAAAGTCAGCTTCTCCTGTTCCCTGTGCACTGCACAAGTGCCCACCTGCCTGCCCTGGAGCTCCCTTCCAAGGTGCACGAGGCCAGACCATATCAGAGCAGCTGGGTGACCTGCAGGGGCTGCTGGCCCTGATTTTCATTCCCTTTCTGGTGTTGGTGTATTTAACAAGAGACAGCTTGCACAGAGCAGTGGCAAGAGCCCTCACAGCCCGTGTGTGTGTGTGTGGCACTCTGCTGAGCCAGGACAGTGTTCTTTAGCCCCCAGCAGGACTCAGTGGCTCAGGAGCAGAGTCCAGGCTGCAGAGCTGCTCACCAGGAGTGCAGGCAGAGCAGGCTCACAGCTGCCTTCCCATCACTGTGGGAATGCACAAATTCCTGCTATATCATTGTGGGAATGCAAAAATTCCTGCTACTCACGGCCCCATCACTGTGGGAATGCACAAATTCCTGCAACTCACAGCCCCATCACTGTGGGAATGCACAAATTCCTGCAACTCACAGCCCCATCACTGTGGGAATGCACAAATTCCTGCAACTCACAGCCCCATCATTGTGGGAATGCACAAATTCCTGCAACTCACAGCCCCATCACTGTGGGAATGCACAAATTCCTGCAACTCACAGCCCCATCACTGTGGGAATGCACAAATTCCTGCAACTCACAGCCCCATCACTGTGGGAATGCACAAATTCCTGCAACTCACGGCCCCATCACTGTGGGAATGCACAAATTCTCTGCTCCATAACTGTGGGAATGCACAAATTCCTGCAACTCACAGCCCCATCATTGTGGGAATGCACAAATTCCCTGCAACTGCAGTCTCTGCCCTTCCTACCAGTTTCCCAGGCATTAGGATCTGTTTCTTTGTGTATAAGTAGTGCAAAGAAAGCATGTTAAATTGCATCTAAGTATGACCATATAGTCAGAGGTACCTGAGCTGGACAGCCCTCAAAAAGTGGAAACAATCTACGAGCAGTCATCAGCAACAAAGCAGGTGTCAGAGCAGTTCAAGCACGGCAAGCAGGAAATTCAAGAAGGAATTTCAAGGCACTGCACATCAGAAAGCTTGTCACCCCTTCCAGGTGAGAAGAATATGGGGAAGCCAGCAGAGACTCGGGATCTGGCTCAGATCTGGCACCCTTGTGTGCCACTTCCAGCGTTCCTACATTTGAATGAGGCACAGAACCTGTTTTATGAACGTATCATGGTAATGATAATACTTTGCACTTCAAAAGCGTCTTCTCTTACACAGTCTGAAAGATTAACGCCTGAGACTTCAGAAACCCATGCTAGTTAGCATTTAACTGATCACAGTGTTTACACTGACACACACGTCTTCATTTTTGAGAAATAATTCACTGAAAGCTGCAGTAAATTGCCAGGAAAAGGGAGTTGTAATCATCAAGGGCCAAACCCTGCCTGCTGGCTCCACACCGGTTCAGAGAGCATCAGGGTTTGGTCCAGTTCATTTACCAGTAAATTTTCCTTTCTCTTATATCCTCATACACCACCATGTTTTTTTTACTCATTCCCTCACTATTGATTTGATATCATTATTTCTCCTTCTTCCTCCTGCAATAGCAACTGTGCCTGAGAAGACCAAAGTGAGATCAGTGCTCGAGTTGCTCTCCTTGGCTGCTGAATTTTCTTTTTAAGCTGCAAGTACTCCGAAATCCACGGCATATCTGTCGAGCAGAAAGCACAGCATGCAAATCAATAGACATGCCTGGGCTGCTAAGAGAGAAACTCCTGACCATCTCAAAATAGAGCCTGGGAACATGGCTTGGTGCGTGGTGGCTCCCTATGACCACGTCCTTGTTATCCTTGCTCTGGCTCCAGCTCCAGCAGCACTCAGCCACTCCTGGGTATGAACCACAGGCAGCTCTTCATTCTCTTATCTGAGCTATTTTGATCACTCCTGATCTGCAGGAGGAGGGGTTTTTGCTCCTAAGTGTTCAGGTCCTCTGAGACACCCAAACCCATTTGAAATATGCCCAGAAAACCCAGAGGACAGAGGGGAGGGTGTCTGCAGGGACCTGCCAGCCTAACCCTGCTACAACACGTCCATCATCAACACTAATGCTTCTCTGAAAGCTGAAGCAGGTGTTTCCTCCCATTTCCCTGCTGGTTACAAATGGCAGCCCCATTCTGTCCTGCTCACTCAGGCTCAGCTCCCAGGGAGATCCCTCTCCCTCTCTCAAGTCAAGAAATGTTCTCTCCGTAGCTAGGACAGAATGCCTGTGCTGACTGAGGGTGACAGGCCCCATTTTCCCATCCTATCATCAGAATGCCACTGATTAAAGCCAAGTAAGTCAAAAGATAATCTGAGTGCCAAAACACAGTGCTGTGGGTGAGTACAGAACCCTTCCTGAGCTGGCTGGATCCAAGAGCAATAAAACCAACGAGTGCCACATCCACCTGGGCACCTCACAGGAGCCTTAAAACAACCCACATGGAGAGCACCTGCTTGGAAACCACGGGAATACTATGGGAAAATTACATTTATCTGAAGAAAGAAATACAATGGCAAAAGTTCAGGACATGCTCAACACGCCCTTGGAGCTGCAGACAGTGCAGAGTATCTCCATGCTGTTTTACCGGAGCTGTGATGGCAATGGTGAGCAGGAGCCACCCACAGCTGCTGCCCTGAGAGGGGGAGCTGGGTGTGCACGCCAGGGCAGGGAGGGACTGCCAGCCCTGCCTGGCACAGCAACGGCCACCACAGGCAGCACTTTGGCCAGGGGCCATTAGCGTCCCCTAGAAGCCCTGCAGCGGCAACACAGCCTCTCTGAGAGATGAATACCATGGTGAAACCACTAATGAGAGAGCTAATTGAGTCAGCAGGTTAGAGCAGTAATGAAGAATCATCTGGATGCCCAAATCAGATCATCTGACGCCTGCAGAGTACGAGTGTGCCTCGTCCAAAGTAGCGGGCCTGCTGTTAGCCTGCTAATAATTTCATTGTTCATTTCTTGCTCCTTAATCTGTTTGTTTCAGCCAACTTTGTGTGTTTGATTACACAGAAAAGCAAACAAACAAACATGCTCTCTCACTGTAACCATGGCATTTCACAACAGCTACCTCTCTCGATTAATGCAGTTTTCAACTACTTGCAGTGAGTTGAGTAATCTGGTATTTGAGAGATCTGAGCCATTATTCTTTTCCAAGCTAGAAATGGGGCACCCTCAGGGGACTGTTGCAGCTTTTAGGTGTTGTCATTTTATATACTACTTTATACACTGGCTTTTGAAGTGCTGGATGTTTCAGTTTTGCCAGGAATTTGTTCATTTCCTTGGTGTTACCACCAGTTTTCCTAGGCGACCAAAAAGGACAGAATTAAAATTCTATCTGGCCAACTGCAACCTCTAATTGTTGGCAGAAAGCCTGCATGGGAATGAAGCCTACCTGGTGAGTAAGAAATGGAGTGCTTGCATCTTTCTGCTGTTTCAAGGGTGGGTTTATGAAAGTAGAAAAACCATCCAGGCTTCCATCACGGGATCAAGAGCTAAGTCAGGTAGCTCCGTGTCAGAAATTCACCTGCTATAAGACACTGTGGCACAGTGCTGCACATTTTATTAACAAATAACCCTGCAGCATTTTGTAACCCAGCTTCAGGATACCAAAGTATCAATACCTGAAGAGCCATTGCAGAGAAAGAGGCACAACTGAGAATTGCCCATTGTGTGAAGCATGCACTTATCCTTGGGAAGGAAGCAAACATTCTTGCCTCTCAAACTAGGATATCAAGAAGCACAGCATAAAGCTCTGGCCCTGGAAGGGCCCTGGTACTCTGGGCTTCCCTGAGCTGTTTCCACTGGGACACAGAGCCACTTGTGGGAGCCAGATACATATTCAGAGCAAGTCAGTCCTACAGCAGAAGTACAGACGAATTTCTCTTTCTGCAAATCCAATTGAAAGAAAAAAGATCCAAAGAATAATCAAGAGTTTCTTGCTCAGAAACCCAAGTTGTTTCAGCATTCAGGCCCCATGTCAAAAGAAACTATTCTCAGCTTATTTGGGGGCAATACTTGTACTTGCTGCTCTAGAAATAGACACACTTCTCTTCACCCACCTTGCTGCTCCTGCATCTGCAACGACACACAGAGAAATCTCTGGTTTTTTGCAATTCAGACCTCTCTGTGTTTGATGTTTTGAGCAACAAGACCAACCTCTTCAGCTATATTAAAATGAAACTCTGCTATTTAATATGAGAGAACAGTACCTGGTAAACCAAGCTGCTTCGTTGAGGTTTACAATTAAATAAATGTGTTTACAATGAAATAAATGTGTTTAAGTACTCAACATCTAACATGTCAACAGAGAGAAAATCCATGGTGGAAAAAAATGTCCCTCATGGAGCAACTCAGGCTTTACTAGTGTCGCTTTACTAGTGACATTTAAATCATTGTAAAGACCCAAATCAGATTTTCAAGCCACTTATCTCTAACCCTACTCATGGTACCAACACCAGAACATTATCTTATTGCAAGCTTCAGATATATCACTATATCTGTGCCTGTTTACCACCCCCATGCAAATTAAATGAGCCAAATTCCATTTGTCCTTTCACTGGGGGGCCACGAGCATTCTCTGGGTGTTCCACTGCCAGCTCACAGCCCCCCAGCCCGTGGTGCCCAGCCCACACTGCCCCAGGACCACTCGCTGGGTGTTGCCCTGATTTTTAAAAGTGTTAAGTTTTCTTTTATAGTTCTTTTGAAAGTTTTAAAGTTCTAATAGAACTTCTTCAGCCTTCTGATAATGTTTACATATTTCTACTGGAGTTCTCACACTGTTCATGTAAACAATGATTGTTTTGCATTCTTTTTGTGGGAGGAGAGAATTGATGGACTGTAGGCTTGACCAGTGTGGTTAAAGAAGTGGCAATTCCATCCTCCAATCCACTGCCACTTTTGGAATTCTATATATTGCGAGGTCAGAAATAAAGTTCTCTTTTGTTTCTCTCTTGAACTCACCAAGGTTCTGTGTACTCATTTCGTGTCCAATAGTGACAACTGGGTGCTGTGCTCTGAGCTCAGGTGTGCTCAGCAGCTGCCCCTGAGCAGCTCGGTGTCACCAGGGCCAGGTGACAAGGACATGGATCCAAACTGCCGCCAAAAGCAAGGTTTGTCAGACTAGAGCCTCCAGAGACAAACCCAGTCCAGCGACGTGCTGCTTGCTGCCCCTCTGGAAGATGTTTTCACAGAGAGCAGACTGTCAATATCCTGTTTACTGCACGGTTCAGAAAGGTGGGGGCTGTTTGTGTGCTTTAGCAGGACAAACTAGGCTGCTAGTGCCACACTAGGAGCAGGAGACAGCGTTTCCCTGGGGTGCCAGCCAGAGCAGCTGAGATCCACCCTCTGCAGCTTCAGAGGCTCCCATCCATTTGCTGGTGGTGTCAAACCCTGGCCGTGGCACGCTGCAGTGCCATCCCTCGTGTCCCCCAGCCCTGCCACCGCCTTTGCTCGTTGCCCTCTCCTGTGCCTCCTTTATTAACCTGGCTGCACTGTCATTTATCTGAGCTCGGCCTTTCCCACACACCTTCCCCCTGCCATCTGCAGTTCCCAGGCCCTGTTCCTGTGTTTGGAAGGAATCAGACTCAAATGCTGAACATTTTGCTGTAGCAAGGTATTCTCTGCAGGGATACTTACAGCTTCTGCTCATAGTGCCTTCCAGAAATGTTTCTTTAATAACACACATAAATATTAAAGGAAGAGAAGGAAAATTGGGAGGAAGAGAAGGAGGCTTTTGTTATTTTTTTCTGACCCAATTTCCATCCTTCACTTCAATTAGGTTCTCAGGGACAGATGAACTTCTGCATCCTTTTTCCCTCCGATACCTTCTGCCCAACTCCATATGGATCTTCAAAAAATCCTGTCTTGCTCAACCTTCCCTCCCTGTTCTCTGTCTGCATGAGTGCCCTATTTCTATTCCTTATTTCTTGGTAATTGTATTCAAACACTCTCTTTGTTCTTTGTTTGCTAACCTGCATTTTTTTTTTCCTCTAGTCAGCTTATCTCTTTTTTAGTCCTTTTGATTAAAGTTCTCAATTCATTTAGTATCTTTCTGTTTCTCCCCAGTCCTTCTAAAGTGAAACTACAAAGCGCTGCAGGGAATGCTTGTATTTACCTCCCAATTCTCTTAGCCAGCCTTTCAGGCTGACTTGAGACCTGTATTCTACCACATCTTAAAAACTTTCCAATCCTACACTGAGCCATTTCTCTCTTCCCATTCTTCTCCAGCAATAGCAGTAAGTTCACTTCCTACTCTCATCAGAGCCTTTTAGAGTTGTGATCTGCTGCTGCAGTCCTTCCCTGATGACCACATAAACCCACACAGTTTGGAGTGAAGGCCTCTGCTCTGGCTGCAGAGCTGGGGCAGCACTGGGGAGGTGACAGGATGCTACACCGTGCTTTTTGCAATGCACACGTTGAGCCAGTTTTTCATCCAACATCTGTCTGAGGCAGGAAGGAAACTGGATGAGTGTTCAGCTGGAATTCTCCTTGGATTTGTCTTGTGTTTTTAAACAAAATCTAGGAAAGCAGCAAAGAGGTGTGCATCACAGCTTGGTTTAATTTGGGCTTTCATTGTTATTCAGAAATATCATTTTTCTCTCTTCCAAGGCAACATCCTGTTTTGCAGCCTAGATGTGCTCCTACTCACCACATCAATACCAGTGAGTTCATCTTTCCATTTTCACCCAAGTTGCTTAGTAACAGAAGATGAGGGGAAAGCGTGTCCAGACTGAATTGCAATGCCTTATCTTCAGGTTCATTGGAAAAGATGGACTAATGGACCACCAATGTGAAAATGCTGTTCACATTTGAATCACTGGATCCATCTGATATTCCTCAAGGAGCTTTTAGAAGAGTATTTTTGTCATATTTCTTTTCAACACATATATTTTTACGTGCATGCCCTTTGACTATGCCACATCTAAGAAATAATAAAGCATTCTCTTATTTTATTTTCTTCACAAGGCACTCTGGCTGCTTTGGTGAATACACAGGATGAGAGTTTCTGTATTTTGGGCAGACACACTTTGAATCACTTTATAGCATCATTTTGAAAGTGAACTTACAGTCCATTAAAAGGACAGGCAATCTCAAGGCTTCTTAATAGTGTGAAGCTGAGCTTAATAAAGATACAGTCTCATGGATGAATTCCTCCACTGCTATGATCCTGAGAATGATCTCCACTCCCACAGTGACTCTATTACATCGTTCTAAAGCACTTCTGCATTAAGCAACTGTGCAGGTGGGATTTTCCAGTCTTCAACTCTGGTCTAACTCTACAGTTCCTGAAGGCAAACAGCAAGAGCACAGTGCTCCCAAAATCTACAACAAGATTTTTACTTATACTTCAATCAATTTTCCTATTAAAAAGCCCCCAAAACTAACCAAAACCCAAACCATATACACACACACACACACAATCTCAAACAAAACCCAACAAATAAGGACAGGCCAAGAGAAATCATTCCCGACCATCAATCTTCAGACCTGACTTAGGATAGAGTCAGCTCAGAATCAGCAATCAAAGATAAAATTTATGTCCACGTCCTTCCCTTTGATCTTGCAGTAAGGATAGAATTTCTCCTCTAATTTCTATCTTTACATACATTTATTCCCTACAGAAACAACTCTTTTTCTAGAATTCTGGCTCACTGCATCCAAAGCCAACAGCAGCAGCCATCAGAGGCACAAGCCTATGTAGGAGCTGCTTCTTTTAATCCTGCTGGGTCCAGGGAAAAGAGGGAACAAAGCCCGGGAGTGTTGTGCTGGTTTGGACTGTAATAAAGTTAATTTCTTCAGAGCAGCCATTATGGAGCTCTGCTGTGATTTGTGCTGGAAGTGCTGGTAACTCAGGATGGTTTTGCTGTCCCTGAGCAGCGCTCACACAGAGCCAAGGCCTTTTGTGCTGCTCAGCCACAGCGAGAGGCTGGGGGTGCCCGGGGGCTGCGAGGGACACAGCCGGCACAGCTGGCCCCGGGGACACCCCACACCCTGTGGCCTCGTGGCCAGCACATAAAGATGGGCAAGAAGAAGGAAGAAGGGGGTGGTTTGGAATGATGGAATCATCATTCACCGAGTGACTGCTGCACAGGATGGAGCCCTGCTCTCCAGCTCTGCCCTGCAGGGAAGGCAGCTGCCGGGAAAGGAGGTGAAGGTGAAAGAGCTGCAGGTAAGGCAGCTGCAGGTAAAGCAGCTGCAGTCTGGGGCTCCTTGTGTGGCTGCAGGGGTGGCAGTAAAAGGCTCAGCCCACACTGGGAGTTACGGACTGGCGTTGCTCTGCAATATTGCTGCGTGAACAACCTCTGCTGGCTCCTCCTGATCCTTAGCTTGTCATGGAAAGCTTCTCCTGCTTCCACAGATGAAAGAGGGTGATGGGAATAACTACTGAATATATGCTTGAATGTATGAGATATGTACCTGGTAGAAACACAGCTTTTCATTTATCTGTTAACAGTGAATAATAAGCAGTTCTTTTAGAAGATGAGTGCTGGGTTCAGTCTTGGATATATTTTTGTTTTGAAAAGCAGAAACATGTCTGTATATCATTACAGAATACTCGAGGTCTGTGGGAGACTGCCTCTTGATCATTAGTTTGTTCTTTATTTCTGTGTTTGAATCTTAAAGAGAAAATCTGTTGCTGCTCCACAGCACTACTTATTCAACGTCCTCAAATCCCCAAGGCAAAGAGTTTGGTTAGAAACAAGCTGGCAGAGTACAGATCATAATTATACTGAACGGGAACCTTTTTAAAATTCAAGATTGAAAAAAAAAAAAAAGGTGATTTGAAATACACAGTTTGACTAAGAACTTAGAAATGGATGGTCAGGATCCTACAGGAATATCTTTAAATACTTAAGGGTGCATTATGCAAGCCCTTGAATTATGCACTTATCATTGCTCCCAACCTCAGTATTGTAGCAGAAAATAAGCATGATAACAAATTACTCCTATAAATCTTAGCAAACAGTTGGTACTTCTGTTGCATGTTTACCTCTGGAGTTCTCTAAAATTCTTTAGAAACGATAGCCTCTATGTTGCAGAGTGATAATTGTTTTATCAGTGTTGAGAATACAGGGCTGGTTTTATTTGATAAATACATCCAAATTTGGCCCTGTGAAGAATTTTTCTGATCTGCCACTGAAACTTAGTCATACCTAAAAATCAAACACCCTTCAGTGCACAGCATCACTACAGACAGAACAGGAACAGAACATACTGAAAATAGGTGAAAATAAAAGGAACAAAGGTATTCATGCGATACCAAAATAGCTCCAGCCTGTACTTTCTGCTTCACCAGAAAGTCTCAAAGACTCTGAAATGTCTAAACAGCCACCCTAAGAACAGAAACCTGCCCGAGTGAAGGCAGCACTGTGGCCCAGGCTGTGAGAGAGCAGCTCCTGTGCTGGAGGCAGCTCTGCCTCGTCCTCCTCTGCCATCAGCACCCAGGCTCTCATCCCTGCACTGCAGGTTCCTCAACACATCCACAAGAGGAATAAAAAGAACTAGACCATGTCCCAAAGGAGAGGAATGAAAGAGAAAGAAATAAAATTCTATGGCAAATACTTTTCAGCTTTTCTGTGTTTTTCCCCCAATCTTCTCACTTTTAACAAGGGAGGTTCCCTTCTTGGTTTGTGTGCTTTGTAAATAGCAGCAGCCATTATTTATTCAACATATTTGCCTTTTGTAAGGTTGTCTTTAATTTTTAAAATTCACACTGATATTATTCTTCTTCAATAGCGTTGTGTGCAGGGGCATATCTGTTTGTATTTATTCAATAGTGTGTTGCTAATTAAATATGTGTTTCATTAAACTTGTTTAAAAAAAAAAACAAACCGGGAGAAGTTGAGAGGAATGAACACACTGAAGTACAACACCCCTAGGCTCTGAAAAAGCTTCCACGGATGAGTTGTTAAAAGTAATGTGGGCAGCAGGGGTGTCAAAAGCATCTAATGTTTTCTGCACAGTACCGAGCTTAAACAAAACGCGTGTGCTAAAGGTAGCAGGTAAAGTTGACATGTATCTGTCTGCTTAGAATATTCATGGCTGGAATCAAAGCACTTCAGTTACTCTTCCTCTAGCTGCTCCCCCGGCTGGCTTTTTGCCACATGCATTATTTTCTCAGAAGATTCCTTTGCGGAGATGTACAGAGACACCTCACGCATAAATGAGCAGGACGCGATCACCCGCCCTGCGTGGCGAGTGCTGAGGAATTGGTCCTCTCTTCAAAGCCCCACACCCAAGGCCCTGGCCAGCTTTGCAAATGCTCCTGGATCTCCAGTGCTGCCCTGTGCCAGGCTGTGGAGCTGTGTTCTGGTACCTCTGGTGCCCTCCTGCCTGTGCGGCACCACCGCATCTCCCCGCAGCCTGCGGGGCAGCCAGCGCAGCCCAGGAGCGGCCCGGGACAGCTTTGGGATGGGCACGGTGCAAACCCCAGGCACAAACCCGCATCGGGGCTTTGCCAGTTCCTGATCCTGGGCTGGCTGAAGCTTTCCCGAGCGATTCTGCCGAGCTGTGCCGTGCGAGGTGACGCCCGGTGCTGCCTGCGCAGCCGGCAGGGATGCGCTCGGGAAAAGGGGAACGCGCTCCTCTGCGTCCAAGCTAAAGCTCTGCTGCACCACCACCACAGCCTGGGAGCAGCTCAGGCCAGACACACGGGGAACTCCTAGGGACAAGCTGTGCTGGGAGCGTCTGATCGCAGCAATGGGATGGTTGGGAGCACATCCCAGGTGAGGGACATAGCCCATGTAAGGGGCATATCCCAGGTGAGGAACACATCCCAGGTGAGGAACACATCCCAGGTGAGGAACACATCCCAGGTGAGGAACACAGCACAGGTAAGGAACATAGCCCAGACAGGGAACACAGCCCAGGTGAGGAACACATCCCAGGTGAGGAACACAGCCCAGGTGAGGAACACAGCCCAGACAGGGAACACAGCCCAGGTGAGGAACACAGCCCAGACAGGGAACACAGCCCAGGTGAGGAACATAGCCCAGGTGAGGAACACAGCACAGGTAGGGAACACATCCCAGGTAAGGAACACATCCCAGACAGGGAACACAGCCCAGGTGAGGAACATAGCCCAGGTAGGGAACATATCCCAGGTAAGGAACACAGCCCAGGTAAGGAACACATCCCAGGTGAGGAACACATCCCAGGTGAGGAACACAGCACAGGTGAGGAACACATCCCAGGTGAGGAACACAGCCCAGGACGGTAAGGGACATAGCCCAGGTAAGGAACACATCCCAGGTGAGGAACACATCCCAGGCAGGGAACACATCCCAGGCAGGGAACACAGCCCAGGTGAGGAACACATCCCAGGTAAGGAACACATCCCAGGCAGGGAACACAGCCCAGGTGAGGAACACAGCCCAGGTGAGGAACACAGCCCAGGTAAGGGACATATTCCAGGCAGGGAACACAGCCCAGGATGGTAAGGGACAGCTACAGAAAGGCTCCTTTTTTTATCCCTTGGGAGACAGACTGGGAGAACAAGCCTGTGACTGGCACAGACAGAATCGCATCAGGCTGGAGCTCAGGAGTTAGGACACAAACTCAGCGTATCAGAGATCTGCAGGAACATTACAGCAGTCTGTAGGTGTTGCACACAGAATGAAAGGGTATTTCAGGGAAAATGGCCAGTTTTTATGCAAAACAAAAGGGTAGGCAGATGAGAAATCTTTTCTGAAGGAACATTTATTATTCATTTGCTGTGACTACTCACGGACAGATTTGGTGATGGTGGACACAGAGGGAACGACCTGGGTGCCAAATGAAGTGAAATTGTACTAGCTATAAAAATGTGCTTGTTAGAGGGAATAATGACAGCTTCAAGAAAACAGAAATAAAAGGTAAGTTTTAATAAAAGGTGTAGGGCATGAAGCGAATCTGTTACAAAGGATTTCAAAAAGACAGTTTTAACAGTCTCAGCATATGGGAAGAAGGAACTTGCAAGGATACTGTACATGATAATATGTACCAGAGAGCAAGGAATGATAAACAGAAGAAAGATCAAGAGTGTGCAGAACAGACAGAGTGAGGAATGGCACAGAACAAAAGGTTTGGAGATAAACTGCTATGGAGCAGATGCGGAACACAAAGTGCAAGAATGACACTCAGCTCCACTGTCACAGCTGCACTGGCAGATGGAAAAATACAAATAAGATATAAAACAATGCTCCAAGATCCATAAGGTGTCTGTTCCATGGTTTCAATGGTCCTAAATGCACTGGTTTACTTTTCAGAAAGGATCAGTATTTAATCTCAAAGCATTTAAATACAATATGTTCTGTGAACAAACAAGTGCTTCTCACACATGGATTTACTCTGTTCAGCCATCTACTTCTGACTTGCCCTCAAGGATTTGGACAGCAGGAGGATCCAAAAGAAAAACTGTGTGATAAAAGTTACAGATGATCACACAAACAAGGGATGGCCTGGTCTTTATCTGAAGCAAACTGATCTCTACATACAGCAGTTGGCTGAGACAAAAAAAACCCAACAAAATTGAATTCAAATTTAGGCACATTTAACAACATATGGAGTGGTTTCATTCAAATGGAAGATTAAAATTTTATTATTATTTCATCAAATTTTAACTATCATCTGGAAGAAGTTTTCATTGTTTCCTTAGGATATTTAATTCTTTTACAGTAAAATATTAATGTTCAGTCATGTATATTTTCCTTCTGTTCCTCATTCTCTCCAGTTTGTGTCCATTTAAATGTTAAAACAACAAAATTAGATAATTTCTTCCTCAGTGTTCAAAGACCATTTCTATGATGAAATAAAATTTATTTACCACTGCATCTTTATTATACATGCATAGACTGAAACAGAAACCTTTCTCAAAAACCTTATAATTTACTGCAAACAGGGGAAAAGAAAAAAGGGCAATTTGATAAGGGAGAACAGTTTACGTGACACTATTTGGGCTATTGATCAGGGAAAGGTAAAAAAGACTGTTTAAGACTTGCTGTAAAATCCTGGAGTCAATTGAGTGTCTTTACTGATTCCTGTGGATTGTAGGTAGGGTTTTTGGCAGAAAATGTAAACAGAGAAGTTACTCAGTAGACAAGAAAGAAAGATCGTTCCAGATACGAACTAATTATCTCAGAGACAGTCAAGATAAGGAAATAAAGGTCACATTAGGAAGAGGGATGAATAGATCAAGTGAAATAGCACAACAAAAGGTTGCAAGAACAAGAAGACAATTTCCAGTGAAGAACAGCCCCGAGGAATCTGTGGAAGGAGCAGGAAAAAAAGGACTGAACTGGAAGTATGACAATGCCTGCACATCTGCAGGGTAGCAAAGGAGACTGGAGGAGCATAATTAATACAGAGATTCCAGGGGAAGATAGGAATAGAGCAGAGCAAAGGAAAACAGGCCATTCTAAATGTCAATGTTAACATATTTACAAGACAGACAGTAAGGAGTGACTGGATCAACACTGTGGAGATAAAGGTAGAGGAAGTGGATGATAGGATCAGCTATAAAGATGGCAGCATCCAGATAGTGACAAAATAGCAACCAGGATTTCAAAGTGATAGTTCAAGGAGCTGCATGACAGGCCAGCAAAAGAGATGGTTATTTAGGATTTTTCTGGGTATGAGTATTGACTGTGTCAGTCATGCATGTCAGAGGAGTCAGGAGAGGGCCAGAGGCAGAGTAATTTCACTGTAAGCACCAGGACTTGTCTCTCATTACCATCCTAGCACAAGTCCCCCCACAACCCAGCTGGGAGGGCTACCAATTAAGAGCTGAACTGCCTGCTTAAGAAACTGAAGAAATGGTTTCTTAGGGTATTTTTGGGCTCTATTTGGCTGTGCTGCAGACAGGCTTAACACTGAGAGGGGTATTAATTCACACATAGAGTAACTGCTGATAGTGATAGGACCTGCCCAGAGTCAATCTAAATTAATATTCTGCAGTTCTTATATAATGGATGTGGATGGACAGTCTGGGGAACTCTCTCAACTACTGACACAAACAGCTAAAATCAAACAAAGCCACTTCCAGCACGATCTAGAATGTGCCAATGAACATTTGGATGTAAAATCAATACCTGAAGCTTCGAGCCATCTAAACCACGGAGATGCTGGCACATACTCACCCTGGAACCACACATGAGGACACAGACACTTCACCCATCTGACTACATTAACCTACTCCTAATGTGAGTGTTTAAACAATAAAATTGCTTGAATGCTGTCTGTGCTGAATATATCACATCTTTTATCATTACAGTTTTGAGCTAAAATCTCTCTCTCTCCTTAGTGCTATATATATTAAACAAAACAAAACAAAACAAAAACAAAAAAAACCCCAAACAAACAAAAAACTGGGGAAAAAAACCCCAAAACAAACAAACAAACAAAAAAAAAACAACCCAAAAAGAACCAAACCTAACACATTATTTGTTTTCAATCCCTGCTAGTAAAGATAATGTTATTCCACTTATTATAATGAAGTTAAGTGCTTCAAAAAGTCCTTCATGTGGCCCCATCATCTGTGTCCTAAGCTGAAGTGTCCATATCTAGCACTTCAAAAAGCATTCTCCTTGCTATGGATAACCATTGAAAAACACCCTGGGCTAAGGACCCCGTCTCATTTCCTGAAAAAACTGTTCACCACCCATCAAAACTCACAAAAACATACCTAATGTTTGAGTACAGAGGAAAATGACAACTGCACTAACATGATTTCAGTGCATCTAGTGTTCATAAAGAAATGACAATTTCAAGCTGTCACGCTGCTGAAGAATTCTAAAATTGCTGTTGATGCACCATGTAACCAGAGAACAGGTGCTAGAAATGATTGGAGAGCAGTTCATATTAAATAGAGACCTTTGGAAAAGAAAGGCACATTCTGCCAGGGAAATTTGGAGAGGTTCATCTGATAACACATATTTATGAATACTGGCAAGCAATGGCAAAAGAACAGGAGGTAGAAAGAAAAAAAAAAATTCTTGGATGAACACAGTGATATCGCAGCAGAAAAGCAGACTCTTTCTCCACTGAGACATTATTGCCATACACTGTGCAGGACAGTCAAACCTTTAATAATAACAATGACACAGCACGAAAAAGGCTTCCCCCTTGAAAAGAAAAATCAGCGGCTGCAGCTAATGAAAATCCTATTTTCCTAACATTATCAGTATCTGAAGGACAATCTAGGTGCTTTGGGACACCCCACAGCCATTATCTCACAGAAGGTTAAATGGAGTTACCAACTCTTCAGCAACTTCTCTCTTTTTACTAAACTCAGCAGCTGAAGGGATTCAGCTACAGATCCAAAACAAAGATAGCCAAAGGTGTGTAGAAAGCTGCTTCAGCCAGCGTGTGAAACAGTGGGGAGCATTTGGCAGGTTTTAATCTGGAACTAAAACAGTCCCCTCCAAAGAACCCAGAGAGTTCAATGCCCCTTTTGTACCCCTCAGTCTCTGGAGCTTCTGCTGGTTGTTTGACCAGGCTGCCTTTCCCAGAGCTACTGCAATACTGGGGCTGGGGGGGTGAGGGGTTCCTGGGGAGGAAGAGAGAAAAGGAAATGAAAATCAAGCAAGCTCACTCAGCTGTTGAAGTGGAGCTTCAAAGGCTGATATGGAACTCTTCCTCCTGTTACCTCCTCCTGCAAACACCTCTGAGATGCTCAGGAGCCTGGAGTGCTCATCCTGTGCCTGCTGAGCTCCCTGAGCATTGTTCAGAGCTCCCAAGCACAGCACATGTGACCTGGGCACCACATTTGTGCCACTTTGATGCATGGGTCTGCATTAGTCAAGCAGGACAGAAAAACAGCTACAAGGAAAAACAAAGATCATTTCTCCTGTTCCTCTCCCTCCTCCTGCTTCTGCCTCAAAGCCCCTCAAACTCTCGGGCTGCAGGAGCAGCACGTGGGCAGGTGCTACATTTAGCACCCAGCCACTGATTTTTATGCACACAGGGAACTGAAAAAGGCAAAACCAAACTCACCAAACATCTAGCACATGCAGCCAGAGCCAGACAGCGCTCCACAGCTCATGGATGGTTACAAATTCCACCTTGACCCCTGGTCACTTCCAGTATTTTATTCCTGTAGTTATTCTAGGCTGGCCATAGCTGTAAAAAACCCTCCTTTCTGAAATCCCAACAATGTTTGTCTTCATGACCATTTGTTTCAGCTAATTCCAGATTTTGACTATTGCCTAAACAAGCAATTTTTAATATAAAATTGCTCACCTTTATTTCAGTGAACAACTCCTCGATTCCGTTCTGTGTGATGGCAACAGGAAGGGAATGATCAGATACTGCAGCAATGGAAATGCTGATAATATCTTATCAATTTGGTATTTCAGTCATAGCCTTTAAATAAACCTAGATTT
This sequence comes from Anomalospiza imberbis, assembly GCF_031753505.1. Classification (NCBI taxonomy): domain Eukaryota; kingdom Metazoa; phylum Chordata; class Aves; order Passeriformes; family Viduidae; genus Anomalospiza; species Anomalospiza imberbis. Next base: position 1,322,912 of record NC_089694.1, read on the forward strand.
GCATAACTTCTATTCTTCTATCCTTTTGTAAATGCAAATAAAACATCAGCACTGGGGAAACAGAAGCAGGTTGACAAATAAACCCTTGGGAAAGCCAGGTGCTGCCAGCTTCTCTTTACCTGAATATTCCTCTTTCCAATAGCCACAGTGAACAGCATTTTTCCAAGCCTAAGACACACAGGTTTGAATTCAGGAATAACTGAGGAGAATCCAGAGAGATTGCAGTGAGATGTAGTTCACAAAACATGTTTTCAGACCTTAACCCATGTAAAGTTCCTGTAAACTCAAAGCTTCTGGATTTGAACCCATCCTAAATAAGAACAAATCCACTGTGTATCCCTTGCTATCTTTGAAATTCGGTTCTAGGTCTGCAGAAAAGAAGACATGGTTGAGGCTTTAGGAGGGTAGAGAATAAAAACCCCAAGATCACACTTGAAGTGCCTGACTAGAACTTTACCAGTGACTTGTAGTTGATGTGACAGGCTTGCGTGATGAAAATCTTGCATCCAACAGCCAAATTCTGGTTTTGCTCTGCAGAAAAGGCTTCTGCTAATTCCTGGACTGTCAGGCCATGCTCTGTGTAGTGAGAGGCACATTTCCCCTGGCACCCTGTGGACTGCCCTGGACATCACAAACCACTGCAAGCCAGCAAAGGCAGGAAAACAAGGTTCTGTAAGATCACCAAACACTCATTGGGATGAAGACAAAGCAGGTCCTGAAGAGGCAAACAGAGCCCAGGGGAGCACAGAATCCCACACAGCCCCACGGACAGCGGCTCCCTAATTACACGGGTATTTTGCTAATGTGCCAAGAGAGATGAGTGCAGAGAACCTAATCATCCAGCTGGGCCTGCTTCTCAAATCTTTCAAAGGTCAAAATGAAACTGGAAGTAATCAAAAATGTCCTGCTCCCGCTCCTCTGTCCCCAGTGACATTTTGGAGCCACGTGCTGGACTAAGCAGCTTGACACAGAAAGTGCTTGGCCATGTCTCCACAGAAGGGAGTACATGGAAAAGCATTTAACATTGACCTATTTGTGCTCCCATTTCCATCAGCTGGAAATCACAGGCTGGCCAGAAAGGGATGCATCTGGAAGTCCTACCCGTGAACATTAACGGCACAAAGTTTAAATGTGAATAAGCAATGCCAGTCACCTCAGTGGACTCCCACAAACGGCTCTGTTCTCCCAAAAGAGGTGGAAGGTTTGGTTCTCAGACTGCCCGGGCAGGAGATTGGGCATGGCCAACAGAGGACAGGGACAGCTGAGGAAGTGCAGGGGTGTCAGAGGAGGGGCAGTGAGCACAGGACAAGTTCTGCCCTCAAACTGACTCAGGGATGCCCTCTGGTACCTCAGGGTGCAGGGTGTACCCTTTAATACATCCACTCTGAGATTTTTAAGGTAAATCCTGACTCGAGTAGCAAAGCTTGTTTGCTTAAGTATGACTTTTTCTTTTCAAGTATGGCTTTAAACTTTCTTTGCCACAAGCTTCCCCTCACTCTCTTTACACTTTATATGTGGTGCAGCACGCAGGTTTGGTTTCCTGCTGAATTCACACTTTTTGTTTGCTTATATATTTCAAGATCTCAATCAATCATGTTGTCAAAACAGTCTTTTTGTATCATCTACCTACCAGCACTTGTCATTAGAGATGTTTAAAGCTCCAGTGCTGTAGAGAGTCTGATTTACGCTCTGACATCTCCCACACTGAGCTTATTATAGTCATGTATAAACTGCCCTTTCACAAGCTTTAATTAGGAAATAACAAATGGTTCGGGAGCATGCTGTTAGGCAGTTTATTCTTTCTAAATTCAGTGTTTCCACTGTACTCCACTGATCACAATGTTGCGCTGTGCAACAATCATGTCGATTTCTAAATTTTTGCTTTAACATTTAAATCTCTTTGTGACCTTTTCCCTTCTCTCCATCTCCTCCTCCCCAAACACATTTTACAGTTTTCTGAATTGTTCTAGATGCAATATTTCTGAGCTGAAACAGGAATAAGCTAAAAATAAGCACTGCACCATCAGAAAACATTTATTTTATTAAAGGCCCACTGGAGAGGTGGCTTTCTTGGTAACACACCGTACTCTCTGCATTCTAATACACCACTACAGCCTTACCATTTCACTAGGACTTTAATAAAAACCGAGATGAATTATATTGTTCAGTGGCTTGGAGTCACAAATTCCAGAAAGGGTTATATAGTTCAATTAACTAGTCATCACATTGCCAGAGCTTATTTCACACAGTAAAATTAGCGCTGGGGAAATGCACCTGAAGCAGTTACTGCAGCCCACAGTGTTATATCAAACACGGTCTGGACAGATAATCACACAGACCCCAAAATAAAAGGGGGAGGAAGTTCTAGAGGTGGAACATGAAAGCAGTATTTCAGATGTGGATCTATGCATCTCTCCTTTGCAAAACTTTGTTTTCCATGTCTAGCAGTGGAACAGTTTATTTGGAGAAGATGCTGATTTGAAGCTCACTGACACAGCCAGTCCTGCAGCACCTGTTTATTGCCCAAAAGCATGTGGTTCAGTATTTAAGAGGCAAAGCCCCAGCCGAGTCCACCCGCAATCAGTCGCTGCTGCTTTGCAGCAAAGACTTCTGACCAGATTCATCACCACAACTGCCTACAGATTATTCTAGTCCAAAACTGTGTTTTCACTGCACAGTGCCAATGGCAGCAACAAGGAGTCCGAAAGGCCTCAGGATGTTTCTCTCACTTGCCTGGCTGGTTTGTCCCACCTGAGAGCTGCCCATTGCCCAGGTACGTGGTGCCCTCCCTCTCCAGCAGCAGCTCAGGTTACTTCAGGCCACTGTTGCAGTGGTTTGGTACCAGATTGGCTCCTAATGCCTTTGCCTTATTATCTCACAGCCTCTGGTCACCGTCTCCTGTGTGAGCAGCCCCTGCACAGCCTGGTGGCCAGCTGCAGAGGCGGCTGGGCTCTCCAGCTGGCACTCCGGGCTCTCCGAGGGCCCTCTCTGCCACGGGCACTTTTGGAAGGGATGCTGAAGGAAGCATCAGGAGTCGGGATATTTTGAGCTTAGAATCAGCAAAGACCTGAGAATCAGCATGCACACACTCTTGGAGACCTCAGCAGCAAGAAGCACAAAGGGCAATGAGCAGTATTTGGCTTTCCATGGTGTCTTTTACAGAGATACTGACACCGGGGTGAAAAGCAGCGGCACTGCCCTGTAACTCCTCCCTGGAAGGGCTCCAGGCTGCAGGAGGCTCTGCTCCAGTGCAAGGCATCCCTGTGGCACTGGGGTGGGATGAATCCCTCCAGGGGGGATTATCCTGTAGCAAAACAAGGTCTCTTTCAGGCCCTTCCAACCCAAACAATTCCATGATTTGCTTTGCTTGCTCAGATAAACACACCAACAGCAACTTGCTTGGTCAATGCCTGGCAATGTGGAATATTGCCCTGCTTGGGAACTGATCTGTTTTCCTCCATGAAAACAAGCCTTGGGGGCTGCTCAGAAAGCCTGCCTCTGTTCATGCACTTTGAGAGGTTTTTTCCTGTGATTTTCAGAGAATAAAAATACATATATACAGAAGTACTACTCCAATACTTCATTAAACCCAGCACACAGCACTGGATAATGCACAAATATGGATTTATTTGACACATGAAGATAGATGCATCATTATAAAAGGGGTGCACTGGAGTGCACTGGTGATCAAACTAAGCCCAACCTGTTGAAAATTGTATTTCCACTTTATTAGCTCCAATCATTCATCAGCTCACTGAGAAATTCTTGCTCAAACAACATCTTTCTCAAAGGGTTCTTTGGGGAACAGAATACATAGCTTGTTTTAAAAACTGATATATTTTGTTTTAATAAAATGTTTGGCTTTGAGTACACAGACTGATACACTCTGTCAAAATGTGTTAGATCCCCAGATAACTGCATAACACCAGGGTATTATCTGACACGTTTCTGAAGTCTATTTTTACTTATTTTTGTCTATTATTTTATTTATGTTTGGCGGTAGGCTTTATTTTTATTTATTCACATTTGTTACTCTCAAAGTTTAGTCCTGGCATTTCATCTGTACATTCTGTGTACTTTTGGCTGCTCACAGGGAGACTGCTGGGACTGGGATGAGCAAAATTTGTCCTGGCTGATGCATCCCATAGGATGGGGATGTGAAATGGAATTAGGCTGAGGCAGGGCCATATTCAGCTGCGTGCCCAATGCCTTCCAAAGAGGGGAATTCTCCACTTTCCAGGAATGTGTTTACACTGCAGAGATGAAGAACTAATTTCCAGTTCTTCTAGATCTGACTCCAACTCTCATTTTCTTACAGGGCTTGCTATAAATCCTGGCCCTGCCTACATCATTTTGTGATACAATGTGTTATTATCCTACATAAAATAAATGCCAGAGAACACCTCAAGGGTAAATTAGCCTATATCAAAACAAGAAAGTGAAACTATATGTAAATGATTTGTGTCCAAAGTTCCAAGGAATAGAAAGGACAGAATTTTAAAATTCCAATAAATAACTGATTAGTTAGTGCTCTTTATAATCTCACTACTCTGCTGAATGCTTTGCCAGATTGAGTTTCCCAAGGCAAAAATACAGTTCTAGTTTATAAATAATTTCCTGAATCCACAGAAACACCTCTACAGAGCTTACAGGCAATAAACAATCTCACAGAAATCTGAAATATCCATCCTTTTTACCACAGGAGTTTTTTCCCCTCCACTCGGTATTTTCAGACAGACCCTGAACATGACCTTTTCCTGAGTATTTGCACACCCCTCCTTACAGCACTTAGCTTTTCTAGCAGGGAGATTTATATACCAGCAGCAAAATACCTTTCAAAGTCCAGCAGGTAAAATTTGGTATCCTTTGGAAGGATCCATTTAAACAGCCACAAATGGCCAAATCCTGAATGTTGAGACTATTACACGAAATCCAAGGCAAACATAAAAAACTCAGAGGGAGCTCAGTGTTCATATACACCTCAGTGAGAGACACAATTTAACCCAAATAGTATCACTTATAAACTTTTATATCATTCTCTACAAGGTTATTCCAGTGATTTGCATGGAGAAATCCCTGGTTTTAATGTGTAAAGGAGCAGAAGAATAGAAGGAAAGTTTCCCTTCTATTTCACTGTCATGCCCATCTGCTTCTTCACAGCCAGAATCCATCCTCAATTCCTCCAAAGCCCTTTGTCACGGGTGAACAATGCAGGTATTTCTGCTGTGTATTACAGGAATAGCACATCTTCCCTGTGAATGGCTGCAGAGCTGAACAGGCCTGAACTCAGTTTCTGTGTGTTGTGGAGGAGCCTGGATTGCACAGCAGCTGCACCTCTGCTCCCTCCGGGCACGGCAGAGGCTCTGGGCACGCGGTGTGCCACGCATGGAATGCCTGCACTAAATACTTCAGGGATTTGTACTAATACTCACTATAGGAGATGCAGAGCTTAGTGTGAAATTCATCTGAAAAAGCAGCTTTTCAAAGAGGAGAACTGTCTGCCTTTCAGTGTCTGTAAGGTAGGGAACAGATGCACAAACCCATTTCCTCTGTGGGTGCTTTTAACGCTATCAAAAATTCCTTCCAGGAATTCAATTTTCTGAAAGGCAGTAAAAGCACAGAGGGGCCTAGAACCCGAGATAGCACGAGGGCACCAAAATATGGTGAAGGCTCTGAAAACACTGCAAATTGAATGGATTCCACCACAGAGGTGCAGAGAAGCAGGGATGCTATTTTGCCGTGCCTGTTGTTTTCTTCCCTCATTTTCCCATTCTGCTCTCAGGCTCAAGCAGGAGTGTGGATAATCCTAATTAGAGCTGGAAGCCTTCGTAGGGAGGAAGAGCTGATCCAAGTGATGCTGCAGAGCTTCCAGTCTGGAAGGCTAAATACCACCATGAAGTGCTGCTGGGGCTGAGCTCTGGCTCTGCTGGGGGGTGGCAGCTCCTGGGCTGGGAGCGAGGAGCAGCCACGGAGCTGTGACAAGAAGCTCAGCTTAACAAGACCTGCTGGGAGGAATTTGCTGCAAACAAAAGGTATTCAGGTCTTTCTTTCTGGTTCCAGTGTGTTCCAGTTGGCTTTATGAGCTTCCTCCCGGAAAAAAAAGCACAGGGGTCTTGGTGGGCAGCGTAAGGAAATGATGAAGAAGCCAAATAGCAGCAGAAGGGCTGATGCCTGCAAGGACCAGAGCCAAAACCCCACACGACTGACAAACAAGCAGTGGGACTCGGAGGAAGACACTGCAATGTCAGGCTGCTGAGAACAGGATGGATTAGAGAGCCCATCATTTTTGATAAATAGCCCCCTTGAAATAAAGCTTTAATACCTCATTGGATAAAGCACTGGCTGCTCTTCAGCTGAACAAACAGGTCAGACATGTCCAGGCAAATATCTGCTCTGCAGCATTAAAGACAGGGCTGTGCCTCTGCTGCTGCTCCCTGTCACTTTGGGTTTGGATCCTCTTTGACTCCTGCTCTGCTCGTGGGGATTGAGACAGGACAAAAGCTGGAAGGGCCAGGGAGCCACCCCTCAGCAATGTGTGAGTGCCTCCTTCCAAAGGGGATTATTGGCAGGAGTCACTCCTGATGGGAATCGACACCCTGAACAAGGAGCACAGTCCTGAGATCACTAATTAGCCAAAGCCACTCGCTCGTTAAATAATCCAAACCCAGGGAAGAGCTCACCACTGTTGTGAGGCAGGACTTGCAGTCTATTTATCCTGCCAAAATGACACATTTTAAAGCTCTTACACCTAACTGGACTCTGCTGTTTTTCAAGGGGTTTCTATGATACTCCAGCTGCAGCTGGTGAGATTTATAAAAGCACACAATATTTTATGTCATGCCTTTCATCCCTAGATATTTCAAAATTTTAAATTAAATTATAATTTGGACAAAAATAATTTATTACAGCTCTGTAGTGCAGCCCTACTCTATGGTAGGATGAACTAACCATTATTTCAAAGACCACAGCACACCAGGTTTGCAAAAAAAAGAAAAATCCTGAAGTGGCTGTTAACCTAAATGCAGATTAACATCAACAGCAAATCACCTGGGTATTTCTTTCAGGATTGACTCAGGAAGTCTGAAATAATTTCTCACAGGCTGCTAAATGCCAGTTAGCAGGGGGCCTTTTGCTTGTTTGTTTGTCTTCTATATGAAGAAAGACTTTTGCCTACCTGAGCTAGACCCGGAACTGTCAACTGCTCCCCAGTTCCTGCATAAACCACTCAGGTGTCCAGATCCTGAGAAGTATTTGAAATTAATATTTGAAACCATCTGGTCAAGGAAAACTTAGAGAAGCTTGAAAAAAAAAGGCAACTGGCAGGAGACAGAGGCATAATTATTTCAATTTGAGCATCCACACAGAGGCAGTGCTAAGGCAGGACCAGGGGATCCAAGAATTTAATTTCTCTGCTCCAAACTTTCTGCCACTCTGGAAGAATAACTGCGACTGCTGCTGTCTGAAAACGCTTTCAGCAAAAGCCTTAACGTTCCAAATGGGCCCGCAAATCTCATTCCTGCATGGTTTTTAAGTTGTTTAGTTCTGAATCAGCAGTCTAAAAGTGTGTTTAAACACTGCAGGTAACCATTTCCCATGGAACAAATAGGGAGGAAATCAGGTTATAGCGAGGGCACCCAGCAGGACTCTCCCACTGTCTACCCAGTGTCAATGGAAACTGATTCCTTTAAGAAAGACACTCAGGGAGAAGGGAACAGATTGTGGGAAACATGTTCTGCATGCAAGAAAGAGCCAGGAGATGGAATGCTGGATACTATGAGATAATTATGCACAGGGAAGAAAAGAAGAATCAGACAGGGTAGCAGCAGAATAACAATATTTCAGGAGATGGGAGCTGTACAAACCAGGCTGACTTGCAGCAGCACGAGGCAGATAATAGATGAGCATCCTCTCTCACTCTGTGCTCGCTTACTAATTCATGGAAAATAACTGCCACTCTGCAAGTTTCTGATGGTTTATCATTGTTCAGGCCACTAAAACTACTGGTTTTGCCAACCACTGAGTTATGAACTAAACAAGAAACATAGTACAGAGAACTGTCAATGTTTATGCATTAAATTTGAAAAAAATACTTCCAGACATACTAAAAAAAAATGGATTATGACAGCTGGAAAATTGAGCAAAGGTTGCTGTAATAAGCACAAAAAAAACCTACCTAGAAAGATGCCCAGTAGGCACAAATCTGAGCTGTGGGCAGCCCAAAACCTCTCTGTTTGTGACCTTCACTCTAGGGGGGCTGTAAGGAACAAAATCTCCCTGGGTACAACCTCACAACACAGCACCTCACACCCCACAAAAACCTGAGGGCACGCAGAGGAGAATGGGATGGATGCCCCATCAGAAAATAGATTTGATTCTTCTCTATTTTCCAATCCACTTGATTACTGGGAATTTGAAATTTCAACTCTTCATCAATTTGTTTTTTAGTAGAGAGAATGTATTTGGAGAAGAAGGGCTGAAAATATCTACTGGGAAAATGGATCAGGGAAACAAAAGGTGCTGGCAAACAAAAAAAACATATATATATATATATATATATATATATATATATATATACATACTATATATATGTATACCTACCCAGGTGAGGACTGGGTATCCCTTTTCCTTTCCTGCATATGCACAAGAAAAAAGCAGAAAAATCTTTTAAACTGACTCATTCTTGAAACAAACATAAGGCTCATAAGGCTTCCATGAGCAGTAAAAGTCTAGTCAAAGAAGTTCTTGAACCTTAAAACAGATGATCTCTTCCTGTTTTAAATCCTCAGTTAGCCTATGGCAAGGCCTGAGCTTTTGTTTATCTTACTCCTGAATCTGCTGCTTCCATTCTAAAACCTTTACAAACAGAGCAACGGCCAAGCACTGGATCCAGCACTGCCTATAGAATACAGACTATCAGGAAAATAAACCCAGAATTTAGAATATGACAGAGCAACAACCGTGGTTTTGCTTGGTTTAAGCTTTTGCTTCAGGAAAAAGGAAAAGGAACACGGCACAAGCCATTGCTAGACAAGACTCTGAGATTCTTCCCCCCAGTTCCCAAATTCAAATGATCTAAAGAGCGTGAAGACAAGGTAAAATAAAACCAAAACACTGTGGATGGTCAGCAAGGAATGGCAGCTGCCCAAATCCCATCTTACCTGCAGGTCCCCACCACATCACCCAAATAACAGAAATTTGCTGTGAGAGGGAAGGGGTGACTACAGCAGGAGCCAGGAGCCTTCAAGGAATACAAATCACAGAGCACAAGTCACACATTTCAAAACTGGAAAGGCCTCAGGACTAATGAAGTGAGAGCAAACAGGAACTCTCTGCATTGCTGAAAAAGTAGTCAACAAAATTAGGGAGCAAATGAAACACTCAGGAATGGCTGGTAATTACCACGGCTTACAAATGAGAAGTGTGATACTCAATCACAGAAAGCAGCAGCAGAAGAAGCCCAGATATTGTAATTGCAGGAAAAGATAATCATGTATATAATAAAGTAACAAAGAGAATTGTGGTAACCAGGAGATCAGAAAGGATTCTGCAAGGGATAATACAAAAGAGGGAGCAATACAGAATAATTTCAGAGACCAAAATGAGGAAGCTGGGGAGAAAGAATGGTGAGGGAGTAGGAGGGATTTTATAACATGCTGGATAGAGCTGGGTTTTTTTATTTTAAAGACTGAGCTAATTAGACTCTGAATAGTCATCTAGAACAAAGGTTAAGCATCAGCTGTTAAGGCAGAAGAGAGCACTCAAGGTGAACCTATCACAGATTTCAAAGCTGCAGTAAAAAATAAAAAGAAGATGATGGAAGATTGGCTTAAAATTTAAGGGACAGAAATAGCACATGAAGTGACAATTTCTCCTGTGGTTTTGTTATTGTTGGGAACAAGTGGTATGCATACAAATCATGAAGTAGATTTTTTGATGCACTTTTAGAAAGAATGCATCAAGGTGCAGCAGTTTACAGTTAATGGAAATATTCTAATTATTGACTACATGTGAAAATAACATCGATACAAGTCAGCAGACTTGTAAATCTTGTAAAATGTACTTGGTTGCTTTTCTGCTTGTTTTGACATGACTCCTGGAAATGTGATTGCAACCAAATATTCATGTTAATGCAGACCAGGACCTGCACGCCTCAGCTCCAGCAGAAGGGGAAATGGATCTTACATGAAAAATAATTACTCTGGGTAGCACCTCATCCCATACATCATAATCCTTTCGTCTGAAATCACTATTCTTCCAAAACTGAAAAATTTTGATTGTCTTCTCATCAGTCTGGGTGCGCTGGAGAATCTCTGTGGAAACCCAGACCTGCACAAACACCAGAGGCAAAACTTCTCAAACATTTCTCTGCTTTGTGTGATCACCCCAACTCACCCCAGCCCCTGCCCAGGCTTTGGGCAGGGTCATTTTGTCAAAGGTGCCTTGGTCAGCCTCCACAGCCACGCTGCTCTGTTTTGGGCTCGTTCCTGATACCCACAGCAGGGCTGCCTCACTGCTTCTTTTTATCTCTTTCACTCAAATGCAACGGCATCCAATGAATTTCTACTGTATGTATTTATTAGAAACATCTGCACTTCTAAAAACCCTATAAAGACTTTCAAAGTATCCTATAAAAATAAGTAAAAGCATCATCAAGTTCATGGGGATTGTCTGTATGTTTTAAATTTTTTTTTAGTATTTTTCCTGAGGAATCATTTTACTAAGTGTAAAAGAAATCTATGTATAAAGAATTCATTTTATCTGAACAGATATTGGTCATTGAAATGCAACTTATCTTTATTTTGAGAGCCTGAATAGACTTCAGATGTTCTTTCTTTGATATGTTGTAAGGTGGTACATTTCTGCTACAAGAATTATGGACTCTACATTTCTCACTACGTGTACATATTTTTGTATCTTTTTTTCCCTAGGAATATTTAATGAGATTTTTTTAGTTTGTTTTCTTGTTGAGTTTGAGTTTTTTAAGTGGGAGTTATATTTTACAGGACCACAGAAAAATCCAGGCTAGATGCAAACTGGAGCAGTGGCTGATCCAAACTCCTCTTCAGAGGAGGGGGAGCCACGGGATCAGCCCAGCTCAGCCAACACTTCGCCCACTCATGTCATGAGAACCACTCAGGATGGAGACAGCCCAACCTCTCTGCACAGCCTGTTTCTATGTTTGACTGCTCCAGGAGAAAAAATAAAAAGAAGAAAAAAAAAAAAAAAAAGAAAGAAATGTCAAAAAAGACTGCTTGCAGCCAGCAAGAGCCGCTCTGCCCACTGTCTCTCACCCTCCCCCTGCAGCGCTGGCAGCACCCACGGGCACTGGCAGGATGCTCGTGGCCCCTGTGCCTTCTCCAGGCCAAACAAGCCCCAGCCCCGTGAGCTGCCCTGGGACAGCGAGTTCTGTTTGTGCTGGCTGTGAGCAGGGACGGGCCCCGAGCTGGGCACAGGGATCTGCACGTGCCTCCCGGCATCCCGGTGAGCTGGGCGCTCCCTGTGCTCGCCCTGCTGTGCTGCTGCCCTGTGCCAGCCTGTGCCAGCCTGGGCTGCTGGCTGCAGCTCAGCTTGCTGCCAGCTGCTCTTTGGCAGAGCTGCTCCCCAGCAGAGCTGCTCCCCAGCAGAGCTGCTCCCCAGCCTGCAGCACCATTGCAAATGCAGGGGAACCCGGTGGGAGGAAATGCTCATGTCTGACTCCAGCTCAGAAGGCTGAATGATTTCTTTATTATAACCCTACTACAATACATTAGTATACTATTTAAAGGAGATACTAAAACTACTTACTTACTTCTTCTAACTACTATATCTAACTCACAACTTGTGACCTTCTCGCTAGAGTTTACACACAGGTGGATTGGACTGGCCACCAGGCTCAAACAATCCTCACCAGAACCCAACCAAGCAATCACCCCAGGTAAACAACTCTCCAAACACATTCCACATAGGAAAACAAGGAGTAGAAATAGAAATTGTTTTCTCTTTCTTTCTTCTGTGCTCCTCTATGAAAAATCCTGAGAGAGAGAAGAATGTGCCTGCCACACAGCACTGCCAGGAGTTCTTCCCTGCTCCTGCCCACGCTCCCAGCCTGGCCTCTGAAGGGCAGCACATTGCCCAATTCCCAGACACTCCTGTCACAGAACCTGATGGCAGGTTGGTCTCATTAGCTACAGGAGATTAATCTGCCTGTTTGATAGGACAAATAAAACTGCTGCTATCCTCAATGGGTGATTCCACATATGGGATTTAATTGGAATGACTGATACCTAATTTCACCTGCACACATAAAAAAAAATATGAGGTTTGAGACTGTCAAGTACAACTCTGTGCTAAAATGCTTCCTCTAAAATGAAGGGCAGATCCCGAGTCCAGCAGCTCACTCCTCTGCTGAAAGCATTCCAATTTAATCCAGAGTATTGCACATACACAGCACTGAAGAAACACTGGGGGGAAAACAAGTCTCACACTATCTGTAGGTGTGCAAAAACTTTCTAAATAGGGTAAAAGCAAGTGAAAATATAAAGCTAAGGGGACAAGAGTTGATTATTTCCCTGTATAAGCATTAGAAAACATGTTATGACTCTAAACCACCGAGCAAACATATCTGAGGTGTGATACTCCAAGTGCAGTATTTCTGGAACAACAAATTTGGTGAAACCTGGAAAATGACTAGATACATAAAATATCAAGCTGCAGTGTCAGTTAAGTGACAGGTAAATTAAAGCACAACAGAACAAGGACACTGATTTGGTTCAAAATTCTATGTCTGCAGCAAGAATTACATAAATAAATTGGCAGGCAGGCACAGACATTTCGTATAGAAGATGACAACAAAACCAGCAGAGAGTTTTGAAATCATGAGTTGTTATTACAACTCTTGGAGATGTTTTCTGACCTTCTTCAAGCTATTTACATTGGGGAAGGCTCAGACACAAACACCACAACACTGGCCACGCACAACTGAACTGCTTGGCTGGTTGTGGGATGTTTGGGAACATCCCTTGAGGTCAAGGAGCTGATTTCAAGCCTTGCAGCCCAGTTTGTGCCTCCATGGGCAGTGTCCAAGCTGCCAGGACAGCTCAGCTCTCTGACCTGCTGCCATCCACTTTCCTAAAGACTCACACAGGCAGGCAGCAGGGTGCTGATGCATCCAATTTACTCTGCTGGCTCAGAGGTTGCTCCCAACAAGCCTCATTCCTGCAGAAGAGACAGTTGTGACAGGAATTTGTGCCTGCTGAACAGAAGACGAGCCGATCTCCAGGCTGTAAACACCACACTGACTTCACACTCGAGGGAAGGGCCCTGGCAGAAGAGTGTCACGGCTCCAGGACATGCCAGCTGCTTTTGCAAGAAGGACTGGAACACCCAGCACTGCTGAAAGGGTTGTCAGGCTCTGGAACAGTGCCCGGGGCAGCGGTGGAGTCACCATCCCTGAAGGGAGTCCAAGGAGTGTAGATGTGCCACTTGGCACACGGCTTAGAGCTGGGTTAGTGGTTGGACTCGATGATCTCACAAGTCTTTTCCAACTAAATGACTCCACGACTCTTGGATAAACAGCTAATTTTGAGGTTGTTAACTGGGAAAAAAAAAAAAAAAACCCAAAGAGTGGGAGGGGAAAAAAGAAGGAAAATGCATGTTGCTCCAGCAAAATTGCCACAAATGCAATAGTGCTGCTAAAAATGTCTGGAGAAACTTTCTATAGGGGTGGCCAGAGACAAGGAAATGATCAAGTCAAGATGTTTCAAAATGCCCTGTCTGAAAATAGTCCCATCAGCAGCTGAGGCAAAATAATACTGCATTTATTCCCAGTCCAAAGTGTGTAAACTGAAAAAAATCTTCATTAAAAGGGGCTTAACATACAAGGTGTAATCTTATACTGCAATAAAGCAGGAATTTACTCATGGTCAATTATCCCATATCGGCTGGGGGCAGGTGGAGGGGGAGGATGGAGCTCCCAGCTGAGTGCCAGTAATTTCTTAAATAGCTGAAACTCATTTGCTTGTTATAGTCCAAATATCATTTAATTATCATAACAGTGCAGACCATGTGGCAGCTACTGACCAAAATCTGCAGTTTAATTCTCCACAGTACAAATTTGCCAGGTGTAAACCAAGGATTTGACTTCTGCAAGGTGCAGTATCTGCAACTCTCTGCCCAGGATCCTGAGGATTTTAGAGAGCTTCTGTGAGCAATGGTTTGAATAAAGGTATTGGGAATTTGGTACCTTGAAGAAGCAAACCTACTTGAAAAGGTAAATTCTGTGTGCCTTGCACATGCAGAACTCTCCTAGACAAGTTTCAAACGAGTCCTGCTGTTACTGCATCACACTGCTCTATTCACAGTAAGGAAAAAAGAAATGTAAACATGAAAGATCTTTAGAAAGTGTCCTTCCTCAGAGATATTTTTTGCTCTTTATATTTCCATTCCTTTTTCTATTTCCACTAAGCCAGTGTTTTTTTGTTTTCTTTGCTGAGAGTTTTTAGGCTGATTGCTTCCAAGAATGCCAATAATCACACATCACTGTCCACAGCATCTTGTCTGAAGCTCTGCTGTACCTAACTGCATTTCCCCACATTTTAGATCAGAATAGCACGAAACTGCTGTTTCTCATGTCACAGAGGTGAGTTCTCTTGTGAGATTGTATGGAACAGCTAGTGAAAAGTCACTATTATCTGAATCCAAATACACAAAATAATCCTAAGTGGTTGCCATTTTACTGATAGTCTGTGGGACATGATTGTGTCATTTACTGAATTCAGCCACTAAATGACAACATGAGCTGGAACTGTGTGAACAATTCTTTTCAGAGCCATATGTCTGCAAATTGTCTGAAAATTGCCAGCATAGTAGAGGGAAGAAAAAAAAAAAAACAACAACAAAACAACAACACTAAAAAAAAAAATCCTCCCCAAACAAACAAGCAGTTGCTTTGCAAATCCAATTTGGAATAATACCACTCCACCCAGCTGAAGCGACTTCCACTCTTCCCTCCAAATGCATACACGTGAGTGGTGCAAGATATGATGCAGGGAAATTGCACATGTACCTGCAGATAGAACCAATAAAAGTCACAGAAAGTGACATTTCTTTGTGTGCTGTACATCAGTGTTAATATGGGAGATCAAGATGACAGGACAAAACACAGCAAATATAGATACAGCAGCATCCGTGGAGAGATACAATCCTGTAATCCCTCCAGAGACTCCAGAGTACAGACATTATTTACACTGATTTGTAACAGAAAATAGTTTGCTTTTTGCAAGTAGAGGGGATTTTTATTCCCAGCAAGCAAAGCATAAACGTTGGCTCAAAGCTGAATAAAACTTCTGTGACAATTAGTTACTGGAACCTTGTGAGAGCCAAATCAGACATGAAACAAGCAGGTGTAACTCACATGAAAGATCATGGTGGAGTTTCACCTCAAGACATTGGACCTCAAAGTCATGGAGGAGGGGAGCTAGCAGGAATTTTCTGCACAGGGCTTTATTCAGTGCTGCTCCCCTCTGCTGAAATGAAAAGTTGCCACAAAATTTAGGTTTATGCTGGTTTCGCTGGAACTGATGTGAACACAAACAGTGCTGCAAGCACAGGCTGGGCTGACCTTTCACTGAACTCACACCCAAAATGAGAGGCTGCTCAGATCATCCCTGCCCACTCCTGGCTGTTTCAGCCCCTGCCAGGATAACCAAGGATCCACACACAGCCTCCATTCTTGGGAGCTTGGCTGCATTTTCCTCCAACTTCACCTGGTCTAATGGAAGAAACCACCTCTTCTTTGGGATTCTGCTTTCCTTCCAGCCTCAGGCACCACTCGCATCCAGGTGCCTCGCCAGCAGCCAGAGCACACCAGAAATGCCAATTCCTTCCCCCCTTGCCTGCATCCTGAGGAGCAGCTGGCCAGCCGGGGTGTGCTCAGCTGCAGAACCCTCTGAGCACACCACCCCACAACTGCCCCACAGAGGAGCTGGGGGAGTGCAAACGGGCACGAGAGGTGGCAAGATCCTCCCACCCCACCTTAGCTGCGCATCATTTACAGCCCCTCCACAAAACACCAAATCAGAGCAGGCGTGAGCGAGTCTCACAAGTCTTGTACAGCAGGCAGGGAGGCATCAGTGACACCCAGCCACCCTCTACAGCCCATTCCCTGTGCCAGAGGGGTCTGCACTGCTGGGCTCCTGCCTCTGCCTCTGGAGCAGTCATTTTCAGGCGTTCCAGGGCAGGCAGCAGCCACTGTCACCCACTCGTGTCTGTGACTTGTCACTTCAGACTGCTCCAGCACACAGAGGGCAGGCACAACAGAGCTGCTGCTGCTGCTGGAAAGGGGCTCTGTGAGTCCAGGAGCCTTCTCTTGGCTTGCAGCAGCCCTTGGCACAGCCTGGCTGGGTGATGTCCTCGTGGGCTGTCCCCAGCGCAGGGCACAGCAGCTCCGTCACACCCTGCTCCTAAATCCCCAAAGCTTCTGCAGCTCGCAGCAAACTGACAGCAGCCAGAGCAGGAATGGCCCAGCAGCTGCCTGACAGACCCAAGGCTCCAGTTTTTCCAGTGAAAACCATTCAGAGCTGCAGTTGGCTCTCAGTGCTGCCAATCCCACTTTTGAGTAAAATCCACGATATCAGCTATTCTTTGGGACAAAGAGTATCAGCCTTTCATCCTGATCTCAAAGCTCTCCCACTGGGTGGAACAGGGCCCCAGTTTAGCTCGCTCCAGTGTGAAAAGCTGATCACAAAACTCACCCCTGAGTCAATTACCTGTCTTTTATTAGCGGGAGATTTTAAATAAAGTATTTAATTTGTGACATTTCTTGGTGGAAACTGAAATATGGAAAATATTGAGCACAATTATTAGCTTGCATTGCACGTACAATTATTTCTCCATATTAGCACAGTTGTGACTATTTGAGAAAACAAATTGTTAAGCTTGTACGTGTGAAGATGCACAGGAAATATTTTAAATTCAACTTCCATGAGCTCATTTGAATTATTTCAGTTGTTCAAATATTATTCAAGTTAGACTCATCTTATTGGCAACAGAAACAATGCCATGTGACTTATTATTTCAGATTCCTGCATCTAATCAGTGCAGCTGGAAAAGTGAATATTGAATTAACAATTGATCATTAATTCATGACAAATGGTGCTGAATAAATCCACAGAGAAAACAACTGTGAACACTCACTCTTCTGGCAAGTGAACACTCACTCCTCTCTCCATCAGCTGATAGGGCCAAAATCTGCCTCATAAATTTCAGACTATAATTCAGCTCTAAGTTGCAGATTAATACTGATGAAGTGGCATTTCATTTTGACACTTCATTTTCAGTGGGATGGGATGAAAAGCTGTTCTGTAGGTTCTACCACACAGATTTAAGATGTTTTATTTATTTTTTTTTAATATGGAGTACCTGATGCTCCCAAAGGAACAAAGTTTCTTTTCAGTTCACTTAATTCCATCAGCCTTGGTGATCATTCCAGGGTGTTGCTGTTTCTTGTCTGCACAGCCAGAGCTCAGCACTGCTGAAAGCCACCCCTCTGCCCCCAAACACTGAACCCTGCTCCTCTGACAGTCAGAATTTTGCAAGTTTAAATCACAATTTAAAATGTGTATGCTGCTCAAATTTATCTTAATAAAACTCATTAGAAAACAAACAGCAGAGAAATCAGGGGGCAGCTGCCCCCACCCACACAGCAGCACCGGGGAGCTGGGGCTGACACAGGGCACTGACTTCAGCTAAAAAAAGCTACAGCTGGGAGAGAGCTCTGGAGTGGATCTTTTATGAGCTATCCATAACGTTTATTTTGGTATAAGATAGCCTTTGACTAGGTAGGTGACATTCATTCCTGATTAAAAGCATCCACATGGGAAATTTACACAGGGCTGCAGCAGTACAGCAGCACTGGTACAGCTCCACTGCTAAATCCCTCCCTTCAGACAAGCTGTACGTTGGTTTTCTCCATTCAGAAGTCCTCCAAAACCAATGTATTATCAAATTTACTTTGGGGCGGAGATAACCAGACTGTCTGGTGATGGAAGAGGCTGTCTGAGCTAGAACACTACAAGCATGGCACACTGTGCCAAAAAAAAGGAGGTGTCTGGAAAGTTCACCTGCAGAATACCTCTGAACCAGCACAACACAGGGAGAGCCTGGGGAGGGAGAAGCAGAAGTGAGCACACAGCTGTACACAAGCACAGAAGATGTCTGGAATCCACTGTTCCCCTCCCAGCTGACAGCTTCTTGCACCACGACACGAAATAACTCACATTCACACCAGATGGAAAAGAGGGAAAAGAGAGCAAAAGGTGGGAATTTTATTTCTGACCTCACAATATATAGAATTCTAAAAGTGCCAGTGGGTTGGAGGATGAAATTGCCACCTCTCCAACTACACTGGTCAAACCAACAGTCTACTAATTCTCTCTTCCTACAAAGAAGAACGCAAAACAATCATCATTTATATAAACAGTGTAAAAAACTCTAGTAAAAATATGTAAACATCAAACAGTATAAAAAACCTTTAGAAGAACTTTAGGACTTCTAAAAGAACAGAACAACAACAGCTAGCTGAAGCCAAGCGTGCTCTGACGCCATTCCATCTGCAGGTTTGGGTGTCTCTGTTGGCTGGAGCCCTGCAGGCAGCAGGCAGGAAGAATTAGAGGCACGAACTGGCTGGAACTGGCCTTGCCATTACCGTGCAGACACTTCCATTCGGCAGGCTCAGGGACCCAGGCATGGAGTAACGGCTCAGGGACCCAGCCCGGAGCTCTGGAGTCACAGCCCTTCCTCAGCTGCCTCTGCGCCAAGCAGAGATGCAAGTGTCTGGGGTTGGAGCCCCAAGGAACAAAAACAACCAGGCAAACATCTGGCCCCTGCCCAAAGCTGGAGCTGTGAGACCCTGGGCAGAGGAGCTCTGCTGTTTGTGACATCTGGAAGTCAGGCACCCAGCGAGCAGCAGCTCACAGGACCCACAGGAATTAGGTCAAAGTGGCCCCAGGGATGTCAGGCCAGGGTCACCAGGGGGTGCAGAGGTTTGCTGCTGGCTCAGCCTGTCTGCCCTGGCTTTGGGGCAACACGAGGCTCCCTCATGGTGCCCATCATCCCAGAAACCAGCCCTGCTCCCCTGCAGGAAGGCTGGAGGGGGACATCTGACAGGGGCACGGAGGGACGGGACAAGGGGAGCGGCTTTAGACTGCCAGAGGGCAGGGATGGATGGGATTTGGGAAAGAATTCCTCCCTGGGAGGGTGTGAGGCCCTGGCACAGGGGGCCCAGAGCAGCTGTGGCTGCCCCTGCATCCCTGGCAGTGCCCAAGGCCAGGCTGGAGCAGCCTGGGACAGTGGAAGGTGTCCCTGCCATGGCAGGGGGTGGAATGAGAGCATCTTTAAGGTCCCTTCCAAGCCAGGCCGTTCTGGGATTCTGTGACTAGCAATGAAGTGCAGGACTGCCCCTGAGCTTGTTCTTTGCCTGGTCTGTCACATCTGGGGACAGCAGCTCCTTATCCATCCTCTGCCTCTCCCTGTTCTATGGGGGAGTCTGAAACTTCTGCAGCTTGCTGAAAAGCTGGCTCCTTACTAGAGGACAAAAGGAATAAATCTCCTCTGTGCAAGTGCATTTTGCACACATGATAGCTGCTAACTTAACTGAGTTTTATATTATTTTTAATACAAGTTGAGGAAAAAAAAAATCCCAGCTTAATCCAGTTTACATAAAAAAAAATATATATATATATTTGAGAGTGAGCTGCCCTTCAAAGCTCCCAGGCATCAGCAGCATCCCATTGCTTTGGCAGCTTCCCACCCTGGCACATCCACACTGCTGAGCACAGATTTCAAGCAGCTGATGCAAAGCTGACCATTGCAGACTCTATCTTGCGTTTATACATGAGCTGTTGGGAGCATTTCAATTCAAACAGTCTCAGTTGCTCTCAGAAATGAGAAAGGGGAGCATCATACAAGAGCTGGCTGTGCCCATCAGTGGCACCCACCATTTACTCTGGTTAGAAGCCTTCAGACCCTGCTCCTGTGGCCACGTTCCCCAAAAGCTGAAATGGGAGATGGGAGATGGGAAATGGTGCAAGACTCCGGAGGAAGTCTGACACTGATGCTCACTTAGGTAACAACTGCACAGATATATCTGGAAGGGAGAAACCGACTCTCTAAAAGATTACAATCCTCTATAAAAGACACTGCAGAACAATATTTCTATTGGAAATCAGTGATGCACTAACTGCTGAGAGCCAGGGCATGGCACGGCCTCTGTACACTGGCACAAGGGCAAACTCACAAGCATATGCAACCCTAAAATATGGTTTGCTGAGGGCAAAATAAAATAAAACCTTACTTATTAATCATTTAACAGTGTCAATTTTCATGACTGAGTAATAAATAATGATTATTGCTGTATCTTGAAGAGGCTGAAGACAAGTCATGGAGATTTAAAAAAGGGAATTTCACAATTCTAATACAGCTCAAGGATCCTGAGAAAAGCTTAGTACGAACTCCAGAAAGTGAGTGAATTTCTCTGCAGCAGGATCACCACTGTGCCTGGTCTATGGTAGGACTCTCACTGCCTTCAGCAGAAGGGGAGCTGCACAAACACTGAGTGCTCCTGGGAGCTCGGAGCTGTTTATTTACAGAGTTTTCAGCACTGGGGAGATTTGCACATGAAGGGAAGCAGCACCTGCCTACTCCTCTGTACTGCAGCCAAAGGAAACACCCAAGTCCAGTCCTGCAGAAGGGCAACTAAACCAAGTAAGACATGAATCAAATCCCTTGGCTTCAAAGCTCAGAGACTTGCTGAAGGGGCCGAGCACGGGGTGCTCTGTCCCTCCCAGTGTCACTGTGTGCAGCTGTGGCTGGGACAGTGACCAGCAGCCCTGGTGACAGAGGGGACACTCAGTGCTGGGCTCCCCAGTCACCCCTCACCTCTGCAGTCTGCCCAGGGACCGAGCCCCCCTGGGGCTGGGACTGTCCCAGCCAGTCCCGAGCCTCCCAGCACGTGCTGGGCTCAGTCTCCCCAAGAACCAGGAGCATTTTCTCTCCTGGACCTGTGCCAGCGGCTTGTCCGTCCCCAAGTTCATGAAGCCACCTGGAGAATCAGGGTGCAGTTACCAAGAGCAGCTTGTGTTTGCATTTGCAGAAACACACAAATAACACATAGAGAGGCACAGCTCCAGAGCCACGAAGGAAGAGGGTGAGGCAAGCACACAACATTTCAGTTTCTCCTGTACTGCACAGTGAGCATTTGCAGATCACAAAGAGGCCAGGTGAGCAAGGGCTGGAAGGAAGCACACAAACCCCAGCAGCAGTGTGGGTTCACTCACTGGTGCCTGGCCTCTAGAACTAACCATATTTGCTTGGAGAATGTTGGGATGTAATCCTCCACAAACTGCTGGAGAGGGACCTTTTTTGTATTCCACCTGTCTGGCCCACAGCCACAGACTGTATGTTCTGCTCTCCGTGAGAAACGAGAATGTCACATGAGAAAAGTTAGCTGATCTCACAATTATATTTAGGGGGGAAATGCTTTAAAGAAGTACTGAAGCAACCAAGACAAATCACATGGAGGCATCCCAATCTAATGAGCAGGGCCTGGCATGTTCCTGCAGATTGGAATTCTTTTCTCAATTAAACAGTAGGAGTGGACTGCTTTGCAAATATTTAATTTCCAAGCTTCTAATTACAGTGGCTGAGTTTTTTCTCCTGAGGAAACAGGTGTTGACACAAGATCTGACAGATCCTAGCAACTGGCATTTGCTGGTCCCTTTCTCAGTTTTACAAACACACATGGAAAAAAGGAAAATGCACGATCTAACCTAAGAGACAAATATTTGGGCTGTGCATGGAGAATTTTTTGATCTGCGTTTGCATGGTGAGCTGTTTGTAATTTGGCTCAGTTCTGCCAGAGATGGAAGTTTCAGCATGCCCCATTTTGAAATGGCATCATCCTGGCTGTGAAAAGCTGCGCACACGGGCCAGTTAGGAGGAAGTAATTAAATACATTCACAATGAAATCCTTTCAGTGAGGGGGATTTAATCTTGTCATCTTCCCCAGACACATCAAAAAGGGAAATAAAATTAACAGAAGAAAATAGAAAGAGGATATCTGTTGTACTTCAAAAAAAAAAAAAAAAAACATGAAAACCTATGATGCTTCCAGTTCAGCTTTAAACTACAAATGGGAATAAAGTTAAATTTAGAGCTTAAAGTATAACCCAGTTCATTAGCATGCTCTAATACTGCTAAAAATTTAATGCATTTGATGGAAGCAAGATAACCATAAAAAATGCTACCTATTGCAATACAGCACATTGTTTTGCTGCACTGCCTGTGTGGAGCTAATTACAGCCTCCCTGCCTTTACTCTCAAATGTCTTGCTTTTGTAGGTTTTATCCATTGTCCTTAATGTTAAAATGCAGGGGTTTGTGTGAATTACCATTTTATTGCAGTATTAAACTTGTGTTGAGGCACATGAACAGCACTGTGTTATCACAAGTTCAGTTATTAATACAAGTAACCACTGTATTTAGTTTGTTTCTGTATTTGGTCCCCTCCCTCCCTAACCTCCACCCCCCAAAAAATTATTATTTACTTCTGACCTGGAACTGTTGTATTCTATCAGCTAAATACACGCCTTCTTTGAGCTGAGCTCTGTTTTGGAAATGCTCAGTACTTACCCATTTTAGTAGCCCATTGTCTCTCTTCCCACTAAGAGGTTTTTGAAAGTGCATTTCTGGCACAAAGCACTGAAAGCTCCATGGGCTGGCTACTGCATACATGCAATAAATCCATCCTCTATTCATGCCTCTGCCTCAATAACATAAAAATCAGCTAAGTATCTTTTACACCCCTGAAAAATGGCTGATGAACCTGCCTCGCCTCGTTTTTTGTCTGGCGTTGAAATATTATTTCTAACTGCTCCTCCATTCAGGAAGGCTGCACTGACAGAGCCCAGCTGCTCTGACATCCTCAGGTGTGAGGTGAGAGCACCGGGGCCTCAGGCCACCCTCGAGCAGGTGTGGCCCATCCCAAATTCCCCGTGCCCTGGGATGCCCAGCTGGGAGGGAGCCCTGGCTGGCCCAGCCCTGCAGATATTCAGCTGGTTTGGGGCTGTTTCTCTATTAGAGAAGGGGTTTATTTCATCTTCTTCAAACCTATTTGCTTTTATATTCAATTCCTGGCTATGTAAATAAGAAACCAGTTCAAGGTCTGTTGGATATTTTTTTTTGTTACTTCCACATTGCTCAAAGGCACACCAAGCTCAGAGACGAGTTCAGCCAGAGAGGACTTTTGAAAATGTCTGCTCTGACCTTTCATGTAACACAAAATCCAAAACACAAGAGCATAAAAGTTAATGTCTTTACCACAGGGATGGATCGAGATGATTCAACCTGAACTGCACAAAATGCATCCATTTTTAGTGCTGCCAAGTGATGCAAGTCACACACATTGAGGTCCCCGTGGTGCATTACCTGGGCTGATCTTTCTGGGTTTTACAGAAGCCAAGCCTCCACAGAACCACAGGTTATACCTTGTGTTTTGTTTGCTTTTCAATGCATTTCAGGCCAGTCAACTTTGTCCAGTCCACACATCTTCAGTTCTAGATTTACTTAAATAATACTCAATAGGTAAAGGAGAGACCAAACCTTGAGCCTACAAAGTCGACATGGTCCCAACAGATGGAGTCTTCCCGGGCTGAAAAAGCAGACAAAATCCTCACAAGGTCCAATAATCAGAAAATAGTGGGAGCAAATGTGCTCAGTCTGAACGTGGCAGTCAGTCTGCAGGAGCCATATGAGTACGATATAAAGAGAGCTTGCTCCAAGCACGCCTGCAATGTCCAGGCACGGGTCCATCTCCTCCCTATCCCTCTGCCACCTCCTCTGCTCATCTACTTCCAGCTGACAGCCATGTTATCTCAGCCTCTTCTTAAATTACCTGAAGGATAATCTAAACATAAACGTCCCTTCCAATCCCAGGAACATTTCTAACCCATTTAAAAACTCTCCTCGCTGTGTCTGCATCCCTTTGAAGCTCTGGCAGCAGAAGCAGGCACAGACACTCTAGTGACAGGTTTGGTAAGGCTGTACCCAAAACCAGGCTCACTTTCCCACCTCTGCTTTATAAACTTTCGTCATCTGTCTTAAAAGATCTGGTTCCCTTTCAGGCACAGCACTGTGCTGAGGGCTCAGATTTAGGGGTTTTCTTCTGCCAGATCCCTAAACCTCAGCAGAGTGAATCAACAAAGTCCAGAGCCCTGAATCTACACTTGCTGCTCCCACACCGGTTGCCTTGCACTGGTTTTATTAAAGACAGACCAGATGACTAACAAAACTGGATAGCTCAATAAAGGCAACTTGTCTTCTCTTTTGTTACTACTCTGCCAATATTTGCCAAGCTTGCAAGCTCTGCAAAAAAATTACATGGACAATTAAATTCACTGAAAATAATGTTAAGTGTTAGAGCACAGCTCAGCCCCACGCTGGCCCTCCAGAAGGAGCTCTGCTCACGGATCTCTCTCTCGTCACAGCTACATTTGATATCTACCATTGACTCAGTTTTTAAAAGACACACAGCTAAATCCAAGCTTCTAGTCCAAATGTCATGCAGTATTAAGTTCTGAAGCCCAAGCACACCATGTCAGTTAATCTGACTTTATCAACTTGTCCATAATCCATTAAAAAAAAAAAAAACCAAACCAACAACTAAAAAAAGATACTAATTGTCTGTCTGACAAGGTCTGTCTTTTCCAAGTAACTGCAACTGTTAATGAAATTTTTAGCTGCCAAGCCTTGCTGATGAACTCCTGAATCAAGTGTTTTGTTATTTCACACAGAATCAATATCAGGCCAATTTGCCTTCAGCTTCCTGGTCATTCTTCTTTACCTCTCTAAAGTAAGAAACAGTATATATGTTATCTCAGATTCTGTGACATTTCTTTGGTTTTCAATGCTGTTTAATTAGTGATTCAGAAAGCCTCTCAACTTTTTAAAATTATTCTTATGAAATTCAACATATTTTCCCCCCATTTTCCTTTGTAACAAATGACAAACCTATTTCTGTCCCAACGGACTGAATGGATGCATCCACCTGCCTCATGCCAAATTCCAAGCAGATCTATCAACTGAACATCTCACATTATTGGATCTGCATTAGTTATGGTAGTCTGCCAATCACCCTTTTTTCAAATCTTCCCTTAAAGAAAGGCTGGTCAGCTGTTTTGTTACTTTCCAGCAGTGAATTCTATCTCACAGCAGAGGAGATGGAATCAAAGAGGGACCACGAAATCTACGGCGAGGAAAACGCCACAAAGCTGGATTCAGTTTTGGAGCTGCAAGCAAGCACAGCGGATCAGAGGATCAGCCCTGCTGCAGGAGGGGAGCAGCCAGAGCACCTGAGACCTGCCAGGATCAGCTCAGTCCACCTGTGACCAGTCCAGCCTGTGCCAGGCTGGGTGAGCAGCCAGCGACGACAGAGCAGGCACTGCTTGGGGCTTGCCCTGGTAACAGACTCAAGGGGAAGGAAAGAAAAGTTTTCTCCTGACAGACAAGAGCAAGAGAATGACACCTTTACTACTGTGGTAATAATGGGTTTATATGAAGTAAGGAAATGCCAACTTCTGAGGTGTATGAAGAAACTAAATGCAGGGGTATCTTACAGCACAACAGGCAGGGAGAGTACAAAGGGACAGAGAGCCCCCCTTGTAACCGAGCTCTGCACAGATGCACAAACAACTTCAGACTGCAAGGAGGAAATAAAAATGCTCTTCAGCTCTCCAGAGAGGCTTTTTATGGCCTGGCACACCCCTAAAAGGCAACAACGACCCTCACAGTCACCTTGACACAGAATTTGTGCCTCTCAAGTTTATACCACTCTCCCTTTTCCTGAGCAATCTCTCTGCAGAGTAGGAAAAATATCTGAGCTTTGCATGTTGGTTTCTCTGGGAGAGTAAAGTTAGGGACACAGAGGCTGCCAACACTCTTGTACCTAAAAATCCCCCAAACAATCCCATCTTCTGGGATTTGCAGCTCTCAGCTCTCGAGGAGCAACTCCAGACCCAGGACAGAGCTTAATTTGAGTTGGGGCAAAGACTCTTTTGCCTAACTCCTTTTACCCAGCATTTTGTACACCCCGAAGTTAATGGATTCTTTCTATCAGGACTAAAAATTTACCAGTTGATCAAGAAGAAGAAACCAAAAATATTTCTGCAGCAGCATTGTCTGGCATTTTCTGTATTGCAAGTGTGAGACTGTCAGAACCCCACAGCACTCAGCTCTTGGTATCTCAGGGCTGTATCCTACACCCATCAGAAGCAGAGATTTTATCAGACAGGTGCAAGTGACTGCTGATGTTAATGATTTTGAAGTAAAACAAAATAAAAAGAAAGTTTTGGCTATTTTGTCTTGTATATATTTCAATGGCCGCTGCTGTCTCATAAAACTAATGCAATTTAAACTCAATGAAACATGCCAGGATCAAAACTGCCAAATTAAAAAAGTCAAAATTAAGCCGGTTTTTATCCCCAAAATTAAAATTTCTGAGGAATCCCAAACATGTATTCTACTACTCGAAAGTGGAAATGCCTCGGAACTATCAGACACCCCCGATGCACAAATGCTGAATTTCAGCCAGCTTCAGTAAAGAGTTTATCAACACTCATTACTCACAGTCAGAGTACCCGTGCACACAGGCTCAGCATATGCTGCCTGACACCCAGCCTCCCAGGGAAAGAGCCTCTGCTCCGGGATCTGCTTACTTAAGCCTGAGAGCTAAGAGACATAAAGGAGATGAATCTGTAATTATAGCCCAGTTACTATGCAAATACTTCAGCACACTATCTCAGAAAGAAATCTAGGTCTTGTCTTTCAGAACAGTTTCATTATTAGAAACGATTATTGCCTTTATTCCACCACTGTGATATTTCATGCATTTTATAGAGCACAGATAAGGAGCAAACAAGAACAAACAGCTTTTACCTCTGCAATCCTCACTGGCAGCATCAAAATCACAGCCCTGAAAAGACCAGAGCTGAGAAACACCCAGGGATTTTAAATCTGTGTTTAGCAGAAAGCCCCAATAATAACTTGCATCTCATATCTTAAGGCTGCAGCTATTTTTAACGAGTTCACGAGGCTGCACAGGCAGCTGGACCTGCACAGGTCAGACCCACGGTGGTTCCTGGTGGCAGGCAGCTGCTGAGCCTGTAATGGGTCATTAACACGTTGTCCTGGCTGTGAACATATTTTTTAAGCCTGTTTTCCTCTACTGGCACTCTTGACTGTGCTGGTGTGAGAGAACTAAGGCAGGAATTTCAGTGATGAGCTTTCACTCGATTCACTGAGGAGTTTCACTTGATTCCAAAGGATGGCTGAAGGCTGCTGGCACTTCCAGCCCTGGGAGCCAGGGCTGCTCCAGCCTTTGCTGCCCCACAGGATTACTGCTGCCAGGACCAGGGCTGGCTCTGGGACTGCTCTGGGCTGAGCACGCTGCCCTGGATAAGCACATCAGGCCCAGCTGTGCATGGCAGGGCTTTATCTGCAGAGGAGGCAAGCTGCTTTAAAGCAGCTTGGCTGGAATAGAATTCAGAAAGGAGAGAAATCCATGGGCAAAGACTTGCAATTGAAAATGTCCTGCACCTTAGCCACTGCTTCATTATCTCATGTTCACTGGACTACTTCAAACCTCCAACATGTTATTCACAGCCACAGAGTTTTCACAGAATCAGCAGAGGAAGGAAAAAAAAGATGCTTAAAAAGAACTTTCTGCTCAAGGAAGTGAAAAAGCAAGCTGTCCTGCATACTTCATCTAGTGCCTCACATTTATTAAGGGCAAAATAATTTCTGCCTGCTCACGTAAATGGACCAGATAGAATATCTCTCCCCAGAGCCCCAAGGAGGCACCAGGACCAGCTAGATTAGCTTCAGAGCACTGATGCAACCTGTGTGAGGCATTACTTCATCAAGTGGTGAGTTAGCAACGTGAACGTGGGGTTTTTTGCAAAATATTTCGTTTGCATCTTCTGTCAAGCAAACAAAGGCAGTAATTGTGGGGAGATGTGTTTTGATTTTTCTGTGCTGCTGCCTTGTCCCCAGATGCAAGCACCATGTCAGGCAATTCACAAGTGACACCTCTCCCTGCAAACAAACATTATAGCTGATCATTAAAGATTGCTGTGATATTTGCAGAAAGGATAATAGGGATCTGGACAAAACAAGAGTGCTATCTGATACGTGGAAACAGTTGGGTTTATGGAGTGCTGGATAAATTCACTGCAATTTTTTGCATCTCCCTGCCTGATATATTTTCTCATTTGAAGGACGGATCTGTATTCGTTTCCAAACAGAGAGCATATTGTTCCACATGTTCTACAGCTCCTGAATCACACTAATTTATATGACTACATTTTTAATTTAATGACTGATATGTTGGCTTTGCAAACTGACTGTCAGAATAATTCATATACTATTAAAAAACCCAAGCGTACAGCAGTTTTATTAATGCACCCTTAAAGAATAATGAAACCTTCAGCCTCGCTCTAATGAATTCTGGTGGAACACTTCTGAATGATGCTGCTCGTGTGGGCCTGTCCCTCAGCTGGGGAGGGGGCTCAAGGAAGGCAGGAAAAGCAAAAATTTCCAGTGATAAAATGGAAACATTTTCCGAAGTAACCTTCAGCTATTGAGCCCTGGTGGGAGAAATGGCAGCTTCAGACCTCCACGTCTTTATTCCCCAGGAGCACAGGATTATGAAGGATTGTTTCTTGGTTTGCCTGATGAAAACCCCAGGCACAGCCACTCCAGCCTCTCCAGCAGCACCAAGGCAAGGTCTGTGTACCCCGGGTCAAGTCCTGCAGCCCTAAATCAGCTTCTCAATGGCTGCTGTGCTTCAGGGGCAAATGCAATGTCAGCCCAGCCCCAGGGGCTGCCCAGCACCTGGGAGCAGGGTGGGTGCGAGCACAGGGGGGTTGGAAAGCCTGTGCACAGGAGCAGAGCTCACAGAGCTCCAGCAGGGCTTCCCTGCACACAGTCCAGCTGTCTGTGGCCAAGAGTTGAGCTCCCAGCAATCGCAGAGCTCCCTCCTGCATTCCTGCCCAAGGACGCTGTAGTACAACTGCTGATATTGCACTGCAGAGCATCAGTGTCACGGCTTTCCCTCAAAAATCCGAAATTTAATAACTTCCAGTAAGTACAAGAGTTACAAAGCACAGCCCAGGTTCCTACCTGCTGATAACATGTCAGGAAATATTATGCACAAAGGGTTATAATGTCCAGGCTAGCTGAAGGACAGACTGGATCAATAAAGCTACAAGAGCAGCTGGATGAGAAGATCCCTTCTGAGAATACTCTGCTTCCTGCACAGGACTTCGGAATAAAATCAAACCTCCGCAAGAGACAGCTGAGATGTGAAGAGCTGTGCTCCAGAAACACCCAAGCCAACCAAAAGGAGAGCCCCAGCCTCCAGAAGTTACACTGCACTGCAGAGAGCAGCGCTGCGAGTCCTGCCTGCTGGGCAGCAGGGTTCAGACAGCAGCGCCGAGCCCTTCCTGCAGCCGTGCCAGCCCCATCCCGCTCAGGTGGGGTGGAACACAGCCCTCAGTCAGACTGAGGCTGACTGACTTCCCACAGCCACAGATATTTCTGCTGTTAACCCCCCAAATCCCTTACACCAGCTCTCTCCCTCTCCATTAACAGCCACCATGGCAATGACAAGCTGCCTGAATCCCTCAGTGGCAAATAAACATTGTTTTCATTCTGCCACACCTAAACACCAGGGTAACACCAAATCTACTGGTGCCAGGACTTGGGCTTAAAAAGGAGAAGTGGTTTCAAAGTCATCAGGGGAGGACTGAACAGATACTGGGTGCACATTTCACCTGTTAACACGTTTCGGTGCAAGTGAATGAAGAGCAGCAGAGTTCTCTCCATTTCTACAACATTTCAGCTGCAGAGGAGGAATAATAAATAAAAAATCTCAGTAAAAGCAACTTGGAGCTTTGCTCATTTTTAAGATGGGTCCTCACCCAGTTTAGTGTGCATTCTTCCAGCTGGTAACACTGCTGAGTTCTCCCTCAAAGGAGGATTCACTACAATGCAAAGGCTCACTCTGCAGAAACTGTAAGTGGGTTTTTTTGTTGGCTATTTTACTGTGCCATGGCATAAAATTTTGCCAGGTAAAACATATTTCCCTGCTTTTAAGAGTACATAAGTACACAACACAGAAAGAGACCACAAATGCTCTTACAGAGGTATGGCAGCCAAGGCTAAAGACCTGAAATGGGAACCATATCCAGCAAAGTGCTGAGTTTCTCCCAGTATTAATGGTATATTAGGACACACCGGGGTTTTTTTGGCAAAATGTGCAGAAAAATCCCAGCATTTACAAAAAAAGACCACGTGCTGCCCTTCTGGGGAGGGGGAGCAGAGTTTTCCCTGTTTTCCATGTAACTGCCCTGCCACACTCCATCAACACCAACCCTTCTGGGGCCTGTGTGACACCGCTGCCAGATCAGAGACGTGCTCACCGGCTCCCACGACATCTTTGTGACATTACTGGTGACAATTATTCAAGGCTGTAATCCTGATCTGGAAGACAAAGCCCAGCACAGTCAAAACAAAGCAGCGACAGCAGTGAAGCTGCCAGGAGGGCAGAGCCAGGCTCAGCATCCCCCGTGTCCGTGACAGGATGGGGATGACGGGGACGCCACGGGAAGGGCAAGGAGGAACCACTCCCGCACCTGCCTGGGAAGCATCTTACAAAACACACAAAACCAACAGCTCAGAGTCTTTTTCCTCATCTGTGTGCTTCTCCTCTGCCTGCTGTGAAATGGGTTCTATTTTGGAAGAGTAGAGCAACAAGCTGTACCCAGTCATTAGCGCACAGAAACTCCAGAGTGGAGCCATGGCACGATACAGAGAGGCTTTTTCAGACCTTGCCAACACATCTGATGCTTTCTGCATGCTCTACAGAAAATCAGATGTCACTTACTTCTCTCGGCCTCTCAAAGAGTATCAGCATCGTGCCACAGAATTCCCAGTGGGAAAGAATTCCAAGCCAGCAGAAAGAATCCAGTTTATGTTGAAAAAAAACCAAAACATTAGCAGGTATTGTAAGAAATGAAGTAAAGAGTCCTGCTTTTATCTCTTGTCCAAATTTATTAGTCCAGGAACCAGAAAAAATACTGAAGTGGATTGTGGAACCATAGAAAATCCTGAGTTGGAAGGGATCCACACATTGGCTCACCTAGGTGGGCATCAGTGGCACATAAATCCACTAGACCCTGCTGAAGAGCAGTAAAATATTAATTTTCTGTTTGTAAGAAAAGATGAGAGATTCAGGCAGGTTTGGCAGAACTGCACTTCTGGGTTATAAAACCTGCGCCCATCCCTCAGCCTTTCAGGAGGTTCCCAGTTTGAACCCATTCAATAATCTAGACCAGCATCTGCCCTATCAGAACTCTGTTCATTAAAGTGATTTTCAGAAAATGCCTTTTGGTACACCAGCAGTACCAAACAAAACAATTATTAACATTTTTAAAAACTACCCAATCTGAAAGAGAACAAAAAAAATGTTTTGAGAGATTTTGATTCCAACTTCATTTCTTTATTCACTGAGAAAGTGACAAGTGTCATCACATCACAATATCTACAATGCTTGTACTGAATCTTTACACAACAATTCTTCTCTTTACCCAGAAAAAAGAACAAAGGAAGAAAAAGATAAATGTAATATTAGCACTGGATTTATGTGCTGCAGTAGAAATGAGATGAATACACAACTCTCAGACTTGTCAAAGACATATTTGGGTAGTGGCAAACACTCATTTCAGAAAATGGGCTACAGCCTCTTGTTTGTCAGATGAAGTGCAGATACAAGTTCAACATTAAAACAAAAAAAAAAAGAAAAATCCAAGATGAAAGTAAAAGTGCAAAAAAAATTCCAAAAACTCCAAACACTCTCAGAGAAATTCATTGCTTTCTGAAGAGAACAATCAGCTCCAAGTGCCAGTGTCTGGTTTGCAGCACATTCAGACAGATCTAGTCTGGCAATAACACACTACAAATACTTCCAGAGCTTCACTACCCTGGGCTGCTCTGCTTTGAGGGGTTTTTTTGTTTGTTTGTTTTTGGGTTTTTTTGGGTTTTTTTTGAACGTGCAAGTTAAAGGTTGATTCAGTTCTCCCCTGCAAAACCCTTTCTTTCCAAAGGTCGTATATTTGGATTTACTGTGGCTGGTTATTGCAACAAGGAGAGGGAGGAGGGTGCAATCCTACAAGGCTCAGAAAATTGGAAGAATAAATCATGACGGAGACTTTTTCTTCTATTACATTTACTTTTAGGAGAACAGTATAAATAAAAGACTGCAAACGAGAATGCAACAGGAACCAGGAAACACGAATCATCCCTACTTCTGCTCCTTTCTTACTCCTGCTGAGGCTTTTTCTGTCTTTACTCTAGAAACACAACACTCTGAAAATCTATTAATATTCCTCGTTTTCCCTAGCTGACTGTCATTATCACGGGAAGTGAGAAATGGCTGTCAAGCTCAAAAGCAAACCCAAGCACATTCCAAATCCCCTCCAGCCACGCTTGTTCCATATAAGGACTTTGCTGCTATTATGGCAGCAAGCAGAGTAAATAATTAAAAAAAATAATTAAAAATGTTAATAATTAACAGTCCCAAAGCTGCCTGTTTTCCCCCAAGTTTGCTCTCCGAGCGGAAGCAGGGATCTCTTAGCCCACCCAGGGCTTATCAGTGCCCAGGACACAGGGGACGAGGAAATTGAGATCACATAGCAGGGACTGTACTAGTGGGAGAACACAGTTAAACAAGACAAAAATCTGTGCCCAAATGGAAAAATCATCAGAATAGGAGGTGGTGCTCTGAGAGGCAGCTCTGTACTTCCATCCTCAGAACAATCTGCCTGTGTTCAAGGACTTCACCATGCTCTCCTCCAGAGAGCAACGAGGAGAGAAGAAATATGAATAAGTTCTCATGAGAAGCAGGCTTAAATAAAGTCTGGAATTAGTTCATTAGTTCATATTCTGACTGAAGGGTCAGATTTTAATGGCAAGGCCAACACCAGCCAGTAACTTCCAGTCATAATCACACATCCAGAAATAAAACAGGCTGTTGCATGACTCCCAGCTTTCTGGGAAATGTCCTTTTAATCTGCCCTGCTGAAAGTAATTTCAAGTCATTTAGGGCTGTTGATTCCTAGTGGAGCTCAGATTTACTCAGATATTGGTCAGATATTGAAGGGCCCTGAACACAACCCAGGCTGGACCTCCAGCAGTGTTATTGTTTCACCTCCCAAAATGAAGAACATTTCTGAGAGCCTGGTCCTTCTGTGCCCTCCCTGCTGAGCTGGAACCTTCCACCCGAAGTCCCAGAGCTGCCCCTCTGCCCTGCTCCATCCCCTCTGTCCTCTCTCCAGGCAGGACCTCCTGTGCCTCTGCTGGAAGTGCCTTTCCCAGGCACCAGGGCTGTGGCCAGACTGTTGAGTCATTCTGCCACAGTTTTTTGTAATGACAATTACAGAGCCTTCTTTCTGATCATTTAAAAGTACATTAAAATACAGCCCTAAGGCGATGAACAACTGGCAAAAGAGTAAAAAGAGCAGCAGTCCCAGAGAAACCAGGATTTCCTTTTTTTTTTTTTTTTTTTTTTTTTTTCCAAGCAACCTCAGAGAAGCAGCATTTTGGAGGAGAGGTAATGTACCTCATTAAACCAAATAATGCAGCCAGGAGAAGCAGACAACCTTTCACACACATAGCTCCTTCAGGTCAAACATCACAATGAAATAATTCTCAAGTTATTGCACAAGTGTACTTATCACCAGTGGTAACAAATGTGTGAGCTTTACCACTGCTTATTAAAGCCTTAACATTTTGGTTTGGGAATGTACACAAGCTCTGTGGAGCATTGTAACAGAAAACTTCTCCATCTGAGCTGTCCCAGAAAGAGCATAGACTCTAAAGAAAAATAAAACTGCAGAATTCCTTTATTCCTCCTTAAGCATATGAGTTAGTATTTTTGTGCAAGTTGTACCTAACTTTATTACCCTACATCTCAAAGTCATAAAAATTCTTTTCATGTAACACTCTAATCTTCCTCTTTATTTACTATGCCACCTAACCTTCTGTAAATGGCAAATTTCATTAGCACACTCTTGATTTTTCATGAAGTTCCCCAGTGAAAACATTAAATTTGATCTAAATCTGAGCAAGTTGAATTTCAGATGCAACTTGCCCCATTGTTTTGAATGTGAGACCTGAGACTAAAGCAGAGCTGATGTACTAACCCAAAAGTAATTCCTTTAAATAACGTGTGCAATGCACTGTCCACCTGGGGCACCAAGATTCAAGACAGAAAATGGCAAATAGATGGGTTTGCTCCCTGTACTGCTTTGCACTTACTGCTGTGGGGTTTTCTTCCCCCCAAGGACAAGAACAGGCTCCAGCAAGTTGAGAGACCTTTTCTCATATTTAGAGCCTTCATCTAGAGCCTGACTGGAGGGATTTGTCTATCAATCCTTCACACTTGGTGCTGCCCTGAACTGATCACCCCTTTAATTAACCATGTTAAACTAGCTCCCTGAAGCTTATGATGCTTCTGTCACTTGCCTGTGGGTTTCCTCTTCACTACAAGCCTGAGTGCTTCCATTAAGTTTACAGTGAGAAGAAACCAATAGAGGAAATGATGAAGGATATCCCTGGGCTCCATTTGAAAGACTGTTAAAGAAAAGCTGCACAGCAAAAGAGAATTTAACAAAATCACACTTTGTTTTGTTGGCTGGGTTTTTTTTTTTTTTTTTTGATGCCTAGGGAAAAGAAAACAGAAAGAATATATTTATTTTACTGTACTTAAAATGTCCTTTGTAATAGCAAAAAAAAAAAACCAAACAAAAAACCAACCATGAATTGCCAAGCAATGGCAGCCACCACAGAGGACACAGTGCATGCACCAGCTGTGATACCCTGAGCTCCTGAATCAGTGTTTGCAGTGGAAATGGGAATATTAACATCACGTGTATGGCAAGGAGCTGGGAGCAAAGAAGGGCTTGTTGCTGGGGCTGTGATTAGATGGACGATGCCCACAGAGATTCTCCTCCAAAGCCTTGTCTGGACATTAAGAATGCAGTGGCCACCTTGGAGATCTGCAAGATTTTGTCAGGTCACTATCTGTAGCATCACCATTATCTCCTTTAATGAGCACTGTAAGTGATGAAGTGGCAAACAATTAACACATTTCTCCTAGTCTTGCACTTAGGATAACACATATTTCCCAAGAGTGGGAAAGAATTTATTTGGCTTACTTTCAATTTGTGCAAGGAGGGTACAAATGTAGCCTCAAGAGCAGCGAGTCTGGTACATCATTACCACTTTCTGCAGGTACACATTTAAAAAGTTAGGAAGCTTCTGCCTGAGTTCACAAAACTGATAATGATGAAGCAAATATGACTGTTGGCAAATACACATTTTACAAAATGAGTTAAATATGTTAGCACCTTGGAAAAGTAATGGAGATATGAAAACAATCTTCCTCCTTGCCTTCCCCTCAGCAAAGACAAAACCCACAAACTTTCAAAGCTCTAAGTGAATTTATACATTTTTCAGTGGTTAATTCTTCATTCAGCCATCATCTTTCTAGCCAAACATTTGTATTTTTTTAACTGGGTGTGATACAGGACAGACAATATATAGATTATTTAGGGCTGGAACAGACAAACACAAACAATGACCTCTGAATTTCACTGGAACCAGTTTGCACAACCCAGGTTTCCATTTCTGTGTGTGCAACTCCTCTGGATAAACGAGAAAGTAACTCAGCTCCCTCTAACAAAGTCTTTTGTGCCACAAACACAACCTGAACCAAACTGCAACATTCCTGTTTCTCTCCTTGGAAAAGAAAGGGGAGCTTGGCCTGCCAGCAAATGCAGACTGGAGTGTGAGGTGCCAGCTCTGAGCAGCTGTATGTATCCCACTCCTCCTGAGGCTCCAGCACATGCCACATGCCAGTCACCATAATTAGTGAGAGCTAGAAGGAAAAGCCACAGCACAGTCAGGAAATGTACAGCATTATACATAAATAAAAGATTACTGCTCCACAGTGCTCTTGTCTCTTCTAATTCCTGCTTTTCCTCCCCACAGACCAATAGCAGTGTTGAATTCTGATGAAGCAAAGTGTGGTTCAACCTCAGGCATTTTTTGAGGCAGAGAGCAATTAATTGGCATTAAAGCAGTACACAGCAACACTCACTTTTCTGTCAGGGGAACGGCCAGCAAAAGAGTTAACTTTGGCAGTACCAGCAAACTTTAACCACAAGTTGAAATGCTTGCTTTATTTATCTATCCCCAATGCAAAGTAAGTGCTGCCCATTTCGTCCAAGCATTTAAGAATTATTTTAATTCCAGGCTGCCCATACAGTCCATGGAAGCCAAATCAAGTGCCTTCTATTAAATACATGCTTAAATGCCTGCTGAATAGAGCCTGGACAAATAAGGATTGGGTGATAAGCCTTGGGAGGAGAAAATACAGTAAAATTTACATCTGTCCTTCTCCAGACTCCAGAAGAGAGGGGAACAATGTAAAATAGAAATGATCCATGACACCACGGCTACTTGTCTCTGAAAACACAGATCCAAAAATGGGAAGTGATAAAGGGGAGATACAGACCCAAAACTTTATCCTTCCTCCCATTCTTGAGCCACTTCTTCTGTTTCACCTTTGAAAAATAACTCTGTGCCCCCCTGTGCAGAGGGCCATGATGGGCACATCTAGCCAAGAATGAAGAATGTTCAGCTTTTTCCTGGTTTTACTTTCAAAAAGCTGCAGGGTTGACAGAACATACGAGACACAGCAAGATAGACAGTGTGCCTAGATCCTTCAAGTTTACAACTGTCAAAATTGCTAAACGATGCTATTTTTAGTGAAATTACAATTTGGATCTGGCATGTTGATTCCACACAGTTGGAGCCTGCTTCAATGCCAGTGAGCATACTTTGATTTATTGCTCTTTTATTCAGGTCAGGAACCATAACCTCCAGAGCAGGGAATTCATTGGTTTTAGTGCTCTAGACAAGAGGTGAACATGGCCTTCAAATTAAAGCTGTTCATGTTCTGAAGGAGAAGACAATCTTCAAAGTGATGAAACTGGTTTTCCCTAATTAGCTAGAACTAAATTTGATGGCAACTTACTGAAACAGACAACAGGGTAGGGAAATAGAATTGTTCAACATGTTTAAGAGAAGTGAAATCTGGTAATCAGAAATTAGCCTGAGTGTAAAAAAAAACAGCCTCCAAGAGAAACATTAAAGAAAAAAAATTAAAAGCTGAGAGATAATTAATTTCAAGCATAAATCATTCCTTAGATAGATGGGGACTGGCAGCATTTTAAGATGGTGCCAGTGGAAGCATCCTAAATGTCTTGAAATTAAAATAGAAACCAGTCAGCTTCTGACAGCAGTTAATTCCTCTCCTCCACAGAACCTCAGTTCAAGTGTTATTTGTGCATTCTCTGTGCTTTGATCAATAATGTACCAGTACCTAAAGTACAAGCAGCAGCATCTGTACTCCAAGAAAAGAAAAGGAAGAAAAACAAACCACCCTGTGGAGTGAGGGAGGAGCTGAGCGAGAACTGGTTCTCCAAAGGCTCCATCCCAAAGCCAGAGTGAGGAATTTGGCAGTTCCAGGAGCTGGGAATGTGAACATCCCAACAAGAGCCCTGCAGCCCATCCAGGACTCCCTGGTGACCCGTGCAGTAACAGGGGGTTTGCTGCAGCTGGCGAGTGAAAGGATTGTCTGGATTAGTGCTGCTGGGAGAGAATGAAAGGAAACCTGGTCTTTGTGGCAACCTGACAATTCACTAACATTTCCACCCAGACTGGTGGTGGCCAAGTTTGAATAGTCTCATGTTATGACAGGTGTCAAGGAGAAGTATATAAAAAGCCCTGCAATCTTAAAACAAAATCCATGAAGAGATAATAAACCTTTAAACCTGGCACCATTCCTTTAAAGTGAAAACAATTAAGCACCATTTTAAGTGAAGTAGCCAAGGGGAATGACAGAAATCAAACATTTTTATTCCCAGATTAAGTAACATTACGAGAAGAAAAACACGAAACACAAAGAATAAAAGGGATTGGTTCTGCATTGCTAAACCATAAGGGACAAAAACCAGTGTTGGCATAACATTTTTCATTAACTACAGCAAAAGCAAAATGTACATATCAGTGTTACACATCCTTTTCTTGCCTAAGGCTCTGATTAAGTTCCCCAAACTTCCTTTGCTGTATAGCTTTTAATGCACCACCACATATTTTTCTGCTATCATTGAACATGTCAGAGAAATATCTCTGCAGCATGCTAAATCTAGGTTAAGACTCATGGAGACAAAGAGTGTTCTGTTTTTCTACTCGGGATATTGAAATGGCCACGGTGAGGGATTTTTTTCTACTCAACTCCATCCATTTCTGTGAAATAACCACCTCACTTCTGCTACAGCATCAGCCACAAGTGCTCAGGCGACTCAAAGAAATTATTATTTGACTGATAATGGCCACTGGAGAATTTCTCTTGCATAAGAAGCTATCCTGGTATGAATCTGATAAAAGCAGCGTGGTCTCCTCCCATGTCAATTCCTTTCCATCTCTGCTGTATACAGGGAATAGAGCAGAAGAAAACGTGGCCTGCTGGATTTTACAGAAGCACATCAGAAAGAAGAGTTCCTCAATTTTTCATCTCACTGCATCCCCAAACTGTAAAACGTTTCCTTGACAGACTTCCCTTTCCTTTACAAAAGGCCACAACACTTGCAATCCATAACAGCTGACGTATTGGAACATCGATCTTTGCAAAGGCTGCTCCTGACAGAGCCCCAGAGTGTGAGAGCTGAGCGGGCACGGGGGCTGAAGCAGCCGGGGCTGGGCTGGCAGGAATTTCCTCCTCTCGCCCAGGCTGCAGGCAGGACAGGGCAGCACGTGCCACAGCACTCCCTGCAGCGTGCGCAGAAGTGAGAGTGGATGGAGATATTATTCATTAGGTGTTGCAAACGACCAAAATTTGTGAACAAACTTTCCTGCGCGAGCGATTTCCATTGTGCGAGGCGCGATTCAAATTGTGCCTACTTCAGCTCTCTCCAGCCTCATGAATTTTCGGAAACTGGGGTAATATTTCAATATCAATAAAAGAAGACCAGCTGTTGAACTGATATAGAAAACTTCTTTGGCCTTCGCTAGCGAGCGAAATTTTCCCTGCAGCAGAAGGAATTTTGATCAGCCTCAGATGCGCTGGCGTGGCACACACAGCCCCTGCCTGGAGACACGTGTGGGAACAGAGGGGAGAAGGCTCTGCATCGCAGGCTGGAACACAGGGAACAGCTCTGCATCCCAGGCTGGAACAGAGAGAACAGCTCTGCATCCCAGGCTGGAACACAGGGAACAGCTCTGCATCCTGGGCTGTAACACAGGAACAGCTCTGCATCCCAGGCTGGAACACAGGGAACAGCTCTGCATCCCAGGCTGGAACACAGGGAACAGCTCTGCATCCCAGGCTGGAACACAGGGAACAGCTCTGCATCCCTGGGCTGGAACACAGAGAACAGCTCTGCATCCCTGGGCTGGAACACAAGGAACAGCTCTGCATCGCAGGCTGGAACACAGGGAACAGCTCTGCATCCCAGGCTGGAACACAGGGAACAGCTCTGCATCCCAGGCTGGAACAGAGAGAACAGCTCTGCATCCCTGGGCTGGAACACAGGGAACAGCTCTGCATCCCAGGCTGGAACACAGGGAACAGCTGCATCCCAGGCTGGAACACAGAGAACAGCTCTGCTTCCCTGTGCTGGAACACAGGGAACAGCTCAGCATCCCTGGGCTGGAACACAGGGAACAGCTCTGCATCCCTGGGCTGGAACACAGGGAACAGCTCTGCATCCCAGGCTGGAACACAGGGAACAGCTCTGCATCCCAGGCTGAAACACAGAGAACAGCTCTGCATCCCAGGCTGGAACACAGGGAACAGCTCTGCATCCCAGGCTGGAACACAGGGAACAGCTCTGCATCCCAGGCTGGAACACAGGGAACAGCTC
The DNA here is from genome assembly GCF_031753505.1 of Anomalospiza imberbis. Taxonomy (NCBI): domain Eukaryota; kingdom Metazoa; phylum Chordata; class Aves; order Passeriformes; family Viduidae; genus Anomalospiza; species Anomalospiza imberbis. Next base: position 1,362,987 of record NC_089694.1, read on the forward strand.
TGCATCCCAGGCTGAAACACAGAGAACAGCTCTGCATCCCAGGCTGGAACACAGGGAACAGCTCTGCATCCCAGGCTGGAACACAGGGAACAGCTCTGCATCCCAGGCTGGAACACAGGGATGCTCACACAGCTGCATGGGCCGGCTCCTCACTGTGGCCCTACACAGATAGTGTGGGACAGGGACAGCTCCAGGGGACAGGGACAACTCCTGGGGACAGGGATAGGGACAGCTCCCAGGGACAGGGACAGCTCCCAGGGACAAGGGACAGATCCTGGGGACTGGGACAGCTCCCAGGGACAGGGACAGCTCCCAGGGAGAAGGGACAGCTCCTGGGGACAGGTACAGCTCCCAGGGATAGGGATAGGGACAGCTCCCAGGGATAAGGACAGCTCCTAAGGACAAGGGACAGCTCCTGGGGACTGGGACAGCTCCCAGGGACAGGGACAGCTCCCAGGGATAGGGACAGCTCCCAGGGATAAGGACAGCTCCTAAGGACAAGGGACAGCTCCCGGGGACTGGGACAGCTCCCAGGGACAGGGACAGCTCCTGGGGACAGGGACAGCTCCCAGGGATAGGGACAGCTCCTAAGGACAAGGGACAGCTCCTGGGGACAGGGACAGCTCCCAGGGATAGGGACAGCTCCTAGGGACAAGGGACAGCTCCTGGGGACTGGGACAGCTCCCAGGGATAGGGACAGCTCCCAGGGATAAGGACAGCTCCCAGGGATAAGGGACCGCTCCTGCTCCCTCCGCCCTCCTGAGTGGAGCTCTTCACTCGGTGCAGGGTTCGTGCCTCAGGGTGAAGCTCAGGGGAAATGGGCAGGATTTGCATTTCGAACCGAACAAATGGTGAGAGAAAGAGGCAAACATCAGCAACTGACTGCTCAAATCTGCCAAAGGCACCGCTGATTGTACCTTTCCCTTGCAAACACCTCCGTGAGGCAGGTGAGAAAACCATGTTATTTTAGGCTTTTGTACTTCTGAAGGCACTGGGTTTGCACTGGTTTGGAGATCAATATGAGAGTACTGAGCTATCCACATAATTCTACATTTCAAACCTTGACTGACTTTTTCAGGCACCATTAAAATCTCATTTATGCTCTGAGCTTAGCATGAAGCAAATGTACAAGTTGTGTACATGTCAAGCTTAGTGCCACCAAGACAATTTCTTAAGAGAGAGGCGCAGAGTCAAGTGCTCTTGTCACAGCTACAGGAAAAGAAATAAAGATGTTTACTCTAGTAAGGCTCCTCCACTGTGCCCTTCCCAGCAGACTCAAAGGATTAAGTATGATGGTGATTATGATGACCAAAATGAAATTCAGATATTTCATCATTATTCGGGAGTGACAAAATGAATTTTATGCTATTAAATATTTCACCCCTGAAAGAACAGCCTGAGGTTGAGGCAACTCAATTAGCAATTGAGTGTGTGCCCAAGGAGCTCGTGTATAGTCCAAGTAAACACAAGGTCCAAGAAACTCACAGTCCAATGCAACTCTTTTGACATCTAGGCCAGAACTCCAGAACTAAATATTTGCATTTCAGTTCTCATTTCAGGTCCCTACCAGGCCTCCTGGAGGTGTAAAGCATAATGGTGTTTTCTTTTTCCCCGATTTTGTTTTTCCACCCAACTCTGCATTGCCAAAATCTGCCTGGAAACTGAATACGGGAAATGAATGTCAGCATTTCAGAAGAATTCAGAAATCAAAAATGTCAATAATAGAGTTTTCAGGAGGTCAGAATTAGTAGACTTTCAACAAACTTCGGAATACTAAGGAGGTTCAGGCTGGTTTAGAAGGGTAAGTCAAAGCAAAATACCATAATTTTTGTTATGCCATATATCAACAATTACTGTTAACACACAGCAATTTTATTTAATCCCAGTCTCACATTTCCACTGACAGCCTCCATAAAATCAGTGAAAATTTAGTTACTGGATTTCTCATGCCATTCTCCCAAGCGCCGAGAAAGTTTCAGACTATGTCTGGAACAGATCATTTAATACTGCCAGTAAAACATCTCATGCAGAAGCCAGTAAATAAAAGAGTTTCTCCTGTCTTAATTCTAATGCACTCTGTAATGTGTGAAATCTCTGCTTGGCAGGGGCTCTGTAGGAAACAGGGCACTGCTTCCTGTCTTCCTTGCTCTGTCTCTTCCTTCCTCAATTTCTTCATTCTCTTTGGACCCAGAAACGCCAAAAAATGACTCAACTCCTTTACCTGACCCGAAAAATCCCCCAAAAAACCTCGTTATCTCCTACAGCAACACGTTAAAGGCAGTTATTTTTTCTTTAAACATCACTTAAAGGATCCTCAAGTTTGAACCACATACAAACATTCTCAGCCCTCTTCTGTCAGAAGAAATTCCTCATTTTTAGCATTGCTCCAAGTTCTGTGACAGCAGTGAGCAGCTGGACACTGCTGACAAGGGTGAGGCCCAGGAGTGCAGCGTCCCAAAACGTCTGGTGACACCAGCGAGGGGTGGGGGCAAAGAGCAAACACCCCCTGCAGCACATGGCCTGTGGTGCAGGGCGTGCAGCTGGAGGCTCCAGGAGGGTGGATTTTGGTGGGAGCCACAGGAAGTCTCTGGAGCCTGATTTGTTCAGCTTTCCAAAATGAGAGCTGCAGACGGCTCCTGAACAGGGTCCCAGGGAGAGCTGGCTGGAGTAATGACACTCAAACCAAGATGGCTAGATGTCATCCTCCTTTATTGTCTAATTTATCCATGTTTTATACCTTATTGCCTTACCTAATCCAATAGCTAATTAACATTCATTGGCTAAGATAATTACAAATACAAGTCACTTATTGATTGGCTGTTATACTGCAAGGTCTGATCAGGTTATGGTACGTGACAGTTTTCAGTGCCCAGCATTGACTGTTGTATTCACACAAAGCTTATTGTCTTCTCAAGGATGTCCTAAATACTTCTAAAGTAACTAAAGTATCTCTGTAATCTGCAGAAACGTTAAAAAAGAAAAATTATTTAAAAAATCACAGATAGAGAAAATGCAAATCAATTGTACACCAAATTCGTCTGCAGGTGTTTGACAGCAAGATTAAATAAATTATAAATAATCAGCCAGGGTTGTCCAGTTCCTGCAAAGAAATACCATCAGGGATATCATGCCCCTGTTCAATGAGAAATTCCTCTACAGGCTCCGACTGCTGTCCATAAACACAGCCAGAGAACGCTTCTTCAAGCTGAAAAATAACATTGGCAGAGGAGCTGGAGTACAGCAAGTGGCCATGATTTAGCTGCAGCTGGAAAGTCACATGAAGAACTGCGGCCTCTGGAGTCATGGACTCCAAAACTCTCTCCTCCCATTAACAACTGGACAAAAGGCTTGACTTGTTAGAGGAAGGAACTCAAACAATTTACATCATGATTTGTACAGTCCAGCAGTCTGGATTTCATAACTTTAATGAAGATGTGACTTTGGGATGGCATCTTCTATCTGGGATGAGACAAATGTTTGTGCAGGTCTACCCTGATGCCAGATCAGTCATTTCATGTTCTCAGTCTCACAACTACTTTTGTTTACAAAGCTCGTGTACTTTTCTTTTTAACCAAGTTACGGTGCTACAGGGACACACAGGTTCAATATCACAGGGAACAATATCTGGTGAATTCCTCCTCAGGCTGGAAATCCAGAACTGCTGGGAGAAAAAGATCCTCTTCAGACTCGAGCCTTCCAAAAATTTCCAAAGCTTTTCTCCCTTCCTTTCCAGAAGTCTCCCCTCCATCTCCATTTCTTTTTAACTCTCTCTAATATCACAATCACAGACAGTCCGTGTGTCTGCACCACCCTGGCAGACAATATATTCTCAATATTTTATTACAGCTATTAAAAGCCATCACAGGATTGGTTTGTTTCTAAGCTGAACAAAGCCATATTAAATGAAAAGCACAGTGCAGGAGTAGAGGAAGAACTTTACAATCATAGTTGACAGCTTAGCTATTTATGCTGTAAATGCATCATAAATAATTTCTGAGGTCTTCATACATTTCTGTACTTGGTCTGTAGGAGGCTCATGAATAGATTGATAGGCCTGTATTAACCAGTGACAGCCAAACCTTGCAGGGAGGCAGTGGCAGAGCCTGCTCCCCCAGTGAGAGCTGGTGCTGTCCCCCTCACGGCCAGCTTGGGAAAATCAGCACCTCGGATCCATTTCACACCTGGGCACCTCGAGCGACGAGAAGAATCAAATTCCCAGAGCCCCTCACAACAGGCAAAGGCACACCCAGGTCAGCTTTCCCAGGACTGTCTCCTCTTGCTCTCCACCTTCCCATCATTCACCTTTTCCACTCAGCCCCTGACCTTCTGTGCATTCCCTCCTTGCTGCCTCCTGTGCTCCTTCTCCTCCCTTTGTTATCCGTTTTTGCTAGTGGAGACTCTTTTGCTTTCCTCGAGCTGACCCTGGCCCTCAGAAGCACTTTAGCTTTTCTCCAGCTCCTCCCCTCTGACTCTGAACCTTCTTTGCCTCTCCTCCAACACCTGCATCCACCCCTCTTTCCCTTCATTGCCAGACTCCTTTCCCACCAGATCCTGGTGCTCCTGATCCTTTCCCACCAGATCCTGCTGCTCCTGATCCTCTTCTACCACATCCTGGTGCTCCTGATCCTTTCCCACCACATCCTGGTGCTCCTGATCCTTTCCCACCAGATCCTGCTGCTCCTGATCCTCTTCTACCACATCCTGGTGCTCCTGATCCTTTCCCACCACATCCTGGTGCTCCTGATCCTTTCCCACCAGATCCTGCTGCTCCTGATCCTCTTCTACCACATCCTGGTGCTCCTGATCCTTTCCCACCACATCCTGGTGCTCCTGATCCTTTCCCACCAGATCCTGCTGCTCCTGATCCTCTTCTACCACATCCTGGTGCTCCTGATCCTTTCCCACCAGATCCTGGTGCTCCTGATCCTTTCCCACCAGATCCTGCTGCTCCTGATCCTTTCCCACCACATCCTGGTGCTCCTGATCCTTTCCCACCAGATCCTGCTGCTCCTGATCCTTTCCCACCAGATCCTGCTGCTCCTGATCCTTTCCCACCACATCCTGGTGCTCCTGATCCTTTCCCACCAGATCCTGCTGCTCCTGATCCTTTCCCACCAGATCCTGGTGCTCCTGATCCTTTCCCACCCCATCCTGGTGCTCCTGATCCTTTCCCACCACATCCTGGTGCTCCTGATCCTTTCCCACCACATCCTGGTGCTCCTGATCCTTTCCCACCACATCCTGGTGCTCCTGATCCTCTTCTACCACATCCTGCTGCTCCTGATCCTTTCCCACCAGATCCTGTTCCCCCTTTGGCTCTGTGATCACTGCCCCACCTCCAGCACAGCCACAGCAGCTCCCTGCTCCAGCCCCTGGTGTGCTTTCCTCCTGATGGCTCACAACTTCTAATCCTTGTCCTTGTCCTTGGAGGACCAAGGACATGGAACTTGAGCCCTTCAGATGAGCAAAGGGACAGAATTAATTCCTCTGCAGAGATGCCATTCACTGAGATATGCTTCCCCATATAAAAAAGGGGCAATACTTTCATTAAGAAGTAGTAGATTGTATTTGTTTGCTGATTAAAATTTTCCAGAGACTTTTTTTAACCCATCAGAAAAAAAAGAAGCTGAAAAGATGACAAAAATTTGCCAAGATTTTGCAAAACTGGAATTTACAAGTGGTGGTATTTATACAAAAGTAAGGTTATTTACTAACATAAAACAACCTACAAGGCTTAAAAGTGACAGAAATTTATGTAAGAAAAAAAAATCCATCAAGATTTATTAAGTAAAAACATACTACCTGCCAACAGAAACATTAAAAAAGAAAAATGATTTAAAAAATCACAGATAGAGAAAATGCAAATCAATTGTACACCAAATTCTTCTGCAGGTGTTTGACAGCTGCTGGATGCTGAGCAATGCCAAGCTCTGGCCTATCCCTGCAGGGCTGCTCCTGCCCAGCTCTGTTACTTCATCCACTTTGTCCTGCCCCCTTCCCTGTCCCAGCAGCCTGGAAATGTCCCTGTGCAGTCCCAGAGCGCAGAGCTCACCCTGGGGGAGCACATCCCTCAGGATGCCTCATGCCAGCCTCGAGTTTTTAATCACTCTGGGCAGTCAGCCTACCCTGACCAGCACCTGGACAGCTCCAGCACAGCCCAGCAGCAGCAAACGCGGCACACAAAAGGCAGAACCCAGTTGTTATTTAAAGCCTTAAAATATCCAACACTTTCCAGGCCAATTTATTATTCAATTGCTCAGAAATGACAATTTAAGTCTGCTGCTGAATCCTCACTGCCCCCCTCTGTACACAGCCTGCCTAACTGTGCTGCTCAGCAGCTCTGCCACAGCTCTGGGAGCTCCAGCTCAGCCTCTCCAGGCACATGAGTGATGAGAGTTTCGTGCAGAGATTCCTCAGCTGGGGCCCCTCTGGACTGGCTGGCTGAGGAAACTCAGGATGTTTCTTCCTGCATCCCCGAGTTACAGCAGGGAGGTTCTCTGTCGGAACCCAGCACATCCCTCTGGCTGCCCTGGCTGGCTCCAGACCCTGGCAGGGGGCTCGGAGACCTTGGCACAAAGTCAAAAACACCTGTGGCTTCCATTTTAGCCCGTGGGAAAAGCTGCCAACTTTGTGTGAGGAATTACAAGCCACAGGGGTTTGAGTAGTGTGGTAGTTGAGTTAACACAGGGTGAAAAAGTAGAATTTTAGGGGTTTTAGAATGGGGTTCAAGGGGACAAGATGGAAGGATTTGGGCGTGTCCTGACCTTCTTCTCCTTCTCCTTGCCCTCCGTGTCTTGCTGTGATGGTGACACTTTTCTGTTGGTTTAAGGTACAGACACACTGCCCAACATAAATGACAGACATTGGCACGTTATTGTAACCATGGCACACGGAGTTTTTGGGATAAAATGTGAACACCGCCCTGAGGACAGACAGAATGCCATGGCCGACCTGCTGGACAGATCTCAGCAGGGCAGAGAGAGAATGTTCTAGATAAGGGAAAATAAACAACCTTTAGAAGCCGACCCAAGCATCCAGACTCCTTCTTTGGCTGCACGGGCTGGGAAACGAGGACTTTTACACCCTTGGGGTCATCCCAACACCCAGACCCTGAGAGTTCTCAGTGGGTTCAGCAGGGCACTGCTCCTTAGCTGGGCACTGCTGAGGATGCAGCCCCGTGGATGTGCCAGGCACAGCCCCTCAGTACCCCCAACACAGCCTCTCAAGGGTGAGGCGTGCAGAAGTGCTGCACCTTGGCACAGACAGCTCCTCACTTTGTTCTGGCCACCAAGGAGTTAAGTTATTGTAAAATACTCAGCTTCTAATTACCTTCCACCTAGCAGAAGCCATGCGAGGTGAAAGAAGCAGCATTTACACACCCTCGTTTGTAGAGTGCTTTGCAAATATTGACCCAGTGCCACGCTGAAGTTAAATTGTGCAGGGTCCCAAAACAAGGAGCAGGGAAAATGGGCCCTGCTTTGAGCCTGCTCTTTACAAGTTAAGAGTGTGGAAGGGCTTGGAAAGGAAAGGAACCATGCAGGAGGCAAGGAGAAATTCAGAGATCATAAAGGTGGTCTGGTCCAGGGTAGTGAAGGAGCCAACAGGTGATGACCAGAAAAGGAAAGAATCCAAGGAATCTGGGCAGTCACATGAGGACATCTTCAGAAGGAACGTGAATCTCAGGTAATCACATCATGACAGAAAAGCAATTTCAAGGTGTACTGCAAGTATTGGAGATACTACACGGTGTAGAGTCACCCTATGCAATAATACTGTGAAGAAGTAGGAAAAGAACAGCAAGATCACCTTTTGCAATCAGAATCCCTGTAGAGACACACAGGGAGGAATAGCAAGGTCCATAAAGACCTCCTCAATCAAACTCAAATATAGCTGAAATTTTCATGTTATCATAAAGATAAACTCTACCAAAAATGTTGCCTAAACTTAACAAGAAGGAAAGTAGTAGGCAAAGATCTCCTGGAGGTGATTGCTGTGTTTCAGTGGCTTGGCACACGTAAGAACTGGAAATCTCCCACCTCAGCCCTCCTGCCTGTACAATCTCATCACCAACAGCTTTAGGAGATATTCTCTTTGACACCCATAATATTGACATAATGCTGTAAGAGACTTACAATAACATTCATTGTTCAGAAGAAAAGAATTTGGCTCTACTGTCCAATCAGCAAAGGAGCTGTAATTTAACACAGATGTGAGAGCTTTCATCAGGAGAGGATTTGGGCACTACCAGGGAGGCCTCATCTGCAATACTGGGAAAGGTTCCACCCAAGAAAAATAAATTCAATCTGCACTAGTAGGAGTATGACTGAGGGAATTAAAACTTCTTTTAAAGAGGAGGCTTTTGGTATGTACAACCTCACAAAATGAAAGTTGAGAAGGATGTTATCTATTTTTCACTCTTCCTCACCATACAACTAACCTGCAACAAGGAAAAAGAGCATTTTAAGGTTGATGCTGTCATAAGAACAAATGTTATAAATTGGCCAAAAATGCACCCTAGATTAGAAATGGCAGTATAACTATCACATGAGCAAGGAGAAAACTGGGGATAGGAACAACAGATGCAAGTAACCACAGCTATTTAGGCTAATGAATATAAAATATTAGTTACATAGAGCTGGCTGTGTGAGCCTGGATTTGATGGCTGGTTTTCCTGTTTCCCCCAGTCCATCAGGCAGGCTTTTCCCAGTTCAGGTCCAGGCTGCCATGGGTTAGACCAGCCCAGAGGTGCCTGCTGTGCTCAAGAGAACTGAGGAGCCACATGCCTGCCCTGCCAGAGTCTGACTTATGCACACTGTCAGGAGGATCCATGGTGAATTACTGACTCATGTGAATTAGGGAGTGAAAAACCAGGCTTGCCAGATGTGCTTTTTTCACATATTTTGACAATTATAGTTCAGCTTAATCATTTATGATAATACTTCATAATGTTCTAGCAAATGCTCTGGAGTATACTTTGCAAAAAATAATGAAGTCTTAAGTAACATGGCAACTCACTCAGCTTTTAAATCTTTGCTGAGAAGCAGGAGGAAGCAGCCAGTGTTTTGTGCAGATTATGGAGAGTTATTGTAATGAAATTAGGAACACTTCCATTATTGCTTCCCCATCAGGTTCTTAAGCATTTACTACTGTAAAAACACCGTGGCTCTACAGCAACAAGACACCCTCAAATGGGATCAAATCAGAGCAGAGCTGCAGAGCTCAGGAGCAATGCTATTAAAGAGAAACATGGGGTTATACAATAGAAACCATGGGAAAGGACTAACAATTCCTGTGTCTGCATTCAGCTCTGTTCTCTTAATTCTCATTGCAAGTCAGCTGTCAAAGTCCTACATAACAACCTTCTAATCACAGCTTTGCTCAGCAAAAGCTGCAAGCTATCATAAAAGTGCTTCTTTTACTTTAAAAAAAGCATCTTAAAAAATCGTTCTAATTGAAATTTTCCATCTGACTCCTTTATCACAACTTCTGGCCAGGGTTGGAGAAGTACCAGAAAAGGAATCATGTGATCTGGCAGAGCTCATTTAGAGCACACACAAAGGTTGATATAAGCACCTAAACCTGTTGTGTCAGTAACACTGACACTGCCTCAGCTGTGAGAAATGGCCACAGTTGAACATTGCCTCTACTTAATTTCAAGGAAATTAAGGAAGCCAGTGGCATTCACAGAAAATCCCCATTTCCCAACGTCCTTGTTTTGCTGATTGGCAGCAGTTGCCATTATAACATAAGGTGGAAAATAGGAGCAACTTGCACAGATCTCTCATATGTTTCACATTCTGTGAGTGTTTAGGTGCAAGGTTTATTGTTCCAAGGCTCAGGAAGAGGTAACGGAGCATTCACTGCAGATGCAAGTCTGAGGCACTCTCCATTTCATAACATCAGAATCCCTCCAAATGTTGTGCCAATGGAGACAGTAAACTGACAAGAAATGTAGATCAATGTTCTTTAAACATTTCAGCTTTTCTGATAAGCAAACATTTCAGTCTGTGTAATATTGTCAAACTACAGCTGCAGAGAATTTTGAAGAGGCTCCTGTGTGCGCTTTAAATATTCCTGTTTCTTTCTACCAGAAAATGTTCTCAAGAGAGCAGAACGCCAACACAATCCTGTTCTGAGTGCATCCCTTCCCTGCGCTGAGCGTGGCAGAGCCCCAGAGAGCGCCTGCAACTCAGTGCCTCTGCCTGAACCAGGCACTCAGAGCTGCACCAGCACTGACAGGGACATCACCTGCCCCTGGATTTGTGCACGGAAAACTTAAATGACATTGCAGAGAGAGAGAGAGGGGATTTGGCAAAGCAGGCAGAAGGCTACAGGCATTACGCTGCCATTAAATTAGCATTTAATCTTTCCTTCACAAGATGCAGCGTCTTCCTGAGAAATGTGATCTTTGCGAGATACCAGACTCAGGGATCTGTCAAATAATCAAAAAGCTGATTTCCTACCACAGAAAAATCTTCCCATGGAATAAGACTTTTTGAATGACGTGCAGAGAATTACAGGAAGGTAGTGAATGCTTCTTGTATGATGGGAAGAAACACTCCAAAGAGCTCACACTAAAAAATGAAATATTAAAACTAAGAAGATTTTATAGACATGTGAAGGAATTTATATTAAATTGAGACTCCATCATTAAAATTGAGTCCAAAAGGTGCAAAGAGATAAACATACTTGAGTCCTGATGGCCTTGGGAAACTCTGTCCCAAAATGATGGAAGAAAAGTGATTTGGACAATTGGGTCCATGTTCTGCACATGCACAGCAAATTCAAAAGGCAGGAAACAACTTTGCAAGTGAGAGGTGTTTTTGTAGCATTCTTTCCACATCAACCAGTAAAGCTCTCTAACTGCTCACAGCTAGGAAAACAAAAAAAAAAAAAAAAAAATTCTGTAAAATAAACAATTCTATATGCACTTCAGTATTTTTCTTCGCAGCTTTCTCCTTTCTTTTTACTTTTGTTACCAAATCCAGGAATGATGAACAAAAATTTGTCTTAGGCAGCTCCTGGATGTGGCAGCAATGACTATTGGCCTTCCAACATACACCATTTTACAGCTCTGTTTGGTGAGAAAAACAAATCTGTACTTGTGAGACACCAGGCAGGGGTGTTCTCCAGATGGCAGAAACTTCCTCTACTTAGGAGATAAAATACAAGAAAACAAATAAGAAGAACTTTGTTAAACTTCCAAAAGGCAGAAAATAGTAACATGGCTTGCTAATCACTTTGCAATGCCTATCAAGATTTTGGCTGTGGCTTTGCCAAAGAAAAAGCTTCACCCAGCTGACTCATCCTTGCTCTTCACAATAGCCAAGATTTGTTAGCTAAAGTACAGGCAGGAAGAAGAGTAAGAACTAGAAAAGTGAATTTTCGTGTCATATTTCAAAGAGATTGAGCTCTGCAGGTTTTACAAACACTTCAAGGGAATTTGAGTTACAGTGTTTGAGCTCATTACAAGAACTCAAAATCGAAGAAGATCAGAAATGCCAAGAAAAAACAAAAGATATGTCTAGCATCTTCCAGAAAATCAACTCATCTCTATGATTTTACATCAACATATAAAATGGTAGTAACAAAAGAGTCAAACACCTTTGCATCAAGTTGGTTCTAAAAAGTGACATTAAAACATTGTGTGTTTGTGTGGGTTTGTGAAAGTAGAGCCTCCACATCGACACAAAAGCTGAGCTAGGCAGCCTTCCAAGCTCGTGGGGCAAATAGAATTTAAGAGAGCTTTAAGAGAATCTGCTGTTTCTGCCTTTCAGGGGCTTTGTGATGTCATTGTGCCAGTGCCATTTTTGTGATGTCACTGTTCCAGTGAAATTTTTTGTGATGTCACTGTTCCAGTGCCATTTTTGTGATGTCACTGTTCCAGAGCCATTTTTGTGATGTCACTGTGCCAGAGCCATTTTTGTGACGTCACTGTGCCAGTGAAATTTTTGTGATGTCACTGTCCCAGTGCTATTTTTGTGACGTTACTGTTCCAGTGAAATTTTTTGTGATGTCACTGTTCCAGTGCCATTTTTGCGATGTCGCAGTGCCAGTGCCACACCCCTGCTCACAGTGTCACTTTTTTGGGTCACTGCCTGGCTGCTTTGCACTCCCCTGTGGCAGCAGCTCTGTGGCCACAGAGAGCAGGCACAGACTTTCCAGGCATTTTCCCAGGGAAGGCTGTGAGAAGATCAGAGGAAAGAATGAGGAACAATTCTGATCTCCCCTTGCTGCACCTGCTGTTGTGCACGTGTGGAATGTGCCATGGGGATTTGTTTCCAAAGGGTGATTTCTTAGTTGGACACTGGATGGTGTTTGGATGGATTGGCCAGTGAGGTCAGAGCTGTATGGGACTGGCTGGAAGGGTTACTGAGTTTTTTAATGAGTACAGTATAATATAGCATAGGGTGAGATAATAAAGCAATTGATCAGCCTTCTGCAATCATGGAGTCAATGCTAATTATTACCCGGCTGGGGCCTGCAGCAATGCTGGCCCTGCATTTCACTTTGCTCCTGACTGCTGGTTCCTCTCACCCTTCAGCTGCCTTGGCATGGGGAGGCTGCTCCTGGAACTCCCAGTTTCAACTGGAAGCTGAGGAAACGGATGCCTGTGAGGGAGGTACAGCTCAGCACGTTCACACCCGTTTAACATCACCCATCTCTGAACAGTGGCGGATCAGAGGTACAGTGAACACAGCCATGAGACTGAACCAACGCCAAATGTTAAAGAAAATGAGCATTTCCTGAGCTGCCTGCCACGCTCTGTGCACCCCTGACACATGACAGAGCTCCTGGTGTGACTTTATACCCTGGCACAGCCACAGGTTGCCATGGGAAGCAGGAGAGGAAGGCAGCTTGCACACCAAGGTAAAAAGTGATACAGGCTTATCCAATAGTTCAACATGAGGAAAAAGCCTCTGAGGTCTTATCTGGTATTGATTCAGCTCTTCACACAACTGTTAAAGCAAAAATCTCTCTTCCTCTCTGGACAAAAAATAAAATAAATAAAAATCAAGCAATCTTACAGCATAGAGATGTTTTGTTCCAGACAGTATTTACTTCTCTACAGGATTAAGCAGGCATCTATTCTCAAGGAGTACAGGGGATAACCTGGATTAAGTTTGTTGCTTCTTCTAGTGAAAAATAACTTGTTTGCCAAATATTTTTGAAGTAACTGTGACATCCAGAAAGTCTACTTGAATTGGGGAAGCAGAGAAAAGTGGTAGTAAAGAAAAAAGCTTGGGAAGCAAACATGCCATCAAGAAAAAGAATGTACTGAATAACTATATGGCAAATCCTTATTGGTATATATCTGTCTGACTTCCTCTGGAAAAATACACCAGGGGCCCATAGCTGGGGAGAAGGGAAAACAACATCCAGCAGAACAATAAGAGATCCTGAAGGAAGCATATATAATAAAAAGAGCTATAAACACTTAGCGAGATAGCAACAATTGTTTCCTTGAAACTTAGCACCTCATTTGGTAAAAAAAAAAAAAAAAAATCCAGCAAAGTGAAATCCATTTGATTTGTTGCTTTCATTCAGACTATCCATTCTATTGCATTCCTTGCATCCATCCAAGGATGTTCTCCTGTAGTTTGGAATGTTTGACACCTACAGACCCCCCAGCAACAAAGCCGCGGCTGTGCTCTGACCTCGGGGTGACCACACAGAGAATGAACAAACCTTTCCACAGACCTGGACAAGCAGGTCAAGCTCCAAGCAGAACAGATTTTGTTTATGCAAGCAAGCCCACTGACACGATGGCATGGGAGGAAGAAATCCAACCCTGCAGAGACCCTGGGAGAGGCTGGGAGCAGGGAAGGACCCAGGACTCTGCAGGTGACAGCCAGGACTCGGTGAGAGCCACAGTCCATTGCTGGTTCAGCTCAGGTCCTGCGTGCTCTGAACACCTGCTGCTAAAGGCAAGCTGCAGAGATGTTCAGAAAGCTGTTTGCTGTAAGAGACAGATTCAAAAGCCTAGCTCAACAAGAAGACTGCTGTTTTATAAGAATATTCTAGCAAGGCACAGGTACGTAGAGAGATCTTTGACAGCCACATAGGATGAAATGGTCACAGATGTGCCACATGGTCGAGGAGGGCACTTCATGTTCACAAATGCCTGCAAATTTCTAACAACTCCACTGCAGTGAATTCACAGGAGGAACAAATATTTAAATACTGAGAAACATTATCTTGTTATTCCCGTTTGATGCTGAGATGAAAATGACAACTATTAAACCTACACATTTGTTCTTCTCTTGTTCTAAGGGTCTGAAAGGGGACAACTTTTGTGAAACTGTGACAGCACTTAGGAAATGGAAAGTACACACTGATAACAGCCACTGACCCGCCTCCCCCAGTGACAGATGGACAAATCTGTGCCAGCAGAGATGTTTTGTTCTTCCTGTGCAAAGTCAAACCAGACCCGGCCACAGACGTGGCAGCAACAGCGTGAGCAGCACTCCCACTTCACTGCTGAGCATCCTTGAGAAACTATTAATTAGTTACAAAGTTTAAATAGGCACCTTCCACTGGTCTCTTCATGAAACCATGTTATTCATCTCAATTAAGTGGAACCCCACAGAATGGCTGTGGGGAGTTCAGAATAACACCAACTTTTTCAGAAGCCTCTCTTTTTATTTTACTGCTTTCACTTCTTTTGTTAATTGCCTAATTCCACCTTTTCCTGACTGCACTCCCCTTGGGAGGTAAAGACCACTTAGCTATTTATTCACACAAGCAATGAGGCTTTCAAAGAAAAAAAACTGTGCTCACATTTTCAGACATCTGACAAATGAGACTAATTCATTAGTAATTAAAAAGTAGAGCATTGTAAACGCTCATCTTCTTGGCACACTGGCAGGGGGAGGGAGGAAAACAGAACAGCTTTGGAGAATGGGGTTGGCAGATGTGGATATGTTTGCTCACGTGAGAAAGGTGAAATTCTCAGAGGTTCCTCCTTCCCACGCCCCTGTCCTGCCACCTTCACCCGCAATGCCTGGGCCTCCCAAAGCTCCCGTGGGATTTGCATCCCGTGGCTGCTGACAGGCAGAAGGATTTTCAGGCTGCATCTGTTCCCATCCCTGAAAAGTCAGAGTGGCCGGGAGTTTATCACCTGAACATCACCCTTGTGCCTCTGAGGAACGATACAGGTGCAGGGAACGTTGTAGGGAGCAGGTTTTGAACAGGAAACTCACCTGCTCTAATATGGTAACTGCATTCTGATTTTGATTGGAAAGAACTATCTCAAAACGACGCCTAGACAAGAATAAACCTCTGTTACAGGACACTCTGCCCTACTGACTTGCAGCAAAATCTTCTGTTATTGCTCAGGAAATAACAGCGCCACTTTGAAAACCTCAGCTTCTGGAGTTGTTTTAGGACTTTTTGTTAAGTCATCACTTCTTTCACAGATGTAAAACAAAGTTAGGAAAATTTTAACTCTACAAGTAAAAGGTGTAAAAATTTGAAACAAATTTCTGTAAAAAAGTTAGCACATTGATGTTATTATTATTTGCAGTTGGTAATTTTGCATTTCACTGGATTTACATTCAAAATAGTTGGCTTCACCTTTCACCCTTCCTCTCACATTCAGTATTTTCCTGTCTCAAGATGTACTGTAATATTTAATTTGGATTTTCTGTGCCAGACTTGTATTTCTACTAATACTATGCTTTCAAGTTTCTTTCCCAATGTATAATTTTTGCTTATGCTGACTGAGACAATAATTAAAGTATGCTGGTTCTTACAAGGAAGAAAGAGAATTCTCAGTCCTAACTGGAGGCAGAGGTGCTGTATTAGGCTGTGGTCAAGAGAAATCCTTTGGACAGCAGTGTTGAAAGCGTATCCAGGATAAGAGTTCTGCTCTACAGCAATTTCTGAGTGCACCAGGCAGCTGTCCTTGCTCATCACCACTATCCTTAGCTACCTCTCTGAAGATTTCCAATGACCAACTCCTGCTTCAGGAATGTCTTGCCAAGACTCAGGCTTCTGGTTTAGCAAAATCTCTATTGTCCCCGAGCTTCTCCCTGCTGCTTTGATGCCATAAATGCCATCTGCAGATGCTGAGATACAGAAGTGATGCACAGGGCATGCTGAGCTGTGCATTTCCCCCCTTTCAGAGGAATGGGACACATGCCCAGGTGAATGAGGCACTTGGCCTGCCCAGGACAGCCCCTGGCCTTTCCTGTCTCCCCCACAGGATCTGCTCTGCTCTCTCGAGCTCCTCTGGGACTCTGGGGACCACAAGGGCCTTGGGTTCTTTCACCCAGAGACCACTCCCCCACCCCAGTATCACAGCTGGCAGGAGCAGTGCCCCACAGTGGGGCCAAGGTTGGACCCAGCCACGTCCAGGCTCCTTCCCAAGGATTTTAGAAAACCACAGGGTCCTTTCTGCACCTGGAGCCTTTTAACAAACTTTGTCTGGAGCTCCCCCTCCACCCACCACACAAATAGAACACCCTTCGATTATGGTGTTAAGTTCATTGTTAGCCATGCAAATCCAAACTCAACAAAATCCCCGTTTTTTAAATTATTAATTAGCAAACGACAACATAAGTGGTTTTGTATTGAGCATAAACCTCTGAAATCAATGAAGCTGTTTTACATGAAAGAAATGTATTATTTTAAACACCTTAATAGTATCAGGAGACTTGCACCAACATTAATTCAGGCAGAGAACATACTCAAAAATACAGCTCTCATTGGGTACAAGGTTCATTAATACTTTGTAATAAATATGATGTGCTGAGATAAGCATCCAAGCTCACCAATTTTTGGTCTTTTCTGAATTTTTCTCAGCTATAATTAACCCAGCAGCAGATCAGGGCCCTTCTAGGGCAGAGGTCTGTGAACTCTGTGTTTCCACCTTGAGTGCAGCTATTGTCTGGGCAAAGAGAACACTGTAACAGCCAGTTTGAAACCTCAGTTATTGGGGCTTGATCCTGAAATTGGCTTAATATTTTAAGGAGATGAGCAGAATGGGGTCAGTTGATGCTGCTAATTTAGTGTCACATCATCACACGTTGGAGAATTGTGTTCATTGTGTGAAGACAATGATCAATTCTGCAATAAACTGCTGTTCTGCTGGGCTTGGGGACTGGAACACTTAGGAGGTATGAAACACTGATCAGGAATCCCACTCCCCATAAAAAATCAGTTTCAAACACAGCACAGAGTCATCTGTGCTGGGGGTGGATTTGCTTCTCTGGGCCAGGGGTGATCTCTGTGTCCAGACATGCTGAGAGGAATTTGCATTGTAAAGTCACTTCCTCCTGCAAGGTCTGGAACATCTTAAAAGCAAATCAGCACCTAAGCCATTTCCTGAGGAACACCTCACACTGTGCTTGGAGCCACTCTGTTGCCGTATTTCCCCTTCTTTGCTTATGCCCCAAAAACAAAAGCAGATCAACAGCATGGGGCGTGTCCCACACAGGTGCAAAAGAGAGATGTGGCCATGAAATAACCATCAGTCAGCTGTGAAAATAAAACACCTCCAAAAGACCCTGCAAGACAAGCTATGGAGCCTTGCAGCAGAATCAGGGGCTGAAATCAGACTCCAAATGCAATTTCAGAGAACCAAAGTCTACCCCAAAATGACCTAAAATGCCTGAAACCATAAACAAAACCCAGTTCACAGTAACACAGGTTCTTACTCTTCCTATTATGGACTCCATCAAAGGAAATTAAAAGCTTCCAAATGCTTTTTCCAGATTCCAATGGAATATTTAATTGTTTAGAAGGAAGCAGTTTTGCATTGCAATAATAGCTGGCATAAAATAATTCAAGCCAGAAATGGCAACAGGATCTTCCTGGGGAAAAGTCTGTACCTTTGGAGTACACTTCCCTTCAGCACAACAAAAGCCCAGATGTGGGACCTTCAAACACAGTGCATTATTGTCTCAGGGCAAACGACAAGCTTATTCATAGTTTCTCTGAGTTTTTGTTAACAGGATAAAAAACCTTTCTCGTTTTGACCTCAAATTTCTTGTGCTTGCTGCATATTCTTCTGGCTCCTGTTTTGAATATTTATATTATTCTGAGTAATTGCATGCTGGCAGTTTTCATAATCACTAATTGCACTAGATGACTCTTGTGATCACAAATAAAACATTTGGGAGGGAATAAATGAATGGAACCATCCTCAGAATCAATAACTGCTGAAGTCTTCCTACATACAGATAAATCTTTTTTTTTTTTTTGTGCACAGAATAAGTTATCTAATATTTTCATCTTCATTGTTGATGCAGAAGCAAACTTTTTTGTTCATTCTTGAATTTAGCATTGTGTCAGATTTCTCAGTGTCTCTCATGTACCACAATTTGAGCTGGCAGAGAAAAGAATCCATTACTGTTGGATCCAGCCCTGTCTCTGGATAATGGAAACTTATAAAATAAATTAAAGGGATTGAAAATAAAACAGTACACAGAAAAATAAAAAATAAAAGGACAACAGCACCACTTTTCTTTGGTGGTGTTAGTATTGAAATGATTCTTAATTCAATTAGTATAGATTACAAGTTTGTTGATTTGCTAAAGAGAGCTCTCCAGGGCATGAAAATATTTATATAATGATTGTAACAACAAACAAAATTCATAAACAAAAATAATTTAAATTATAACGGAACATTTATTATGCTTTAAAATATAAATCAGAAATGTCAGAAGGAAAATCCCTTAAGGAAACATCTCCAGTGCAAACAAAACCTCCAGCCCCAGGCAGCCTGAGCTTTGCCCGGTGAAGATGCCTGAAGGACAATGCTCATTCTGCAGTGCCCAGCCTCACAGCTCTGCCTCCTGCTGCCCCAGCCCAGCTGCACCTTCATGGCCACTGCAGGAACGGAATTGGCTTTGCAGCTTCCCCCGGCGCCTGACAGAGGAGCAGGGCTCCCCAAAGCCAGGGCCTGGCCGTGCAGGGGATGCACCGCTCTCGGTGTGCGGGCATGGAAAGGCACCGGCCCGCTCACCTCCGCAGCCCCACCAGAAATGAAGGAGCAGCTGGGAATACTGTGTGACCTCATCTTTAACGCTCCCTCTGGTCCAAGTGACTGCCACCTGATGAGCTCGGTCATTTCTGGTGGCCCATGGTCATTAGCGACAGCAAAGGGGGAAGGGGCAGGCTCTCCTCACCCTCAGATGACCAAGGGCAGGTCCAGGATTGCTCCTGGCGCTCATGAACGTGATCACCTGCAGGCAATCAGGACGTTCACTTCACATCCACGCTCCTGATCCAAATCAAAATGCAAATGTGAGCTCGCTCATCTGCCACCCGGAGTCATAAACATCCCCACGATTCCCCGTCTGCAGCAGCAATGATCTGCAATTAACAAATGAGAGCAAAGTGCAGAATCATTTTCTCCCGGGTATTTCTGCACGGGTTTCACTGCCACACACCCTCCCCTCATCTCACACCAAGACCTACATGCTCCATCATGGTATATTTAGTGACACATGGACGAAATGCAAATGTGAAATTTCAAGTTATATAAATTAAATTATTATCTCCTCCTCAGCAGTGTGATCTGAATCTGGGAGAAGCTAAAGCTCCCGTCAAGTACAAAAATAAGAGATCTGTTTCAAGATGTCTTCAGCAGCTGCAGCTTCCATTTGGATAACAAAGCACCTACTACAAATAAATAAGTGTGCAATTGCCACAGAGTTCCAAATGTACAGAGCTCTTCTAGAAACCTGTGACTGCAGTTAATGTTCCCTAGGCATGTTTAGCCCAGCCACCCAAACTAACTGTGACTTCTGCAGAGGTCTGGGAATTACACCAGTTATCCAGTGGATAATGAAAATTAAAATTAAGCAAAAAAAATTTCCACAGAGTTAGGTTGAGACAGACTGGAATTTATAAGAAAATGATTAGAAATGATTAAACAATGGAGCTTAGCTTTAAATGGTGTGAAATTACTTCAGGACCAGCAGAACTTCATTACTTTCTCTGTTTGTGCATAATGGATTTTTTTGAGTATAATTTCTCTCTTGAAAAGCTCCATAACATTAAAATGTTTTTGATTAACTAGTCAAGAAGCAAAGCAAACAACAGACATTTTTATATACTGGTATCCAAATAACTCAGGAGAATAACTGGGAACACAATGAAAACTAAACGGAGCCAGAAATGCCTTGTAAATATTACAGTAGATACTTCTGCCAAAATATTGTCAACTAGTACAGATTGCACAGTGCCATAATTACAGTAGATGACATAAAATTATTATAAATTAACAGGTTATGGTACAAAGTCATGCATTATGTATTTTTATTGAGCATCTACACAAGCGTGTGAAGAACTGTGAAATAGTGCAAAAAGTGATTGATCTAAACTTTCTCTACAACACAAATTACAAACTCATTTTTCTCACAAGGTTTAAACTCAACACATGCTCTTAGGCAAGAATTGTTGGACCTGGGGAGAAATGTGTTAAAGCCTAGAATGCCATTTCTGTAGCTCCATACATACATTTTCGTGACCATAAGGCACAGCCCTAACTCCCATTTCAGTGCTGGCAGTGAGGATTATTTGCTGTAGGTGAGCACACACATCTGGGCCATGTGTGTGCATCCATGTGAGAAGCACATTTGTGGCCAGCTGAAACTGATCTCAGTCAGAGCAACCAATTTTAAACTCAGTTCTCCTAAATTTGCTGTCACTTCTGTGAACCAGGCAGGACCAGAACGGTGCATTAAGTGCTCTGAGTTTCCAGAATCAAATCTTAGGCCAGCAGAGGCACTCCTAGGAATTAACTGGGCTGTATTTCTCTTTGTCTCAGGTGACGGACTCTTGCAAGGAAGGTTTTACATCAAGACAGACACTGCTTTCCTTTAAAGAATCTCTATATTTTGGCAATGCTTGAGAACATATTTTGGATCAAGCCAAGACACAAAAAAGCCAGTTGTTTATTTTGCAGTTTAACATGGCCTTAATCTATTTTCTACTTGCAAACATTCACCATTTCTGGTCAACCTCACATCTAAAAATAACTTTGCTTTAATTCTGTTAGAGTGAATTCAGTCTCTGATTAATCTATTAGCGATATTATTAATATAACTTTGATTTATGAGATATAAATACATCTGTTATATATCAGTCAGTAAATTTATCTAACAGAAGTTATCTTGCAGAGGAAATGTGCCTTTCCCCAAGGAGCACTCGTGCACAGTCACAGTAGTTGTTACATTTAGGAAACAAATCTGTCTGTGACTTGCCATTTCCTTCCTGCATCAGTCTGGTTTATTAGGGATTAGAAAAGGTCCTGTGTGCCACGGCACACACACATGGCAAGAACCTGCCCTGCACAGAGCCCACAGCACCCCAGATCTGCTAAAGGAGACACCTGGGGAAAGCTGCAGCGGGAGATTTCCCAGGGAACCATCAGAGTCTCATCATGGACAAAAACCCCAACTCGTAAATGCAAATTATTCAGAGATTTTGGAAGTGTTGCAATTGCCTGCTGCCGTTTTTGTCACCCAGGCCCAGGAAGGTTTTGCTTCATCTTGGCCAAACAGCAGATTATTATTGCAAAGAACAGATAAATGAACAATCATAGCAGGTGATGAATAGCAAAACCAGAGTTAAGAGAGCAGCTGCAGACAGGCTCCTGTCACAGGACATAATTCCAGTTCACAGAACATTTTGCCATAATCCTATTCCATTTATCAGCAGCAGTAGTCACTACATGGAAAAAACACAGATTTCCTACCTACAAGAAATGAAGGTTGTTTGCTCATTTTCATGGAACATGACACTGCAGAGAGGAATTAGTGGCACAACACACTTTGGAGAAGTGAAAATCCTACTACACAAAACCCAGCTCCTGTGACACAAAAACATTCATACAAATAAGTCCCTGATGATCTGTTACCACGTACAATCATAATTTATAGAACATGAGAACAGAAAAAAACTCAGAAAACCTCCTTCTACTTAAACTCAATCTCTATTTTTCAAGCTGCTCGCATGACTCCAGATTACCATAACCAAACAGGAGCTTAAAAATCATATACCTAAAAAAAAAAATAGCTAAAACTCTTTAATTTCACACCTCTGTTTTACCAAATAGTTCCACAAAAGATCTTGGCAGAGCACATACAGAAGTACTCACCTATTTGTGTTTTATTCCTTCCCAAATGTCCTTAGGCTGAAATGGCAGCAGTTCCTTCTAAGTGAGGGTGTTTGTGAACTGACTCTGTTCTGGCCACTTAAACAGCCCCTGAAATCCCTGATTTTGGGAGGACCAGAGACATGCTTTTCCTTGCCACGGGAGTTTCTACAATCAGTTTTTAGGCAGCCAACCCAGCCTCCAGGAACTCCAACCTTTCCCCCTGCTCAGTGAACTCCCTGAAGCAGGCAGGAGAATTTACAGCTGGGAGGTGCCAGGAGAAGGGGAACCCAACACTGGAACACAGCACGGCTTCTGGGGTAGCTCGAGTTTCAGCAGGGGAAGCCCAGCCAGCAACCTCTGCACTGATTGTCACAAACAGAACACGGTATGTGAGGAGATGGAAAGGAAGGAACACCAAGGAGCTCTCCAGTTTGCATTACAACTCAGCACCATTTTCTTCTCATGATTTTTTCCTTAGTGTTTGATTTCTTTTCTGATGACAGAGTAATGCACACTGACACCTTCTCATTTCCACATCATCAGAAGTTCTATAAAGGCTCACACTGAAATCTCACTGCAATAATCACAGAGGAATCAAATTAACATCCTAATGAATTCTCCATGGACTTATGCCCTTCTGTGTTTTCCCCATTCTAATCTCCTGCAATAATGGCACCTTAACTGGGTCCCCACAGATTCCTACCAAAATTATTATGAACCAGTTCACGTGACAGCTACACTGCATTTATCTGAGCAGAGATTAAGAGGCATTGGAAAAGAAGAGATTCTAAAAAGGAACTGCTAGATACAGTTATAATATCTGCTTTGCTGTTCTGGGGTTTCTTTTTCCCACACTATTCCCAAAGAAGTCGGTCTGAGCAAAGCGACCTGGAAGCCCCCTCCAAAATTCTTATTAGAAAATATTCATCTGGAAAACTGTCAAGCCCTGCAGCACAAAAGCATGTGCCAGAACTGCTGCAGAGAGAAGACACTGCATTTCCTGGCCACACAGGGTTCTCACAGCCAGTGGCATTATTTGTGAAGAAATGCAAACTCTTCGACCTCGCCAGCCCATTTCTGTGGTCACGGGGGCTGCTCAAGCACCACTGGATTGTAAAGAGCATTGCACTCAAAGTATTCAAAGTTTAAAAAAAACTCTGCTGATATAAGGCTGAAAAAAGTCTTGTTTTAATGATAACACCTGAAAATGTCCTACTTCATGGGATAAATCTGTGGAACTCTCCTGCCCGGAAACTCCTAAGCCACAACACACCAAATCCTACAGAACACGAATGCAACAGCAAATCCCCAAATGTGCTGATGCTTTTTGGCCCTAAGTGTTATTTGTAGAGACATTCTTCACATAAATATTTAATTTTACTGTCTATACACACAGCTTTTAGCATACTGATTGTCTTAATGTCAGCTCAGGCCTCTAGGTGCTTTGCAATGCGAGCCACAGATGCAGTGAAAGCTGGAAAAATATTTATTATGAATAATTTGTGGCAAGTTTTACAATTTGTTTTGAAACCAACTGTTCCCAAAGACTCACAATTCAGAACTGTTTGACAAACAGTGAAATAATATCAGTGAATAAGTCCCTGGACATTATTTCAGTGTTGGCTGAGACCAGCACCAGTTTGGAGAGTGGTTGGGGCAGAGGACAGGAGGTAAGGAAAACAATTCTTCCTGCTTTTGGTGCAGGAGATATTTCAAAGTGATCTTCCCTTTCTTTACTCTGTTTCCTTGAAAAAAGAAAAAAAATTCCTTTCTTCTCTCTTCTTTCTGTTTAGTAAAAAGCAAGCTAAATTCAGGGCAAGGGTTAGAAGGAGTTAAGGGTTCATTCACCTTTAACTTAATGAGTGAAGATGCTTAATTATTACAGGTAACACAGCTCTTGGCCTAAACTTATTTCTGCTTTCTGTTGCCATATTTTAGTAGAAATTCTTTAAGATAACATTAAAAATACCTTGGTGCCTCTTGCTCCTCAAACACAAAATCCAATCTCTGTGTCCACAGCAGCTCTTTTTGTGCAGCTATAATTATGCAACTGGGATGGCACCAACACAATTTTATCAGTTTAGCTGAAGGGTAGACAAAGAAAATCATAGAACACAGATAGAAAGGCTCTGCTGTGGTTTGAGTATTTTGCTTGTTTTCAATATATATTTGTAATTTCTTTTGGGTTACAGGTTTAAAGGAAATGTGAGAGCACCACTGTCCACAGGCTTGCTGGGGTGTAAAACTTGCCTCTGTGAGATTTGTTGCTGTATCACAGGAACTGAGCTCTGCTGAAACGTCAGCAATATTGCCATGATTAATAAAATGTCTGAATTCAATCAGATTTGCAACTGGAAAAGGCAGAACTGTTTCCAGCCTTGGAACATTCACTGTGCTATCACTGCTGCTAATGCTGCTAAGTCCCATTTATAAAACAAAATTTGTTTGTTTCTTTAATGAACATATGGGAATTTAATTATAACAAAGCTGATGCACACAAAAATTTTCAAAGAGCATTACATATACAGTAGGAAATATACTCAGTTTCAGTTCCCCAGTTCTGCATACAGTGACATCAGATGAATTTGTATTCCATTTCTAAACTGAGACATATGCATCACAATTTCTTGTAATCAAGATATATAAAGGTTACAGCCATCTGCTTCTCAGACTGCCTTGCTAAGTTACAAGACAAACCCAAGTTTCGAATTTTCATTGCATTTAAAGGGCTGATTTATTGATATTTGGAAAAAAAAATAATAACCCACCCCAAAAACAACAAAGGTCAAATCAATAGGTAAGAACAGCTATAATGGTGTTTGTGGTAAAGTGAACACAGGACTGATAAGGTTGTAAAGTTCAGTACTTGAATATTCTCGTTACACTTGTATTCCTGGGAAAGCTTTTTCCTGCTGTGGAATTGGCTCAGCACTGCTCTTAACCTCACTAAGACCCAATTCAAGAAAACAAAGCAAAGCAAGTCCGCAGCAAAAGCACAGAAAAAGAACTATTAAAAAAAGAACTATTAAAATGAACCCCCTTCTCTGAAGAACCAGTTAAAAGGAGAGCAAACTGATGTAAATCATTAACTGGGGTCATGCAGAATCAGCTCTCTCGTTAAAAAGTGGCAATTAAGAAAACAGAAAATGCCACATGAAAGGCAACCTGCGTTCCTCCCTTTGCAAAGTGCTCCCATGATATACTTTTTAAAGAATAATTACATAATTGGCCCATATGCTGCATGGAATACAATTGGATCTTGATTTTGCCTCTGATTCCTGATTGCTGCCACACTTAACGCTGGCAGCTCAGTGATTGAAATGTTCCTCAGACAGACAGAACACAAATGTGTACTTCTCTGAGTAACACATTTTGTTGCTAATTATTTGCCTTATGTCAGTTGATAATTTAGGATATACAGAGGACACATTTCCCAATTAATCTCTCAGAGCCCTGAAGCGTGATTTTCTCTTGTATATAACAGCTGGCATTTTCAACCACAGAAACCTAAAGCAGGAATGCAAAATCCCTCCAAGATACCTTGAAAAGAGTAATACTGAACATTGAAACTCCCGTTACTAAACCCAAATCACTTCCAGCCCAAATAACGCAATTTTAGATTAATGAAAGGGATGGACCAACAAGGAATGAGCACTCCCTTCTCAAGAGCAGTGGAATTTGTGCTTTGAGAGAATCACATCACTGATGCTGAAGTGTTTTACAAACCTGAACGGTTTCCAGCTACAACAGGCATAATATCCATGATGGCCAGAAATAAGATTTTTAAAGCGCTAAGTAGTCACACCTCTAAAAAGTGGGTACTTTTGTTATTTGCTGCTAAAACTGGTGAAGAGGGATGAGAAAAACTATGGGGTGTGAACAGGATTTATGCAGCTTTCTCTAAGCAAAACTCAGCCAATTTCCTTGTCTGTAAGCAGTCATTTTTGCTACATCTAGCCAGGTTTTACCTCTAAGTGTCAATTTGACGTAGCCAATCTGAAAATGGATTTTATCAGCTTCATAATAGAATTTCTAGTCGGGGCAGAAGGGTGTACACACATTTTCACTTCCTACAGATGAGTCTGAAACACTGAATTTCAGATTTTGTGTCCCTTTACTTCGGGCCAACACCATGATTCTGAGTTTTCTACGTCTCCCCTGAGTGTATCAGACTCACAGTTCTTTTAAGGTGTCTCAGCCTTTCCTGCGGAACGTGGCCACTTTCCCAAGTAGCTCACAGTGCATGGGACAGGGATGTTGTGCCTCAGGGACAAACCAAGGCTTGTGCTCCTCGTGGGAGATGGGAAAGAGCAGATGCAGGGACAGAGGGAGCATCCAAACTCCTGCACCCGTGCCTGAGGAACCTTGGCTCATGCCATTGCAATACTGATACTCTTCCCCTTTTTACAGGTAGAAAAATAGTTGTGGGAAGACATTTGCATGGCCCTTGATTTAAAAAAAAAACAACATTTCTCTGCCTCAGTTTACACCTTAGAATCTAAATTTGATGCTCAAATACTCTACATGTGTCTCAAAGTCTTCAAAGGCAGATCCAGCCTATCGGGGTGCTGCCAACGCTGAAATTTCAGGAGACAGACAGTTTAGTTTTATCTCAGATTATTTGTTTGTTTCCCATCTCCTGTTTTAAAGACTGGCAACCTGACCTTTTTAAAAAAAAAAAAAAATTAATTTATTCTGTTGCTATGGTGACAGCTCATCGGGTCAATCAGCAACAGAAGAGGAAGGAACACCTTCCTGTAAGCAACTGCAGAAAGGCAGCATTCTGTAGGTGCAACAATTAAGAAATTGGAGTAGTTTTGAGGAGATTAATATGTACCCTCACAGTAAGAAGTCCAAATGATGTTTTACTCCCTACAACATTTATTTCTGTCATCAGAGTGCACGTGGGTAAGGAAATGCAATCATCTAAACCAAGCGTTTGGATGCACGTTCTCTCCCAGCCCTGGGGAGAGGAGACTGCTGTGGTGGAGATGGGACAGAACAGAGGAAATTTTAAATTGCTTTTGCTCCACTTCTATCTCATTTTAGTAGGTGGAATGCCTGGAACTTCAGAAAAATAGTGGGATGGGTGCTAAACTGAGCAAGCTGTGAACAGCAAGGAGAAGTCTTTCCATGAATGGCCCCATTGATGAAGAGCTCCAGAGCAAGCCTGAATTGGAAACCCCATTTCCCCCAGAAATGGGCCAGGCCCAGCAAGGGCAGAGCTTTGGTTTGAGCACTGTATTGCCATGGGCAGGCTGAACTCTCTCCCTCCTGCCCAACACTTCATTTCACTGCCATCCACTTTTCACTCCATTATTTTAGATCAGGGGAAGACGCAGCACCATTGAACTCGGCCAACAGCTCTCAACCCTTCAGCAGATTTTCTCCACTGGATCACTTACTTTTAGTACTCACCATTAAACGAAATCTAGCAAAATATTGAATAAAAGTTGAATACTTTTTTTTTTTTGAGACCCAAGTTTTGCACTTCTCTTATGACCTTAAGTTTCATGTGTTTTTCCTTATATTTAAGTATTTTACCATGCTTATTCTTGCAGATATCCTGAAGAAATAATCTTACTATTGTTTGCACTATTCTTTATGCTCATCCACTAATCATTTTCTTTTGCTTTATTAATTCAATTTAATTAAACTGAGTTACAATATCATTACTCTAACAATTTCTGAAACATTTCAAATTTCTCTGTCAAATGATTCCTTATATATTACATGGATACTTAAAATAGTTAAAATCTTAATGCATTTTAACGTTCCCTCAACATCAGCTGCTCCACAATCAAACTTTTGTTTCTTTCTTTATTCTTAACATGCCTGTTCAGATAATATTGTTATCACTAGTTCCTACATGCTCCTTTATTTATGAGACTTGTCTTTTTTACATGATTAGCTCTCAGATAGCCATGGATTGTTCCACAAATTCTCTCACTAAGCAATGCAGTATTGTCATCCAAAAATATATCTGAAATAATACAGTTATCACAATCAAAATCTCCAGAATAAAATTCCCCCACGATCAAAGTTCTGGCTCTCTTGTAGAATTTTTTCTTCTAAATCAGCAATGCATTTTGCTATCTGCTTTCCCTAACTGCCCTCCAGGGTTTAAAAACTGGATTGCTTTATTGTTCTTATCTATGAGAGCCTTCTGATGTATCAGCCAAAATACAGACTGATTTCACTGCAACTGCCCCATGCCATCTCACACCAGCATCAAAACATTCCTTTGCTTCTTCTTGTTCATCCCACACCAAATTTTATGGTTTTCAATGTTAAATTTTTGGTGATTTTTCTTCCTGGACAAGCTCTGATTTCTATTTAGCAGACTGCATTTCGTCTCTAGACAAAACGAGGTGATTTTTCTCTTCATTTTTTTCATTCACTCTAATGGGGTAAGCATTAAGGTTGGGCTGTATCTTTATTTTTCCTTCACATCTAGCCTAGAACTGTGCGCTACATTACTCACATCAGCCAGCTGTGTCCCCTCAGGACCCCTGGGTGGCTCTGATCAGCAGTGTCACCAATGTCCCTTCCCACAGGAATGCCAAATCCCTGAAACCCTGAGCCAGCAGGGTCATCTCCATCCTGTGCCACCGGGGAAGGACTCCAGGCAGAGACTGGGATGAGGATGGGGATGGGGATGAGGATGAAGGCACTGCCAGGGGCTCTGTGAAAACTGCAGCTATTGGAGCAGTGGAGGGCATGAAAGGGCCACAACTGCTCCAAGATGCACATCCAGGAACAGCAGCACTTTGATTCCACTGCATGGTGGGCACGGAATTCCTGTGCTGGAGGCTGATGGAAACAGCACAAATGGTGAAAACTCCAACTGCTGTTTCAGCTCCCAGCTCACACAAACCAGATGATCTCAGCACAGGGATTGTGCTACAGCTCCAGATGTTAAGAATTGTCTTTGCTGCTGGTTTTCATCACAAAATGTGCCCATTCAAGCCTTTTGTGGGGTGAGGAAAACCCCTGGGTGATTGAGAGCTCATCCCTCTTGCAAGCAAATGGAACTGCTGAAACGTGGGATATACAAAGGTACCAGCCCCTCGTTTGAGCCTTGTCCCCACCAAATCCTGCTCGTGATTCATTTCCACCATCAACATTAACATGCCCAGCAGAGCCAAATCCCACTGAAATATCATCCCATGTACTTTGGTTTGCTCCTGCAAAATGCTTCAGCTGTAGGGAGACAAGAACTTGTGCACCCAAGTACATTAATTTTTAAAGGGATGTCTGAGGGATGGCAGGATTTGGGCTTGGTTTATTTTTGAAAAGCAGCTGTGCTGCAAAATCCAAGACCAAAATCTTGAAGATGAATATCCAGAGAGCACAAAACTGTGTGACAGTGGAAGAAGCCAAGCAAGGACAGACGATAGAATTTTCTATTGACTCCCAGTATGAAGAATCAACTTTTTCACCTTATCTGCTGTGAAATTAATCAGATTTTCACATTATGGTAGTACAAAGAGCTACCACCTGTGTAATTTCCTGAGCTCACTGGATTTTCTTTTGTCTGGCACCTCCTGCGCTGCCCAGTGTCATTCCTGTTTTGTTCATAGGCTTTGACAGTGTGAGTACATTTTCTCTCCAGAGCAGACAGCCCCCAGCTGTAGCTTTCCACATTGTGAAGCTGACACTACACAAATCAAGATGTGCCTTAAACTTGTCCTTGAAGTGCTTCACTTCTCTCCTGACCCCTCAGCTATTCACTACAATTTTATACCAAACGAAAAGAGGGGATTCTAGCACCTTCCCAGTGTGCACAACCCACAAATAAATCAAAATAGATGAATCGACAGGAGAACGTGTACAATAATATTTAATCACACCCTCAGAATTCAGCTGTCAAAATCTTTCCCTGCAAATATTCAGGTATATAAGGCGAGTAAACATAGAAATACCAGAGATCTTGATGCAATAACTAGATATTCTTCAAAATTTTCCAACTGCATAGAGAAGCAGCAGCTAAAGAGGATTTTGTAGAAAGTTCCTTCTGTTTGAAGTTCCTTGATTCTCATTCTAGATACTTTTATTTCACCAGGCAGTAGTTGTGGAGTAGTTTTTACCATTGATCATTATCTGACACAGCAGGCTGCTGAGGAAGAAGTTAAACTAACTACAACTAATGAGCAGTAAAACTCCCCAGAGCAGGTCCAGTAGTGGGCAATGTCTAAATATTGTGGTTAAAAGTTTACAAAGCTCCAACCAGAGCCATTATCCAGGCAGTATCCCATCCAACTGATAAAAAGAGAGCATTTCACCCTGTGTCGAAATGCATATCCACTACATGAATTAATTCTGGACAGAAGAAAATAAATAATAGGAATTTTACAAAGGGTCCTCACTTTTACTTGATATACTTCTTTCCACCCATAGTAAATGTAATACCTTCCTTCTTTAGACAAAATTACAGTTTCCTGTATTAAATGAACGATTTAAGAGCAATTGAAGACACTGATGAATGTTTCCATGTACTTTCAATCTATGTGAAACTTTCTAAATTGAAGGTTATTTCCCCTTTTTTGGTACTTTTTTTCCCCCTAGTTCTTCACCATTTCATCTGTTTGTCAAATGTGTTTTGGATCTTACTATTTCCTTCCTTTCCAACGAAAATGTAATTAATTCCTGCAGGACTCAATTAAGATTTTTGAGTGCAAATCATGCTGCAGGAGTGAGACGAGGAGGGCTGGAGCAGTGCCCAGCTCGTGGTGATCTGCAGGGTCTCTGCTCCACCTCTGAGACCACAAACACCCTGCAGAGAGGAGTGGCTGCTCCAAAAGCTCAGTGCCCATCCCTCACAATGTGTCCAGGGCGATTCTTGGCTGGCTGAACACAATGGAAGTGTTCTTGTGGTGCCCCATGGCTTTTGGGGAGCTCGGTGCTGCCACGGGGGTGCCCTGTGACCTCAGGAAACTGCCCTGGGATGACCAAATTTGCCTGGAACGCTCTCAACATCAGCACAGCGAGGGCTTGGCTTGGCTTTTCCCCTTCTGGCACTCTGAGCCCAGCTGGCTGTGCTGACCAGGGAGTGTGGCAAGGCACAAATGTCCTGTGGGGGTGACAGGTACCAGCCTGAGGCGTTGACATCCTCAGGAGAACACCACAATTTCCTTTTTCAACAGCATCCTCTGGAGTTCCCACTCCTGCTTAGGCAGCTTCCTTTTCTGCCTTTTCACAGATGAGGTAATTTTAAAGATGTTTATCCAGAAACACTGGGAGGCTCCTGACATCAGGCCAGAGAGACACAACATTTGTTAATTTGCTTTTTCCTGTTGCATAGTAATGGAATTTACAGAAATCTGTCAAAATACAGAGCTAAGTAAATATGACTTTAAATATTAAATCATTAATATTACACAGATGAACATTTTGAGACTTTATAGCATCACAATATTGGAAGAGACAAGGACCATCTTCTGAGAACCAGATAATTAGCAAAAAAGAGCATGATTAAAAGTGGTCCTAAGACAATTTTTTCCTGTACATTTTAAGGAAAACAATCTTGTCAAAGAGAGCTTGGGCTTCTCAAGAGCTTGAGAAGAGTCAAATAAGGGGAATATAAGATGGAAAGACAAAAATGGAACTTTCTGAAAGCTGGGGAAAAGCCTGAATAGACTAGTCTAATCAAAGGAGATAAAATCTTACAGACCAGAGTAGAAATATTTGAGAACTAGATCCAAGATGAAATCCTCAGGCTACATGGGCTCCCATATGATCTGGGTAAGAAAGAGCTGGTTAATTTTCTTGAAAATTGGATTGCAAAAGTTTAACAGCTTGCAGTTGAAGATGACCCACTTTGCGTTGAAAAGGCAGACAAAAAACTTTAAAATGATAAAAGAAGGGGAAAAAAGAGAAAAAGAAAGAAATCCTGAGTAGGAGGCAGGAGGATGCTTGGCCTCTCAGATCAGAGATATGTGGGAAGGATCCTCCTCAAGGCAGCCCATAAGGACAGTCACCTAATCTAATATACTTCATATTTCCTTTCATTTGCCTTTATTTCTTGTTCTTTCTGTCTCACAACAGCAAAGATTCAAAGCAGCCCTGCCAAAGAAAAGTGAGGGGACATTTCCACTTGTGGCTCACAGGAAATTAGATTTCCATCTGATTCCCAGACAAGATTGGGAGGTGCAGGACATGCAGTTCTGTGGCAGAAAATGCACTCCTGCCACAGCATTTCCTGTGCTTCCAAAGACATCCAGAGTTCTGCAGCTCTGCAAGGTTCCCAGCAGAACACATAGTATTCATGAGACTTCACAACTGTGGTTTAAATCTCTTTTAGGAAAATACCTCATTGACTAAAAAATTCCCAGTCAGCTCCAGGTTTGGCTCTTCACCACTGAAAATCAAATGGTATCAAATAACAAGCAACAAACATTACATTTAGAACCTGGTAATGACCACGGGTGTCCTGATTTTTACAAACTTGCACCTGTTCAGCAGCTCTGAAGACAAAGCTGAGACATTTAGTGACCCATATGAGAACTGAAACAAGCACATCACTCTGACCTTACTTTCATCACACAGCATTCAGCAGCCAATTCATTTCTCCTCTATTTCCTTCCAAATTCAATGTCAGTCCTCCCAAATCACACAAACCTCTCAAACCTACAACCTTTCAACAGCTTTTTGAAAGAAGTTCTGCATTCAACACCTGCTGGAATAATGCAAAGAAACTTTTGGGACCGTGGCATGCTGTACTGAAGAACCACACAAATCTGCTATTATAACCTGAATTTCTGCTGCTATTAGAGAGACAGAAAGATAGAACTGCAACTTTTTATGGATAACTCTGGGAATGTCACACTTCAAGGGTTTTCCTCATATCAATTTCCTCATTCATTTCCACTTAGATAAATGAACATGGGATTATGCAACACCTCATAGCTGAACAGCTGCCTCAAAATTTTTAATTAAAAACATTCCAAACATTATGAGTTTCCAAACTCTCCAAACCCAGTTTTTTTTATAGTTCTACCTGTAGTTTGTTGATGTGCTCTAGGTGCCATTCTCAATTGTTATTTGTAGATCATTTTTCCCCCCACGTACCACATGATTCCATTTCTTCAGAGATGGATTGACACTGTCAATTTAAACCACCTTTTATCCCCTGTATTCCATTTTAAGATATGTAATTGACCTACAGTTGGAATAGTCATTGCCCAGATTTCTTTGAAAGCCCTATATAAACATACAGTCTGATTTACCACACGGAGATTCTTATTTAAATGAAACATGTTGTTTCTCACTGTGAATGTAATGAAGGGAAAAAGAGAAGATAATTCAGCTTGAATACATAATTAGAGAGCTACTTCAATGAATTTCGAAAAGATTCTCAGACTTCTTTTGGGCTTTTTTTTTTTTTTTTGTTTTGTTTCTTTTTAAATACTTTTAAAGACTTTTGAAATGGTTAGTTGGAGAACATTGGCCTGCATTGAAAAATATGAAGTGGAATGCATAAACTAAGGAAGACAGCATTTGTGATAACTATTTGAATTTTTGTTTTTACACTGTCAAATCAAGTGTGTTTTAAAGTAGTCTCTTGTGAGTGTATGTAATGAAATAAATTCTATTTCAGCTGGTAATTTTTCAGGTGATTTGCTTGCAGCAAAACAAAATGCTCAGCTAAAAGGATAATAGAAAACCTAACGTGCTATTTCATTTTTAAGAAATGAGTATTGTTATGGTTAGAAATGAGTGATTTCTTTATTGCTGACTGAAAAAATAAGGTAGTGCCCTATTTCTGCTCAGACAATGCTGCATCAGGAACCTCTTGCAATATCACTGCCAGTGTTAAAATCCTGGGCTTTCACCCAGGTCTTTTCTTTACCTTCCAGACTGATATTCCCACTCCACAACATGCAAGAGTCCCAGCTCCATCTACAGCGTGATACAGAGAAAGAATAAAATAACTTTTAAACTGAATAAAGAATAAAATAACTTTTAAACTGCGTAGAACTTCTCAGATGCCTCAGTGCTTGAAAGTGCCACATACCCTTGGGTATGAATTTTTAATCCAGTTCACCAAGATCTCGCCACTCTTCACATCTACTTTTCATGCCATGATATTTTATTTCCTAAATGTTTGACAAAGCTACTTCCTGGATAAAGTTTGGGTCAGAACTACAGGATTACATGTCTTTTTGTTTCTACCTCAGTTTCTGCTCAGATGTATTTGTATTCTGCAGTACCAACACTTTCACACTCCTTCCTGAACTCCCCTAGCAAAGTTGTTCTTCCTCCTAAACCCCCTGCACGAAATGTACTTTCAGTTCAATCACTTAAGGCAAGTTCCTTCAGTGCAAATTAAGCTATCTCTCTCTCGGGGATGATAACTTTGTCCTTTCCACAGAAACACAAAGCAATTTTGGGCTGCACACACCCAGAAGTGCTGTGAGTGCTCACAGCAGGACTGCAGCCCCAGGGGGACCTGAGCTGGGCTGGGAGGAGGGAGCAGCAGATTTGGGGCAGATGTTGGCTGCCTGTCACCACCCCTGGCTGGAGCAGCAGGTTTGGGGCAGATGTTGGCTGCCTGTCACCACCCCTGGCTGGAGCAGCAGGTTTGGGGCAGATGTTGGCTGCCTGTCACCACCCCTGGCTGGAGCAGCAGGTTTGGGGCAGATGTTGGCTGCCTGTCACCACCCCTGGCTGGGGCAGCAGGTTTGGGGCAGATGTTGGCTGCCTGTCACCACCCCTGGCTGGAGCAGCAGGTTTGGGGCAGATGTTGGCTGCCTGTCACCACCCCTGGCTGGGGCAGCAGGTTTGGGGCAGATGTTGGCTGCCTGTCACCACCCCTGGCTGGGGCAGCAGGTTTGGGGCAGATGTTGGCTGCCTGTCACCACCCCTGGCTGGAGCAGCAGGTTTGGGGCAGCTTTGGCCCCTTCTGCCTGCCACCATCCCTGGGTGGAGCTGGGCTGCTGGGGAGCAGCTGAGGCAGTTCCAGAGCAGCTGCTCTCCTTGTTCCTTTGCTGTGTTATCAACCAGGACACAGAGAGCTCCTAGAGCCACAACTGGAGGCACTTTTGGCTGCCCTGTGCCACTGCTTCCTGCCCATCTCCTCACCCCAGCATCAGCATCCATCCTCCCCCATGCTGGGTTTGCTTCCAGCCAACCCTGGAGCACCTTAGACATTCCTGAAGAGCACAACATAGGCACTGAAAACCCCCCCAAAAACAATGCAGCACAGAAAACCAGCACAGAATGTAAAAAGCAACAAAACCCAAGGGAGGGCCGGGGGGTCTGGGCAGCCAGCAGCAGCACAGCTGAGCAGTCCCTGGCACTCTGCACCTCTCACACACTGCCCTGGGTCACAGTGTTTCCTTTCTGGCACTGCTGGAAGGACTTTGAGCCTTGTCATTTGGACACAAAATACAGGCAGCAGTGAATACACGTGAGCATCACAAATTATCCAAAAGGAAACTTTTGAAAAATGCAAACTTTTTTTTTTTTTTTTAATTTCTGCTTATGCTCTAAGACTGCTGTGACAAACATCAGCAAGCCAGAGTCATCCACTGTCCTACAGCACACAGCACAGACAGAAGAATGTGAAAACTGCAAGTACCACACTGTCAAAAAAAAAAAAAAATCTGCAGAGAATTTAAAATGTTCTTTTCTCATGAAAATAAAATCACATTACAGTTTCACAAGAAGAATCTAGAGCCTTCTAAGCAGTGGAGCAATCAGCAGAAAGTGAATCCAAATCAGCAAAATAAGATCATTAAGATCAATTTATATCCTTCAAGTCTTACCTTGTCTTCCTAGATCTTGATTATGAAGCTCCATCAGTGCCCTTTATACCTACATGGGAAGAGAAGGGAGAGCAATGCTTAGTACACAAAAACTATTGCAAGTGATAAATAAGAGCTGTCAGCAGGAGTTTAATTTCAATTTAGCAGTTAAACATTTCAATTCTCTATCAGCAATACAGCTAAAATTTAACTCTAATGGGAAACTTATTTTTCTAACTTTATGGCATAGAAGAAAAATGTGTTAAAAATGTGTTAACTCATTCTGTTGTCATAAAACTTCTGCTATTATAACAATTTTGGATTTCTTATATTTTCAAGATTTCAAAGTTGTTTTTTTTTTTTTCCCCAAACAGAAAGGAATGACTCTTGTGCCTTTTGGCACCAAAGTATTTGAGATTCTACTTCAAATCAGAAAATGCTGTTTGTTAGGACAATGCAGAAAATGTCAAGACAAAATTACCCAACAGAGTACTTTGTATCTTGGGCAGTCATTTGTGTTCAGGCAAAAGGAACTCTTTTCCTATCATGACAAGAGGAACCAACTTCCAACAAATATCATTATTAGGCACAATTTGCATCCACTTTGCAAACTGAAGAATCCACACTACTTCACAGGGAGTCAATGCACTAAGATACAAAATTAAGCACAATGAATAGTTATCCTACTGGAAAACATGGTTAAGCCAATCAGCGCCATCAAAATGTAACAATTTCCACATCTCTGGAAAGCTTTCTCCTTTGTCTACAAACATTCCACTGCTGCACCAACAATAAACACAAACTCCTTCTGCAATTTCTATTCATGCTACTCAATTAAAATCCATTTGAAAACATCTATCTATCAATTCAGCAGATTAGTCAAGCAAAAACATTAAAAAAAAAAAGGAGAAGTGGTGAAATCCCGAGTTCAATAATTACAGACACAACTCACTTTATTTTGACCAATCAGCTCTTAATTGTTTAGCCTGGCAAGACTAAAGTCAATTAGTACTTCTTTAATAGACTAATCCTTCTGCTTTTAATTGTCATATCAATAATACTGGCATATCCCTAAAGAAATGTCAATAGTTATTACATCAACTAATTAAAATCTGACTTAAAAGGTAACTCTCTGAAGGTTCTGTTCAGAAATTGCAAGTTCTTAGACCTAAAAGAGCTCTTCATGGGATGGGGTGGGGGAGGCTGATTTTCTTCTGCGAATCCACCAAAAACTTGTGGCTCCTCTTACTATTAGAAGTGACTTTTTGATTGGCACAATGAGAAGAACAGTAAAACAGATGGGTCTCCTGTGAAGTTGCACACGATTCCCACTGGATAATATAAAATGCTGACAGATAACAAAGGAGTTCCACACTTGTTATTCACTGCAGATTAAAATTTAAACATCGT
Organism: Anomalospiza imberbis; assembly: GCF_031753505.1. Classification (NCBI taxonomy): domain Eukaryota; kingdom Metazoa; phylum Chordata; class Aves; order Passeriformes; family Viduidae; genus Anomalospiza; species Anomalospiza imberbis. The sequence continues at coordinate 1,400,256 of NC_089694.1, forward strand.
CTGAGTGAGCCAAGGATTTAAACCAATTTTCCTAGCACGGAATTATAAAATAAAATAACCTGAGATGGGAAATGACTGTTTGAGGATACAGGTCTACTAATGACTCCAGGAAAAAAAAAAATCCTTATTTTCCATAATGAGAGCAGGAACACTACGAGGATGTTTTACACTCTTCTGCTGGTGCTGAATTTGAGAAGCTGTTGCAGGAGTGCTGCTCTTAAGGCAGTCTGGAGTTGTGTGCAGCAGCACAATGTGTGCTACCTGCTGAAGAGGGCCCTCAAAGCAGACACAGAGAAAGATCAAACATTCCGTGAGCCCTGTCAGACACTTTAGAATGATGCTAGTGAACAAATTGGTTTATGGATTAAAAAAAAAGCCCCGAAATAGAGGACAGGATAGAGTTTGATATCTGAGCCTCAGCCAAAATTGCTGCTAATTTTTCTGTTTTACTAGCAGATGGTTAAAAAACAATAATAGTAAAAAAAATCTAGGAAATCTAAACTCTGAAACCCTAAGATTTATGGTTGCACTCAATCTTTACAGTAAAACTGAAAAGCAAAAAAACCTTTGTTTCCAAAGGGAGGGGTAACAAACCAATCAGAGAATTAGTAAGTTTAAATGAATGTACAATAGAGAAAAAGTGGGAGGGGACAAAGAGCAGCAGTCATTGACAGGAGGAACAATTCTGGAGATGGATGATCAGTGATGCTTTTGGAAGCACAGTAGTTTGTGGAGATTATAGGAAAGTCTGAAGTGCCTGAGCTAAAGAACCCTGTATTTCAAGCTGAACAGCATGAAAAGCTGAGAACCTTCTCCAACTGTAAGTACACTCCAAAAATATACAATACTTCCACAGGTCAATTTATAAATAAATTCTATGGATAACTGTAACATGAGCTCATATATAGATTTATTCATGGTGCACTCACAGCAAACACACCTCAAGCTGCAATTCCAGCCTGATCAGTATCTAAGGAAACTTCTGCCCAGGATTTCCAACACAGAATTGACCCTGATGAGTTTCATAAAGAAGACTCTAAATACACAGGAGAAAAGAGAAATACCATTAGCATACACCTTCAAATACGTGTGTTCTACAGGGAATGACTTCATATGAAGTTTAACACAGGTATTTAACAGGAAATACAATTCTATTATATTAAGAGAGGATAATTTTGGCCTGATAAAGCCAACCAGATGAAAGTAAAGCAAAACCATCCAGAAGTTGATATGAAAGGAGAAGAAGAAGAACAAAACACATCATAAATGCCAGATTCTTCATGTTCTACAACTGCACAAAGTGTTAGATCACCCCTAAAGGTGAAGACAAGAGATGTACAAACTAACGAGCCTCAAATTTTGGCAAAGAGAACTGCTGGGAATAGAATCTGTCTCTCCCTAGTCCTTCAGCTTCAGGGATATAAATCTCTAACAATTTTAACAGGGTTTTTTCTAAATAATGTTGTGGGTGTTACGATTTCCAGTATATATATATATATGTATATGTATATATATATATGAATTCACACACATGCACACACACTTGACTGGTAAGTCTGGTTGGGTGTTTTACCATAACAATAAATGGGAAGAGAAGCAACATTTGTGCTGTCTAAGAAAAAAATAACTTCAGTGCTTCTCCATACAAAATCCACCCATTTCCTTCCTGCACTCCACCACATTGTTTTCATGGTTAGAAGAGCTAAAAAGCCAGCCTAAAAATATTACATTATTGCAGCCCTGGAACAGATTGCTTAGGGAAGGTGTGAAGTTACTATCATTAGAGATCTTTCAGTATGATTTTTGCCAGCATCTATTTGTGCTTTGATTCCATCTTGCATAAGGAGAGGGCCCAGGAGCCTCCTGAGGTCCCTCCCTCTCTGCAGCTCCGCTTTTTCCCTTCGTGCCGTGCAATGCAGAAGAGAAGTCAGAGGAAGTGCAATGGGATTTTTATTCATAGCAAATAATACTTATGAAAATAGAATGCAGGAGGCCCATCTATCACCTCTGTGATTTGACTACTAAACCACAATACTTCAAAGCACATAATCTCTTCCCTCATGACCCAGTAATGCGTTCAGGAAAAACTGTGAGAGCCAGAGATTTATTCCACTTCCAAGCTGTGTAGTTTGTTGTACGAACCAGCCAAAGCACAATATATATTAGAATTAAACCCTGTCCACCTCTTCAGAAACGACTCCAGGAAATTCATATCAAATCTGTCTGCTGCAGTTAGTTTTTGTGACAGAACCATTACAGAGAAATAAAGTGTCACTGGTGAAAGGAATGTCAAGCTGCTTTGAATTGGCTAAACAGCATCTGATGTCCTCAAGGATTAGAGTGCATTCTGACCCTGCCCTGCCAATCTGTTTAGCTTCTGACGCTTCACCATATGGGGTCAGAGCAGGGATTTCTCCTGCAATGCTAAGTGACCTAGAAAAGCCCCTGGCGTTTGCAGGGCAAACGCTCGTGAGCGTCGCGAAGGCTTCGGCACGCAGCAAAAGCCTCGGACAGATGTGTCTGCATGGAGCCTCCCCACACTGCTAAATGTGACTGCCCTCAGCCCTCAGCGGCCAGGAAAACCAAACACCCACTAGGGTGCGTTTCACGTGCACATGGCACTTCTTGCAACAAACCTCCATCAGGAAATGCACAGGTCCTGACATCACAGGAAATGCACACCACATTCCTGACATCACAGGAAATGCACAAAATGTGTCTGATATCACAGGAAATGCACACAACTTTCCTGACATCACAGGAAATGCACAAAATGTGTCTGATATCACAGGAAATGCACACCACGTTCCTGACATCACAGGAAATGCACAAAATGTGTCTGATATCACAGGAAATGCACACCACGTTCCTGACATCACAGGAAATGCACAAAATGTGTCTGATATCACAGGAAATGCACACAACGTTTCTGATATCACAGGAAATGCACACAATATATCTGATATCACAGGAAATGCACACCAAATTTCTGACATCACAGGAAATGCACGCAACGTTCCTGACATCACAGGAATGCACACCAAATTTCTGATATCACAGGAGATGCACACAAAATTTCTGACATCACAGGAAATGCACACAACATTCCTGACATCACCTTGAGACTCGGACAGGGTCATTTTTCACTGATCATGGCATTTCATGGAAACCATCATGGCTTGCTAGGCTAACAGTGCTCCTGGGGAAAATGAAGAAGAGGTGATAAAAATGAAGAACTCCTGTCCAAGCTTGAGAAGAGCATTCTGAGCAAATAGCACACTGAAGTGGTCAGTGGAAGTAGAGAAAAGTACCTTCTTCTGATGTGTTTTAGCCAAGCAAACAGCAAGGTACATATTCCAAGTCATTCCAAGTCAATAAATTATTGTTTGTTTGTTGTTTTTTTTTTTCCAAATTCTGCTATTACATTACAAAATTTGTATCTCTGAAGACAGGAAAAAAAAAAAAAAGTATGCTAAACTGAGCAAAGGAGATACAAAGTTTTAAGTTTGCCAAATGAGTAAATGCAAGGAAACTGGAACAATGTAGGAGCAAAGATGATCTCAATAAAGATGTATAAATGCATTCTTTAAAGTTTCAAAACTTGTGGTTTCACTGGGAGTACCAATCTAAAAATATCCAGGGCTGCAGAACCATACATAAACAATGAACAGAAGGAGCTTTGAAAGCTGGAAGGTTTTATCAAGATTTTATTTCCCTTTTTTCATAAGATAAATTGGTCTGTGCTCATGACTAACGTTCATAAATGCACAGTTTAAATCAAGAGAAATAACACCATCAAACATTCCATTCCTTACCAACAAATGACAATGTTACTGCAACAAAACACCACCAAACTCCACATAAAAAACTCTCTTCTGGATGAGAAGAGAGTTCTTCTGTTGTGCTTTAATTTCTAACATTAGCATGGGAGCCATAGAAAATGGGGAAGCAGAGAAGAGGGATGGGAGGAGAGAAGCAATGAAGGGGAATTGGTGGCAGATCAAGAGGTTAAACATCTCCAGGAGTTCTCTCCCACTGCAGCACGCTGGAACACCTCAAATTAGCAGAAATGGCTCAAAAGGATGCAAAGGGGTCAGGACCACACATCCAAGAAGGTGATATTGGAGCGTCCACAGCCCTGTCAGAGGGAGCAGTGCCACGTGATGACGTGGCTGTGATTTGATTTCACAGACACTCGTGGGCGAGCGCTGAGCCCCCAGGGGATGGGAGCACTGCCTGTGCTGGGGCAGTAATCGTAATAACTGCAATTGTGATTGCAGCTGGGAGTGCCTGGCCCCCACTCACCAAAGGGCTGCCAAACAAAACCCAGCGAGGGCTCCTCGCGTGGGAAAAGCTGCGCCAGGTGAGTGAGACACTTCAGCAGGGAAAGACATTCTCAGCACCCATTACAACGCTGCCTATTATGCCTCTTTCTAAGAAATAATCACATGCTTCTCTTACATTCCTCGCTTTTACATTTTCCCTGCCCCTCCTACATCAAAAGTATAATAAAATTGCATTTATTTCCCCATTTACAAAGTTGCTCTTCTGCACATTCAATGAGCCCTCACCATTCTTTATCATCCATGAGTTTCCTTCCCCATCTTTTCTTTTTGTTTTGCTTAAGAGAAAGGTTGACTAGAAAACAATTCAATGTGATGAGAAACAAAGAGCTGGATAGCTTAGAAATGTTTTGCAAAAACATCTTGCAGCCCACACAAGCAGACTGTAAATCTTGCAGATAAGGCTCTCACCTACGTTATGGCAGACTCATGTTGGTGTCACTGCTGTCCCTAATAAACACACCAGGAATGGGAGAACTGCCCCCATGACCTATTTAGCTCCCTGGCTGCTCACTGACCAAGTCACATTTTTGATGTCTTCACCTGTAAGACAACAAGCTGCAGCTCAGCAGACTAAATATTCCTAAATATTTCTGTATCCAGGTATATTTCTGTATACCTTCCTAAATATTTCTGTATCCAGCAGACTGTAGGACTGTATGGGTTTATTTTTCTTCCAAGAATTAGTACAGTTCTCTCTGAATGTGTGAAACCTCTTCAAATCCAGACCCTCCTATGGCAAGGGGTCCCAAAACTTATACTAAAAAGACCCTTCTCCAGTATTTCCAGTGGAGGGCTAAATATCTGGCCAGGCTGTGTGAGCTACCCTTGGTGTGCCTGAAGACTGAAGCTAAAGAGCTCTCATTCCCTTTAGGAGGCATCCCACTTCTTGTAATTACTGACACTTTCCCTAGGGCCCAGCATGAGATCTGGTCCAGTGATTAAAGCACTTAACAAGGCCTAGAAGAACCTAATAACTGCCATTTTTCCAACAGAAAATATATTTTGCCGAACAATTCACATGGAGATGCTGGGACAGAGCAATGACCTTGTCCTCATCTTGAAGGAAATTCCACCTTTAAAGTCCATCTCCTTTAGAAGCTGCAAGGTGTCCTCAGTGATGGGAATGCAAAGACACACCACGGAGAGCAGGATGTTCCTGCACAGCCATTTCTCAATCCTCAAACACACTGGCTAATCACTGCGCTGAACCAACACACCTCTGGATATTGTGCAGTAGGTGCACCAAAGAATGACAAATCACCACAGACTCCTGGGTTGTTTGGTTCCTTTGAGCCATGGCCAGGCTGCTCACACAATGCTTGAGCTGTTTGCTCAGCAGTTGACCCCTCTTTGAGACAGGAGTAATCTAATACAATTCAGAGTTTACTGCTTAGGGACGGGATCAAACCAGGGATATCAAAGTCCTGTGCAGGCTGGAGCTTTCAGGGTGGTATCAACAATTGATAAAGGGAGACCTGCAGCCTTTAGGGTCACTTGGTGCAGAGCAGATGAGAAAGGCACTCACAATACTATCACAAAACCTCTCTGGCTCCATTTTCCTGTTGACTCCAAGTTCAGGAGTGTTCAGTATCTACCCCTCATTCATTTAACAATGATGAACAGGAAAATTTAAGTTCAGGACGATTATAGACCAAAATAGATATAGACCAAAATCCACAGTTTTTGTAAATCTAATTTCTTTAGCCCCATAATTCCAGAAAAAATATCATCAAGCACAAGTGGCATCTTAAACAGCAATACTGACTGAGAGTACAGACAAACAAGTCAGCACCTATTACACAGACAGGAGCTCAAACTGGTTGGAGCTTTGACAAAAATCCGTCTAGACCTTTTCTTGAAAACAAGCACATCTAAAAAGATCAGAACAGCTTTTAAGCTCAAATGCCAGTTTTTTTGAAAATATGCAAGAGAACAAATAATTTTTGGTATGGGGAGAATTAAAAACAACTGAGAGATCAGAAATAAAGGAGATTTGTAAACAACTGCCTTCCTTGCAGGGTTTTCCCTTATTCCCAGGCTTGCTCTCAATCAAGCTGCTCTTCAGGGCTTCCAGAGTTGCAGAATTATCACATGCTGTGGTGTATCTCTAGGAGAAATGTTTCATGTGCTCCATCAGCAGTCACAGCCCCTGCACTGGAGGTCTCCTGCACTATTTTATTCCTCAGACTGCACAACAGGAGTTTATTTCCTCTTGACTCTGTTCACAAGAAGGAGCAACCTTGTGCCCCATGGCTTCATCCCCCCCTACACCAGGACAAGGAAAAGAGGGGATTCTTCTCTGCCCAGCCACAGCCTTTTCAGGAATGCTGCAACATGCAAAGGAACAAAACAGGCTCTGGCTGTAATAATTGCACCATGTATCTCTTCCTACAGTAATTCTGCTGGCAAGTTTCTACAGAAAAATAAGATCACAGGATTACAGGATTTGGTTCTGAAACTAACTGTTCTGGAAACTGATGCATTAGTCAGGAGAAGTTCTCAGATCAGTGGAACAGAAGGTCGGAGAGACAGCGTGCCAAAAGGCAGAACTTCAAAAAAAAAAAAAAAAAAGGAAAAAAGTTCTACTATGTAAGTAGTAGTAAAAGTCCTACTATGTAAGTAGTATCCATAACTACGTAAGTAATCCACACTTTATGATCAAAGGGCTGAGATGATGAGACAGCCAGTGGAGCAGAGACTGGAGACTGTCACCAAGCTGGGTGACATGAGGGGCTTCTTCCTTAAGGCACCCTGTCCTTGTAACCAGAGCAGGACTTTGGGTTCACTTTTGGGTTTGCCTACTTTTGCTCTATTTACTCACAGTAGAACTAGCAAGTAGTCCACCTCCACTTGTAGGTACCACAAAGCATTTAATACAGACAGAAATTGACTTAGAATCAATCACCATACTTTTCATGGGAAAAATAAAATATTTTTTCAAGCAGTAAATTTTTTCCTCAGCATTCAGATGATTTATCTTATTTTGTTTTCAGCCAGTGATTAGCTAAGATTTTTTTTCTCTAAATTCTTCTTCCATCCATCCCAGCTTCAATAAAATAGAAATTTGTGGGCATATTTTCCAGAAATATCTAGTGGAAGCTATTAAAAGAGGGGCAGATAATATTAGACTTCATTGGCAGGCTACCAGGAAGAAAAGAATTTCAGCCAGAATGTTGTTATCTCAACTGCTGTGAACAGAACTGGTCTCAAATCAAATGACCTCCACAGATGTCCCCTCCTCACTCTGAAACACTCCATTATTCCATGTAACAACAGCTGCTGATGCAGACCTGGCCTGGCCTCTGAGCTCAGGCTGACAGAGAAAAGCTCCTCGCGTCACCTCAAAACCACACTCAGAGCTCAGAACTCCGTCAAGCCCTCCTGTCAGATCTCGTCCTTCCAGGAATTCAGGAGTTTTACAAAAGGAATTCCTCTCTGGGAGGAGATGCTCCATGGGCAGGCTCTGTACTGGAGACCCTCTGCCTCCTGCCTTCCCCTGCCTCTGTGCCTCGTGCTGTGCAAACATTTCCCCGTGCTTGTTTTTCAAGTGGCGTCTTACAGTGGAGTAGATACTCCCTTGAGTGCATTTTCTTTCTTTACCATCACTCTCTTCTATACAAACAACAGATTGCTTTGCTGCTGCCCTTCAAATTTAGAGAATAAGAATCCCACACTGCAGATGCCTGGTGGTGGGGGAGGGCTGTTCTTCCACAAACTCACTGGAAAGTCAAACAACCCCAGCCTCGCTCACTGTCCCTCTCCAGAGGATGCAGACCTTGAGTTTTCCTCCTCTGAGGATGGCTCTCAGCCTGATTTACAGGATTGTTGGAATGCAAGATCATCCTAAACACTCCCGAGCTGGCCCATAACTTTTCCCTGTACCAGTCTGAATCCCAATGCAGTGATTGTGTTGGATAATTGTCTAGAAGGACTAAGGATCACTGGGGCTGAGCCTGGGGTAGGATTGGACCTTAGGAAAGGTGGGTTTTTTCTGCATGCTGGTTTTGCATAAACAATTAATCCCATAAAATAGCAGTGCAATACTGAAAGACTCAATTGTTAACAGAAGTTTCAACTATTTCACTGCCAATATATTTCTGCAAGGGTTCCTCCAAAGCACTGAGCAGGCTGCCAAAAGGAGCTGCAAATTTAACAGGAAGAGACCCTCCAGGAAGACTTTCAAATCCCCAAAAGGAGGGAATTATTTTCCTCTGGTTCTAAAACTGGTGTCTTCCTGCTTTTCATGAAGCCTTTCCTCTCCAGAAGTCAATGGCTTAGTCAATTTTCAATTTCAACGCCCTTAACAGCCATTGACTTTTTTTAAAAAAAACAAAGGCTTATTTAAACCTCTGGCTATGATTCCTCCAGCTACTAAAGCCATGGTCAGCAGCCTCCACCACAAAAATAGCTTTTCTGCCTCCTCACCCTCTAACCACTGGTGATCACAAGTCTGCAAACCCTGCTATCTTCCTTTGCCTCTCTGTTCTCGGAGAAATGTTGGGTCAGGAAGTTAAAAAATATAAGAATTTCTTTTATTTTATCCTCGGTGGTTGTGTTCCTCTGGGGTTTCAGGGACATTAGCTACGAGCTCTACTTTCACTGCAGAGAAAGGGAGAAGGCAAACATCAGAGCTGGATAAAGTGATGGAATAAAAGCCAGTAGAGTGCTTTGATGACAAAGGTTATGCAAGCGTGAAGGAACACTCTTACACTTTTCATCAGTGGGGAGGAAGGGACTTTGAAGCACAATTTAATGGCCAAAAAAAAAGCCAGGAACTGACCCAAAGTTTGGGTTTGGGTCCGAGGTGCACCAGGGACAGAACACACAATGGCACCATGAAACTCCTGGGATTACTCTGATGTGAATAAAGGAGCTGATAAAACCCCAGGCCTCTAAAAACACATAATTCTCATGCCCAAACCTCAGCCAAAGCTGAACCCTTCTCTCAGGGGAGGTGGGCTCTGCTGGGCCATTTGGATGTTCATAAGCAAGACCAGGTGCTGTACTGAAAACCAGAGTAGAAGAGTCAAGAGAAAACCAAGAGAATATTGTACGCATCAAAATAAATATCAAAAATTGACACTAAGGTATTTTTTAAACACTTAAAATTAACAAATTTGTCCTGGTGTACTGCTCCAAAGAGAAATGGAGAACGCACCAAAAAATGTAAAATAAAATTGGATCTCTTGCTATATGTATATTTTTTTTTTAATACTGGATAGGAAAGGCCTGTTTCTTGTTAAAACCAAGAATATTCAGGTCTGCTTTGCCTGGGATGTGACACCAGGCCAGGCTCACCATCTCCACGCCCTGTGGGACAGCCTGTGCCCTGCTCCTGTGTCACACGCTCAGCAGCGAGGCTGTCACCCACTGCACATAAAATCCTTTTCCCACTTAATGACCCCACCAAACAGGAGAGGAAAATATCATATGGAGACCATTACATCAACCACGATTTGCTTACTTAGCAACACTTCAGCAATTAAAAGTTTGCAGTATATGTACGGGCATATAAATAAAAATAATGGGAGAAAAAGGACTTTTAAATCACCCACAAATTTCAGTCTCTCCTCCTGTTTTCCACAACCTGATTTCTAAATATAATGTTTAAATTTCAAGACACTTTCCACAAAAAGGAAAAAGAATGGAAAAGAAAGGGGGAAAAAATGGGCAAGGCAACCAAGCAGAGGTTATTAAAGCAATTCTGGTTTCCTACATTTTTTGTTGCCTTTAAGTTTATGGTTGCAGTAGATTTTTCTGTCATGCAGAGGCCATGTTTCTAGAAATAACGGACTTCTCAAGAAAAATTGCCTTTATTCTTAAAATTCCATAAAAATCAAATGCAAATTATATCAAGTTCTCTTCCAAATTATGCCTTGAAATAATTTTGATGTATTTTAATAAATTTTTAAGTAATGTTTACTTCTGAAATGTAGCAATGGCTTATGACATTTCTTTGATCTATACTGAATTTTATCTATTTTTATTGTACTATAGAATACACCTGGTTCATATATTGACATCTTTTGATGTACTGAAGTCTTCATATAATTTTTGTTACACATCATATTTTTTTAAAAAATCCATATAGAGAATATTTATATACTGCATGCAACAGATCACAAGTAAATTCAGTCAGTTTTTCATGAATAATAGAGAACAGAATTCCGACTGGAAACAGCTGCACGCACCTACACCCAGCAGCACCCAGAGCAGCAACCTGGGCTCTGCCCCAGCAGGGACAGGCTGGCTGGGAATGCTCAGGTGGGGATCGTTCCATGGCATCCACAACCATGGAATGGGTTGGGTTGGAAAGGAGCCTAAAGCTCATCCCTGCCATGGCAGGGACACCTTCCCCATCCCAGGCTGCTCCAAGCCCCATCCAGCCTGGCCTGGGACACTGCAGGGATGCAGGGGCAGCCCCAGCTGCTCTGGGCACCTCTGCCAGGGCCTGCCCACCCTCCCAGGGAGCAATTCCTTCCCAAATCCCACCCAACCCTGCCCTCTGGCAGTCTAAGGCCACGGGACTTCAAAGCTTTGCATGCAAACAAGACACAATACACGTTCTCCCTCTCCCTTTGTCCAGTGGCATTCCCATTTCTGCTCTCCAAGAGAGAAAACCCTGAGTGGCACCAGGAGAGCTCAGAGAGCAGCAGTGACAGAGAAGCAGGGCTTTGCCATGCTCTGGCTGTGGCACACACAGGGCACACACAGCAGGTAAATCCAGCCCTTCAAAGCTGACCACTTCTCCGCAGATGGCCCTGCACCCTCACAGCATCCAGGTGAGCTGCCTGTCTCACAAAGGAAACATCTGCTGCAAAGCTTTTTGCTGGCAAAGGTGATGAAAAAGAATTCTGGGGTCACCGTGGACTCTGGTCACCCAGGGGTCACCAGGAGATGGGCTCAGGACAGCTGCAACCATCTCAGAAACAAAACAACTGCACTGGGCTGGGCTTGGAGGAATTACCAACAAGTGGCACTGGAAATAAACACCCAGGACACTGGTGGGGATGTGGGATACGAATGTCAAAGCAGCCCAAGGACAGAAAGCTGCTGTGAAGGTTCCAAGAGAGAAGGAACCAGCACTAACACATCCCACAAAGGCTGGGCACACCAGGAGTGGTGTCCCCTGCCCTGGAGCACAGCAGGGCGGGCACGGGGGGGACGGGGGACTGCCAGCCTCCCAGCTGAGCATGGCCATGGATCCCCTGGGAGAACAGACTCTGAAAGGGAGGAGTTTGTAACAGAGTGGAGAAAAGAGCAACACAGAGCTGCTAATGGGTTATTAAGCACATGCACTTACACGAAATTCTATGTACCATACGTCATATTTGCATGTCTTAAAAGAACACAATAAAGTTCTGCAGGTTTTATAATCACTTCTGTGACCTGGTCTTAGTTTCAATTGTACTACCAAAATCTGCTGCATCTCCTCCTCCCCTTTCTTGGTTAAACAATTAGTTACCATGGAAACCAATATATTTCTGGTATGGACACCAAGTCGTGACCCCAACCTTAATGTGAAATGTCTCCTCTTCCTGTCGATGGGGACAGTGGTGACCATGGGATAGACTTCAGGTGAGAGACAGCTTCACACTCTTTGTGACAACAAAGAATATTAAATTTGGATAGTGTTGTAATGCTGTGCAAATAATAGAACAAGAAAAGGACTTATTGAACTTATTTTAATGGAAATAGGCTTAGATTATATACTGAACAAGTACTTCATTCTCCTCAACTTACAGCTATTTTAGCAGACCCATCACTTTTCAAAAGGGAATCACAATCATATCCACAAAGGAGGCATCAGGTATCTCTTGGACCTCAAATGACAACAAAGCATGTGAGTGTTTAAATTTCAATTATTTTGTTGAAATTTCACCTGGCTGGTGAAAAGGAGTTTCCTGTCATTTTAGGCATCTTGTATCACCTCAGGAGACAGAGCTCTAAGCAGGAAATCAGAGCTCCTCCATCAGCTCCTCTCAGTCCAGCTGGTGGAGGGGGACAGCAGCTCCCACACCAGCACTCCCCTCGCAGGTATTCCCTGCAAGCCAAGGCTGGGTGTGGGGAGCTGCTCCAGGAGTGGCAGTGTGCAATCCCACCCCTTCATTAGAGCAGAGCTTCCTGTCATTTAAAACCCATTTCATATGCAGATGCAGCAAGAGATATCTCAGTGAGATCACTTATTGCTGCGATTATTTCGACGTGAAAAGGAATGTCAAAGTGTGAGACTGTGACTGAAAACTGACACGGCTCTAAGGCTGGAAATACTACCCTGTATTTTCAGAATTGTAACTGCATAAATACAGTACTTAATTTACTTTTTTTTTGGCAAGGGAAGGGAAAGAGAGGTAGTGATTTAGGAAGATATAAAATAATATGGAAAAAAAGAAGAATAATCACAATTTGGATGAATTTTGCATAAGATCACTTTAAATATTTACAAGCTACAATTCTGAGTAGTTTTCTCAGTCTCACCATTTCTATCTTCCAAATACTTTCTTTCAGATTAGCTGGAATTATCAGTTCATTTAGAGTGCTTTTCCTGCAACGTATGGAAATGGATCAACGGGGAAGAGCAGAAGGAAAAAGGTAGTCAACAAAAAATTTTTAAAAAGCAAAAGTAATTTCCTCAACATATTTCTTCAGAAGCTAAGAAAGTGAAATTTTCTAAAGGAGCTAAAACCAGCAGAAATTGTGTAATAACCCACAGTGATACAATCTAAATGTGTGCAAAGATTGGACATGCCAATTAAAATCTCATGAGGGATTTTTGGGTTTTTTGACACTCACCCACACCCACTTATCTCTTCCGTTTCTTTTCTGGAAGGGAGAGTCATAAGGCAGGTGGAGAACTCTACAGACAGCTGAAGCAGCCCTGCCACTGCATTTGGAAGGAGATACCTGGAAGCTGAATATGGAATGTGGCAAGAATGTGCCAACCTGCCAGCACAAGAGTAAGACAGGCAAAGGGAAACACTAATACATGGAATATCAACAGTTGGACTTCACCTTCAGCTCTAGCTAGAAATTCTCTAACACAGACTGCCAGGGGAGTTGGAAAATGTGAATTATTTTATGTTGTTACCATCCAATAATTATTCAATCACTAATTGTGCAAAATGTGTGGCTTCATGCATTAAAAGCCAATAGAAATTACCAGGAATTGTTTTGCTAAGGCAGTGGACACAGTGAGCCCTCTGACTGTCTATCCAGACAAATCCATAATTCAGGTCTCAGATCCAGGCTGGTTTTTGGGGCACTGTAGGTTACACTGGTTCTGACTCCTTCAGCAGCCAGCCAACAGCTCAGAAAGAAGATCAGATGTGTGGGCCAGCACTACATACCTGGACTGAGGATGCAAACACATGAACACCTAAATAACAGCAGCTCTTCAGCTTTTGTTCCTTAGCACAAAGTTTCCAATGCTGGGCTGAAGCCCATTTTTGCTTTTGCATCTGTCACATTTCAGGAGGGTGAAAATTCCAGCTGCTCCCTCCATCCTGCAGTTCCATCCACACAATAACTGCCCTCAGACCATGACAGGGTGAGCTGTTAATGAGACATTAACACCACAAGTGACCCCCTGCCCATGCCCTGCTGTCCTGGCAGACCTGCAGCCTAGCAGAGCAAAGATTGATAGAGACAGGACAAAAAATACCTCCAACCATTCCCCAGAAGCTGTCTCTAGCTGTTGTTAGAAGGGCATTTTAAATATTTTTGCCTCCTTTCCTCAGGAAAGACAGGTGACACAATGAAATCCAAACTGGCAGTCTGAGCACCCAGCACTGTGCTGGATGTCAGTCCTACCTGGTGACTTTGGATCCTACTGACCAATTACAACCACAATGACAAAACCACAGCAGCTCCACAGACCACTGAATTCCTGACTGGGTGGGTGCAGGGGACTGAGAATTAGCAGAGTGCTAGAGATATAATTTCAAAATTAGTGCATCTTCCCACAGCAAAGGCTTCTGGGTCAGCTCCATAGTTCTCTCCTCAACAAATCATTAACCAGAATTAATTGTGGTGCTTGTTGTCTATTTTACAGCTAGAACATGTGAAGGGTTTGAAAAGGCTGTGGAAAAAGGGGCAATTGGAGGTGGGAGGAAATGAATGAGCTTATTAACACTTCAGGAGAGCTCTGAAAATACGGAATGTGGTGCTGAAGTGGTAGGGACTGACAGAAAACCTGCAGGAAGCCCAAATCCATTAGGCACAAATCAATTTTGTAATCATCTGCCTGCCAAGCACTCCAAGATGTTTGAGAGCGAGTTTGTCCTCATAGAAGAAACCATGCTAAAAACAGTGTTTTGAAAACGCAGGTGTGGGATGGAGATGTGCTGAGAAAAGGTGCCACCATTACCTGTGCCACGCCTCGCTCTGGTTCAGAATCCATCACCTATCACCCAACACCATGCCCTGCCAGCCACCAGCAGCGTGACAGTGACCGGGTTCGATGGGCACCAGAACGATTCTTGCCCTCAGGAATTATTGCAACAAAGAGAGGAAATGTGCAGGGCTTTTGAGATGCACAGTGTTGCACAAAGAGGGAGAGGGCAGAGACAGCAGCAGAGCACCAGGCTCAGCAGTCCCTGGGATTTCAGGGGCTGAAAAGCCAATCCATGTACAAGACTGAATTCCTGAGCATTCCTTCTCCCCCCAGCCCTTGTTTCTTGCCAATCAGTTTGTATTCCACTCAGAAAGGAAATTGATTCCATGGAGGAAGGAATTCCATTGAGGAAGGAGTGACAATGACAGTAAAAATGTATTTGGGGAGACACAGCAAGAACACTTATGCTAAGTGGATTAACATCTTGTTGATCAAGTGGCTGAGTTATTTCAGAGATTCCTTCCAAAAGAGCTGGACTCTGCCTGGGCCCACTGGGGATGTCTCTCACAGCCCTGTGGGAGCTGCTGAGATTTGGAAAGGAGCAGGCTGTGGAAGGGGCAGCCCCAGGAGAGCCCTGGTGTGCTAAATGATGCTGGATGATCAGACAACAGCAGCTGAGGAAGGTGGGACAGTCCCTGGCCAGGCTGCTGCTGGCAGAAGGACCAGTGGCCAGTGACTGGCCAGGTGAGGAGTGACCCTGTGCTTGCCCTCAGCTCCCAGCAGCTGCTCCAGCTCATGAAGGAAACAAAACAGCCCATCCAGCGCTGCTTTCCACCAAAAACAAACCCCAAATCCAGGAAATGGAAAGGTGAGAATTGACCTTTCACCCTGTGCCTGGGGCTCTGCACTGTTCTCCTGCTGAATCTCTGTGCCGGAGCTCCTTCAGAGCCTCCCTCTCCATCTGGTCTGAAAATCCCTGATATTCCACAAGTGGCATTGGCACTGGAGCAGTGACACTCCCTGCAGTGGCTTCACCTCCATCCGGGGTTGAGCTGGGCTACCAGGAGCTCTGTGGGGCAAGTTCCCCGGGCAGGAATTTAGGTCAAGTGCAGAGCCACAGGCGCATTCAGGTACTTGTGTGTGAAATATTCACACGTGGATGAGGCACATATTTTGACACAAAGAGCTCCAGACACAGGCAAATATCTATGATCTGCCATCTTAAGTGGAGGAATAATAATTCCATTTCCTTTTGCACTGCAGTTTGTTTGACAGCTCCAGTCTAGGATCTACAATGCTGACACTGAACCAAACTGTCACTGACATTTCCATGTCTGAGAAATCCTGAATCTCACAGGTAAACTGTGAAAGCTGAGAAGCAGGCAGTGAAAGTGTGAGCTCAGAGCTACCGCAGCAGACAAACTCTAAAAAGTCACTTTGTATGACCTCTGCTTTCTTACAACTGGGGAGAGCTTAAAGCTGGGAAAATGGGAAGGAATGAAAATCCACAGAACTTTTTGCAGACAGAAGAAACATATGCTCTACAAAGTAAAAAAAAATTACTCATATGTGATAGACTAGATGAGCCAGACATCATTTAAAGTGAAATATACCCTTTAAATCTAGATAAAGAAGGCAAGAAATACATTTATGTTTTCATTTTTATACACTGTTGAGCAGGCAAAAAGGAACATACTGCAATTTTGAATTTGCCCAGCTGATTTTGCTTTTGTATTGGTAGGAAAGGAGAATGTATGGAGGCTTTCTTAGGGTCAAAAGAAGAACTGAGACCTACTGACCTCTGTAATTACAATTTATTGATCTAAGTGAGGTGTTTCTATCCCAGCAGCACATTTAATGCAGTTAACGTTTACACAGTCATACAGATCTCATTTAGATGACGCTCACACTCTGAACATCCTCTGTTGCTCAAAAGAGAAGGAAATAAGGCTCTTCTAGGTTAATGAACACACTAGAAAAATTTCAGCGCTTCAAAGGAGGTAACAAGTGTGGCTCAAGAACACCACAAGTCTGGAAGACAAATCCATGCCTCCCCAGCTGAGGAAAGCTGAAGGTCCTCGCACAAATCTTATCTGTAGCCACTCGTTATCACCTCATTTATACAAAATCTTCCGGACACAAACCAGCTCCCACCAAAAAGGAGGGCCAGAGATATTTACTGGAAGCATTAAGGGCTGGTGCTTCGGGAGATGGATTTTGTCAAGTCAATTAATCTGCCAAGAAAACAACATTTTCAGAAAATCACAGTGAATCGGTGACTGTTTGAAATGTGTATTTTAAGCATCCATTTCTGCATTGTCTGAAAGCGGGAAATGTGCCCAAAGGCGTCAGTTAGCGTTTCATAAAAAACCCTGACATTTTTAGTGGTTCAGGACCTTTCTCCTACGAACAGACAGACGATGCTCACAGAATAAGGAAAAGGTTCATTATTTTCCTATTAAATATAGAGATCTTAGCCGTAAACTCACAAAACAAAGTCTTACAACAAGAAAGAATTAGAAGGAGATTTCTACCTTGAATTTTTGATCTCCTGTTCTTAAAATAGGATGTTTTTTCCTAAAAGCTTTGAATAAAACCCTGACAGAGACATACCTGGTTTAAAACAGACATCAGTTCCTAAAAGTCTGTTAATTCATGGTCTCTTTGAAAGAATGAGAAATAACAAGTGCAAATTAAGACACATGACATTTCATCTGGGCCCGAGAAAATGCCTTTTTTTCTCTCTTATGTCATGTCCTTCCAGACTGGAATTCATTTAAAACCAAAACACCACTGCCATCCCTAGCTGCACTCAGTTCTTCCAAGAATTGAATATTCTTCAATAACATATGCTTCTCACTCTTCTGAAATGCACTCTGGAGGTCCAAGTTTTATCCCAAATCCGCAGGAAAATTTGGGGACGATTTTTTACTCGCATTTTGCAAGGCACATAATTGGCACTTTCATAATCTCATCCAAATAATCTGCTACCTTCTACTAGAGATTTTCTATGCAGTGTTTGTACCCGGTTGGCTTTTCATAGTACTATCACCCAACCCTGAATTTTAAAGGCAGTTTATTCATGTAAGCAGTCTTAAAATACACATTTTCCAGGGGAGAGCTGTCAGGCATGGAGGAGCTGGGTAACAAGCTAAATCAGCAGTACAAATAGGAGCAGGAGAACTACCTGCTCCAACAGTTTGAATAATTGTGTGATGGATGGAGAAAATAAGAGGCACTTTTTTCTTTAAGAAGCCATGGAAGGCATGAGAAAGAGCAAAAACTGAAATTCTCCACTGATCAGCAGAACCAGTGCAATTTCAAATCCCCATTCTGCTGTTCCTCTGTCCTTCAGCATAACCCAGAGACCATCTGTAAAACTGAGCAGAAAAATGTATAGAAAAGTTCCAGGCTCATTAAATTCCTGGCCAGGATGGACAGAAATACCTGTGTGTGAGTACTGCAGGAAGGACTTGAACTGTGACCTCCCAGGAACACTTCAGCAATTCCCAGAGGTGGAATTTACAATGTGACCCAACCTGTTATTTCAGCAGCAGCAACAAAGAACCTGAACTTGGAAACAAATACACATATTTTTCTGCTCACAAGAGAGACAGTTCAACATGCTTATGCTCAAATATATAAAATAAAAATACATAACCGTGACAAAAATACATAACTGTGATTGCAAGATCGGCCCAAGTGACTAAGATCAGTGTTTAATTTAAATTAACTCCAAGGAGTGAAGGTTCCAACAAAGGTTTGCAAAAGTTTGTGAATGCTTCCCAGAGCTGAGCATTGTGTGAAGAGCCTGTTAGGCTGCCAAGATGGAGAGCCAATTTGGATTATTAGGGGTTGATAAAGAGTGACATTTTGTGTTCAGGAAGCATCTGACAGGAGCTGCCATGCACCTTGTCACACCGCAGAGACTACAACTGCTGATAATGCTGGAAAAACCCTACTGAAACTGTTCCCAGACACATTTAAAAAAATCCACAGTAATGTCTTCAAATCAACAGAAGAACCACGTGTTAGTGGCCACAAATGTTCAGGATTTGTATATTTTATTCACAGAATAAAAAGGCAAAATAGGAACTGCTCACCTACTATGCCCTTTTCCGCTTTTCTTGGGAACATAATACTAATTTATTTTCTGGCTGTCCTAGAAACAAGCTTTGTGTCTTGAAATGACATTTGGCACTGGACAGAAATGCACACATTGAATAAACACAATTATACAAGTGATATTTGCAACTATTTCAGTTTATAGCTGGCTGTACACAAAGGACTGGTCCAGTGCTCTGAAATGTGACACCACACAGAAACCACACACGCTCTCTCAGAAAGCACAGTTTGCATTTCTGCCTCTTAATTTCATTACAGCTCAGCACAGGTGAGAATTTCCGACGTTGAACCACAAATATCTGGTTCCAAGTAATCTGTGAACCCAGCCAGAGAAGTGGAACACAGCAGGGTGGTTCTGAGTCCCAGCTCAGAGAGCTCCCCTGGCATCTCAGGCGGGTTTATTTTACCACAGGCCGCTCGTGGATCACCCTGAGAACACAGAAGTGTGGCTGAAAGAATAACTTAGAGGCTGTGACCCACCTTTCCACTGAGGAGCCTGGACACTTCAGCCTGACCAGTCCATGGGAGCAGTGACTCCAGCTCTGCCATTGACCTGAACTTCCTCAGCACACACAGACCCAAGGAGGACTCCAGTCTGCTGCAGGCAAGTAACAACATCTGTACAGGATGCACCTTGGCCAAGCTCAGCTGAAACCCAGGTTTTTATCTGGATTACAAAGCATTCACCTGATTAGGAGCACGCTGGATTCTCTCCCCTGTGTGACAAATTGACGAATTTCCATCAGCACCAAGCAAGCTTCTGAACTAAGACGCAATCTTATTGCTGCCTTTCAGGCTCTTATTGGCATTCTAGATTTATTCCTACACAAAATCTTTCTTTACTTTTAATATATAGTTTGGTATAGGCTGCTATGAGAGGCTTTTAGAGAATCCAATGAATCTTCTGCTGCAACTTCAATCAGCTCACATTAAAACATGATTGTTATAATGGCGAAAGGAATTAATATGGTAAAGTTCTGTGTACCACATTAAGCTAAAGAATATTTGGCATATGTGTATTTATAGCAGAATTACACAGACATATAAATTCCTTGCACAATGAAATGGTTGCACAATAAAATGTCTGCACGTTCAGTACACTGCTGTTCTATTCCATTTATGCAATGATTTGTAGTTTCTAAAAGTTGTTAGGCATTCTGAAAGCCAACGGGATTACAATCTATCTTAAAATTTACTGCTTTCAGTAAAGTAGCAGAGCACTCAGGCTTTGAAGTCATGGACTGCAAAGGCTGTTTATTCCACATAAAGTGTTCCAGGATATTGTAAGGATGGAGATAGAAGGGCTGCAGTAGAACAGACTGCTAAACAGCTCAAATATTAATTCATTAGCTCCCAAAGTTGTGTTCAGAGAGCATACAGAATGAAATAAAATGAGGGATTGGGGAAAAAAAGAACGAGAAAAAAGAGTACAAGAATGTGGCTAAACTGCAGAACAGCCCACTGACATTCTGAGGCTGGGAGTTACGTGAATGGAAGAGGAACGTGAACAAATGGATTTATAAAGTAGATTTCTAAATACATATCATTAAGGCTATTTCATTTCCCTGCATTTACACATGCAAAAAGAGGGTAAAGGCAAGAAGAGTTTTAAGGAGAAAACACTGGAACAAGAAAGGGAAGAAGAAAAGCAGCTTTGTAGAAGATTATTTTCCCTTCATTAACCTGCCTAAACACCATGGATTTCCTCCCCAAGTTTAATGATGACCAAAAAAGCCATGTTCTTGCTTCTACCTACTGCTTCTTCCATATATTCCTTGAATCACAAAGAGAAGAAGAGAACAAATGCATTCACACTGGTGAATGTACCCCAAACGCCCAAGACTGTAAGTCCAGAAATGCAAATACTCATTTCTAAAATAACCACGATGAGATTTCTGCTACAAGGCAGCAGAGTTACATTTCTCCACTGAGGTGGAAGCCTCCATTAAGGTTTGTGTGTGTGACTGTGAGCACTGTTTTAACACCTGAACACCTGCAGGGCTTCTCTTGCAGGGTTTGCTTTGGTTCTGCACAGGTTACATAAAAGGTTTGGCTATTACCTGCAAAGCAACCCCACAAAAGAGCGACCTTGGTGTCCTTTTGATTAGGGCAAGCTTGGAGTAATGTGCATTACAGGTGGATTTGTTTAAAGTAGTTTGTTCTTTCCTGAAAACTCCTGTGGCAAACGACCTTACACGTGGTACCCTGCCTCTCCACGGGTCCTGGGTCTGCAGGTGCAAGGGGAGACTTCAGGAGAAAGCAGAGATGCCTCCAGCCTCAGCCTGACTCCAATTCCAAAGAAACCTGAGAATGTCAGGTTTCAGCAGGCAGCTCTCATTTCTTAGCGTCCAAAACCAAAATTTACCCGAAGAAAAAGAAATCAAGATCTAGAGTGAGAGGACCTAAAACTCAAGTGATGTATTTTAGCCAGAAGAGCATTTTTTCTCTCTGAAAATGAATGATGATTAGTTCTAAATGAAGCATCGTCTTCACAGGGTGATTTTCCATACCCAGCAGCCATGAACACTAACGAGACATCCAATTGATATTAAGAATGTTGCTGGCTTCTGTAATTTGGACATCTGTGTGTCAGGAACTGAACTGACAGGCCAAATCCTACTATGTATTTCACTGAGAACACCAGGAGAAATCTCTGTGCAGACAAATGTCTGGTTGGAATCCATGATCTGGCTGGCAAACATCCCCAGACCTCTCAGGATCCAAATAATAAAATTTTAGTGCTTTGCAATGCCAACCCCCGAATCCTTTAATAAAAAGCTACTTCCCAACGTGGATTGTATACTGGAGATGTACTTCCAGGGTAACGAAATGATCCAGAATATATTATGGAGCTGAACCAACCACCCTGCACTTTCAAAGGCCGCAGCTGCACAACCAAGACCCTCAGTAAATCCCTGCCTCTGGTGATAGTGCTGGTTTTTGGTTTTTTGGTGTTTTTTTTTTTAAAGAGCTCATCTCTCCGTCAGTAGTTCCTATGCAGGTGATTCCTTTTGGCCAGAAGAAGGCCGTACAGCATGTGCTGCTGCTGTGCACACAGGAGAGCAAATGCAGGAGCAGAAGAGCAGAAGCTTTACAGGTACCAGGAGGATCTGGGATTCTGGCATGACGTGCACTGAGTTTCCTGTACTGGACACGGCAGCTACAGGAATTTTTTTTGCTCTGCCTCAAATTTCAAGATTCACCATATCAAGCCACAGACAAATTTCTTTCTCTTGCAGGAAACTGGGCCAAGTTAGAGCATCAAGGAACAGTCTGTTCACAGAATCCTCTGTATGGCACAGCACCAGCCAGAAGGAAATCTCGCTCCTGCTAGAGAGAAATTTTCTTTTTTTGCAGCGACAGAAGACCAACTCCCAACACTAAAAAGAAACCAACTTCAAGCAGGAGACTGAAAGAGAAGTGCCATCAAAAGCCAGTTTGATGGGAGAGGCTTCTGATTCCTCACTAATACACAGCTCCTCTCCAGTCAAAAGCAACACAGATGCTTAAAGCAGTTGCCCTCGTTGAAATTTGTCTGAAAGAAATAATTATTTGCCAGCATACTGTTCCTTCTTAGAAGCACACAAAGCCATGAAAAATGTTTGTATGGATGAAACATGGCAAGTTTTCAACAAGAAAAGCCAGTCTGCACCTAAAAATGCCATGTGCAGTGACAAGGACTGTGATTCCTGTGGGTATCCTGCCTAAATTCCCAGCACAGTGGCCACTTACACACCTTCTAGAAGGAGCAAGCATTAATGAATTGCTCCAGGAATATTGACACATAATTGATAAGTCAGATCTCTTCATCAAGTATTTCGTAACTGCCACAAAAATCCAAGCAAAATTGCTTATTTACCCCTTTCAAAATTATATAGAGTTATTATTGTGGTGTCTTAGGAGTGAGGGAATTTAATAAAGACCCAAAAGTTCAAGATTTGCCAGTGACTGTATCTAGACACCCAAATAATAAAGTACTTTTCAACTAGCTCCCTGGATGATCTGCACAGAAAAAGTCATGTAAAAGCTGTGTGCTCAGTTGTCCAGACCATTCTAAAATCCACACCAATTTTCACCGTAACAACAAAAAAGAAATCCAGTAAGTCTGGTTCCCTTAGCAACCGGTAAAATATTATCTATGTTATTCATATTAACATTATTTACAGTACCCTAGAACTAAGAGCTACCAATTCACAAAGAGCATGCACATTCCTCATTACACAACTTGCTAGCTTTGAAAATTCCATGATGCATTTCATTTAAGCCTAATGTTCCCACGTAGCTCTTCTCTGCTGACCCTCCATCCTGCTTTTTCATGCCAAAAGTAGTCTCCTGTTTGTTCCTGAGTGCAGCTGGCTTTCACAGCCACCACCACCCCACCCCAAAGGTGCTTGCCAAGAGTGGATCTCCTCCTGGCACTCTGGGCACGCCCTGCCCTCAGGTGTGCACTGAGAGCAGCTCATTTCAGCACACACCTGGCTGCAGGCCTTCTTTATCATCCCAGCAGGATGACAACCCTCCTCACCCCCCAGGGGTTTGTGGCACTGGCCCTGCTGTGGTTTGGGATGCAGGCACCCAGCTCAGTGGGAAGGACTTCTCCGGGGTGCTGCTGGCTCAGAGGCATCAAGAACTTGCCACCATTTCTACATTTCCCATCCGTGGCTTTAGACATCTATCACACAACTGCCACAATATTAAAAAGAATGAATTTCATTCCCTGCACAAGTTCTTTACAGCAGTGAAGAAAGTCACCTCCTCGATTTCCACAAACTTGCAGCAAAAATGTGTGAAAACCAAGACTGAGGGTGAAGCCCCACTAATAGGTTACAGGTCATTAATCAGTGTTTGCAGCTGTGTGCAGCTGAACATTTTGAGCAGGAAATGCTGGAAAGTTTTGAGTTCAGAGAGAAAACATTGATTGAAATTTCACTTAAATAAAAGTGTAATTCCCTCCCTGAACAACCAGAATATTAGATCATGTAATGTTTGCATCACTTCAGCTGCCCCACTCTTAGGTACCAGAGCAGTGATTCACTGCACAGAGGAATTTCTGCTGGACTTCTCACAATTTCAGGCATGGACATGTGAAGGAAGAACTGAAGAAAACTTTTTCCAGTGTCCAAAATTAAAAGATGCACTGAAACCTGGATGGAAGCTCAAGGGTTGAAATTAAGTTCTCCGTTTCCCTGTTTGTCTATTGCTTCCAATTCTCAATTGCACATATTTTTTGAGTGAAATGTAAAAATACAGCTTCAGCAACACGAGCCCACAACGATTATATCCCTTATTACAAACTGCACACGCATCACAAATAAAAATCAGCATCCTGATTCCATTAGTTATCAACAGGACCTTGCTACCAAAAGGGTTATAAACGCTGAACTTCAAAAGAGTGAAAAAAACATTATGTTAATAATGTGTTCTAACTGAACAATTAAAATCAGAATCAGGATGACACTAAGATCTAAACTCCCTACACAGGGAACAATTAACCAAAGCTTGAACTGGTATACTGTGAGATTCCCTTACCAAGGGTCATTTCAGATGCATAAAAGGTTTTATAAATAGGATGTTAAACTGAGGAAATTTAAAAAATAGCACAGCTCTTCAAGCATCTTTTACATGGAAAGTTCTTTTTGCCTTAATGATTAAAATTTTATTTATAACCCATTCAAGATACTTGTGTGGTTATGTCTGCTGCTTAGCTGCTCCTCACTACTGATGTTAAAAACTGTTCTCCTTGGTGCACTTTGGAGAGATGAGTTTAAAAAGACAGGAGGAGACTCAAGTGTTCAACAGCAGATATGTAGGCGTGTGCTGAAAGTGGGCCAAGACATAGCGGTGCTCTGATCAGGGGGTAAAAGTGACTTTTGGGAGGGAAAGGATGGCTTTTAATGAGTCTAACAAACCCCACGCTGACCAGGAGCAATCAATAGCCAGGACAGGGGCTTATCAGCCCCTGAACACTGGTGTGGAAAGCAGCTCCCCTCTGCTCAGCTTTTATTGCAGCTGCACGTGAAGAACTTTCCCAGAGCAGCTCCAGGAATCCAAATCACTCCACTCCCATAAAAACTCATGGGAAATCAACCATCCACTGCTCTGTGTGCTGGATGGGCACTCCAACTACAGCATCCCACAGCCAGCCTCAGCCTGTCTGGCAGCAAACTCCAGGTGGGAATGCCCAGAGAGGGCAGCAGCATCGCCCCTCAGCAGCACGAGAGCACCTTTCTTGTGAAAGGCATCACCAGGACAAACTCATCCACCGCACCAGACAGGAGCCCTGCTGCAAGTCAGGTTTCCTTATGCATTCTCTCTCCAAAAATATTATTTTCTCCTTTAACTCCATTTAAAAGGAAGAAAAAATAATCTTCCCATTCAGAGACATGTCAGAAAATGGGCAAATTACACAGTAATGTCAAGTCCCATATTTTAATAGCTCTTTGAAATACTTGTCATCTCCAGAGAGTTTTCAGTGTTTTCAACTTGTTATTTCAAAGT
Source organism: Anomalospiza imberbis (assembly GCF_031753505.1). NCBI lineage: Eukaryota > Metazoa > Chordata > Aves > Passeriformes > Viduidae > Anomalospiza > Anomalospiza imberbis. The sequence continues at coordinate 1,425,558 of NC_089694.1, forward strand.
CACTAGAAATTAAATGGTTAAGCACTTAAAAAACCCAAACAAACAAAGAAATACCTACTAAAAGCCACTCCAGAAAACAGTAAGACAAACATTCTTAAATTCTCTGAATCCGTTTGTAATGAAATGGCTTTATGAAGTGGATTTGGCTCTCATTTTTTCCTAGGCTACATAGATGCTTTTACACATAAGTGTTTTTCTGCAACCTTTATTTACTTCTCCAACAAAAATGCTGATTTCACACCTGACAGAGTGTATTTATAATAATTCAGTAAAAGAAGAACGAAAAGGGAGTCTGTTTAGTTCCTGTTCCCATTTGATTCTCTTCACTGGCACTTAGCACATCCAAACACATCCACACTGGGTTTTTTTTGTGTTCTGGCATTTTATTTTATTTTTTGCTTTGCACATTGGTTAAACACATCTCTCATCATCATCTAAATCAGGGGCATGTCAGGATCCCTGAATTCCTACAGATCATAATGCCATAAAACATGCCTCAAGGTGCACTTCAGTACAACTCTTAAGGAGGTGATAGGAAAAGCAAAGAGAGAGAGAGAAAAGGCGTGAACTTAATGTTTTTTACTGCTAATCCTAAATTAAATATAGATAGTGTTGGGAAATTGCCTGAATGTCCTCCTCTGCGCAGCCGCGCTCCTCTCTCCTTTTAAAAAATCTAAATTAAAAGAAAAACCAACCCATTGAACTCAAAAGTTTACAGAGAAAAATTCCAATCTCTCTTCCACCTACACAGAATGAACAACTGAAGGAGTAAAGCTTAAATACTCTAACTCATAAGCTTATTGTCTCTGTTTTTAAAAAAATGCTGGTTTTATTTACTGTGGGGGGCTGAAGATGGCTTGGATTTCTCTAGGTAACCTCTGCCTTGTAGCAGCTCAGCCCAGATGGATCAGCAGCAGGGTAAATAGCTGTCTGTAGTAAACAACCCCAAAATCGTGTTTCTGCTCAGACTTTTCACCCAGCCCCACCTTGTCCTCCCAGAACTCACACGTGCACTACATGAACAGCCTGGCAGATATTTCAGCTTCTGTGTTTAGCCTTGTCCTTCAAATGGAAGTTAAAGGGGCAGCTTTACAATCTGAAAAACAAGGTGCTTGAGCACTAACAGCCCTGCTGGAGCAGCCCCAGAAGGCTTGCAATAATTCTGCACATGCTTTTGTGCAGTTACTGGATATCCTTTCTGGAGAGGAACGCTTGACAAGGGACACAGCTCGTGTTTCCACTCCCTTCAGGAATTTGATTTAGGGTTTGCTGGAAAGCACAGCAAAGGCACCGTGAGTTTCTCAGCTGTGCTGTGCTTTATTCCCAGCAGCAGCCATGTGATTCTTTACCTGCTGTGGCTGTTCTGTGGCACTCTCCAGGGATCTACAGCAGAGAGGTGACAATGCACTGAGTCAAAAAGGGACAGAATATGGTAATTCTGACATAAAGGTGCACAGTTCACCTACAACAGGAGTAAAAACATTGCACATAACCACAAACTCCACCTTTTACATGCTTAGTTCCAGCCTGGCTTTAACAGGAAATTATTTACAAAATCACACGCTGGAAACAAGAGCTGGCCAAGGAACCAACTGCCCATGGGTAAGCATCCCAAAGGACAGAGCAGCCTTAAGGATGTCCAGCAAATCTAAATGAAAACCCAACACTTCACAGCTGAAATGACCACTGAACACCAAAGAATATATATATTTTTTTTCTCTGTCTAGAGAATATATTCTCTACACCAGAGAATGAGGCCGTGAGGTGGTTCAGAGTTCTCTGTGTGTCTGCCAGGTGTCAAAGGGCCAGCAGGTCACAGCAGTGCCATGGAACAGCACCAAGATCCCCCCCCTCCCCACACATTCCTCCCCTGGGGGTTCACGCATCCTGAAGCAGGGATTCATGGACGTGATGCTGCATGACCACTTATGAACAAAATCACAGGGAAATCACCAAACCAAACTGGGAATGCAGCAACCACGGGCAGGACCCAGTGAACACCCAGGGCTGTCCAAGGGACACATCAGAGCCCGCCACGCAGGAGCCAAGTGAATCACTCCTGAACCAAGTGAATCACTCCTGAATCACACATGAATCATGAATTACACTTCCAGAAGCTCTGACCTGCTGCACCGACCCTGCTCTGTGCACTCACAAACAACCTGAACCCCCCAGTTGTCTGTAGCCACATGGAATCAATGCTGTCCACCCAGAGGAGAAGACTCATAGCTGGAACATGGATTTCCTAGGACTCCTCAATCCTCTTTCTTCAAATCCAGCTGCCTTACATAACTTCAGGGAAAACAGATTGACAAAAGAGAACAGAATCCCAAAATAACCACCATGACATAGCCTTATTTTTAAACATTAACTTCTAATAACTCTGTGCACTATGGCAAACATTAATCTTGTTCTCTGAAACCTATTTTTAGGAAATATGTTTATATCCAGGCTGAAACTCAGTATAAACTTAAACATGTTGCCATTGAAAAAAAATTAATTAAGCCAAAAAATGGAGTCTCAGAAATACTGCATCAGCCTTTGTAATGAGAGTAAAGTGGTTGAAAGATTCTGCAAGCTGTATCTGATCCAGTTTGAATTTATTGGCAGAATCTTACAGTCAAGAGACTAAGCTACTTTAGAATATAGAATTAAATGGTTGGGTTTATTTAATATCCACATAATAATACTTTGAAAAGAAATCCATTATTCTATTGCCACTAGAACAAGGGAAATGTAGATTTTTCTCTACTGGCTGTCAAGGGTTTTTTTTTCTTTTTTTCTTACGTACATGTGCTGTGTGAAATTCAGCAATTTCATTTCACAGAGTGTCTTTGGCATTAGCCACAGTGTAATGTAACTGGAACTACTGAAGTTCATCTGATTTCACACCTAACCCATGCAGCCTCACAAAGTAGACATTACCTCAAGAAAAAGAAGCACAAATTGCCTAAGTTTTTCTGGAAACAAAGCTCATATTCCCTGGTGTTTCCTGATCAAGACGAGGCTGCCAATGAACCCAACATGTGTTCATGCTTTCTGATAAAATGTCCACATAGAACCATAAGGTTTTTAGGTTGTTTGAGAAATTTCTGGGTCAAGCTGTGGTTTGGAGTTTGTTTTGTTTTTCCTCAGAAAACACTGTATAATGATGGCATTGTAAAACCATATTTCATGCACAACTTCTGTCTCAATATTGTGGAAAAGCAACATTAAGACTTTCAAATGAGGAACAAGAGCTTCCATTCATCAACAAATGTGAAGAAACAGATTTGGAGGAGACTACACAGGAGTAATTACTAAAACCAGCAGCTTTGAAACCTTCACAGTTTCATCTAGAGCACCACTGCACTCTGGATTTTGTGATGCTGACCTTATGCTCCCACCAAACTGCTGCCACAAACCCCAAACTGTTCCCACCTGGTTTTCTGTTCACTTTGCAGCCCTCCCCAGCTCTAATGATACAATTCACTGTCCCTGCTCCTGAATCCTTCTGTTCTGTGCCTCACCCAGAAATGCAGATCCCAGCAGGGGCTCCATCCCTGGGCAGGATGCTGCAGAGCAGAAGGAGCACAGAAGCTGAAAGCTCATCCCAACTGGAAGAAACAATTCCTCCCTGCTCAGCTGTTCATGGTGCCTCAGCCCAGGCTCTCACCTTCAAGCTCAACAGAGAAACAGCCCTCCAATTATTCCCATTTATTTCAGGGCAAAACGCTCTGCGTAGCCTGGGATCATAAAACCAGAACTGATTTGAAGAAAACAGAGGTTATGGCAGAAAAACTGGAATCAGGCAACTCTGCACTGCTCGTATTTTGTTGATTATGGACAATTTGGCAGTGTGTTTCTAGAACACAGGAGAAGCAGGAGAATGAATTCTGTCACAGTCACCTTGGCTGCTGAAGGAGCTTCAGAAAGCAGCTTGGGGCAGAGGGGGACAAAGCCCCAAAACACACACAGCACTTTTCACTGTAAGGATGAAAGATAAGAGGATCTAGGGCTATCAGAACATATTAATATAAAGGAAAGATGTCTCTGGGGGAACTCTGCTTGAAGGATGTTCACTGCATATATCTTTAATTACAAGCTGGCATACATTTTATCCTTTAGCCACAATTTATATTCCTTTTATCACCTCTGCTGTGAAACACCAATGTGCTTTCCCACTTTCATCTAGAATCCACACCATCAGACACCCAACACTGTCATTCCATTCCTCTGCAACTCCCTGCTCCCTGAACAGTCAATCAACACCAGCAAACACACAGAGAGGTGCAGTCTGATGTGCAGCTCAACCACTGCCATTTCAGATGTGCAGAGACAATTTTCAGGAAGAAAGAATTATACACCAGTAGGTAGGGGGGAGAAAGAAAAGAAAAAATAGAGAAGGAGGTGTATTTATTCTCTTACATCTCTTAGGATGCACATCTTATTTCCCTCATTTGTTTCAGTCTTCATTTTTGGCTGCAAGAGAGAGCAGCTTTGCTTTATCACCCACCCAAGGTAAAACCAGCGAGTTCTTTATCTCAGCATCTTCTGGCTCCTCCCAGCAGCCACTGCTTGCCCTGGCAGCCTGTTCAGTAGCAAATGGCAGTGACAAGAATCCCCCAAGAAGTGCCACAGAACACATCACAACACTCCTGCTCTGTCCTGAAGCACAAGCAGCTCCCAGCTGCTGTTTTTGTGGATGCATGCAGTGGTTATCCATCCACCAGACACTCCCTCTTCCACAACAAAAGGTAACAGCACATCTTCTTCCTGAAAAGCTGATTCTTTATCTGTATCAGTATTTTTCTCTTATAAATCACAGAGAGAGAGACTTCACAGGAGTGGAAATTAACATTCTGGATAAAGATCCAATGTCACTTTTAGACTTGAAACTGCATTCCATACAGATAAAGTTTAGCTTCTCTCAATTTGGAATCAACTATTTAAACTGGTATTGAAGCACACTGATGAATTTAATTAGGCACACAGCTTACAGCCTAAAGTTATTAGAAGCACACACGTTCATGCCCTAGGTGACATATTCACTGTTTTTATTACCATTGTATGATAATTTCCCTTTTGTATTTTTTGTACTAAGCTCTCTCTGGACTAAGTAATTGGTAGTTGTTCATGCATGTTTTAATAGTCTCTGAAAAGAGGCTTCCCAACAAATGCTATCTAGAAGGAAAGTCTACTTGAACTGCATTTATTCCTATGGCAGATTTCCCTTGTTGTCCAATTAATTACAAAGTATAAGACTTCCTGAAGTCACTTGGAAAAAGAAAAAAAAATCAACACATAACCTATGACTTGTGGTTCATTGATCCTATCTTGAACTGATTCTACTCCGTTTACACAGAACTGCTAAAAACTTGGTTTTTAATATTTCTGGTACAAGACATCAAAAGCAGCACACAAGGCTACATTTCTACATGCTAACTTCCCCCGTTTATCCACCACGGATCACATAATTAAAAGTAGTGTCACAGAAGGGTCACACAGTGTGCCTGTGAGCAGTTTATATTGTTCTATATGAGCAGTTTATATTCTGTCTGTGCAGTTTATATTCTTCTCTGTGTGCAGTTTATATTGTTCTGTATGTGCAGTTTATATTGTTCTGTATGTGCAGTTTATATTATGCAGTACATGCAGTTTACACTGTTCTATATGTGCAGATTATGTTGTTCTGTATATGCTGTCTATATTGTTCTGTATGTGCAGTTTATATTCTGTATGTGCAGTTTATATTCTTCTCTGTGTGCAGTTTATATTGTTCTATATGTGCAGTTTATATTCTGTATATGCAGTTTATATTTTTCTGTGTGCAGTTTATATTGTTCTGTATATGCAGTTTACACTGTTCTATACGTGCTGTTTATATTCTGTATGTGCAGTTTACACTGTTCCATATGTGCTGTTTATGTTGTTCTGTATGTACAGTTTATATTATTTATGTGCAGTTTACACTGTTCTATACGTGCTGTTTATGTTGTTCTGTATATGCAGTTTATATTTTGTATGTACAGTTTATATTCTGTAGGTGCAGTTTACACTGTTCTATACGTGATATTTATGTTGTTCTGTATATGCAGTTTATATTTTTCTGTATGCACAGTTTATATTCTGTATGTGCAATTTACACTGTTCTATACGTGATATTTATGTTGTTCTGTATATGCAGTTTATATTCTGTATGTACAGTTTATATTCTGTATGTGCAGTTTACACTGTTCTATACGTGCTGTTTATGTTGTTCTGTATATGCAGTTTATATTTTGTATGTACAGTTTATATTCTGTAGGTGCAGTTTACACTGTTCTATACATGATATTTATGTTGTTCTGTGTGTGCTGTGCTCACAGAAACCACAACTGCCAGGGGAGGTTACAAACCAGTACAAGAAATCAAATGTCATTCTCAGGGACTGACAAAGCTCTGGCAAGAAAAAAAAGTGACTGCAGTGCAAACACCAAGTTTTTTTGGGAATAAAACACAGCACTTGACTCAACTCGGATGGCTGAAGCCGCTTTTTGATTGATGGCTGAAGCCACGTGTTCTGCCGTGGTAATTTTGGTGAACTCTTCCACTGACAGCTTCTGCACACAGATGTCACAGAAATAAAGGCAATAAATCAGGTGCAGCAAGAACCTTTGGAACTGACCACAGCCTTGCACGTTCAGAAAAGCAAGGTGGCACTGCAGCCCCCTGAGCCACAGGGCTGGCACTCAGTCAGTCAATCCCTGTGACTCCTTCTGGTAATGTTGAAGTGAAATTGGTAACAACCTGTGAAGTTCAGGCATTCCAGCAACAAAAGAATTGGAAACAATTCTCCATTTATGCAGCACAGCAGTGGGATCTACATTCCTGGTGTTTAATTCTACCACGAACACCTCATAAATTCTAAACAGCTGCAGCTGCCAGGGCCATGGTGAGGAGCAAAGCACCAGAGAAAGTGTTCAACAATCCAACAACCATCAGAGGCATTTGGTTTGGATTAGCTACAACATCAATCCATATGAAAAACTACAATTCAGACCTCTAGAACTGCAATGAAAATGCTGCTGGTTATGTTCCAAGACACAACCACCCCAGAAATGACAATATGACATGAACTCAGGCGTGATTTATGATTTTGCTCTACTTATGAACACCAGTTTTTTTGGTCCATGCATGCTCTTTGCAGAGCTTTCTAGAGCTCCTCAAGGAGAGAATGCTTCTAAAAAGAGAAAATTAACATAGTAAAAGTGGTAAATTGAAATTTAAGGATGTGAAAAAGATAGCACCAGATTAATAAAAACCAACTTAGCAAGCCAAGACAGAAAAATTCATTGGTGAAAACTCACTTGCATGTTCTTCATTTCATCAGCACTAACAACTGATGAGCAACTGCTTTAGGATGGCCCTAACGGGGGAAGAAAATGCAAATTGTGCAGAGCTTCTCTGGCTGTGTGTGCTGTGACACTGCCTGGCCTGACACAGCTACAGGAGAATGTTTCCAGCAGGAATTCACTGGATATACCCATAGAACAAAGGCTTGGGACTAAATGTCCTGTCCCATCCTATTGCTTCTCATTCCAGGGCCTACAGAAACAATACCCAGACGTTAACAAGCTGTTTCCAAAATCTCAACAAGCTAAAACATGAGGAATGACCCAACTGAAGCTGAAAATAGGGAATTAAATGCCTGTTTGAATATGGCAGTGAATCAAGATCATGGAAATAGGCAACTTTCTAAGCATGACTGCCCTCTTTCCTGTCCTTTTCTTCTTTTTCCCTTGTCCTTCTTCTTGACTGTGGTGAAATTCTTAATTAATCTGTTTGTTTTCTGGTTCAAACAGATTTGGTTGCATTTATTTTACTTCCCTATCCTGTTTAATTAATGTATTCTGCCCCTGAATTTTTAGCAGCACATTTTTTTCCTGCTCAGCATAGAAGCTTCAGGGATGAGTGGAAAAGAATGGTAGCTTGTTGTGTTTTTTGGGGGTGGTTAATAATTTTATTTCTTCAGTAACAAACAAAGCAGAACTCAGGAAAATTAGTAAAGAAAACATCCCAGAACTAAAGTAAATAAATTAGTCTAAAAGAGGTTGACACTGACAGTAAATTTAAACAAATTACAGCAGTTAATCCCAGGAAATCAGTCCTTTTCCATGGGCACACTGAAGAGCACACAGGAATGCTTCTGAAGACTGTTCCCTTGACAATGCACTCCAAAATCATATATCAGAGATAATACTGTTATTATGAAATTTTTTATCAACAACTAAAAATCAATAATCTGTGATCACTCAAGCTTGCTGTAATGTGAGTCATACAGTATATCAGAGTTTACAAATCTATAGTAAACTTTGCAGTATTATGATTATTTCTGGAAGGAGAAAAGGATATAAATGATAACTGAAATAGTTTCCAACTCTAAACCACAAAGTGATGCACAGTTTGCTGATAAAGGTACCCAAAAAATTGTCCTTGGTGCCTGAAAATCTATCCTGGGCTGTAAATACATAAAATAATGAGTCAGACTGGCTCCTTTCTGTGTGCAGGCAGTGCTGTGGGTCTTCTCCTCTAGGGGTTCTCAAGGGTCTGTCTCCCATCAAACAGGATTAACTTTGATTTGAAGAGAACATTCTGGATTTTCTAGGCCAGCAGCACCCAGTTCTATCCAGATCTGCTGCCCAGTGCAGAGCCGCTCCCTGCAAAGCACCCAGCTCATTCCAGCTGGGATTAGGCTGCACTGCGCCCTTGGTTCCCCCAGGAGAGCAAAGCCTGGCTCTAATTCGGCTGGGTTTAGGCTGCACTGGGCCCTTGGTTCCCCCAAGAGAACAAAGCCTGGCTCTAATTCGGCTGGGATTAGGCTGCACTGCGCCCTTGGTTCCCCCAAGAGAACAAAGCCTGGCTCTAATTCGGCTGGGATTAGGCTGCACTGCGCCCTTGGTTCCCCCAGGAGAACAAAGCCTGGCTCTAATTCGGCTGGGATTAGGCTGCACTGGGCCCTTGGTTCCCCCAGGAGAACAAAGCCTGGCTCTAATTCGGCTGGGATTAGGCTGCACTGGGCCCTTGGTTCCCCCAAGAGAGCAAAACCTGGCTCTAATTCGGCTGGGTTTAGGCTGCACTGGGCCCTTGGTTCCCCCAGGAGAACAAAGCCTGGCTCTAATTCGGCTGGGATTAGGCTGCACTGGGCCCTTGGTTCCCCCAAGAGAACAAAGCCTGGCTCTAATTCGGCTGGGTTTAGGCTGCACTGGGCCCTTGGTTCCCCCAAGAGAACAAAGCCTGGCTCTAATTCGGCTGGGTTTAGGCTGCACTGGGCCCTTGGTTCCCCCAAGAGAACAAAGCCTGGCTCTAATTCTGCTTTCCAGCACCACGTGCAGGCCATGGAATCAACCCTCCTTCCTCTGCAGGTTTTTTGTTACTGACATAAACACCACATCATCACAGCAGCACAACTTCTTCTCTTTGCAGAAGAGAAACATGAGATGCCCACAGACACTGTGCAAACATGCAGAGCCAGGAGTGGAGCAAGGTACAATTCTGAACGAGGTGGGATATATTCCAAATTTCCTGATACAAAGTCCAGCTCCCCAGGACATGCATGTTTGGGGAGTTAGTCACATCCCCACAGAGAAATGGGGAATTCCACCTCATGGTTTAGATCCCTAATGACATTGGATGTCCTTGGATTCTCTCCCAAGGAACAAAGTCCTCCTTTGCATTTTTTTTTTCCCTGACAGGAATCATTAACCCCATCAATGTGTTTTCTGGGAAAATCTGAGTAGAAAAAAGTGTGAAAAAATCATTCAGCAGCTCTATTAATTTTGAAAATCTAAGTCTGTTCTCAGAGCAATACACTACCTATAGGAAGTCTCATAACTGCCATAAATATTCATCTCACCATAAACCATAAATACACAACATAAACTCTCACTGAAAGAAACAAAACCAAAACATTTTCCAGCCTGAATATTGTTTGGAGTTCAACGTAAAGTAACAAGTTGAAAACTAGTAATACTGCCATGACTAAAACTTGCATTTTGCAATGGCTTTGTTCTTAATATTTCATACAGGGCCTTATTCTACCCTTTTAAATCTGTATTTCTCCACTGGGTTCTGAGACCATGGAATTGGACAGAGGCTCAGGATGTGTCACAGTAAGTTTGGGGTTTTTTTCACAAACAGGACAGGGCTTCTGGGATCCCTTCCTTGAGCTTTATTGCTTTATTGCAGCATCAGCCTCATGACATGGTTTTGACAACAGGAAGATGGCAAAGCTCACACACAGTCAGCAGCAGACAAAGATTTCTTTGTTACAGAGCATTTAAAAACTTTCTAGCCAATAGCACACTGCTAAAGCTCACAGACAATTGTTCTAGCCAACCACTAAAAGCACAGGGACAACTGCTGCACACAGTGCTGGCTTGTCTGCCTTCTACCACAATACACAATACTCCCTTATTAATCTTAAAACCTTCTACCACCTTGCTAAGCATATTTCCCTGCAGTCTTAAGGCCCATCTTAGCCAAGCCTAAAACTCAAGCTATGGTTTCATGTCCTTTGCTGTACCATTGTAACTTTTTCTACTTTCAGACTTTGCAGCTGCAGCTAGCTCTGAGCTTTCTGCTCTTTCTGTTTCGAAGGCCTGCTTTCACAGCCCTGTGGAAATGCTTTTACCTGTACTATTTCACACCACAGCACCCAGAGTCACTGAGGATGGGCTGCCTGCCCCAGGTGAGCTCCTGAGCTGGACGAGGTGTGACACAAGGTGCATTCCAGGTGCTCAGGGCAGAGCATCCCTGGTGCCCGTGCCCAGGCAGAGGCATCATGACAGGGTCTGCTGTGCTTGGAATGACCCCGAAATCATAAAAGTCCTTGTTCCCCTAGCCTGGCAGCTGCAGAAGGGGTCTGGAATGCGTGAGGTCGAGGTGTCAAGGTTGTTGATTTTTCCTCATCTATGACATTCTTTGTCTGACCTGCCGAGGTCTGTCTAGTACAGAAGCCATGGCAGTCTGCCCCAAGCCTCGGGCAGCTCCCACGTTATATACCCAAAATTATGTGTGTATGTTTACAGATTTGTGCCAATGCCCACCACCTATGTCAGACAATGAATCTCTACCTTAAACCAATAGAAAAGTGTCACCATCACAGCGAGACACGGAGGGCAAGGCGAAGGAGAAGAAGGCTAGGACACGCCCAAATCCCTCCATCTTGTGCCCCTGAATCACATTCTAAAAACCCCAAAATTCTACTTTTCCACCCTGTGTCAATTCCCTTATTACACTACTCAAACCTTGTGGCTTGTAATCCCTCATACAGAGTTGGCAGCTTTTCCCACAGGCAAAATCGAAGCCACAGGTGTTTTTGACTTCATGCCAAGGTCCCTGAGCTCCCTGCCAGAGTCTGGAGCCAGCCAGGGCAGCCAGAGGGATGTCCTGGGTTCAGACAGCATCACTGCCCAACACCTCACCAGGCACCCTGGGCAGCACCACAACACTCAGTGTGTGGGACTCCCAGCAAAGGAAGATTTCCAAGTTAAAAAAACCCCCAAAACCTGGCAGCTAAGAGCTGCTTTTTAAGCGTTAATGAGCATGTTAATGACCCAAACCAAAATGAAGAAACCCACAACCCTAGACACTCATTAATTCTGTACAAAATGTATTGGCCAGAAATCATTAATGTTGTGAGAAGCTTCTGTAACTGGAGCGGTTTTAATCAACTCTCAAATCTTCTGTAATTATACACTTATGGCACAGGTTACTTTATTTATTTGGATTTCAACTTCATAAAAGAAGTACCCACCTCGGATGCTGGGTTATTATTAGAACAACAAATTATTACAGAGCTGATATATCACTTCACTTACAAGTAAGCCTAACTTCTGATGGACATGAAGTCTAATCTCATGCATCTGTAATACTCAGCTCTCTTTCCACAGCACAGTCCCCTCCAGAACACTGACAAAGACCTGAAAAGACCCCAAAAATTAGGCTCGGGGTGTTAGATCAGTTCTGTCACTTCTTGCACTCCGAGTGCTCATAAGAAGTTGTTCAGGTTTAAAAATCAGGATAAGAAATCTTGTCATCGCCATTTCCTCCCTCTGAACATTCCACTTCACAGCTATTTATGTCAAACAATAATGTTTTCCATAAGCCATTCCCTGCCCCTTTCCCACACCTGCCCTCTTAGATCCAACAAAGCTCTGAGTTAAAGACAGGCTCTGGTCTGGATAACACACTAACAGAGTTGTTAGGCAAAAATCAAATTGTAAAGCAAAATCAATGCAACTTTTAGTTCTTGGTGCAGATCCAGAAGCCTAACCAAGGAGAGATTTGGCTGGCAGGATTCTGGCTCCCTTTCCTGATCTCAACACAGCCTTTTGAGAGATGTTAGCTTAAGAGAAAAAAAAAAAAATCATCTTAGTAACTGGGAACTGAATTTTCTCTGAAGTCACTGAGTCCATGTGAGATGTTGAAAGATGGCAGCTTCTCTCTCACCATTTTAAACATGGAACTCACTTTAAAAGGCACATTAAAAAAAGGAAAATGTTACTGTTAACATGTAAATCTGCAGCTTCAGAATTCCCAGGAAGGTAATGAAGACTCCCCTCTAATCATGCACAGCAACCCCAGTTCAGGGGAAGTCGAGTAAATCTCATTATTTCATTATTTGCATGCTGCAGATGAGGTTCCACTCCCGGGCAGCCCACAGGAACCAGGGCCCTGCACAGAAAGGAAGAATTTTGACAAACGATGACTGACAGCTATAGTTCTTGTCCAAACAGTGGAGGAGCACTTTGGCCCTTGCAAGAGAATGGCTTTTCTGACAGGAGAATGCCTCTTTGAGTGGGAAGGGGATGGCTTCTTGCGAGAGACCTCCTTCTCTGCCTTTTCATCATTCTTCTTTCAGCTCCATATGTGACAAACCAGGAGCAGGGATTTTTTAAAATGACTGATCCTAAGAAACACTTCAGGAAAATGAAATCATGAAATTTAAATTCAGTTGATACAGTAAATACAGGCTTTGGGGAGATACCCATCACTTCTGTCAGTTTGTTCCTCTAAGATAAATGCTAAATATTAGCTTTGAGAGAGACAGAAACATACCCCAAGACATAACCAGAGTTTTCTAGCACAGCATTTCCCCAAGGAAAAATTCAAGGTCTTTTGTAATTGCTGTAATTGTTTTTGATGTCGGGTAAGTTAAGTGATATAAACAGGACACAAAAATATTGCATTTCAGTAGAAAAGAATTTGAGTGCGTTCCCTCCAGAAGCAGAGCTCTGCTGCCAGCAGCCAGTCTTTCAGAAAGTGCTTCCTTGTTTTCCCCTCCAAAGGAGCATTTCCCTGCAGCGAGGGCTGCAGAAGGGGCTGGGTGCCAGATCCCCCCTCGGCAGGGAAAGGAGCTGGCCACAAGCAGAACTGGGATGTTCTACAGGACCACATCCCACTTCGGAAACCCGAGAGCCAGGCCCAGAGAAAACAGAAGGATGGGCAGAGTCTGAAGGGAGAAATCACCCTAAAAACACTTGAAAATGGTCATCTAAGAAAAACATGCACTTTTCAGGATTTGGCTGACATTTGATATTTCTTTCTAGAAACATCCTGAGGTAGGTGAGTTTTTTGTTCTGTGTCCAGCCTCAGAGGGCAAAAAAAGGGATAAATTCAAGGCAATGTGGTGAATGTGCAGCAATTAAAACCAAAACACAACCCTTAAAAGTAATCAAGTTTGGAAAAAGAGGCCAAGCTGACAAAATACTCATATTTTACAGCAAAGAAATTTACAGCTGGGTCTGCACAACCTCTGCTCGTGACACAATCCCAGGCTGATGGAGGCCACTCCACACAGACAAACTGAACCTGCTCAGCTCAGAGGGTAACATCTACAGCAGGGCTCATCTTATTTAAATGTTTAAATATTTTAATATTTAAATATCTTAACAGTAGCCAGCCCCCCTCAGAAGCAAAGACAGGAGCCCTGAGGTGTTTATTTCCCATTACCAGCAGCACCAGCACAGCCAGGCAGCACACGCCCCACGTGTGAGTGTTTTCTCCATCTCTGCCATTTGTTTGCACCCAGTGACCTGCTGTGCATTATTTGTGCCTTGTTTCTTCCACAACATTTCCTCTTCCTGACACGCTGTCCCAGCATTTACCAGGCTGTCAGCTCTGACATCCCAACTTCTTATAATAAGAGGAAGGGCAGGGATTGGGTTTCCTTACAGACAAAGCTGAGGAATACCAGCAAACCCTCTGCACCCTCACAGCTTCTGAGAGTTTCTATCAATTCCAGCACAGAGGCAGAGAACAGAACTGTTGTAGAACAGCTGATGCTACTTGTCTTTTTCAGGAGACAACCTCTTGACCCACTGAAGCTTCTGTGTTCCAAAGAAACTCAAGAACTGAGAAATTTTAGCTCCTTAGTGCCTTCCTCAAAGAGGAGAGGGATGGTGTGCAGCAGCTGCTGGCAAGGTGCCTGATGAGCCATGCCTTCCTAAAGATACAGAACTAAAGCCCTACAAACATAATAATAATTAAAAAAAAAAAAACATTTAAAGAAGTGGCATAAACGACAAAGGCAGTGAGTATGACTGAATCATCCAGGTCCTCTGTCAATTTGCCACAATGAGTAAAAGGGCTTGGGAGAAAAACCAATAAATTCATTTCCAGGATACTTTATGGCACAGGGGCTGCAAATGTTGAAAATACACGTTACTATCAATTCAATATTCAAAGTTTCTATATCAATATTCAAATATCAAATATTCAAAGTTTCTATATCAATTTGATGTAAAAATTGACATGGATGATGTGAATAGTAGTATGCTGTTCTAAATTCAGAATCCCGAAAGGCAAGAACAAGTGGGAAGATGCTACCAAAGTTTCTATTTAAGTGGGATAGCCTTATATTGCCAATTCTTATCCTTTTGCTGCAAATAAAAAAACAAAAAACAAACAAACAAAAACAAACAAACAAACAAAAACAAACAAAAAAAAAACCAAAAAAACAAACAAGACCAACCAAACACAAACCCCCTGACACCTTCTGTGAAAAGATAAGGTTGTTCTTATTAGCAATAAGTTTCTCTGGGTATG
This sequence comes from Anomalospiza imberbis, assembly GCF_031753505.1. Taxonomy (NCBI): domain Eukaryota; kingdom Metazoa; phylum Chordata; class Aves; order Passeriformes; family Viduidae; genus Anomalospiza; species Anomalospiza imberbis. The sequence continues at coordinate 1,440,627 of NC_089694.1, forward strand.
TGCCTGGCAGTGCACAGCCCCTGACACAGAGCCTGTGGTACCTAAAGAGGCTGCCTGGAACAGAGCTAAAGAATAAAGCAGGGATTTATTAAAAAGGCCTTTCAAGGATACAACTTGGGCAGTGCAAGAGCCTGGCTGAGACTACACCCAGGCTGGACCCTGGGTCAGGAGTTTTGACACTTTTATGAGTTCTGGTCCATTTCCACATTGGGGTTCAGTGTCCAATTCCAGCTCCAGGTGCTGCAGTCCCACCCTCCCAGGTTGCTCTCCTCCATCCCCTGCTGTTTGCACTTTTTGGGGCTGAAGCTGCAGCGCTGTCCTTGGTTCTGGGCTGGAAAAGGATTGTTGTGTGTGCCTGAGCTGTGAGGAGAACTTGCTAAAACACTTTATATGGAGCTCAGAGTTATTCACCAGTGCAGTAGAGCCTGGAAAACACGGAAGCTGAAACTGAAGGCATCACTCCCAGCTCCCGTGGTCACTCTGGTCAGCTCCCAGCAGTGGGGGTTTGAGGGGAGCCCTGCTGGGCACGACCTGCTCCTGCCTCCCCAGCTGACCTTCCCCTTCCTTGGAGAGCCACGCTCACCTTCCTCACCCTCCTCCTCTGCCGAGGTGACTTCCATTTCCACTTTAATGAACGCCTTCCCAGTGCTTCTCATTAACCTTCCTCCTGCACTGCCTTTCACAGGCACTGCCTTGTTGATTCAGGGCCTGACCTGGCACACTCCTGTGCTCTTGAATAACTTCTCCCCTGGGAGCAGCCAGGCTGCCTTCGGTACAGTTTCTCCCAGAAGTGAAATTACTGACGTGGATGTAGTGAACAGGATGGGGGCCTTTTGTTTGTTCAGGCTCTTTCCTTTCTGACCTTCTGAGTCTGCTTCTGGAGTCTTCTTCCTCATCCTCTATTATTTTATCTGTGGCTTTCGGGCTTAGGCCACAGTGAATAAATTATAGAGCATAATTGGGAAATATTGGAGGTGTGTCTATGCTATACTGCAGGTGAGGACACACTTATGATTATACAGCTGTCACAGATTCTCTGAATTTTTTAAATTCCATTTGATAAATTTCAAATATTTTAAAGAAAAACTGAATTCTCCCCAAGTCCATGGAATGTAGCATACAGACTTGCAATGGTGTTACACAAACAGGTCACAAAATAAGTCGTGCACTGCCTGCCTTGTCCATCCCTTCCTTGCAGTAAATATCAGGAATTGCACACACCCCTCACACATCATTGCATTCCTCCTCTCTGGACATTCACCCTGGTTCAGCTCAGTGGTTTCTGACAGTTTGTAGAAAGAAACAAGAGGAGAATGGGAGTGAAACCAAGAACATTTGTTTGGAAACCTGAGTATTCATTTTTCCAGTATTTTGCCAGCTTTAGTTTTGTGTTAGTCTCCTCACATTTCTCTCAGAAGCAATTTTATCCCATCTTCTTGGAATTAATATCTCCTAGTTTTGCAATTTTTATGCTTTTCCATCTGTTTGAACATGTATCCCTAGTGCCCCTGTGTTCATCCATGCATTTCCACTCATTTTACCCTCACCATGTCAATGCATTCTTTCTGATTTACTTACCTCTCTCTTCATCTTTAGAATCTACTGATTTATGTCATCTAACTTACTTTTCATCTCACTTTACATTCCTTTTCATTCTTTCTCCACAATGTTTTCCCTTTTTTAAGTTGCTTCCCCCCTCTATACCCGGGTATCTAGGCTTTGAGCAATTTGAAAAAACCTGATGTCATAACTGCCAAAATGATCCTTTAACTCTTATTCTCATTGATTTTAGTGTTAGAATTGACTGATTAAAAAAAATACTCTTAATATGGATCCTTTAACCCTTATTGATTTTAGTGTTAGAATTGACTCTGATTAAAAAAAATATTCTTAATATGGATTTCAGGGCAAACCCCTAGGAATGCCTTCAGATAAGCAGACTTTGCTGCAGAAGTATGTATTGTCAATGTGTGGCATTTTTCTAACATGCAGTTTTGTATTTACACGCTGCAGAGGCTGCAAACCTAAATGTTCAGATTTGGTTCTAGAGAAAATCAGGAGCTACGAAGCCGTCCATGGGGCAAGAATGAAACAGCAGCACAAACACCTGGAAACGCTGAGAGCACAGGCAGCATCCTGCACGGGGAAGGGATGATGCCTCAGATTTAGCTTTTCTATTTTTCACATTCTGTGCTGCTTTAGTGTGTAACTCTGAGCTTCATGTTAGGGATGGTGAGTTCTCTGCACAGAGCAGGGAGACAAAACAATTCCTTCTCCAGCTGGGCACCAAGGACAAATGATCCAAATCTCAGCCCAGGAGCACAAACACCGTGGGCTGGAGAGAGAAAAACAAGCAGGATGGGACTGCATGGGCTAAAGCTGGAATGGGACAATGAACTCCAGTGTGCCCATGGAGCAGAGCTGATCACAGTGAGAGCCCCCGGGAGCGCTCGTGCATTTTGGGACCATTTGGGTTCATCTTGGGTGCAGCCCTGGCTGGGCTCTGGTGCTGCCCAAGGTGGATCCATGGAGGAGATCCTTTGAATCAATCCCTGCTTTTTTCTGTAGCTCTGCCCAGCTCTGCTCCGGGGCAGCCTGCTTAAGGCACCAGGGAGGAGAGGGGATTTCTGTAGCGCTTGGCACGGCAGCAGACAGAAGAACCACACCAACATCCCAGGGCAGCCTTGGCCTCCCCACTGCCCCCTTCGATTCATGGCTGCAGGCTCAGGGTGCCGTCCTGCTCCCATCAGGGATGCTGTGCCACGTGCAGGCAGAGAGCTGCTGAGGCACAGAGGATCCATCCAGCCACCTTCCCCTGCCGCGGGAAGCGCTTGGGAGGGAGCAAAAGCCAGAATCAAAGAGCAGAATAGGCAGATACAGCCCCAACAGTCGACCCAGTCCCAGAAAGAGACACTCATGCATTATTCATCCCATGAAATCTGGGAGTTTTTCCAGAGAATATGCCACAGACCAGAGATAGGGTTTATCAACTGTTTTAAATCAGCATGTTTTATCTAATACAATAACAATTTATTTACTAAGGATATTTATACCATTGGAGCTTTCTAGGCTTAATTGATTCTTTTCATCAAGATCCTATGTCCTGGGAAAATCAGCTCACAAAGGGATTTGAAAAGACACTATGCTGAATATCTACAAAATGATTTAGGTAATAATGGAATAAAGTTATGGATCTGTTAGCATTTAATTACCAGATTCTTTTCCTTTGGAGCTATTCTACAAGGCCATCCTTGAGGATGTCAAAAATAGTTTTTCATTTGATACAACAGTTTATGTGGGCTTAAATAATCAATAACCAAAGCTACAGTTAGACAAATCAGTCTGTAAATAGCACTCACATTGACAAAAGTCTTAACACAGAAAGCCAACACAAAACGAAAACTTTAGCTATTAGTGGGTCAAGAATGTTATAAAAATGTGGACCAAGTACAACTCTGCCCAGTATTTTTCCTCCAAACCTGACAACAACCACGTGAGCGAGAGGAGTTTCACCACAGTGAGAATACAGGTCAGTGCTTATCCTTTCAGTATTGCCATGCCCAAGCTTCAAGCCATGAAAAAGCCATCTAAAATTAAGAGATAATTCAAAAAGGAAAGATTAAAAACAAGCAGTTGAGCCAACTCATGACTTGATGTTCAGCCTTAAATCTGTTTTTTTCCAGGAGCTGGGGTTTTAAGACATGAAAACTTTAAGTGGTGAGTGAGAAAAGATCCCACAGAGCTGAAGTGAACAGGACTAAAAGCGGGAGGCACCAGCATGCCAACACAGCTCTGGCTGGGTCAGCAGGAAGCCAGACCCTTGTGCCAGTCTGAAGCCAGGGAAATCAGGAGGAGATAATTAGCATTCCTTTTAATTGGAAATGAGGCTAATACATAGACTACACTCTGTTCTGGTGAAAAGAATAATTGCAGAATAAGGTTTTCTGCACAAAAGCAAGGACACTGCCCTGTCACCCACCTTCAGATGCCTCAGTGCCTTGGAGCAGTGAAGGATTCTGCTGGAGATGAAGTTTGGATAAATTGCAGTGACAAGGAAAGACAACACAAACTCCTGTGACATATTCAGGTGCTTAATGGAAAAAATGCAAGCAGACCTTGCTGCAGCAGCTAAAGAACTTTGATCTGTAAAAGACTACACATCAGAGAATATATTTTCATTTATGTATCAGAAACCTTTATATAAAAAGTTTTGCTTCTGTGTGAAACCCTGGCTAGACAAATTAGCCTCACTGGTAGAGAATTCCCCCTGCTTTCAGAGGTTTATGAACATGTTCTAGTCTAATCTGAAGAGTATTTTTGATGGGCTATTTCTAACAGAATTATTTCAGATCCTTTTGGCGCAGAAGGCAATCCCTGCTCAGCCCTCTGAGTGCAGTGCACGCACCTCACTCCTCTGCAGGCAGCTCCTGGCCACACATTTCTCCTCTGCAGCTTCTCCAGCTCAGCCAAAGCAGGGTTTTTTTGTTTCGTTGGCTGCCTGATGGGTTTTTATAGAGATGAGTTTGTTTATGTGCTTCTTTTGTTTTGTTTAAATCCAGAAGCCCTTTTCTCTGGGAAGGCAAATGTTCTTAGGTTCCCAAAAACCCAAGCTGTTGATGTTTGAGGCCATTTTTATCTAAGGTATAGTTTTCTCAGCTTCTGCACCCAGCCCTGCAGTAATCTGTCTGCAGCCAGCACCACATCCAGGCAATAATTGCCTGTCCTAGCAAGGCCCACTAGTCCCAAAGGATGTGTCTTTTAAGGCAAAATAACTTGGAGAAGGGACAATATGCAAAGTGACAGCAGATTAAAGAATGATGGAAATTAAAAGTTTAAAAAGCATGAGAAAGCAATTAACCAAGGAACAAAATGATGTTTCTAAGCATATAGAAGCTCAGAGTCTGTGACAGAATCAAAGTCTCCTGGATAAAAAAAAGGGGAAATAAAAAAGCAGCTAGGGAAACTACCAAAAAATGAAAGTTTTTATCTTTTTTTTTTTTTTTGTACAGAGTGCAAGATAAGTCCTATTTCAGCTTTCAATCGCTCTACAAGGACAGAGATAGGATATTAAAACAAGCAACACCAGAATAAAGTCATGGAGGAATCACGAGTCAGACTGGGCTCCATTAACAGTGCCTGCTTCATCCAGGATACAGATAAATTGTCAAGACACTAATAAAATATTCAAATGAACTCTGAGAACCCAAATTTAATTGCTTCCTGGTCTGAAATGGAGAACAGATCAATAGATTGATCTCAGCCTTTGTTTAGTCTTAGGTCTCTCTGCCTATTTTACATGGAGGAAGGAAGAAGCAGTTTTTCTCCAGATCCTGAGGGACTTCTGCTCCTCCCCTCACACAGGTGTCCTCCTCTGAAACATGAAAATAACATCTGTCAAACAGCTTCTAACCATGTCCACCATGGAAGTTTGCTCAGGAAAACAGTCACAGGTGAGAGCTGAGACATCTCTGCTCTCCTGCTTGCACATAATGCCGAGTGCTCAACACATTCTAACTGGAAAAAAGACCTAGCTGTTGGTTTGAAAAGTCAGTAGGACCATGGACTTCTACAAGGTTGGACCAAAGCAAAGAAAATTAAATCTGAGATAAAAAACATCTGGAGACAATCTAATATCACAAGCAAAAATTCAGCCTCCTCTGTAATAATCCAGGTTTTTTTTCACCCATTTTAAAGTGACAGCAGGAAGAGAAGCTATTAAATGGATGTGATCTCCCCCCAAAAATAAAATATGATTTTTTTTTTTCTCTGAGAATGTAGTTCATCTCCAGCTGAATGAAAAATTATCATCACAGTATTGGGTTATAACTGTGTGCTAAAATAAAGCATGGGCCAGCAGATTAAAGATCTGTGCTCAATGACTTTAAACAAGTTTTTAACCTTTCCTTCCCTCAGTTTCCCAGCCTTTTAAAAAGGGTGAAGCACGTTTTGTTCAAAAACCTCAGGCAAAACCCAAGCTGTTGTGATACTTATTAAAAAATTAATAAACATTTAATTAGGCTAATCTGAAAAGTTATTTCTAAACCCTTAATTCTGTGTAGATGAAAACATCATTTGTAACCAGACAACCATCTGAGTAGAAACCAATATAAATCAGCAAGAGCTATTCCAGTAACAGAAACTGTAGCTACATCATTAAGAACAATTTTAAATGCTTACAGCTTTCGTAATCACTTGCATTTTATTTTCAAACTTTTTTATTAGAACATCGACTAGTCATTATCCTGGCACAGCTGAAGTGGGACAGAATCAATGCCCTGCTGACTGTCTCCTCTGCTCTCTGTGATAAACACTGTCTCACAAGTTGGAAAAAATCCATTTTGATACTGCTTTCCAATTAGGCCTGTTAAATGCTTTTTGAATGACTAAATTCTGTTTGGTTTTACACCCAGGTATGTCGCTAAGCTCATATTTCAAGGAGGAGTCCTGTACTATTTCTAGCCATTTTCTTATCAAATTTCAAGCTAAACAAATGGAATTGTCATCCTTTTCTTAGGATGCAATGCGATTTGAGATGTCCTTGGTAACTTGTGGAATTCCAGTCACTCCTGCTCACAGCAGCAGCTGAGTAGGTGCTCACCTGGGAAGCCATGCCCTGAACGTGGCAGGAGACAGCCCTTCCACGTGTGGCACGAAGGAAACAAAACAAATACCAAATAAAACCAGTGAATCTCAGCCAGGAACAGAAATGCCAGCTTTGTTTCATCATCACAGGAGGCATTTTCTTAGAATCATGGCATGATTTGGTCCAGAAAGGATCTTTAAAGCCCCTCCAGTGCCATGGCAGGGACACCTCCCACTGTCCCAGGCTGCTCCCAGCCCCAGTGTCCAACCTGCCTTGGGCACTGCAGGGATCCAGGGGCAGCCCCAGCTGCTCTGGGCACCTGTGCCAGGGCCTCACCTCCCTCATTCCAAGAAATTCCCTCTCCTGTCCAATCTAAGTTCACCTCCTTTCACTCCTTCCCCTGTGCCCTGGTAAAAGCCCTTCCCCATCTCTGCAGAGCTGAGCTGAGCTCTCCTCCTCCTCTCCAGTGGGAAAGGGGAGAAGTTTCCCCCACATCCCTTTTGGAAGCACCCCCAGTGCTCTGAGCTTCCCCTGCTGGCTGCAGGCACAGCTCCCTCAGCCATGGGGAACTTCCCTGGAGACCGCTCCAAAGTCACTCCAGACCTCACTGGTGGATTGCAGAAGTGCTGCCACTGTAAAAAAGTCAAAACAGTATCTACCTGAGATCAGTTAAACTACAGATTCTGAAATATCCTATACTCCTTAAAGACCATCTTGCACTTGAAACGGAAATATTTGGTTTTTCCTGCTGCACCAGTGAACTTGGAAAACGTTCTGGTTTTTTTTTACTTTTGCTCAAGCTGACCTCTGTCCTTGCCCTCTCACCCTCTCTACATGTTGTATTATTATGTCTGCATTAAGCTTATAGGTCTTCCCATTTGCAAATTCACTTAATCATCAATGTAACTTGCCTCTTATGCATACTTCAGTTTAATGGAACTGTATTTTCACATCGTAGCAGTCTGGGTCACCAACTGAAATGAATATTAAAAACTGTAAGCAAGCATATCAAGATCTGGCTAATGGGTCCATTACAAAGGAACAGGAATAAACCAACCATCTCTAGTATTCTCTAAATCCTCTTCTCAGAGGGTTATTAAAAGAGAATATGAAAAAAATTTAAATTGTTGTTTTATTAACAAACCCAAACTTGTGTGAAAGAAGTTTTCAGGCTCAGCTAAGCAGCCTGCCAAGATGGTTGGTGTCTGCTTGGTGTACTCAGAATGTTTCAACCTACAGGGGTTCAGCAGCACCTAAATCCCCTAAATTCCCTCCCTGTCACTGCCCCACTCTGCAGTGAGCACATCCCACCCTGTGCCACCCTGTTGTCCCTGCTGACAAGCCCTGAACTGAGGAGCTGTTCATGACCAGGGGCCAGGAAATGCTGTGCTGGCAACCTGGAGCCCAGTACAGCAAAATGATCACAGTCTGCCCCAGGAAAGGGCCAGGATGTGCTGGGCTCATTTCAAGCTTGTACTGAGTGTCTTAAGGAAAAAACGTAAAATTCTGAACCACAGAGGAAGCGTGGAAAAGAGAATGTGTCATTAGGGCACGAGAATTACATTCAGCATGCATAGATCTCCTCTTGTTTTACACTGAATGATTATTAAAATTGCACCAAAGATTTAACTGGAAAGGACAGAAAACCTGATTTCACTGCCCTTTATATCAGCCACACAAGAATGAACTACCCTAAATCAGACCAAAGGTATTCTTCCCCAGATATTTAAGAAAAAAAACATACAGGCTAAGTGTTCAGAAATACTTCTTGAAGTACTTTTCCATAGTAACTGATGTATTTTTCTGTGGTAAATTTCTTTCTGCTGCTTATATTTACTTTACTTTGATTCTTTCACATGATGGTAAAAATTTCACGCAAATATTTTTGTAGATGCTGATGATTATTTGCCATTTGTTTTAAGGAAAACAGGACAAAACTTTCCAGGCAAACTGCAGAGAGGAGCCTATTATCCCACCAAAAGGAGCAATGAAAGAAACTTTGACAGATTTCCCAGAGCTGGGCAGACCACAGGAGCATGCACTTGCAGCCAAAACAATACCAGTTCACAGGAAGAAAACTGAATTCTCTGTCTAAAATCAAAACAGGCTTGTCAGAATGGCATTTCTTAAACAATTAACAGTGACATCTCTCAGGTTTAAAAAGTTAGGAAGTACTAATGGCAGCTACCAGGAACATTTTAGTTTGTTGGGGAGAATGGGAAGAAGCTCTAATTACTGCATACAAATGTTTGCATTAGTGTTTGTATTGAAAACTGTTAATTACCTTGAATTGCTAGCAGGGTTTCATATGCTTTAGGGTCAAATAAGAATAAACACCTGTAGCCAATAAAAAATTTAGTTGTCGTTCTATTACCTCGGAGAGGCTGAAGTGCTGCTGACTCAGCAGGAGCAGAAATGGAAGTGCTCTTGCAAAGAGGCTTCAGAAATCCCTGGTTTGGAGAGCACACATGACAAAGTACAATAAATCCGTGGGACAGGCTGTTTCGTGGGGTTGCTTTTTGAAAAATCACTAACATCTAATAAGAAGAAAAAAATTCCCAAGCCCAGCATGATGATGTTATTTCAGCAGCTAAGCCTCTAAATTAACTTGTAATGGAAATGCTCCTGGCACTGGAAAGAAGCCAAATTGTGACACTTAAACTTTGCAAGACCTGTTTGCTGAACTATTCCCCCACAACTGCAGCAAACCGTTGTACGTATTTTTCATTTATTTTCTGTGTCTGTTGAGGAATTTGCATCGATCTGTGTGCCAATAAAATTCCTGGAGAAGATAGACGGGTACACAAAAGCCAGACAATAATATTCCAGAGCTGCTGGTTGTCTCATTTTTTTGAAGAACACAGATAATTGTGAGATCCTTTGTCACTAAAAAAGCAGCACCCCGAAGGAAGCTGTTTGTGCTTCTTTCAGGAACAAATTAGGTCACAGCCATGAAGTAGACAGTGGAGCAGCCTGAGTTGGATCTTTAATTAGCAAATGGTTCATAGAATTAGCTCTGGGTTTTGTTTCTCCTTTTCCCCAGTCCCTTGGGTTATGGAAATGTGTGTTCACATGCGAATCCCATTACCAGGGCCCGTTTGTGTCCCAGTGCTCACACTGATTGCCCGTGACATCCATGGGTGGCAACACCACCAGTCTTGGGAGAGCCTCAGTGCACCACCACTATCTCCAGTTAAGTGATCACTTGTAGCAAAAGCAAAGTGAATTTAACATTCAGGACTATTCCCCCCTTTCAGCATGCTCCCTTTACTAATGAGTAGCCAATTCACTGCACAAAATGGACAGAGAGCACATGAGAGCCACCAACTGCTGCCCAGACAGTGCTGGTGGCTCACCTTGCGCTCAGAGGGAGCATTCTGAACCCCCTTTTTGGTGGATATTGAATTTCCAGGCAGTTTCCTCCCATTCCATTCGTTAGCACTGACCATAAATTCAGCTTGGTGCCCTTAATTTGCTACGTTTTGTGTTCTCTAGGAGCATTCTGTGCTGCAGAATTTACTGCTCACTTGAAGACCTTCAATTTCTGCTCCTCAGATGAGCCCTGGCTGCAGTGCTGATTAAACATATTGCCAATGTTTCAGTGACATATTTTCCTGAGCTCTGGAGGTGTGTGTGTGTGCGTGTGTCTCGCTGCTGATGGTTTGTGAATGCTCATGAACTGATCCACATGCAAAGCACTGAAAAAAACCACTAAAATAAAAACTGTGAGGCGTCAGTAACAATGGCTTGGCAATGTTATGACATCAAAGAGAGGCAGAAGTAGGCAGGACAAGAACAGTCACCTCAGAAATGATAAATTTTGAAAAGGACCAAGTCATGTGCAGTGCTAAAGGCTGGGGGAGAAAGCTGGGAAAAGAAAAGGTAGGGAAAAACAAAATGAAAAAGGGAGTTAATAAGCATGATACTAAGAAAATTGCAAAACAGAATGATAAAGACTGATGAGGACACTAAAAGCAATTAGAACATACAAATCTAATGTTATTAAATAAATGCACAGGAAAAAATCCACCCAATCGATTTCCTAAGGCAACATGGGCAGTGGAAGGGCAAAAACAGTGACATTGACAAAAAAAATTAAGACTAAAGCATGAACATCTGATCAATAACCAGTAAGCTCTTATTGAAAAGACAAGAGAAGTGTGAGGAGGGGCAGGAGGAGGGGACATCAGGACAAGGAGAGGATCCACTCCATGGCCACAAACGGGACATCACATTTGAGATACCTCAGCAGACGCACGGGAAATTGGAAACGAAAATAACTGCGCCAGAGCAGGCATTTAGGCAACAACTCTGGAGTTAATTCACTCTGGGGAAAAACAAACAAATCACACCCACACCCCCCAAATCAATCAATCAATCAATAAATCCACACCAAAAAATAAATCCAAAAGCCTACACAGAGATAAAATGTAAATTCTAGAACCTTTGACAGAAGTTCCAACAGAAATTTCAATGAGAAGTTTTTAGCTCTAAAGACTGAAATACCCCTTTCTTTCAGAGGTGTTTGGCATATGACAAAAAACAGAATAGAAATATTCTTCTGTCACCACTTACAAATGTTAGATAACATATCTTAAATTTCCAGGGTTAGCAGGTTGTCATGAGCCCTATGTTAACAGAAGGAGTACTTTATTCTTGAAGACACTTGCTATTTCTGGAAGTTAAATAAGATATTCCAATAAAGTAGAAAAGATCAAGCAAGAAAATTAATATTCCATCTCTCCTTCTACACTGATCTGCAACTTCTGTATTGCATAAGAGACAGTTAAATCCCTTTCCTTTTTTGGGGGCAGACATTTATATTCCAACTGCACCAGGAGAATTTTGGATCTTGATTAAATATATTGTTAACTGTGCTTGCCACTCGGCACAACTAGGATGTTTAATGTCAGAGCAACACTGAAATGGCCAAATTTGAGAAAAGTCACCTTTCATTACAGAATCCTCCAGTTTTTTTACAGAAAGATATTCAGGAGCTCTCCAGTGTTATTTTCTTTTTCTACTTCTATCATCTTGCAGAGTCAATAAAACCTCAGCTCAAAAAGAAGCTCGTCTTTTGCTCCCCATCCAAGCAGTTCTGCAGGGCTTCACAGCAGGGGCTTTTCTTCTTTTTTAAACTATGGACACTGGCCTTCTTTGCAGAAGTCCTGCCAGGGCTTTGCCTATAATAATTCATCCAGAAAACCTGAACAGCATCACAACCTCCATGGTCATCTGTGTGAGATCTTTCAGAAGGGATTTGGTTTCAGAGATAACTCCTAGTGCTGGTAAGAAAAATAAAATTTCTATGGCCAGAAACATTTCAAAAAGAGTTTTTAAATGAATGCTTTTTTTCCAAGATTGTGCAAGTTTCTTGAAGATTTTCAACGTTTTTCTGCACACAAACAACTGCCCCACCTCAGTTAAATCTGGCCATCCCTGTTCCTGTTTTTGGCAAACTTCCCCCACTAGTAAAATCATTGCCTACGAAGAACAACAGGAACTGGTAAATTCAAACTGAAACTCTTTAGAACTCTCTCAGCATTCTGCAACATTAAATTAAGAGTAAAAATCAAATGCAAAGCTTCCAAACCAAATAAAGCTCAATTAGAGACTTCTCTTTTTACATTTTCCACTGAAACCAATTCTTTGGAGGTTTGCTCATTCTCTTTCAGTGTGCTGCAATGGAATGAGTTCCTTCCAGGTCTGCTTCTTGTCAGAGCAAACAGAAAATACTGGGGAGTGTTATGGACTACTACAGAGCATGGGGGCATTAGGGATGAGCACAACCAGCACAAAACTCAGCATTTTGGAGCAGCAGGGAGGTCTGAATGCAGAGCTGGAGTTTGGTTCTCCCTGCCCTGCAATAAGCCAGCCATACCCAGACTCTACCTGGCTGGGAACACTTGTGGTTCTGGGGACACCTCAGGGTCACACAGGACATAAATGGTATTTTCTCCTCTCACACAGGGCCTTGGTGGGTGCCCACATTCCCCCAACACCTCCTGAAGGTACCCCATAACAAAATAAACTGGGACTTCCTTGAAAATATTACTCAACTGAGATAATACATGCTCAGATCTGTTAAGATTTAAGAAAATCCAGCATAAGATTCATTACACAGCAAAGTTCTGAAAAACACTTTATCCTAATTGAATGTTTGCAAGGAAATTCATATGGTGTTTTATAGTACAATTTTATGCATCATCAATTAGCAATTGAACCAGTTTCAAACTCTGAACTCTTGAATGCATCAAGCACAAAGAAAATTCTCTAGCCCACATTCATTTCAGAACAAACTGACAGGTAATGCTGAACCTGTTACATCTCCTGCAAAAACTTATTCACGTTGCTTCCACACACAAAAAACCCAAACAAAGGAGCCCCACACAATGGCAACAACCTCCACAAAAATAAAACCTTCCTCGTCCAAAGGATGAGGAGAAGCTGAACCATGCATTCTAAACAAATGACATTTCAATCAGTGCTTTGGATTATTCATATTTTTATCCCCTAGGCTCTTCTAAAAATCCTCACCAGAGTTGCGTCGAACTCTTACTTTATATTCAAATTTACTGATTCTAACTAACTTATATGGGAGTAACTATGAGCTCTTTATTAATATTTATTCTCTGTGTATGATTTGCTCTCAAGGACAGAACAGTTAATGACTCGGTCTTGTGATCTGAGTCAGACTCAGGGCTGGCAAGAACAAAAAAAAACCAAAAAAAAGAAAAGAAAATCACACCACCACTTAAAGAAAATTAGTATGTACACTGATATTTTCTTCATTTTACCTTAGCACAGGAAGAAAACTGATCTCATACATCAGGAACCCTGCACTGGATTAGCAGCTATTGGAGCTATTAACAAAACTGACCAGTGCATCTGATTCTGAATAAGAACAAGACAGGGGAAGAAAAAATGCAAAATCCATTTCATTTGTAGCTTGGCTTCCAATATTTTCTTTCACTTTTCCAGAATGTTTATCAAATGACTTTTTTTTTTACTTTGTAAACCTGTGTGAGAACAACTTGATGTTGGTACTGTACTTTATTCATATGAAAATGTCAAGCCAAGTAAGGAAGCAATAAAAAGCAAAGAAGAAATATGATGAGAATTTATAATATAATCTTAGTAGGCATCTTGCTTCTCTGATGCTCAGTGTTGTCTGCAAAAATACAGAGCCAGATCAATGAAAGGTGTGAGAAGAAAACATTTTTCATGTATTCAGTTTTAACCAGTAAAAGAGCTCATATAGTATCTGCTCTCAGTACTCCACAAAATATTTGCAGCTTTCATTTCTGTGTAGACAAAATAGCAAGTGTAGCCATTTAGCACTTTTCCATATTATTTAAATGAGTATTTTCCACGGGTGTGTTTCTGTGGAGTGGTTTTTATGGGCTCTGGCTCAGGCTCAGACGCGCGCAGCAGGCAGGGCTGGGGAGGGAGCAATGAGAACACTGCCCCAGCTGTAAAACTGCCATCCCAGCCTTGGCACAGGCACAGGGCTGAGCCAGCCCTTCAGGGAGCAGCGGCCAGCAGCAGTCCCGGCCAGGGATGCTCACCTGCAGCCCCCCGGCTGTGCCTCCCCACAGCAGGCAGCGCGTTTCTCCTGCCTGAACTTCTGTTTGACACCTCCTGCACGTGGCTGTTGAGGGGGAGCTGAATGCTTCTAAAAACTCGGGGAAAACCTCCCCAGAAATGCAAGCAGCATCCAGGTGAGTGGCATGTCTCTCGTTCTAGGAGCCTCAGCCAGCCCACTCCTCTCTGCTGCAGACTAAAATACTCCAGTTCAAGACTCCACTCAATCTAGCCAAGATTATAATTTCCATTTTCATTTTTACTTCCACGCCTTCTTCTCTCTCTTACCTGGTACCTTCCATCCAACATTTCTGATTTCTCCATTTGTTCAACTTCTTCTGTTCTTAAAGGTGCAATCTACATCCTATTAGTCACTGTCCCCTCCGCACTTCAAACTCAAAGAACCCCATTTCAGCTGTGAAATCTCTGCACAATCTTTACAGCACGAGGCAGGCAAATTCTTCTCTCCCACCAACACAATCCCTTACTTACAAACTATTTTTGAGATGCAGTACTGAGAGCAAGAAAGTTCAATTCTGACATCTGTGTGCTTTCCTGCATATCAGCACTTCACGTTTGGTTGCCAGCAGTATTAATTTGATTGTGCTTCATGAAAGACTTTCCTTTATATTGGTGTGAGCTACTGGAGTTTAAGACTGAGAGAATTTCTTGCCTCCCGCCCCAGCTCCCCTTTCCTGTGCAATGCAGAACATTGTGTATATTTATAATTGGTTCTGGTCAATAACAATATTATAACAATATTTCTACATCTTGGCCTGAAGAGGGAAGCTGGAAGTTCACAGGAGGTGATATTGAGAAATAGCTTTGTTTAATGCCTTCATTGTCACTAGGTGGAAATCAAACTTACAGTTTATTATACTGATTCAACTCTTAATAACTCCGGACAGTTTTACAGATCTCCCCAACTGGCAGGAAAAAATTCACCCTGAGAGCTCCAAAAGAGAAAAAAAATTGCCAAAAAAAAAAAAAAAAAAAAAAAAAAAAAAAAAAAATTGCCAAAAAAAAGCCATCTAAAGCTGCAGTTTAGAACTCCTCTAAAAAGAAGGAAAATCATGACCCATTTGAAAATGCTCAGTACAATTCATCAGACACTGGTTGAAGATAACAGAATATGCAGAGACTCTCAAAAGGGAGACACTGTGGATCTGCTGTCTGAGTTAACAATATTCCTTTCAAAACCTCTTTCATGGGCACAGACCGTAATCAAATAAATATTGATATTTGTTCATTCATGGCTGAAAACCAGAACAGGGAATACAAACATAATTTTTAGGAGCAGTAAAGAAAAAAGCTATGATTTTTTACAACAGTGTTAATTACATTGAATTCAGTGTGCATTAGTACCCAGGTGTTTGAACAGTTACTTTGTAATAGGAATAAAACAACATAAATCAGTGGTCTCCAAAGCCTGGTTAGAGCACACTCCCATAATTCTTTTATAGTTAAGGGCTACTCCCATGAAAGATGGCATGCTCAATAAGAGCAAGATAAGGGCATACACGAACATTTTCCTTTCCTTTATGTTCTACAAAAGCTTGCTGAGCATCTTTTAAAAGGGCAGTGCATACATCTTTCAAAGTTCAAATACTTCTGGAAAGCATTAGATAAAATATTTGCTTAACAATCCAGGAACAGATTTCTCATATTCTGACAAAAAAAAACCCAAAAAAACCCACACTAACAAAACCCAAAACCCACCAACCATCTCCTAACAAACCAACCCAAACAAATCACCCCCCCCAAAAAAAAAATAGAAATTATCTAGTAAAAAAACCCCTAAACCTGAGAATAAATAGAATAAATTTGGTGTAATAAATTTGGTGTCTTTTAAATATCCTCCACTCTAGAGTACAACTTTGGCAGGCTGAAGCTTCTTTAAGCACTGGAAATAGGAAAGAACCACACAGACAATCAGAAAGTGGGAAGGCAGTAGGATAAACTGGATTCAGGTATTCCTGCTAATATTGCAGTTAATATCCTCATTTTGGGCAAGCAGTGATTGCTCCATTCTTCTTTCACAGTCTCTTTTGAGGGGCCCATGCTGCTGCCCAGCAGCTTTTTCACCAAAATAACATTCATGTGTAGTAAATGGCACATCACAAACCTTTCAACTTGCTCAGTTTTAGCAAGATAAGCACTTACTTTCCCTCTGTTTCAAGCTGTGTAAATATACTTCAGGAAATTTTATCTGAACCAGTGGGAAACATTTCCTTTTCCACTGGTACCTAAGAAACCACACGGACCTGGGCACGCTGCTTGTTAATGGATGACTTTCTATGCTGTTGATGCTGTGATATAATTCAGAGGGCATTCTGAGACTGGAAGGAAGACTTTAACCTTGATGGAAATAAACCACAGAAGTCAGCAGAGATGTTACTCATCACTGAGTGTGAGAGGCACAGAGGTTTGCACCAGATCCTGCTCCACTGCTAGGACAGGTAATGAACAGTATCAGGTCGCATCATCTCTGTGCAGAGCTCTAAGAACCACTGACTTCATTTTGCCATTCAGACTCATTTGCTATTATTTACCCATTCTTTTTCTCTCTCCTTACATATGCAGATGATTATAGTGGGAAATGGCTTTCTTTAATTTCTAAACTTTTTACATACCTCAGTACCAGTTATTCAGCTACCAGAATCTTGTATTTATTTCTTCCCTGCCCGTCCCCCAGAGACATTTGCAAGCAGGTAGGGAACAGAAAAACCCCCACTGGTTTATAAAGCAAGCATGCAGCAGAAAAGCAGCATGTCGGCCCAGGGAATCAGAGCCCGGGGAAGGCAGAGCAGATTCAGGGGTTCAAGAGCAATGACCCCGTTCACAGGTACTGTGACTGGGAGCACACAAATTACAGAGTGGTTAATTGAGGAACAAACAGCACTCCAACAGGCCATTCCTCTGGGGATACAATCTTCTCAGAGAATGGGAAAAACTGACTTGTGCTGCTCCCAGAGCAGAGGATTGAGTTAGCTGGGGAAGGGCAGTGAGAGGATGGGGCAGGCAGGGCTGAGGGGAGGGATGGAGCGAGGAAGGGAGGAAGGAAGGGAGGGATGATGGATGGAGGGATGGAGAGATGGATGATGGAGGGATGGATGGAGAGATGGATGATGGAGGGATGGATGATGGAGGGATGGATGGAGGGATGGATGGAGGGATGGATGGAGGGATGGATGGATGGATGGATGGATGATGGATGGATGATGGAGGGATGGATGGATGGATGGATGGATGATGGATGGATGGATGGATGGATGGATGGAAGGATGGAAGGATGGATGGATGGATGGAGAGATGGATGATGGAGGGATGGATGATGGAGGGATGGATGGAGGGATGGATGGAGGGATGGATGGAGGGATGGATGGATGGATGGATGGATGATGGATGGATGATGGATGATGGATGGATGGATGGATTATGGATGGATGATGGATGGATGGATGGAGGTATGGATGGATGGATGCATGGATGCACAGACGAATGGATGCATGGATGCACAAATGAATGGATGGATGGATGGAGGGATGGTGCTGCTCCTCCAGGAGCACAGCCCACTCTGCAAAGAGCCTGCTCCCCTGTGTGCTGACCTTTCCTGCCGTACAGCAGCAGCAGCTCA
The DNA here is from genome assembly GCF_031753505.1 of Anomalospiza imberbis. Classification (NCBI taxonomy): domain Eukaryota; kingdom Metazoa; phylum Chordata; class Aves; order Passeriformes; family Viduidae; genus Anomalospiza; species Anomalospiza imberbis. The sequence continues at coordinate 1,458,431 of NC_089694.1, forward strand.
TCTCTCCAGAGCTCTAATGCAGCCAAATTAGTCAGAAAAACCAGCCTGTTGCCCTAGGCAACTACATGCTTGGCTTTGTTTTTGTAGCCATGAAACTTTTTGTAATATTTCTGTTTGGGTGCATGGCAAAGTGCAGATCCAGCCTTTTAATCCCACCATTAAACAGCATTTCTCATTAGCATCCACTTAACATAAAGATCATTTACAAGCCCCTTTTACTGTTACAGACAGGAAAATTCATTTCTACAGGCCTTTTTTTCTAGAACCTGCAATGATATTTCAGAAACCTTCCAGTCTGCACTCAAAACAAAAGTTTATAATCCATTCTTATTTTCATCCAGTATTGAATATTTAGATGTTAATAGTATTACATTTTCATAGCTTTTTTAGTTCTGCCCCCCATCTGTAAATAAGTCATGGAAAGAAAAAAATATGATTTTCCCTTTCAAGCTGAGCTGTCACATAATAAAATATTTCATCATATTTGATTACATTAAGAATCTAACTTTCAATGTATACCCTCACTCCCAAAAATTCTGAATATATGTATGTTGAAATTAAGCAAGTGTGACATAGTTCTTGGTTCCCTTGGGAACAATATTCAGAGCTCATTTGAGTTGTGACCTGCTTATGCTGCCAGGGAGTATTAGTGTTTTTGTTGGATCTTTAGAATAGAGATATGGAGTGAAGGACAAAGGCAAAAAATAAGACTCTAAATTCACAGATGAAAAACAGATGAGATACTGCTCTATTTCAGAAGGCAGTGTTGGCTTTTTATAGAATCTGCCCCATTTTGTAAGCTCTGCTGAAGAGATTACTCTTTTTCATAGTAAAATGTTTTAGATGAACTATGCATGGAAAAGCCTACAGCACAACTTATGGTCCAAGGTGTCTAAGGAGGTTTCAATGAAGAATTAAGAGTGGAAATTAATTTCAGAAATTATTTTGCAAAATGGATGGCAGCTCAAAGTGGAATAGAACCACACATCCTACAAGGTTGCCTTTTGTCTCCTGCCACAGCTCAGTCACGAGGAGCATCCATTCCATTATAAATGGAATTTTTGCTGTTGCCAGTTCTGCTCCAGCACAGGGCTGTGTACAACTGAACTTAATGGCTTCTGCTCATTAGAACAAGCAGTTCTAAATAAATATCTATAAATATCTATACATCTAATAAATATCTATGTATCCTTCCTTCATCTGAATCTGACTGCTGAGCTTTACATCTGACACATCACCCTCTCAGTCCACTGCCAACCACAAGATCCATACCTCTCTACACAGTTCATACCTATTTTAGGGTTAGGCTCTCATGTATAATAGGATTAGGGTCTCTTTCTTTTCACTTCTACTTTCTTCCTGTGAGTTCCAGGTAGGATTAGGCCAGGGAGCAATTCTTCATCATTCTTCTTCAACCTGCCACGGGTTCCATTTCCTCTCTTCCAGTCCCTTCCTTACACCTCATGGAGAGCTGATCTGAACTAACACATGTTTAGTTTCAACTGGTGCCATTTGATGCAGTGACTCACTGCAGTATTTATCCCATTTCTGAACTAAATTAGCATTTACCACAAGGCAAAGTTGTGTTTCCATAACAGAAATTACATTTCAAAATCTCTTCAAAGACAGGCTGGGCTTGGGAAGGTTTGAGGCCATGGCTGACTGACAGTGCAAACCTTGGACCTATGGAGCACGTGGTCACAGGGTCACCAAAATAAACTCTGCCTGAGCTGCAGCTCACTGAAACCTTCCTCAGCTCTGATCTGTTTCTGGGTCCAGTAACAGAGAAAAGCTGACAGGTCAGAGAAACCTGTTAGACACTGCTTGGATGCAATGGAGTTTTCCTCCAGTGCAGACTATCAATACATGTCTGTTAAAGCAGCCTCATTTTTAATACTGCACTGAAAAATCTTAAGCTTATTAAACTGCCTCATGTTACAAGTACAGACAGTTGTACTCAAACATGAAAAAAGTCAAGGAAAAAAAAACAAACCTGTTTCTCACAAGAACTGCAAATATAAATGTGTTCCTATTAGTTTTCACAACATATTTAAGTTTGCCTCTCTTGTCTTCATTTTGTTCCCCTAAGAGGGAACATTGGACTTGTTCCTCCTGAATAGGGATAATTTATTATTACTTTGTTTAATTTTATTATTTTGCTGCCTTAAGTTCTTGTTTACAATGCCTTTTCTGCAGCAGAACAAAAATCCCTTCAAAGTTCAACCTGCTAAATTAATAAACTGTGTTTTCAGTTTTAGTTCCATGTTAAATGGAGCTGCATAAAATTGTTATAACACACCCATAAAACAGCGGCAGATGCAATATGTTCAAAACGATTATTTTCCTTTAATTTTGTAAACATACAGAAAGTTTGCATTATAGCCTACCCTTAAGCACATCCCTGCTGTAAATTAAAGATGTGCCAAATCAGCTCCAAACACATTTTGCAGTAAACAAACAATGAGACGTGGGACACTGCAAAACGAGAGCAGCGAGACATCAAGGCAGAGTAAAAAGCAGTGGCCAACACAGAGCAAAGCACTGGGCAAATCTAGAAACATTTCTGCATCTCTGTGTGTTTGGGCACCACAACTGTGTTTTGATCAAGGTTTTATACAATGTGGGTAAGGTCTGCAGCCGTATTTCACACGTAAGACAATAAGAAAATTATCATTTCACTCCCCAGTTTTATCCTCTGGGACTCCAGTGAAGGGTCTCAAAGGCTCAGGAAATATCTAAGACGTCAGGGTACAAAATAAAGTGGAATTGACCCAAAGAGGATTGTGTGTCAAAGAATGAAGAGTTGTGCGCTTTTATTTGCAGTAGTAACAAAGTTTCTGTGTGATAGACAGCTCTGTCAAAAGTCCATTAAAAAGTTCCAGGGTAAGTTATCTGCTGATCAGTAGAAAACTGAGTAAATTAATATGAAACCTAAGTATTGTATCGATTATACACTAAATACTAAAGCACAAACCACCAAAACTTCTAAAATATGTAGAATCAGCTGTAGAAGAATATAGCCAAAGGTAACAACAGAGCACACACATTTCTGCATGCTTTCATGCTTTCAGCACAAGTCCATGTGTATATATAACACGTGCATATGTTTTTCAAAAGATACATTCACAACCCTCATCTGCTTCAACTGAGCATTGAGAAAGTGTCCAAAATTCATGCAGTGCATCATCAATTTGGCAACACTAAAAACTGATCCAAGCTTCGATCAAGGTGACAGGAGATTGAACACTGACTTCAATTAGCTTTGGATCAAGCCTTAGAAAAATTACCAATGTTCTAAGCAGTCATCATCTGTGGGCACAGGCACAGAGAGTAAACCATGAGCACCTCCAGAATGGGAGAGCTGCTCTAAATGAACACAGGACCAGACACATCATCTTTTTAAAATTTTTTTTTGGTTAAACAATTATTTCATTAAAAGTCTGCTGAGTCAGGCTTGCCCTGTTGCTGAACTAAACCTCAGGGAAATCTTAAAAAAAAAAAAAAAAACTACATGCAGAGAGAAAAGAAAACAGAGTTGGTGACCTGGAGCAGCTGCAAATGCAACACAAGGCTTTGAGTAAGACTGAGCTCCTCTCCCATTCTATCCCTTTCCTTTCCCCTTTCCTTTCTCCTTTCCTTTCCTTTCTTCTCCCCTGACCCTGTTTTTCCTGGTGGGCAGCCACAGAGGCTGTGCAGACACTGAGACAAAGCAGGGCAGTGTTTTTGTGTCACATCCCACTCCAAAAATGATCTTCAACCCCTTGAAAAAGAAACAGCTCCCTCGTTAAGCCTCGCTCCACACCAACAGTGTTTGGCCACCGCCTGCTCTCTCTGGGTACCACCTGGCAGCTGATAAAGGCTAATCCAGAGCTCCCAAATTCAGGCTGAGCAACCACAGCTGACTGTCAGAAGCACCAAGGAAAGCAGAGCTGTCACCACGGCCAGAGCAGCAGGGAGGAGAAGGAAATTGAATGTTAATTATTTGTCATTAGTTTCTCCTTTCAAGGCAGAATTGCTGACTCGCTGGGATGGTTAAAACAGCAGGAGCAGCATGTGGTTCTAGCACTTCATAGAAGCTGCATTATCCCAAGTTCAGGGCAGTTACCTGGCAAATGAAGTTTAAAAAATCCTGTTTAATCAGACAAAGAGGATGTGGACAAACTGTAAATAATTTTTCTATATGTTGGTCCTATGTACCACTCAAAAGATGCCGGTTCAAAACAGAACCTTCTGTCTTTCTCTCCCTCTAGACTCTTACAGAATCTTTTCAATGGTAACAGGGATTTCTTCCAAGGATATGCTCTTGACTTCCTCATGCACTACTTCTTCCTGAGTAGTGAAAAGTGCTACAACCCCTCAGATACTTCACACTGCCATCTAAAGAGATCACTTGTAAGATGCCAGGCCCAAGGAACATCCTTGGAATTTCTGATGAGACTTCATGAATTTACAAGTTAAATCGGTTATGAAGAAATTGTTTCACTCACATTTCAAAGACTATTTTTTATAGAGACACACACACACACCACAAGAAGAATGTAATGAGAATTTCTTTTATTCATGAAAATAACAAAAGCAGAAAAAGTTACATTTCAGAATATAACCAGTTTGAATCAACACATTTAGGAACTTATGGCACATACTGGGAAACTGGGGGGAAAGAGGGAGAAAACAAGAGATACATCAAACCTCCAACATATATAGAGCACTACGGAGCTAAGCAATGTAAAACCTGAACAAGACTCATAAATACAGGCCTTGTGAAACATGTGATGTGTACAGTGAGTTAGAATGGAGGCATTTGCACTTTGGTGTAAGAGGAGTGAATAAAATACAAAGCACAGTGGAAGGAGAAGCTACCCTGCACGTGGGTACAGTTACATCTGTATTTTTTGGCTATTTTAAACTTCAGTCAGCCCAGAACAAATCCCTACACTCACCAGGGGAAACCCTAATTTCTGGCAATCACAATGGATAAGATATGGTAATATGCTCAGTAGTTTGTAGGGAAAGAGGCAGGAGATCCATCTTCTAAACCAGCCCACACCCAGTGCCCTGGGCTACCGACTGTCACAACACAAAATACTGACACCACAAGCTATTCCTCCCTAATTTACAGCACAAGAAACCCTAAGTACTAAAATTCTTTCAATTTACCAGAGGCTGAGGCTTTTATCAGCTGGAAGGTTAAATCCTGGGCAGCAATGCCATTGGTAGTAGATTAGATTTAATCACCTTATACTGACACCTTCATGTTTCAGAGGGGAGGGAAGAAAAAGCTCCACAGCTACACGGAACTCCAAAGGACATGGACATTATTCATAGCATTTTTTTTTTTTAATTTCTTTTGGATAAATAAATGTTTTAATTATACAGGTCCCGGTTTGTTCTGTTTGTTTCCTAATTAGAGAAAAAATGGCAAGTCTCCCACTCTAAGCTCTTTCCCTCTGAAGAATTTAACAATACATTTGGACAGGCACATATATTTTTTTGGAGACTGCACAATGAATAAAATCCCACTTGCACTTAACAGAGCAAAGTTTGCCAGAATTCAGTGTGTGAGCCAAGGCTCCACGCTCTGCTAATGGCAAAAATAGCTCTCCCTGCAGTCCAGCAGTGGATTATGTGCATTGCTGTATGTGCCTGGGAACACCCACAACACCTGTTGTTTATTATAAGTGGCTGCATTGAAAACAGACATGTTTCAACTGTGAAAGAAGGAAAAAGGAAAAAAAAAAAAGAAAGAGGAAAAAAAGAAAGAAAGAAGTTTGTGAGTGGGAAAATAAGGACAAAGATGGTAACTGTGATTTCTGAAGTGTTTCTGCTGAAGGGACTCAACTGCCAAGTGAAGCATCCAATAACTTTCACATAAATCCCTCAAAACACAAAAACTTTCTGTGAAGACATTTAAAGATTTTTGGTAAGGCAGGTTATCAAGCAAAATGAGGTGAGGAAACTGAAGGAGGCCAGGAGTAAAGCCAAGAAATCTCAATCCTAGTGACAAGGCAAATGACCAGAATTCCGTACTCAGTTAAATCCTGACTAACACATGCTGTGCACAGAAAATTCTCTCTGTGTATTTAACCAGGGTAGAAATAAGTCAGGACTCTCTCCTCCAAGTTGCACAGAACTGCTTCTCAGTTTCTACTTGCATGAGAACACTGAAACGCTACCTAAGAACAAGGATGTGGAGGCAAGCACCCTAAATGACTGTTTACTCAGAAAGATAAAAAACCAACCCAAGCCACACAAAACACTGGAAGTCTCCTACTGCTTTTCCCGGTATTTTCAATGAGATCTGGCTCCTACGACCTTTTCTGCCCCCGCTTGTTTAGGCTGGGTCATTTCCCTGAATGATCCCCCTTACTCCACCCTCTGCCCATCTCCAAGCTCTTTCTTGAGAAAATCTCCCCTCCCTGCACCGGACACAAGCAGCTGCATTATTTTTGCTTTGTGCACAGCTTTTGAGGTGCTGATGGAGATGACGCTAGCATGAATTTTGACTTTTTTCATTGCCACCAGCAGGACACTGATCAGACCTCAGGTGCTGACCTGGCTCACTCCTTTTGGTGAAGCAGGTCAGTGGGCACCTCTTTCACTGAATCTGCACAAGAGGAGCAGTACAATCACACTGCATATCAGACAGTGGTTATTTCTTTTTCCCTGAAAGCAGCCAGACCAGTCCATAGCTCCTCTGCCCAGAGTGAGCCCCTCACAGCAAAAATTCTGCTGTCCCAGGATCTTTGTTATCCAGGTATTGTTATCATCCTCTTTGGATTGTGAGAAATGAAGCCCTGCACAGAAAAGACATGTACAGGAAATCTGCACAGATCCAGACTTTAAAATGAGACCGCCAAAGCCTCCCAAATATCCAATCTGTAAGGTTTTCTCCTCCCTCTCTTGGCAAAGATCCTCAGTAAAAGGAACTTTCCTGGTTTTATTCAACTTAATGTATGAAAAGGGTCCTGTCCATTTGTACTCAGCCTGGGACAGTGCCTGTCAGCTTGGATCCTCTGCACATCAGCCTGGGCTCCTACTTCAGTCTTTTCTTTCTCCAGCCAGCTTTTCTAACTTTCTTCCAAATTAAACCATATTCTCCTCACTTCTTATACCCCACAACCAACCATCCCATTAGAATGTTCACCCCTTAATAAATTTTTAATATATTCTGTCTCTACAGCACACCCTGTGTATTCTCCCAGTTCCAGAATTGCCTTTGCACCTCTCTAACCCATCATACAGGGAAGCAAACCCATTTTATTTGTATTTTTGTATGGCTTGGCTTTGAGTCTGGCTTCCACACTGCTCAGCTGAAAGGCAGAGCTGCTCAGAGCTGTCAGCAGAACAAAGTCAAGCTGAGCTGGGCCATGATTTATGCAGGTAGGGCCAGAGCTGTCAGTTCCACTGGCCTGACAGTGGGGTAGAACTCGCTGCTGAAAATCCAGATTCACCACATGACAAATCCAGCTCCGGTCCCAAAATGACAGAATGCAATATGCAATTCAAAAAACACATTTTCAGTAGCACAACAGCAGGATAAATAAATTGGGAGACAATCTATATTAATATTGGAAGCCTGAAAGCAGACTGTTTATTTCTCCCATTTAGATTCATAACAGAGGCTAAAATATTTTGCTTAAACAGAGACACAATAAAGAAAAAACTGCAGTTTGATTTATGATTTAAAGAGACACCACATGTATTCTGACATTACTATTTATTAGAATTTCCCACAACTGTGACAGAATCTAATACCTTCAGAAACATCAAAATGCAGCTTGACAAAGCTCCCTCCATTTCATCCCAAGCAGGATTTATGTGGCTGAAGTTGTACTTGGGTTATGAAATGATGGTTTTGCCAGCAATTCCCCACCACTGCCTCAGTCCTCTGATGAAAATGAGGATTTAAATACTGTGGTGGTCCATACTCCAGCTCCTGTAATTGCTGATCAATCTCCTCAGGCAGGGAGGGAAACTGAGAGTCCTGCTCAGCTGCCAAGGTGAGAGACACTAAAAGTAGAGTTTGAATCCCAATCTTGCTTGGGGACTTCAAATCTTCCTGCAGTAGCTTCTTGCTGACACCACCAGAACTATCTTAGGAGACACTAAACTTTTAGCTTTAGTGGCTATAATTCCTGTATGATGCAGGTTATAATGCTTAGAAGTATTATTTTGTCACTCTCTTAAGTTTACAAGCAAGATATCTATAGCAGCTGCTTGAGGAACTGCCCAAATCAGCTTAATATAAACTGACCTTAATATAAGGGGAAGGATGGGCATTAATCTATTTGAAGAAATACGGGGAAGGTTCTTTAGCATAGTGAGTTTCCTTAACATGATCTGTCCTGCAGCTTCCTCTTCTCAGTTCACAGGGGAAACAAGCCATGCACACAAGAATCCCAGACAATTAGGAAGAAAACTTAAAGAACTTAAAGAAGACTTAAGAACAAAATGGCTGGGTTCAAGTTTCCTGAATGAAGAGGAAGAAAAATTTTCCCCACCATGTCTGCTCTTCCCTATCAAGGGATGATGCCCGTGGCAGCCGTGTTTGCATTTTCCTTCCAGCCTCTTGTCCATCCCTGCCCTGTGCTGGAACACACGCCCTGCTCTCAGCCCGTGACTCCGCAGCGAGAACTCACTGAGCACAAAAAGGGCATTTAATTGCTTCCTTGCTTGGAGGTGCCTCTGCTGGGACGGACACAATCTGACACGAGCGCTGGGAGTCAGGACAGCAGCTAGGAAATGCACAGAGACAGCTCTCCTGCAAGGGCAAGCGCAGCTTTCTTCAGAGTGCAAGCAGGAATCGCCAGCAAAGCGAGTGTGTGTGTTATTTATTGCTCCTGTCCTGACAAAGATAAAATGTACAGCAGCCAGCAGTACTGTGGCTATCAGTGCACAAACCTTTAAGCACCTGTGAATGTGGGCAGTAGTCTGATCTCCTGACCAAGTTACAAACCTGCATCTTACACCCTGTGTAGTGGAGCTTGCTGTTTTTTAAATTAGTGATGTGGAGATTGGAAATAAAAACCAAGGAAGAAGTGTTTTCCTGCAAATAGTAAATATGCTTTTCTTATGACGTTTGCTGAAGATTCTGCTTTCCTATGAGTAATTCACTTTTAATCCATTTACTCCACGTTCTGAGCAGCATCAGACCTGAAGGAAGGCTCTCCATAACTAACATACAGACAAAAGCATTAAGTTGGCTTGAGACATTCAGGATTTTCTCTCATTTTATCCCTAATCTCCCTTTTTCGGGGATTTCTGAACTATATTGGTGTCAGTGAAATACCAGTGCATGCCATCCCCAACTGTTTTGCCAACCAAATTAAAAACAAAATTCCAAAGCAAATAAGTAACTATCTCTGAGACAAAGCGGCAGGAATTTTTTTTTCCCCCTAGTAGAAGATGAAGTGGGTAACAGTTGCTTGGGGCTTTTTTATGGACATGTTCAGTGACATGTTTATGAAAATTAGATATTAAAAGCTCAGCACCTAATTCCTCATCTTAAATAAATTCTCACAATTCTCAAGGAGAATTATGGAATGTTCTGTTTCCTTGAAAAACAGCCAACTACTCAAGTCAGCTTTTTTTTTTTTTTTTTTTTTTAGAAATGTGTATACATGATATTTGGTAATTTTTCAGGATGCTCCCTCCTTTTCCATAGCTCCAAACAGATGACAGCAGTCCTTCAGAGTTTCAGATGAAGCTGAAGGAGTTTTGTACAAGCTGATACTTCATTTTATGTATACCTGAACTCCTAAAATATAACCAACTCTCCTATTTATTTAGTTCTTCTCTGAAATAAGCACCAGGCCATGAATCTGCAAGCAAATGGTCAATTATTATTCCTCAGCTAATGTAGAAAGTCCTCAGCATTTCATTTTATTGCACATTATAATGATAGGGACAGGGCAAGTGCCTCCAGTCATTACTCAGCCTGATCAAAGAAATCAAACCTGGGTACAAGTGAATGACAACACTCTCCAGTCCATTTCTTCCTTGGAACCCATTAACCTCTTCCTTTTGAGAGCTCCAACAGATTTTTTTTAATCTAGATCCAAGGTTCTTTTATTATCAGTTAGTTTATCACATGCTGCTCTAAAAATGTACTCTCCACACAGGCTGTAGTTAGAGAGCTCACAAATTAAACAGCAATCTTGTGTAGTGGGGATAAAACAGAACTATGGAAAATAAGGAGGTCATCAGTGATGGAAATAGAATTCAGCAAGATACCTGTCCACTCCACAATTACAAATAAGGGCTTAAAAGCCACACACATCAGGATCAAAAAACCCATCCACTCCTATTGATAAACAAAAGCAGTATTTTACTTTACTACCTTTGTAACACCTCAGGAACATCTTCCTCCACAGGAAATCCAACTGAACTGAACACAGGAGAGCAGCACGGTGTGCAGAGCACAGAGTGCAGGTAAGGGTCAGAGAAGAGAAACTGGAAACAAATACTGACCTGGCAGAAAACTGCTGTGCATGTTCTGTGTCTCTGGAGAAAGCCTATTTACAGAAGGATTTACAAGAACATGCAGGAACAGGACACAGGGAATGGCTTCCACTGCCAGAGGGCAGGGCTGGATGGGATACTGGGAAGGAATTCCTCCCTGAGAGGGTGTGAGGCCCTGGCACAGGGTGCTCAGAGCAGCTGGGGCTGCCCCTGGATCCCTGCAGTGCCCAAGGTCAGGCTGGATGGGGTTTGGAGCACCCTGGGACAGTGGAAGCTGTGCCTGCCATGGCAGAGGGTCTGGAACAAGATGATCTTTAAGGTCCTTTCTGACCCAAGATGTAATTTCAGGCATTGAAATTAATGATGCCTTAAATTTACTTTCCTACAGCACTTATTATGAATATTCAGCATCTCTGTATTGCTCCCTTTCCTTCACCCTTCACACAATACACACATTTTCATTCACCCCTCCATCATTCTAAAACTAAAGGGAGAAGGGTCTACCCAGAAGTATGCAAATAACAGCACAGCTATGCTTATTTATTAATAAAAATTAAGGAATGGCAATGTGATACAGTGAACAGGATGTTTTAGCAGAGGAGCCTTAGGCAGCAGCAGTACATGAACAGAGTACCCTTCTTTTAGTCAAGCAATTTATAATAGATTGCACAGCCCCTATGGGAGCCCAGAGCAGCTCTCTGCAGTCAGTTCAGGGAAAGAAATACAAATGCTTTTTGCAGATGTCTGTAACACTCCTGCAAGTCCTAAAGTTCTGTCCTAAAGTCCTAAAGTCTCTGTTTACCCCACCAAAACAGGATTAAAAAAAAAAAAAAAAAAAAAAAAAGAACAATAACAACAAAAACACCCCAACAAACCCAGGCAGGAGAGCAGCTGGAAATTGGTGATACTGTTCCCTGACTGTCCTCCCTGCCCAGCTGTTTTCCTGGCTGGCACTCAAGCCCCCAGGAAGGGCTCAAGGCAGAGAATTCTGCTGTCCAGCCTCTCCTGTTCCCTGGTGCCAGGATCGCAGGTGAGCCTCACTTGGGCTCATGGGCTCTGTTTGCTCTGAATTTTCCTTCTCTACCCCTCTTCAGTGGGTTAGCATGGCAAACAGCACAGAAGGAATGGTTGAAATGGGTGAGTTTTGAGTTAAAACTGGGGCTGAGGGACCAAGCACTGTAGCCACAAAAAGTGAGAGAGCTGTTCCTACCTCCAAGAGACCCATTCTGTAAGAGCAGAAGATCTCACCTCAGAGCCACACTGATGTTCTGCCCCTCCCTGTGCCCAGCTCTGTCGCCCTGCTCTTTTGAGAGTGTTAAGGTTTTTCTAAAAGTTCTTATGCTTTTTGATATTTACATATTCCAGCTGAGTTTTCTTACACACTGTTCCTGTAAATAATGATTGTTTTGTATTTTTCTCTGTGGGAAGAGAGAATTGATGGACTGTCGGTTTGACCAGTGTGGTTGGAGAGGTGGCAGTGTCACCCTCCAATCTACTGCTATTTTTGTTATTGTACATATAGTGGAGTCAGAAAATAAAGTTACCTTTTTTGAGTTCTTTTTCTTTCCTCTTACATCTAGCCAGCTTCTGTGAGTTATTTCGTGTTGCAGTGTGACACAGCTGGAAGCACAAGAGGAGCCCGGTGTGGAGCACAGAACTTTTCTGGACTGAGCTGATCCCTGGTGCTCCAGCCTGGCAGTGGGCACTGCCCTGCTTTATTGACACACAGAGCTGCAGGCTCACGGCCTCTGGGCACAGATTGGCTGCTGCAATGAGATTATTTGGAATTACGAGTGGCTACCTCCATTTATTTTAGAGGATTTAAGTCTTGCCAGAGCCTCCTGATGCACAAAGCACTGGGAAGTTACAAGCTTGCATTTCAAAGGGATCCTTGCTTAAAATCCTTCCTTTAGAGATTGACAACAGCTTAAATATTTGATTTTGCACTACCTAAAAAAACTCTGTTGCTAATAGCAATATAATCTCTAAAACACCTACCGACCACTGAGTGTATGAAAAAAACCCATATATGATAGCACGTAAGCAAAAGCTGCAGAATTGAAGTTCCTCAGAAATTTTACAGTCCCAAATGAAAAAAAAAATAGTATTTAATAAATTTTATTTTCAGGTTAACTGATTTTATAACCTAAATTATTTTTAAACAACAAAGCTGGAGAAAAGAATAAAATAAAAATCAAGGCTTAATTTGATCATGTCTCCAAATTTCATTTGACTTTGAGCATGCTAAAAAGGAAAGAACAAAGATGCAAATCCTGGTACTATTTCTTTGTAAAAAACAAACAAAAATATTTTTGTATTAATAATTTAAAATATTCTTCATCTACTCTAAAGCAAGAAACACTATGATGCCTTTTTTATTGGTATTTTTGGCAATTAAAATTACTCTTCCCCAAAGCCTTAATGATTTCTTTGTTTCTCTTGTGCAGGTGAAATTCCCATAAGGAAAAGGGTTACCACCAAAATTCAAGATGATCTGTCTCATATTCCAGAGACACTGATAAATTTTTTTCATTAAAAAGAATTCAACACTTTGTACATCCAGTACAAACAGGAGCTGTATTTCACACATCAGTTTTTGATCGTAATTTATGCACAAACTTTGCCTATTGTAACAAATCCACGCAGGGAAGGAATGAAAAAGCCTTGCAATGTGGAAACGTTGATTTAAATACTGCAACCCACGTGCTCAGACCTTTAGCAGCCCTACCATGACTTGGGTCCTCTGCTCTACTTGGGAATACAAAAGTTATTTGTATCTTTGCTTTTATAAAGTTTTTCTTTGTTAGTACAAGGTCAAATAAGAGTCGAGAGCTTCAAATTCAAATAACGGTCAGAGGAACAGCAATATTGTACCAGGGTACCTCAGCCATGGCAAGGGAAAGAAACCCCCACACCTTTGTGATTGAACCACGTTTTTAAGCCCTGACAAACACAATTCCAGTCTTCTTAAGGAAAAAGAAAATGACTACAGAGAAAATAAGCAGGATAGCTGAGCTTTAGGATATCTCAGTCTGTGTAATCTGCTGTCAATCCTCCTCAAGTGTGATGGCAGCACCTCCTTGTCTCAATAACAGCCTGAGGTTTGCCACCCCTGTCCCTCCTGTTTCACCACCCAGCTCCTGCTGGCTCCTGTGTGCCACAAAGAGGAGGAGAGTCTCAGGGTAACCAGGGACAGGCACTGGGAAACCAGCCTGACTGAAACAGCCGCTGGAGAGGAGAGGAAACTCTTCTAAACCATTTCCAGGGCCCAGCTGGGCCACTGTAACCTCCTCTCTTCAGCCCCATGCCAAACCCACACCTGCCGAGTCAGTCACCAAGAAATAAGCTACCATTCCTGCATGAATTCTTTGCAGAAGCAGCATCTTCAAGTCAGTGGTTCCAGAGCCACGTTCAGCTCAAACGTCTCCAAACAATTCTCTAAAGAATCTCCATCAGCTGAAGACTCAAGACCCTGTGAATGTCCGTGGCCAGGAAGTCAACAGGTGCATAAAGAAGCTGCACAGATTCACCTCCACCCTAGAGCTCCTAATTATTGTATAAAAGGAAATTTGTGTGCAGCCTTTCTTTTTAAAGGTCCTGAAGGTGTTCAGCACCTTAAAACTCCCTGCCAGATTGTTCTAATGACAGCAGGTCTCTCCCTTCATTAAAGCACACTGGGACTGCAGCAGGGCAAAGAAAAGTAAGGAGTTAACACATTAAAAAAAAAAATCAACATTCAGAAAGTCTGAAAAATTCTGAAATGCTGTAATAATTTAATGAGCTCACCAAAGCATATACAGCATGTACAAACCCACAGATTTAAGTTTGTCCTCTTGGATATCCTCTTCTCCCACTGCCTGATGTTACACCAGTGTGCCCCCCCACCATATTGACTGTTTCTAATGGAAACAGATTTCACTTTATGAATATATTTCTGGAATCAGAAAAATGTAAAACATCAAAGACCAATCATGTCAGGAACCTGTCTGTCAAGAGAGGATGCAGGAATCCTTATTAGAGTGCATTGGCCTGTTTAGCTCAGCTATAATGAGCGGAGGCTTTCATCATTTCCCTTTTGGAATCAGTTTCATTATTTGCTGAAATTCACTCTTAAGATATTTTTGATCCTAAAATACAACATTAAGTCATCTTTTTTTCCCCAATTTTTTTTCCTCCTTGCTGCTTTCAGGATTTACATTTCATGTTACTGCAAACAATCCCTGGCCTTCCCTGGTGTTTTGCACCACTCAGTCCTTGGCTCTGGTTTTCCACTGGACTTAGAGCAAATATCTCAGCTACCCTAAGTACCTCTGGAAAAGTTCAGGCTCAAGTTGTTCAGCATCTATCTCACTTGGATATATCTCCCTTTTATAGTTTTCTATCATGCCACCAGTCAGGAAATCAGATTAATGCAGTCATTTGGTAAAGTATGGCAATATTAAGACTAATATTGCAGCATTTACCTTGAAGAGATTTTTGATAATGAAAACTTGTCTATTATGATCTGCCATTTCCTAGCACTGCCTACTGCAAAATCTGCTGTTCTGAACAGCAGCAATTGAAGGCTGCAATATTCAGCATAAAAATTTCAGCTGAAGAGCAGCACATCCACTGGCTCCTAGGCTCACATCAGCATTTCCAAGGTTCACTGTTACATGCATTATCCAGGAAAAGACTTTGCCAATCTTATGAGACTTTGCCATAACCTGTCTGCCCCTTTTTGCAAGGCTGACTTCAAACCCTGACTAATATGAAGAATATTAATTTTATTAGGGGCATTTAACAGTGCTTACATATGAACCTTGATTTTTTTTTAAAGTCATCATCTGCATGTCATTAAAAAAAAAAAAGCATTCTTCATCAAAAGAAAAGTTTTTCTTAGGGAAAAATGTTTTTATTTCTGTATACAGGAAAATCCAGCTGTGGGGAGACCTTGGTTCTCCCACATCCCAGAGAGCCTGGAACATTTCCAATTAAATATCTCCACCCTTCACATGGATAACTTGTTGTACACTCCTTGGAGTGTTGAGCTGCCCTTTTTTTGGAACTTTGAAAGCATCTCTCATGCTTTGGCAAGTATTACAATAAATTATAAGTGGCCTGAGAATTTTTAAATGTACATTTTTTGGCTGCCCCCATCCACATTAAGTAACTGCAGTCTATCATGTCCATTTCATAGCATCTGAGCACCGTGGACAAGTGAATAATTAGCTTTAGCAAGAATAGCCAGATTTATGTGAGGAAAAATTTAACTCCTAGAAAGCTCAGCAACTCGAGATGGATTTCTCTCTTCATGCAACACTAATCTCAGTTCATATTTCCCTTGTACTTAAGACAAATTGGTGAAAATGGACATGATTTAATTAAAATCTGAAGCCTTCACAGTGCTTGTCTTCTAAATGAAACTTGTAATGAAAATGAAAAAGACTACTTCTAAAAATTGCAAACACCAGATTTCTTTCCTTCTTTTTTTTTTTTTTTTTACATTAATAAATAAGTTATGAATAGTGTCTTCCTGGTAGCAGTGGAGGTAGAGAAGAATCAAAACTTTCAGACTTCTACTCACCAAGACAGGAGAGATTTCAGCAGAGCATTGCTCCATTACTCCCCCAAACCCACCCCACGTAAAAACACTTCAAGAAGGGTCACAGTCACTCCAGGATTCCTCAAGGTAAAAAGGAACAGCCCTGCATGGGCTGTGCTGTTTCCACATTTTAATGGAACAAATGACCAGTGTACCAACAAGGGGATTTGTCCCTGTGAAAATTCAAAAGTCTGGAATGTTTGTTTTCCTGCCCGTCTCCTTCCCTGAGGGATGCTCAATAAAAATCAGATGGCTGAAAATATTTTTCCATCACGCTGACCATTGTCGCATTTCAGATGTGAATTTAAATTCCTTTTAACGCCCAAATACAAGCAGGTGATTTCTGGCTTGCTGTTTTCTTTTAATGCTCATACAGGCATAAAACCAAGTACCTCGGGGTATGGCTTTTGAGCAGCATATTTTTTAATTTGACTTTGTTCAACATCAGTTAAAAGTGCACTCCCTGGAGCTGTGCAGAATGCAGCACTGGGCACATTTACTGAGCTGAGAGGAAAACACCTCCCTCTGCCAGCCCAGCACCCCCAGATACAGCCAGGTTCAAACCATCTCTGGCAGGGAAACGTGGTTAAAGTGTCCAAGGTAAAGCACAAAGTTGAGAAAAAGAGAAAATGAACCCCCAGAATCACAAGGGTTTTACCATAAAGTACCATTGACAATAAGAATGCTCGACAAAATCTCCTTTTATTAAAAGTCTCCCAGTATTTGCAACTTCCATCTAAAATCTGGCCCTTATGTGGAATTTCTTCCCCTTCTTACTTGTCAAAACAGTAAGAGCCTCAAAGTTCAAAACAGACAGGCAGTCTTTGTTTAAAATAACTGAACTATTTGATTCTTCACACACCTTTCAATAAAGTATTTTATTAAATACTTCAACACACAATTGTGTAGCTGCTAAAAAGCTTATATGGGCTCAACTGCCTTTTCCCCTCTAAGTGTTCTCCATTGAGGGCTATCAAATACAAATGCAAAACCTCTAACTCAGTAAATCCTGAAGCCTAAAGTTTCTGAAATTAAAAAGTATGATGGAGAAATACTGCTGCAGTCCATTTCATCCTTCCATTCCTCTTTGCCATCCACAGCACGCTGCACCAGACACGGGTTTGGTCTGATCCAATAAACACACAGTCTTATGTTATTTTAAGTTTTGTTTCCAGAGGAAATGCCAATTAAGCAATGACATTCTCCATCTGCCTGCCTGCCAGTACTTCATGTCCCAGCACAATTTTGGAATCAGTAAATTAATTTTGACAAAGTTTTCAGAGATTATTTAATTCCAGCAGGCTCTGTGAGCTTTGGCTGCTGGGTAAAGCAAGTCCCAAGTCCATTGGAACAGGAAAAACACACTATGACTTTTAAAAACACACACAGGCTACCCACCCTGCATGATTTCTTCTTTAAGATATCTATATCCACTCTTTCAGAGTTCCTAAGGCATTTGTTATTAAAACCAAGAGAACAAAGTTATTTGCTTTTTTTTTTGTTTTTGCAGCTAGTGGCCTTACAAAACAGAAATGAAACAAAAATCATTACAACAGAAAGTGACACTTTCAACAGCATCTTCATTCAAAGGGTGTGAAAGGTCCCATAGCTTAAATCTGAATCACCATTAATAATAAAGCAAAAGTATTTTATCTAAAAGAAAACAAAAATCTCCCCCGCTTTTGGTACTGATGTGTATTATAAAGGAGAAAGCCAAAGGAATAAACTGGTTTTTATTTAATGATGATGCTGTACTTTATATGCACAAGCAGACTTCTGTTTTTTTTCAGCCTTCCAATAACAAACAGAGAAAACATGTATTATTGATCAGTTGTCTTCTTGTGAATTAAAAATAAGTGTTGAGATTGTCCACACAGTTATTGTGAATCTGAAGCTTTTTCAGGCAATTATAAACACAAATCTGCCTTCTAGAACAGAAAAACAAGATCCTTATTAGAATTATACTTTCATAGTTAAAAAACCCCAAAAAACAGAACTGAACAACAGAAACACAAACAAGTGGACAGCAAGTGCCTTAGCTCCTGGAGATAAATTGGTGGGTGTCACATGCAGGTAGCCAAGGAGAAAGAGTTACACACATGAAAAAGATTGCAGAGAGCACAGGCATTCCTCCCACGGCCTCCCAAAGCCACAAAATACCAAGCTGTGCTTCCCAGCCGAAGATTTTCCAAGTCCCCTTGCTTCAAAGGGGAATTTCTCTCCTGGCAGGCGTTTCCTGCTGTCCCATGTGCCCAGCACAGCCCAGATGAGCTCTGCTCCCTGTGAGGCTGCTCGAGGACACCCAGCCCTGTCCAGCTGCTGACCTCCATCCCTGCCAAGGGCTCTCCAGCCTGGGGCCACTCCTTTGCTCAATTTGGGATGGATTAGCACCAAATGTGCTTCTTTCCAACGGCGTTACTGAATGTTCTGTGCTTCCTCTGCCCCCTTTCTCTCTCCTCCACCTCCACCTGCCCCAGCCATTGCTCTCTCTGGTTCCCCTTCCACCTCTGAAATTTCTCTTCCTTCAGAACTCATTCCTGAGGAGCTCTCCTCTCTCCAACCCCACGAAATCTCCTTCTATGAGCTGCACTCCACCCAGGCTTTCTCCTTCTCACCTGAACATTCCTCTCCAACTTCATTAATAGCTTTTAAGCCTTTCCTCACTCCTCTGCCCACAAATTAAGGCCTTTTTTAGTATATTTCCCATTATTCTCTCTCCACTGAGAAGCGAACACATTTTAACAAATCAAGAATGCATGAAAAATTCATTCATGTATTTGTACAAGTCTTTTAAGACACAATTATGAATCCTTGATTTGCCATACTTTAGAAACTGTCCAATTAATAGCAGAAATCCTAATTTATAAAAAGCAAATTGACCTACTGTACTGTTCAAGATGGTATCTTTATTTAGAATGAGTTTAGAGAGGAATCCAGAAGGATGTTTAAAAAATAGACAATATACCATTGGGAGATGTTTTATTCATAGAGACATTGTGAGAAAAGGATTGAAAACACTGAGGAAGACTTAATTATAATCTTGAAATTAATGAAACAATTAAGTCGATTTCTCTAGGCAATGTATGAACTTGTAACATGGGCTAGATCAGTACCAGGCTACAGATTTTGGGGAAAGAATTAGAGGTAACAAGATTTCATATCTAGTTTGCCTTTCCCCCCCGCTCGCATTTATCTGGTTTGTTTGTATAAAAAGGTAGAAAAAAAATTCACCCTTTTTCACTGAGAATTCTGGAGCAGGCTCTGCTGCTCGACTTTTAGGCAGCACTACAGAAATTCAGCAGAGCACCAACTGTGGAAATGCATTTTCCACATGAAAAGAAGGACCTTAAAATGAGGGGCAACCTTTTCCTCTCCCCAGAGAAGGTGTGCAGGGAGGAAGAACAAAGCCCTCCATCCAGCCCTGCCTTCCTGGGAGGGCACAGACACTAGCAGAGGATGGAGCAGCACTGACCTGCCATGGGAGGAATAATTTCATATAAAGGAGTGGCCAGAGCTGAAGCAATTCAGTGAAGGTCAAAGGCTGAAGGGAATACACTCAGAAAAAAAAAAGGCAGTACATACAACTAAAACATAATAAAATGTATGGTTAGAAATATATATACATATATATGTATGATTTTTCTTTTATTGATTTTCTTCTTATTTACTGCTGAATGCTGCACTGATGAAAATGAACCAGTGACTTAAATTAAATCAAAGTTTTCCCAGTCAGAGTATGGTCAGAAGTGTGGAGCCCAATGAACACACAATGGCTGCTCTTGCAAGAGGACTGCATGTGAGGTTAACGCAGGTCTTGGGTTTTGTCTGATCTGTGTTGGACTGTTAAAAATAAAAGCCCTATTTTTGTCTGCTGAGCAACGGCAGTTGCCTGAAAACCACTGCCTAACTCGCTTAAACATTTGTATAACTGTGGTGTTAAAGCCAATATTATAAATATATTTCTGTAACTGTTTGAAGGCAGCAATAAACACCAATTCTGGCAGCATAAACCACGATCCCAGTACAAGAAGGCAGTGCAGAGGAAGCGCAGGAGGATGGCAGCTGGCAGCACAAGCCAGCTCTGCGTCCTTACTGCTCAAACGGCCTCTCTGGCAAAACCCCATCATTGCTCTGCTTCTGTTCTCGGTCAAGGAAAGAAAGAGAAAGAAAAGGGAAAAAACAATAAAGCCCCCATTCAAAGGTTCAGCGTTTGAGTCTGTCGCGCATTACGGAAATGCAAAATTTTTTTCTTTCTTCCCCAAGATGTCAAAAAGTCTATACATGGTTTCAAAGCACAGAATGTCAGGAGCTGTTTGTTTACTGATTTCTGCTGTATATTGAACATTTGGGATCTTTCTGTTATAGTCTGGGCCTAAGCTAACTGACCTGGAACAACTAGTTGATTATTCCACGCCTTAGTTTGCCCATCTAAAAGAAATATATTATCACCTGAAGAGCCCTGGGAGGTGACTCTGATATTTTTTAATAGAAGTGCAAATTCACATCGCAGGTTTACAAATTGCAATGCATTTCAAACAACTGGAATTTAAATAAGTCTTTGATCGTCCAGAGAGAATTCTGGAGGTTCTCAATTCCTGTTCTTAAAACTAGATTTTCATATTTAAAGAATATCAGTTTAGCAACCATTCTCATTATAATGTGAAGTGTCTTCTGTCTTTATTATTTATAAACAAGCAATTTCTTTATTAAGGGGAAAATCACTCTCCTGCTGCTTGAGGCATGTGATAACATTGTAGATGAGTTTTGTTTCTCTTTTATTCATGTTAGGATTTATAACCAAGCACGACACAGTTTCACTTTTTTTAAAAAATCATGGTATCATATAGGAAACGGTTTCAACAATTCTCAAGATGATTCCTCACTTATTACTTTGCAGAGGGAAAACAAACAAGAACCACAATACACCAGCTGGGCTAAAATGTCTTCAGCTTTTAGCCCGACCCAGATGCAATTTCTTTTTAAATGGGGTGGAAAAAGCCCACGCAATTCTTGCAGTTACCTAGGTATTAGAAACATAGTAAATAAAATGTTTCAGTTATTAGATTTGTGCCTCAGATGCGTTTTCCAAATTAATGTGCCTTAAAACAATGTTGAAATGGCAACATACTCCTGGCATAGTGAAAAAAAAAATCTTTTTAAGCAGAGATGTAATGAAGTGGAAATAAAATGTAAGGTCCATATAGTGTTTTGTACTGAAACACTTCCATGGACAAGGATATTGAGATGGTTTGAGGTGCCCTGGTCCTCAAAGCAACACTGATCCTTTGGAATTAGTGCAGGAAGTCCATTTGCCCAAGAGGGGAGAAAAGGTGCAAAATAAAGGGAAGTAGTGGTCACTGTCTCTTATTATTCTCATAAAAAATCTGCCTTAATTGCAATGAAACAATCTCAGGTGTCCTTGAGCAGAAAGCCTAAGGGCACAGAGACACTGCATGTCCCCGAGCCTGGGGCTGGCAGCACTGCAGGGCACCCAAAGCCCAGCAAGCTGCAGCTGTTACTGAGACCTGGCCCTCTGTGTGCCCAGAGGCTCCTGGCTCATAGCAGAAACCCAGCCAGGCAGACCTGGAGAGCAATGAAACATTCATGGAATGTTCAGGACAGTGTTCATGCAGCCCTGACATCACTTCTGTGCTCCTAACCCTGCTCCCACCTCCTTCCTTTCACTCACCCACCACATCACCCTGTGAGGAACGTCTGAAGGAGCTGGGGTTGCTTAGCCTGGAGAAGAGGAGGCTTAGGGGTGACCTTATTGCTCTCTACAACTTCCTGAAGGGGGGCTGTAGACAGGAGGGGTCGGTCTCTTCCACCAGGCAGCACTGACAAAACAAGAGGACACGGCCTCAAGCTACGACGGGAAAGGTACAGGTTGGATATTAGGAAAAAAATTTTCACTGAAAGAATAATAAAGTACTGGAATTGTCTTCCCAGGGAGGTGGTGGAATCACAATCTCTGGATGTGTTAAAAAAAGACTGGACGTGGCACTTGGTGCTATAGTCCAGTTGAGGAGTTAGGGCATGGGTTGGACTGGATGATCCTAGAGGTCTCTCCCAGCCTCATCATTCTGTAATCTGTAAAAAACACCCAGGTGGGAGAAGTTAAAAATGGAATGGATACATCTCCATTTTAAAAATTCCTTCCTTTTTAAAAGGTTCCATCCTCCCATCAGCCCCATGCCGTGCACTGAGGCCATCTGCAGAGCCCACTGCTGCAGGAGCTCGCACACGAGCCCCGAGCGAAAGCCCAGCCCTCTGGAAGGGAGGCTGCAGCCCTGCCAGGGCTGCTGCTGGAGGCACAGCTGTGCAGGGATGACTGGCAGGAAAATGAGCCCTCCAGAACTAGGGAGAAGAGCTTTGTCTGTTTTGGCATGTGATCATTTTCATTAAAAATATTTTTCAGAAGCAATGTCATGTTTCCTACTTAATGATATTCCTCCAAACTCAGAGCAGTGGAGCATTGCAGGAGGGTCGGGTTTTGCACAAGAGCCAGGCAAAGTTAATTCTGTTTTAAAGCAGTTTTGGAGCAAAGTTGCATTGGAGAGCTAATTACTGAGAGCTGAGAATGCCTCCAGTTTAAAAGTTACTTAATCCCTCATGGAAGAGCTGTGGGTGCTGACTTTCTTACCTTCTTTCTAAAGTGCAAGCTTTTAAAAATGCTAATTGTCTGAATTCACAAAATTCTCTCTTCAAAGAGAAATAACACTGTTTTGAAAGGCAGCTTTTGAATACGATTTTGATTCTAAAGGAGCCTATTTAGAGAAAATGGGATCCATAAATGTCAACACCACCTGTAGTCTGCTTGATAATGTGCCTGCTTTCTGACAACAGCATTGATAAGCCACAGGCACACTAGAACAAACATCTCTTACTTTATCTGCTAGATAAAACTTGAAGGGGGTGGTGGTTACTAGGAAACTTTCTGTTCCTAATTTGTTTCAACAGAAATCTGCAAATACAAGTCTGAGCATCAAACAATGCCGAGGAAAATTCGGTGGATTAGCATTTTCCCTGGAGAAGGCAGGGAGGTTATGAGCCTCCTTGGGTTTGGTGACAGTCTCTGTACAGCACTGCAGAAAACCACAGAATTTAGAGGCAAACTGTCTCTGGAGCCTGTTGTGACCACCAGAAAAAGCTGTGTGACACATTAAATGAGAAATAAACATTCTGACAATGCAAAACCCAATCTTCTGCCTTCTGCTTATAGAAAAGACGTGACAGAAAAAGCCTCGAGGCAGGCAGAACACCTTAACAGGCTATGAAAGAAATGCACTGAGATAGTATTTTACAGGAACTACTGGATAGAAGTTATGGTTATTCCAATTATGAAGAATGAACTTTTGGAATTGTGATAAGTGCAGCTAAAAAGAACAAAGGAGGAACAGCTGTAGCTAGCTTTTTTTTTTTTTTTTGTCTGCTGGAAGTTTCCCGGGGAAATTTTTAATAATGGATATCATTTTCCTACAGGAGTTTTTGTCAATATGTTATGATGACACAAAATGGTAGCTTAAATCCAAGAAGTAACTAAATACTTTAAAAAAGCTCCCATAAAGTTGTAAAAACTTTTGCATTCATTTTTGAAATGAGTGGTGATCTTAACAATAAAAAGGTGATAGTCTAATAAATCTTCCTTTCATATTATTTGTGTCTTATTTTGATTGCCAGGTTATTTTACACAGAGAAAAAGATGCAGAGGAATGAGAAAGGAAATCTGAAGCCAAGCAGCATCACAGTCCTCTATGAAATATTCATTGGTACTTGAACGGGACAATTTCAGTGTTGTTTTGCAATAAAAATCTTCTAAAGGGAAGAAAAAGGGAAAAGAAAACACAGAGATCACAGGAGCTGCCATGCAAAAAGTGAGGCCAGTGACCCATTTAGCTCCAGACCTCACTAACAATGGCCAGGACACAGCTGGGCAGAGCAGAGGGCACACAAAGGGTCTCGCCACCACAAAGATGGGAAATCACCCAAAATTTCCCATCTCAGACTGGGAAATCACCCAGACGCTGTTTTGCTTCAGTTTCCCCCAGCCCTCCTCTACAAAAGTCAATATATCTCAGGCAGGCAAAGCCTGATCATTCAGGGAGATCTTTCCATCAATTGCTCTGTGGTTGCAGGGGTTGAGTGAGAGAGATCTAACATCCAACTTAAGAGTTCCCCACACCAGTTCAAGATCGTTTCCCACAGTATGTTAAATTTACTGTCCAATTCAACTTCAAATAAAATCAAGGCAACGGGCTTCAAAACCACTTCAGACAGATTATTGCAAAGTCTAATACATTTTATTGGTTCTAAGTAAAAGGCTTTCTTTCATTAGCTTAATTTAATTCCCTCTGTGAGTTGCTACTCTTTTGAAACTACCAAAATACTCACAATTACTCCATGGTGGTTATAAAAAAGCCTTTGAATATGTACTGATATTTCCTTCCAGTTAGCCAGCCTCTTAAAAACCCAGGCCAAACTCTCTGGTACTGTAAATCAACACTGCCAAACTGAAATTAATGACAGCCAACATGGACCTGGCCCACTGCAAGAACCCAGGAGGAGATGGGACTGGAAAAATGGGCAGAACAGGAAACGCAAGCACAGAGCCTATCCTGGTCATTTTGTATCAAAGGATGACAAGAGATGGAAATTCAGATGCACATGTAAAAATCACCTGGGGAATAGTTACAAATTCCTTTGGGTCACTCACATTCGTATATGGAATTTCTCCCCCCCTTTCTCCATACAATTAAAGATGTGGCTGCCTAAGTTCCAGACAAGTACTAAAAGGTGAACTACTGCTGAACTTTAGACAGGGCTTTCATAACCTGCTTTCACTAATCTCAGAGATGAAAACAGCTAGAAATAATTTCTTCACACATTTATTTTATCTTCTCTTTCAATTAGCAGAGGTGCCAACACTCTGCATGCACCAACTGAGCTCCCTTTTACAGTTTTTCTTTTTACTTAATAAAAGAATTGTAAGATTCTCTGGAGCCTTGAAACGTGCATGAAATGAGATACGACTTGGACATGAGTGAAATTGTCTTCATTTGGTTGTGGGTTTTTTTTTCCCCTAAATGATTCTTTGATGTGTTTGTTTTTTTTTTTTTTTAATAAACATCACATATACTCATTAACAGTATTGATTTAACCACAAATGAACCCAAACTCTTATTAAACAGCTGCTGAACAGGCAGAGTAAAAGCTCTAGAAACAAAGTCTCCCCCTGCCCAAAACTGCCCTATTTATAGGACTTAATAGGTGCCCAAAAACCTCATCATTTGTAGACACAGTAGAAAAATTCAACCTGTATCATTTGCTTTGAGACTGCTACAAAGGACATAAAACAGCGGCTGAAAACCTGGACAAAGGAAATGAAACCATTTGCCTGGAGTGTTATATGGTCTGACACCAGCTTCACAGAGACATATTCCAGCTAATCTGGAATTGAAATTGAGTTAATACGGTGCAGCTTGAATCCTACTGAAACAATCCCTCTGTTGAATTCTGCCGAAATGCCAGAATCATGCTAAGATTAATACTTTTTTCCCCAAAGTTTCTCATCTAGTTCTCTGGTAGAATCCCTGAATAAAACTGGACAAGGTTGTTTAGACTTTTTTTTTTTTTTTTTGGTAACCTGATTTTCCATGGAGATGGTTGCTTTACCTTCTAACTTGGATTCTGCATAATATCAGTCTCTTCCCTCCTTCTGACATTCCCTCTTGTATGAAAGTCAAAGAGCAAAAAGGGGAAATAACTTCTCACTCTTCCTTAGCTGAAAGGTCCTGCCAGGACATGGATGAGCAAAGATTGCCCTCCACAGCATGAAGAGCAGACAGATGCTCGAGACAGAGATTTTCAGTCTGGCTCAGAACTGAGGCTGTGACGTTGCTTCCAGTGGCTCAGAGCAGGGGGGTCTGATCCTCGCCTCAGTTTTTGGGTCAGGATACAATTTGCCATGGTTTTGACACCAAAATGTGTTCGTGTTTGCAAAAATCACATAATTGAGTTTATTGATTCCTCAAAAAAATCATTGACTGCCTTGCACATGAATCATCTAATAAAGACTGGAGAAAAAGCTTATTTTGAAGCTCATTTCTTCTGGTGTCACTTGCAGAAAGTTGATTTGTACTTCATGCAGAAAGTTCATTCAAAAAATATCCTGCTGCCTAAGAAAATCTGTAACTAATGAAAAAATCCTTAAACACGCCTGGCTGAACTAAAAACTACCTTTGGTGGTAAATTCACAAAGAAAATGTAAAACAGATCTGACTTGTCTCACTGAGGAACACTCCCAAAGCACCAGAGGGACTGACAGCACGGCCAGCTTCTCTTTGACTTGTGAGAGTCAAACAAGAAAGATCACATTCACTAGTTAAAAGCATTTTTCCACTTAGTCATATATTTATATGACACTTCGGATAGAAACCAGGCCTCTCAACATTCTAGATAAGAATATCTCAGGAGAATGAATATATTTTCAGCTCCCATCTGTGATGTCACTACAGCTCCAATCTGTTCAAAAGCAGAAAGTCAGGCCCGAGTGGAAGAGTCGCAATCTGATTTTCATACACCTTGGCAATACTCGCCCAGATTTCTCATTTAATAAGGCTTTGGGTCAGCTATAAATGCTGCTTTCTGTAACTGTCAGGCTCGTTGCCACGAGCCAGGTTTCAAATGTTTGCTGCTGTAAGTTCTTCTAAAAGGAGGTGTTCGCCCAAGCCCACTTCTGCTTAGAAAAGAAATGAAATTGCAGAGTCCCCAAAGGGCAGAGGTGAAACTCCAGCCCTGGTGCAGAAGGCTCTGGGTCTGGGAAGCAGAAGATTCCAGTCCACAGTGTCAGGCTTCGCCTGGCAAACTCTGCCCTGATTTCCTTTTCCCGAGCTTTCAGGCACAGGGCTCTTGTCCCACTTGTCCTGGGCTGTTCCTAACTTGAACAATTAAAGACAACAAAGACTGCTCGTTTAAGAGACAATTTAGACGAATCTTCATTATTGAAAACTGTTCCCCTCCCTTCATTCTCTCCCAAAGCTTCAATTCCCTCCTTTACAACTTTCTGGGTAAAATAAACATCAGTGAATTTCTTATAGAAATGTCAAAGGAAAGGTTAAACTGTTCCTGTCTCCTTCATCAGAATTACTTTTTCCTCCTTTCATACTTCTTCTGTGGTACGAAATAAAGAAGCAGATCATTTGAAATAGTACTGGATGACAAATAAAGGAGTTTTATATTAACTCAGGGAAATCTGAAGTTAGATCATGTACAAAACCCCTAACAGTTGACACTAGAATTTTTTCCTTATCTATCTGATTTCTGACATTCAAGAATGTGGCCTTCAAAATTAATTTCTTTTGAGCTCGATTTTTTTCTGTTCCTTCTTGTTTAACAGTTATTAACTATCTCATAAGCACACACTGCACATAAAAGTAGAGCACTACCAGAACACAGACCTTTATTTTTCTCCATTTGTTCTACTCTGTATTTTCATCTCATCTGATGCATAGGCTGCCAGGTGATGTTTAAACAAAATTCTCTCAAGTTAATAAATTTTTCTGTATTTATTTTACACCAGCACCTGTTATCTCTCTGCTCTACCTTCTGTGATTCCACAGCAGCTGACTGGAGTTGGATTTGGCATTCCTGAGCTCCTAAAGCAATACTCATCCTGCCTCCTTCCACTTAATTGCACCCAACGGGTGAAGGAAGGAGCTGTAGAATTTAGGAAGGAGGGAATGGCATCTTCTGTGATGTTGCTAATTTCAGGCAGCTTTCTGTTGTGGTTTGGGTTTGTTTGTTTGACATGCTGAATCTAGACAACATCAACCAGGTTGTGATGACTTGCAGCAACTTCCTATCATGAAGCTGGACAAATAATCATTGTCTACCTGCACAGCTGCAGCAGGAGCACAGAGGACAGCTCAGGTGCCACTAAGTGCCTGTAACCACCCAATTTCCATTACTCCTTAGGAGGATTTAAGTACTCCCAGTTCACATCTGGAATTCCGATAGCAAAACTAGAGGCAAACAAGAGGGATGAAAATGTAACCAGCCCAAAACACCTTTTGAGTTTCCTAAATTACCAAGAATTCAGATCCAAACTCATGATTTAGTGACACACTCAATGACTAAAATACACATATTACAGTCCAAGGATTATGAAAATGAATCAGCCTAGCACCAAGTAGCTTTAAAAATTAGGATATCAAAGGGAGTTTAGCTCTAAGTGCCCATGGCAGCAAGGGCGGGGGGGACAGTTTGCCTTTTAAGCTTTTGATTTTCCTACCAAGGAAAAGATTTGCATCTAAGCTGGATGAAAGAAGCAGGTACATGACTTTAGAACAGGTGCCTGAACACGTACTCTGCCACTGCTCAGCTCAGGAGCTGCTCACTTCTCCTAAATTCACCCATCCAGGTATTCCAGTGTCATTTTTGCCCAGGCTTTGTCCACAGGGATCCAAGCAGACACACCTGCAGGAGCTTTTTATTTGTACCCAAAAGGACTAATGACAACAACCCTCTTAATTTTTACACTTAAAACCCTGAGTATCTTCCATTAGAAATTTACAGCTCACTCCACCACCTTAGCTTCTTTCCAAGCATAGTAAATCCACCACAGAACTGTTATTTTTATGAGCTGGATAAAAGTGAAGAGGAGGAGACACCAGAAAGAACACACAGGTGCATTAAACCCCAAAGTTAGTAACCACTGACACACAGCATTTAACCAGAGAGAAGTGACAGAAGGCACTGAGTCCTAACCCACTCCTGTCTTCTTTTCCTCTCTTTCATGCTTCACCCTTTACCTTGAAGGCTCTCCAGCACTCAGCAATGGGAAGCAGAGCTTCAGGACTCCCTGCTCTCCCCAAAGAGCGGCGAGCTCCTGCAGCTGGAGCAGGCAGCTTGGTCCTGGTACCTCCAGGGGTCCCTTCCACCCTGAACCATTCTGGGATTTTGGGAGGGAACCTCTCCCTGGGGCTCCTTGTGTTTTAGAAAAGCTAGGAGGCAGCCTTCGTACCAAATTCTAAGCTTAATATTCCACTCATAAAAAGCTGATGCAGCCACTAAATCACTGAATTGCCACAAAATGAGACTGGCCCTAAGCGGGGGGGTACAAAGCACCCAGTGAACTTAATCCTCAGGAGTTTATCTTGTTTCCTCCCCTATACACAAACCTTGCCTATATGCAATGCCACCAAGGCAACAAAGCCAGCTCTTGACAAAACTATACCCAAGGAATTACAAACAAAATGGAAGGAGGAGCCTTTCCATCTGCAATTATTAAAAAAAAAAACAACAACAACAACAAAAAAAAAAAAACAAAAAAACAAAAAAAAAACCAAAAAAAAACAAACAAAAAACCACTTCATTTTAATTCTTGAAAGTTGCAGAGGCAAAGTGGCTCTTGATTAAACCAGCAGAAGGGCATCACACACAGACAACTCCAGGAGCATTTCAGTGACCCCTGACAGCACATCCTGCTGGGAAAGGCAGAGAAGCAGGACAGAAAGAAAACCACCTCAATAGTTTTGTTGTCATGGGGCTTAGCAGCACAAACCCACAAGTTCTATGGGACAGCAAATTAGGAAGAAAGTTATTAAGATTCTTATACTCCCCCCAGTTTCTCATTTCTTACCTGCATCGCAGTAATGCCCACGTCTATGCACCAGATTAAAACTGTGCTGTAGTAGCCACTGTTAAATATTTATGGGCACTACCCAAGGATTAAAACACTTGAAAAATTACAATGACTTACCCCATTCTCAGGTACAAGCTTTGAAAGCTGAATTTTAAACATAAAAGCACTTTCAGCTACTTGAATAACATTCAGAGAAGTGAAAAGCACCATAACCCAGAGGAAAGATGTGTTGCTTGTCAGTACCATTGAATTTTTTTTTTTTTTTAATCCCTGCAACTTTTCTACCTCTCTCTAGGAAATAGAAGAGAAAGGTGCATGCTAAGGGGCTAAGAGACACTTCATCTTGCCTTCCCACTCATAATCTGAAGATGACTGTCAAAGGATTTTTAATTTCCTGTGCTAGGGAGATCAGGTTAATCTCCAGTGAGAGGTGTTAACAAAATCCTATAAGCAGAGCTAAGTTCTATGCACTGAAACCTAAAGCCATTGGCATCCATCAGCAGTAATTACTCCTATGCCCAAGTAAACCTTTTCATATGACAATCACTGCACACATTACCTCTAAGTCTGAAGAGCATGTGTGGCTGCTGAGCTAAGAGTGTTATGTATTTACAGTTTGTTCTGGACAGGTAGCAAGACCTTTGCATTTAGAAACTTCTGGGTTGTTCCCATCTAAATCCATCTGTAATATGCAAGAATTCTTGAGGTGAAAGCCACTTGTACCAGAATACCTAAAAATTATTAGCATGAAGATCACTGATCAGATGCAATGAAGGCTTTACACATCTCCCCACTCAGACAACACTCGCTCTTGAATTTATTTACACTTGTGCAGACTAAAGCAGCACCTCAGAGTCTGCTGGACCCTCCAAATGTGCTACCTGGGACCACTAAGAGACAGATTTCAAAGCTGATAATACTACAGGAACTTTTAGCTCAGTATCTGCTAATAAGTGCATTTTCCAGCCTGAGTGCTACCTGCTTGTGATACTCTACTGCCTGAAAACATTCACCCTGGAGGTGTTTGTCAGTTTAGGCTTCTCAGTTTAGGTTTCAAATAAGTGTTTGAACACTTATTCAGAAGTTGTCCCTTTGCCTTGATGTCTCAAGCAACAAGTTTACTATGAACAGTCTCCAAGTCAAAAGGAACAACTGAACACAAGAAAGTCATGCACCATGTACAGGTAATCACAGAATTACTGGAAATTTTCTCCTGTCTCTAATGTAATCCAAATATTCCTCTTGAACACAGTTCTGCAGAACTCTGAGTAGAAGGGTATCAGGGACCACAAAGTCAATTTCCAACTCAGCATTAGTCTCATTGTTTTACTGTGTCTGACACATGGATTTAAAAAAGTGCATCTGTTTCAGCATTCTAGGACTTTAGGGAAAAAAACCCCTCACATTTGTAGCCTTATTTCATATGCTTGTTGGCACTGCAGAGTGATCTAGGAGTGTCCAAGCTGAATTCCTCTCAGCCATACCTAATCCCAGCATAAACCACAGGATGATATTCAGTGCTATCAAATTCCTAATGGACACTGAATGCACAAGTGGAAACCTGTGAGGTGTGCAGAGAGTGGGTGTCACACTGTGAGTGCCACCCTCACTGAGATGCTAAATCCTCTTCTACTGTGCAGTATTAATTAGAAAGTCAGGTCTCAGTGTGTGAAATACAGAAGTGTTTCTGTGCTGACATTCACGGTGACACAATGCTGAGCAATGCTGTGCAAGTTCTCAAGAGAATTGCTGTCAGTGGCAGAGAGAGTGGGAGTCATCCCACTAAGACATGGAACAACCAGAGCAGGGTTTTGTTTGCTTGAACAGCACACACAGTTTTTTGTCCCAGAAAGATTCATTAAGGGCATTCCCACCCACGGCATCTCTTCCTGCTGCCGTGCAATGGTCCCCAAGGCCTTCTGCAGGCTGAATTCCCTCTGAACCACAAACGCCTGCACCACCAGCAGCAAGAGGAGCTGAAGCAGAGGGGAACAGAGAGGGGAATGGCAGACAGGCTGACACCAGAACTTACACAAAACTCTTCTCTATTTCCAGTGTCTCAGCAACAACAGAGAAACCCCCACTGTGTAAGAATCCAGTATTCTCTGACTTTTATACCTTCATCACCGTTCTATCATTCTGTGCCACGTGCTGTATCATCCATATGGAAATCCCAGGAGCTGGTATCTCCTGCAATGCTGTACAGCCACTCCTGGCACAGAGAACTCTCACTGCAATGCTGCAGCACTGCCATGCAGCAGGAAGGAGATTAAGCATGTAGATTACCAAGGGAGGGGATTATGTCTAGAATCTTCCACCTCTCTGTGGGAAGGCTTCATGCTCACATGGCTGGTTTTGGCTCAATTTTTGAGATTTACTGTTTTCTAGTAGCCTTTCTATTCCACTCCTCTGCAAAACACATTAAGAGAGAGTGGGGAAAATTATTTATTGGGCTGCTGGGAGCAAGTTGATTTTCTTTTAGAGTATTTATCAAATTCTTTCAAGTCTCTGTGGTTCAACATATTTAGCTACATCAAAGCCAAAGCATACACTTTTGAGCTATTCATTTTCTGTTAAAATCCACATTCTTGGATGCTGAAATGTTTACTGCACTTTTTCCAAGCTTTGGAGTTAGTGGTCTGCTGGCTGTATCAGTACCAAAACTATTTTGGATGACTGCAGACTGCAAGAATATTTACTGAAATGATGTACTAAGGGAACAGGTTCATTGTTTACACTAGGAAGATTAAATTAGGGCTAAACATTTACAGCGATGCTCTTTTTATTCCTTCTACCCCTGCAGCCATATTCTCAGTTCCACATCAAAACCTGAATTTACAACACAAGATACAGCTGGTGTCATCTGCCATCACAGTAAAACACCAGGCTTCGCTCTGTACTTTTCAGACAATGGAAATGTTCCCTTCCAGGTGGTGAGGTTTCCTCACCCCAGGCTTCTGAGCCAGCAAACTGCACCCCAGATGCCCATCCCTCTACTCTCAGCTTGTCTCAAACATCTGAGATATATCACCAGGTGTCAAGCTGGGACCCAACAGCAGCAAAATATTGCTCAGCACGCTGAGCATGAACGCAGCCCTGCTGTAAATTCCCCCTCCACCCTTGATTACTCGTTAGTACTTCAGCTGATTAGAGAGAGCAGGAGCTGCTGGTGGAACCCTTATTCCTCCGGGCTGCTTTACTCAGGTTTGACAGACACATTTCCAAAGGGCTGTGCATGAAATAAAAACAAACAACAGGGACTGAAGCAGATGAGACTCTCCAAGGGAAAGGTTCACCTTGAAAACAGACCCTCACTATGATTCCTTTCTTCCCCTCTTATCTGGGATCAGCCTCTCACCACAGATCTGACTATCACATAAGAGTACTTCACCTTCCACATGCTCATGCTGACAGAAATGAGACAGTAGAAAGTCTATTTCCAGGGGCTACAGAGAAACAGAATGAGCAGAAAGCAACTTCCCCACCTTCCTGTTCCCAGAGATTCCAGAAGCCCAAGTCACTAATTACTGCTCTGGCTACAACAGCACAAAAAGGCTCAAGAGTGAAGCTTCTGGCAGCTGGGTACACGTGTGGCCAAATTATCACTCAGCACCTTCAAGGCACTGTTGGGTTTCCAGGCTCCTCCTGCTGCTGCCCACGGGTCCCTCTGTGCTGTCCCCAGCAGCCCCTGTCCCCTCTCACAGCCAGGCTGCTTACACACAAGGCTGAGATCAGCAGAGCTAAACCAGCAGCCTGCTGCACTAATTCACCTGCAGCTACCACATTTACAGCTCTACCTGAGAGTTTGGGAAGAGCCAGAATAGATTCCACCTACTACACCAGAAAAGTAATTCAATCGACTTCAATCCCTTTTACAAATTAGCCTTCAGCTGGCAATTTTCACTGCAAAACTATTATAACAATTTTCTAACTGATTCAGTTCAAGTAATAGCTATTCAATAACATTTCCCAAGTATGAAGCACACAGATTTGTCAGTTTGCATGTCTAGAAAGGTCTTTACAGGCTATTGTTGTATTTCTTTCTCTGTGTATGGATTGTGTGCCACAAAAAAAAAAAAAATCCACTTGCTTCATTTGTTAAATTACAAACCACCATACACACCCTCCTCACCATCGCTTACAAACAAAAACCTCCCCACAGCGCCCAGAAGAGAGGAAATATTTAATCCCTGTACAAGCATTGTATAGGGACACATCACCTCTCATGGTGAAAGGGGTAAAACCAACTCTGGTTAATGAAGGATTTAATCCCCAGTTACCAAGACCAATAAAAGCCTTAAAAGTTCCTTCTGTGACCAAAAGGACAAATCAGCCTTCTCACCCACAAAAATGCCAACAGTTCAGTGTGATCTGGTCACACAGACGAAATAAATTATTGCAAAGCAGGTTATTGCTTTGATATTTAATACAGGAGAGAAAAAGATACCTAAACCGACACGTAATAATGAAATCACTCTTGCAGAGTCCTACAGAAAAGCCATCAATCTGCACGAAACCACAATTTACTAAAGATGCAAAATAAGAATAAAGTGGAAAGTGCGAAAGCTCTAGTCCACTTAGAGAGCTGTGGACACTGCTGACCTTCCTCACTGGCTGCTGTGTCTGGCTCTGTCAAGCAGAAAAGACAATCTAGGGGAAAAAAAGAAAATCGAGTGGTAATTTTCATCCAGAATACATTCATCAATTTTTTTTTCTGCAATATAGGAGACCTAGATACTTTTTTCTTGTATTTCTGTGGTTGCTGTACAGCTTTGGTCTACTTGTTAAAAGAAAATAGTTGTAATAACTTAAGGGCATTAAACTTCTTGGTTCTCCTTTTATTAAAAACTTCTCATCTATCATGAGAATTCTACTCACATTCTCCTAATGTGCCTGAAACATTTTGTTTTATTGGGTTCTTATTCCAGAGGTCTTGACTTGTTCTGGTAATTTGCAAATGCTGCCAATCCCTAGCGACGACTGTGTTGTAAAGTTGTGTATTTCTTTTATCATCAAGTTACATTACAGAAATTTAGTACCATTCAGAACACGTGTCCAATACCTTTCAAAGGTACAACACTAACAACAATGGAGCTATGATTTTTTTTTTTAATATTTTTTTAAATTTTAGCTGCTTAGAAAAAGTACACAAAACATTATCTAATTTGACAATGGCCATTTATCACTGACTTTATTCAAGAGTAGAAATAATGAATTTGTTAGGTATTATACTAATTATTTTCTGTAAAAAATGAAAAAGTAAAATATTTCTGTGAATTAAAGTACAGAACAGTGAAGCAATGTGATCAACAGCTCTAACATCAAGAAATATGAATTAACAATTATCTAAAAATTTGTTAAGAAATGGTTGCAAACAATTAATTTCCAAGCGTTTCAGTTTAAAAATTCTGTGATTTCCAAATTAGATACATGTTCCATTAGGGGCTATACTAAACTCCAACAGCTTTGGCTCTGCACATTTTACTGTAATGTAGGACAGAATAAATTATGTAGCAACCTGTTAGGAGCCAATGGTGGTAGAACTTTATTAAAAAAACAGATTAAGAAAAAGATTACTGTATAAGGGTTTGGCATAAAAGGAAGGAAAAAGCCAATGGCAATTTCACAAATTGAAAAAGCTTCCAAAGGAATCTGATGTTGTAGCCAAAGCCTTCTCCTGTGCTGAGGGGCTGTTTTGCGGTGGAGAAGGGGAGGGTTTGCTTTGAGGTTTGGGGGTTTTTGTTCTCTCCAAGCACAGGGGTGACCACAAATCAATGCAATGGAAACTACAAATCACCAGAAACAGCCAGACCAATTCCCTCAAGTTGCAAGGCCCATTTTTCCATAAACATCTCAAGTAATAACAGATATCTGGGAGCTGCTGTGCTCCCCAGGTGCTGGGTGTGAGCTCAGGGACCCCTCCCCTGCTCACACCTGAGCAGAGCTGGGCAGGTGACACCAAACAGGTGACAGGGGAGGCTCTGGCACCTGGCATTTTCCTCCTGGCCCTCTCCTGCCCTCAGCACGGGCAGAGCCAGTGCAGGAGCTGCTGCTCACCCCTGGGGTCCCAAACCCTGAACTTCAAATGCTGTTTGTCAGGGGGACATCAACAAAGCACACCATGAAGTTCATCCCCTTCCCCATCTCCTGAAAACTCTGCTTCATCAGCTTCCAGAGACTGTTTTGCTGTTCCTGCATAGAAAGGCAAATATAACAGTCTAAAGGTCTTTTGAAAAATGGGGAAAGAAAGCCTTTTGGAGATCTCTGTAGATAGCAAGAGATCTTTCAGTTCCCAAGAAAGTGCTGAATATACAATTAAATGCTAAACAGTGCTACAGACATTGTTATATTCAGAACTGTTCCAGAGAGAAAAATCATCTCTTTCACAGGTCTGACAACTGTAAACTCCACTCTTATACAAGAGCTCAACATCTTTCTTAATCAAAAAGAGGGACTTGTAAGACACACATATTTATAAGCCTGAGTGAAATGGATCATGTTCCTATTCAGAGACCTTGGTACTGCTTGCCCATGATACACCACAATTCCATGTGTGTAAATAAAGCACATGTTAAATGTGTTACATTAGCTCTATTCCCTGATTTGTTGGTTTGTCTGGATTATGGGTGGTCACAGAGTTCTCTGGTCCTGTCAGGAAAGGCAAAACAGTTTAAGTGAGGCCAGTGCTGCCAGTGAATCTGATGTGGGACCCCAGCTTTTGTTTTGTCCAACAAGTCAGAGACAAGGAATCTTCAGATGTACTGTAAGTTTAGTTACTAATTTATATTTATAATTGGAAGTGGATGCAAGCCCTTTTCCCTTTCGCATTTTTAAAAGGGTTTTTCTTAGGTTTTTTTTTTTTTTTTTTTTTTTTTTAATCAGATACATACAAGTCATCTAACTTGTAAGAACAGGAAACAAGGTCAAACCAAAGATCCCTCCAGTTCAATACTCCAGCAGCTGCCAACAGCAGATGTCTGAGGAAGCTTTGGGAACATGACAAGTACCCAGGGAGTGTACACAGTGTTCTGTGGGCATGTTCTACAATCCCAAGATTCAGGGGTCAAGAACCTCTTGGAGAGAAGTAATTTTTTTTTAATACAGAAAGCCTTAATAATTTGAATTTGTTGCCTACTTGTCCAATTGCTTTTGAACCCACACAGATTTTATTATCTACACACAATGCATTGGATCAACAACTTCCACAGTTTAACTTCATGCTGTGTGAGGAACTGTTTGCTTTAATCATACTGAGCCAACCACTTGCTGAGTTTGATAGCTCTTAATTCTCTTATGGAAGAGACAACTCCCTCCTGTTCTCTTTCTCCAGCTAATTCATACTTCCTCTTGGTTTTCTTTTCTCAGCCTAAAAGCTCCTAGCATGAGTCACTTAAAAACAACAGTTCCATTCTGCTGATCATCATGCAGCATTCCTTCCTAGATCTTCTGGAGTTCTCCTGCACCCCGAGACAAAGGTCACATCCACAGACAATAGGAGATGCCCACGAAGGAGACAATCATGTCCTTTATTTTCCACTCTCTGTCAATTTCCTAACATTCTGTCTGTCTTTCTGGATTTTAACCACTGCCATCCATTATTTCCATAAACCATGAGAAATATCAAGACTCATTTCAGAACTTGTAATTTTGTTTATAAATCTAGGGCTGCCTAGGATACCTGGAATGAATGTGGGGGAAATCATGACATTTTATTCAGCCACACACTTTTTACATCATTATCTATCAGACTTCATATGTGCTCTGCCAGTGCATTTACCAGCATTTCACAGTAAATACATTCATCATACTTTGTCTTCCTGGAAGAGTAATTCTGCTCTGAATGAAGTACAGGACTAACTAACAAAAGCAGTTTTCCTTTACTCCTGGTTTTATATCTGCATGAAAACGGCTCCCCAGCCAGCACAGCCAATGCTGAAGTGTACAAGATGTGAGAGGCAAGCTGAAATCAGTGTGCTGCTAGCAGGGGCTGCACCACAGCATCTCCTCTGTGGGATCCAACTGTCCCTCCAATGGACAGCCCCATTCCAGAACACGTCTGGAATGCATGGCAAGCTACTTAATCCCAAAAAATAAATAAAATAAAATAAATTAAAAAAAAATCAATAAAATAATTTCCAAGTCTTCTAAATTCAGTTGTTTGCAGTTTTGGACAGTCTAGAAATACTCCAAAACTTGCTTGAACCTTGGCAAGGTAGCTATGCAGGGTTAATGACAGGCAATAACATGAACTGCATTTTATGTACTGGGTAATTTAAACGTACACTAATATTTAACACACAAAGTAGATGTTGAAGCACATTCTTGCCAATAACGCCGTCAAACTCAATAGAATCCAGTGCCAAATTTGATTGGCGTCAGTTAACAATTCCGTGCTTTTCAGGCAGAAAATATCAACAAATGCAAATACTTTATTTTATTTTCACCCCATAAAAAATCATTTTATAGTGTCTATTAAGCATTAAAAGTAAACACAATCACAACTCTGGAGTTTCCAGAAACATGCAGAAGTCATTTAGGCAGCTCCTGAGCAGAAGTGCCATATTACTAAGCAGTTTACATTTTTATGTATTCTTTCGGGAATTTTCTGTACAGGCTTCTGATATCAGAGTGGCAATTCCCATCTTTTGTTTTGTCTCTAACAACCTGCCAGGATAATTAAACTCACCACTCAGCACGTCTCGGTGCCTGCAGAATCTTCTGGACAGACATCAGAAGACTGGCATGGAAGCAACTTGTGTCTCTTTAATGAGGAGGAGAAAATCTCCAGCAGCAGATGTCCAGCTAATCCAGCCTCAAAGGCAGGAACAAATGCCAGCCACAAAAAAATGAACCAAAACTGAAAAGAGCACATGTCCCCCTGCCCCAGAAAAGGAGAAGGTCTGCTGAGCAGATCCATCCATTCTATTTGACCTGACCGAGTGCCAAGTGCAAATCCCCAACAAAAATGCCAAAGAAAGCCTCTGCAGCCTTCACTTCAAGCCCCTTGGTGCTCCCAGACGTGACCCCCAGCTCATGACAAAGATGCCCAGGCAGCCACTCAACGCCTGCAGATCTCCACTGCTATTTCACCACCTTCCCGGTGTCCCTCTCAGTACAGCCCTGCACAAATCCCTCAAGTTTAACCTCAAACCACTTTGGAGACTGGAACCCCCCCGTCAGCAGGGTCAGGTAATCAGGAGCAGAGCAGAATTCTCTGTCACTTGAGAAGTCTCACAGTCTCACAGCTGGTCTAAGCTCTGGTCTACTCCTAGGCACGAGAAAACTCTTAAACCATGGGTTCCTCCCCTGCAAGGCCCATTTTGTCAAATATTCTCAGAAAATAAAAATTTGGCTGCAGAAATGGAGTTTTATATAGCTAGTCAGCACAAGAGGAAGGAAACATTTGGGAGCTGTTTGGCCAGCATGTGTCTCTGTCTGTTCAACACCCCTTGAAGACACTCAGGAAAGAGGGGATCTATTTTCACTTCTTCTATCAGACTCATTTAAGGACGTGTTTTGACTCAGTGCTTTCACACTTGGGTCATTCTCCAGGAATAAACTGACTGGATTTTCAAGTTTTTCTTGAAGAGACTTGTTCAAATTGTTTTGTTCTGCACAATTGCCCATAGTCATCAGCTAAGAGATGGCCCAGCTGACCCCTTGAGCTTCCCTTGGCACTTCAGAGTGCCCATTTTAGGTAGCTCCCACTCAGATTATATTGGCTTTTGCAAATTACACATGTGGAACTCAACATTTACTAGATATTTAATAGAAATACTGTTTCTTAATTCAATACTAGGTATTCTTCTGGCACTAACCAGTGGCACAACAACGAGGGAACAGGCAGATTTGTCATTTGTCACTGCTAAAACCAAGGACAATGCAACCCCCTTCCTCCATTTGAAGGGGAAATGTGCAGCATAGTTGTTGGGAGGATGCTCTTCATCCAGGGCAAAAAGATAATCAAGGCATTTATGTTAAGTAGGTCCATCATAAGGGGAATGAATTTTAAAGCCAGAAAACTCAACTTTGTTACAGAATCTGAAGTAGATATTATGGAATTGAGCAGAACACTAAGGAGCGTTTTTCTGTGCATTTGAGTCTTTGCTTAAACAGAAAAAGACTAAAGCCACTAAGAAGTTTGAGCAGCTAGATATTGATCAAAACTCTCATGCATGGTGGTGAGAAAGTCTGTAAGATTATCCTTTCCCATATTACTGCTCAAAACTTAAAAATACTTAAAGCATATGCTCACTAGAACTTGTGGAAGAACGAGTGCTGGTGGAAACAGAAGGTCTGTTCAGGATAATCACCTCCTGCTTGACATTGTCCAGGACCCACCATCAAAAAGTAGGCATAAATAAAGATATTATAAGCTCTATTCACATCTGCTTCATTCTGGGATCCAAACACCCCTCTAGAAAGTGCAGGATGGAAGTGACTGTGTGTGTACACAAAGCTGTCACACTTCAGATCCTTTCTCAAACCAGTAATATCATTTGGGATGGAACAGTAAAAACCAGCTCTGGGACCCAGCTGGGGCATCCAGGCTGATCAGGAATTGGAGTACCTAGAACCAAGGTGGGTACCAGACAGCCTCAATTAGTGCCTAATGACTTCTTCTGTAATGGACATGAGGAAGTTCCAGTGTCCTCAACAACTTTGTGAATGTTTTCCTCAAGAGAAAAAAAGGATTGCAGGTTTTACACCCAGAAAATGGGATATAGCTCTTTCTCTGAACTAGTATCATGTGCCAAGAGATTATTACTAAAAAGTTTTCAAAGCCACCAGATTCCTTATTTCAGTATTTCCAGCAAGGCATCATTATTTCTACTGTTCTCCAGGGTAAACCTCACTTAAGCTTGGCCCATTTAATATAATAGAAGAGTAACCAGAAATCAAATAGACTTTTGTCTGTGACTTGCTCAACAGTGTTAAAGTAACTCAAAAAGTTTGAGTGCTTTGGTGGCAAATTGCCATCTGCCCCAAGCATGTCCCAAAGGCTCTGTGAAGTGATTTCAACAACGATTTTTCAGTGTTCTGAACTTCTTTTAAAAGTCTTTCATCCCTTATTTCCCAACCAGGAGTCCAAAAAAGTATCTTGTAAATAGCTGTACAGTCAGATCACCTGCACGTGTCACACCTCCTCAAGAGGAACAGGACAGAAAGGAAATAAAATAACGTGGAACAAACCCTCACTCCCAACAGGACGAAAGCTTAAGAACAGTAGAAGACCAATTCTTATTTCAAGAACTATATACTAATTACACCTAAAATAAAAGATAAACTAAAGTTCTCTTACAGGGAGGCACACCCATTAAAGATGCATGGGTCAGCATTTGTACAATTGTATTTTTAAAAATAGTTCATGCTAAAGTAATAAAAAAATATTTTCTTTCTCTCAGTCTTGAGGAGGTCTTCTTGAAGATCAAAGGATATGAAGTGAATTAATTTTGATAATCAGCTATGTTTTCTATTTTACCAATTTAAACACAATATTTTCCAAAAGAAAAAAAAAAAAAACCCTCTAGATTTTTATATAGGCAAGTATAAGAAAAGCAACCAAAAAAAAAAAAAAAAGTTTTGGTTATAGAAAAGACCAAAGATATGAAAAGCTTGGGTTTTTTTGAGGGGCATTTCATTTTAAATATGACCTTAATTTCAGGGAAATAGCTGTTCTTGAACATAAACTTCCCCCTCATCTCTTAAAGCAACGATGAGACATTTTCTGAACACTTGTCAGGAATTCCTGCCCATTTGAAATCCTGCAGGTTTCTCCTGCATCCTGACACAGGGATTATTCTGAAACTCTAATTAGAATAAAGAAGGCCTTGATTCAGTGGAGTGCTGAAGCCACCAAGTGATCATATGGTTAGCCTTAACCTTTCCCACGAGATGCATTTCTGGTGACAAAACAGAAAATGCAGCAACATTTATTACTTTATATTCATTCCTCAGACACACAGTACAAGAGTTTAGTTGATAAAATAGCAGTGGGGATAAAAAACCATCTTCAGAGTCAGTCCCTGCTCTGGGTACAAAACCAACCAAAGGAGCTGCTCGCACACAAAATATCACACTGAGCACGGGGGGCAGTCCATAGGGTGGAACTGCTACACACCAGGGGCCAAACCAGCACTTTAGGGGGAAAAACCAGTGTAAATAAGGAGTGGCTGAACCCAGTCTCAAGCCTAGAA
The DNA here is from genome assembly GCF_031753505.1 of Anomalospiza imberbis. Taxonomy (NCBI): domain Eukaryota; kingdom Metazoa; phylum Chordata; class Aves; order Passeriformes; family Viduidae; genus Anomalospiza; species Anomalospiza imberbis. Next base: position 1,500,315 of record NC_089694.1, read on the forward strand.
CACCACTGCTTTACAAACCTTTCTGCATTTCCGAATTATAGAACCAAGTGTGTTCACCGAACTCATCCGTGAGTGTGCTCTCACTCAGATTGAGCATTTCCATATGCGGGGATTATTAACAGGAGCCTTCATCTACAGAACACCTTGTAACAAACTGCTGACTGAGTGCAGTCCACTGGTGATAAAAATAATGGAGAAACATGCCCTGTTTTGCATTTTAATCTTGATTGAGTCTGAACAGTTCTGAAAACCACACATTGGAAAAAAAATAGATATAAAATTACTGTAAATTGCAGTGAAAGATGACTGAATTGAAGTTCAGCTTTCTGGTGCCAAAGCCCCTTGGCTTTGTCAGTATGAGCCACATTTGCTGCATTTTTAGTCATTTTCTCCCATCAAACACTGTACAGTAACAGCATCCAAAGGGTGATTCCGTGATGGAATCCACAGGAATATCCCTACCCCACTTTTCTGATGAAGCAAATCTATTGATATCAAATGCTCAGTACCAGATTAAACCAAACCCAGCAGCCACATTTCAGGCCGATTCTTAATTTGCTCTCAGCTGGAGTCTTCATCCAAAGCTATTTGATAGAACTGGGTGCCTTTCAAATGCATTCTTGCATCTTTGGAAATGTTTTGAAATGTTGAATTTTGTGATGTTCGCCTGCATGCTTGTTCAGTGAGTATAATGACCATGGAGCTGCCTCTTGTACACTTAAAAGTCTGACTTTGCTTTCCAAAACAATTTGTAACTGTTGTCTCCATTGAAAGTTTTTAGGAGAGGAACACTCCACTACATAAGATCAGCTATCATTAATTTTGTTCTTTTGCATTTAGTTATTTTCATTTTTATTATCTTCAAAAAGCCAGATGATACAGCTTCACATGCATTCCCATTCCAAAATGTCCATTTTATTTTCTCCAGCAATGCTACTTTCAGTTAACAAGTAAAGTGTAAATGAGATGAGCTCACAAACAATTGAGAAAAGTTACTGCTGTGCTCAAAAATATTAAAAACTTTATAGAAGGCAATAAAGGTCCTGCCAAAGCAAAAATATGGGACTCTGATAAATTTCTTTGCAGAAAGTGAGAAACTATCTCATGTGTGTATATATAGAGAGAGACATATGTACACAAACACAAAGATCTTGCCTGAAGCTACTTATTTCCATTGTTAATTACAAAACTTACCGTGGAAAGCAAGGAATGGTATCTGGCTCATAAAAATGCTTAGTAATTGTTAAGAATTAAGAAAAGAACTCATCTGATTTAAGATATACCTCTCAATTAGTGCTGTGTTATTTTTGTGCATTATGTTTACTGTGCAGAATTTCTCCACGAGGAATCAGATAATACACATCAGTTATCATTTTGCTTTGCTACATGTATGTGACATTATGAAGGAACAAGAAGAACTTTGCAGTTCCAGGGGAAAATAAGAGCAATCAATTAAAAATAAAAATAAAGGAGGACAACATCTATTCAAAGAAGTCAATCTTTCTACACCATTTTGATCTCATTCACAGGGGTTTTGGTTTTGCTTTCAAAAGTCCATAATTTCAACACACCTCAAAACAAAAATAAAGTCAGGTGCTTGTCATAGGCTCATTTTTAACATGGTCATTAATGGTTGGATCAAACCTCATTGAAGCCTGAGGCTTCTGCAAGCAGATAAAACTTGGTATATGAACAGAATAATTATAAATTAAGATTTTAGATACGTGCTTTTCAGTCACTTCTATGAACTTGCATAAAAGATTTTCAGCTTTTGTTAACAAGCAAAATTCCACAGCCATCTCACCACTCTTGAGTGCAAGAATAACATTTATATTCCCTTTCTGAAGTCAGAGCAGGTAAGCCACATAAAACAAAGTCCAAGTGAAGGCCAGTGAGAAACAGTAACTGCCTGTGATTGAGGAAGTTAGCTCACACTCGTAAGCAGATTAACGGAAAATAGTTCAATCATTTTCATCCTCAGCTGCCCACACTGCCCCTCTCCAGGATTACTGCCAATCCACCAGGAACAACAAGCAACACCAACTGGAGCAACTCAGTTAACCTAACACATCACCTTGAACTGCAGCTGGCACAGGCTGGCATTAACATCCATAAACCACGACCCAAATCCATTTCTTTTCAAAACAGTTCTTCAGAGAAGTTTTCAATAAGGAAACAAACATTGCAGCAAAGGACCATGCAAACTGTAGAACAGGACACCTGCAGACCCAAAAAACCCACCCAGGAGCTCTCAGGAGGCAGCATCTCTGCCCCTCTACTCCCAGCTTCACGGCAAGGCTGGGCTCCGCAGCGGGCCCCCAGCAGAACCCTCCCGCCTTACCTGCACTGCAGCCAGCAACGCAGCAGCTCCAGCAGGGGCCAGGAGCTCTGGCAGAGCCAGGGGGACGAGGCAGCCACTGGGGATGGGTTTGAGCCCTGATTTCAGAGTGCCAGGACTGGGCTGGGCTGGGCTGGGCTGGATTGGATTGGATTGGATTGGATTGGATTGGATTGGGCTGGGCTGGGTTGGATTGGATTGGGCTGGGCTGGGTTGGATTGGATTGGATTGGATTGGATTGGATTGGATTGGGCTGGGCTGGGCTGGGCTGGGCTGGGCTGGGCTGGGCTGGGTTGGATTGGATTGGATTGGATTGGGCTGGATTGGATTGGGCTGGGCTGGGTTGGGTTGGATTGGATTGGATTGGATTGGATTGGGCTGGGCTGGGCAGGTCTGGGTTGGATTGGATTGGATTGGATTGGATTGGATTGGATTGGATTGGGCTGGATTGGATTGGGCTGGGCTGGGTTGGGTTGGGTTGGATTGGATTGGATTGGATTGGATTGGGCTGGGCTGGGCAGGTCTGGGTTGGATTGGATTGGATTGGATTGGATTGGATTGGATTGGATTGGATTGGATTGGATTGGATTGGATTGCATTGGGCTGGGCTGGGTTGGGTTGGATTGGATTGGATTGGATTGGATTGGATTGGATTGGGCTGGGCTGGGCTGGGCTGGGCTGGGCTGGGTTGGATTGGATTGGATTGGATTGGATTGGGCTGGATTGGATTGGGCTGGGTTGGGTTGGGTTGGATTGGATTGGATTGGATTGGATTGGATTGGGCTGGGCTGGGCTGGGCTGGGTGGGGATGCCAATGCCCCACCTGGGGCAGGTCAGGGCTATCAACACCTGCCAGGGCTTTCAAACCCTCACAGGGATCCTTTATTTCCCAACCCAGTGTCCATTTCATCTCCGAGTGCCCCAGCAGCTCACACGCAGTGCCTGAGCAGCCTCCCCGTGCCACACCACCCCATAACTGGCTCCAGCTGAAGGTTTGCATCTGGCTCTGTCTGCAGCCCACCAGGAAAGGCACTGCAGCAAAGCCCACCCTGGAAGGACGAGATTAGACATCAAAATACTCAATCTCTTGCCAAAGCAGATGAAATAAAAGAGTGTTCTGTGGTCATGTCACAGCATTGAAAGCCTGGTGGAGGTAAAAATTACTAAGAAATTACAAAAGGAGTTAGCAAATAGAAGCTGGAAAAGGCATAGATATTAGCCCTGACATTAAATTAATTGGCTCTTCCCCCTCTCACTAATAATATCCAGGATATACAGAGTCAATTTACTCTCCTCCAAAGACCAGTCTCAACCAAATTTCTTAATAATAAAAGTAAGGGAAGGAGAAGAGGGAAGTAAGTAAAACCAAAATGATGCTACTTAAAAACAAGCAGTGTGATTTTTTAAAAGTAGTTCAGAATTGGGATTCCTTGTCTTAAAACTTAAGTTAAACCAAGAAATAAAGACAGTTCAAAAAAATAATTAGATGTTTCAAAGAATGAGACTATCTCCATAATTACATAATATTTTCCTTTTATCTTAAAAAGGAGTGAGGATTGTATTACAAGGTATAGGTCAACAACTAATGAACAAGATGAAGGATAAATGTTTTTAGAGAGACTCAGGCAGCCATCTGCAAGAGGAGAAGAAAGGAAATGGCAAGCCTCTTAACCTTTACTGTTTTAGCTCACAATTAATCTGGTAGAAGATAAGAGGCCCATAATCCTTTTATGAGTTTTATCAGAAATAATAAGCCAACAAATTTACAAAACGCATATGCAAACCAGTGTATCCTAAGCTTATTAAGGATGCAGCAATCCCACAAAAGAAGGTCATAACTGAAACATCCTGTAACAGATGCTTAGAGAAAGGATGTGAGAAACAGGGCAAGTAAAGAACAACCCTTTTCTTGTTCATCCCTCCCAGGTACAATCCATAATTTCAGAACTCCCGTGCTAGAGGTTGCATTTAGAAAATTATTTTCAGCTGCTCCCTCTGGTCCACTCTTCCATAGGGGCTGTGTATAATCCTTTTTTGAACCCATTTATAATTTGGCTTCTGCAGTGCTCAGTGTAAAGTCTTCCATCATTTATTTACACATTGTATGAAAAAAAATGCTTGCGTTTTCTTAAGCTTCCACATGACAGATTTATTGAGGTACAGATTAGCTCTTAAAACAGAGGATGGTTTAAATGGCAAAAGTGCTAGGGACAAGAATACTTGGGAATAATCAATACCACCTGTGCCAAAAGAATAATTGAATTGCAGTAGTTTGCCTAAAGACAGAAAAATGAGACAACATTATAGCAGTAATCAGGAAAATAAAAGCCTTTTGCAAAGAGGAATGGAATTATCTGTTCCTCATGGCCACAGTGAATAAGCAATAGGTTTAAATGGCATAAGGAAGCTCAAAGCTGGATATAAGAGGAAAAAACATCATCCTAATAATAGCAAGGCTAATCCAAAGGACTTCTCTGATAGTTTCTCTGCTAGCAAACTGGGGGAGAACCTTTCTGAAAGGACACAGATCTGTTCAGCTGGTTTTAGCAGGGAGAGCTGCACTCAGTGACCTCCTGTGTCCCTTCCAGTGCAGCTCTACACAGCCACGGAGAAAGGAAGTCCATCCACACCTGGTTCAGAGGCTCGTTTCACTCCCTCTCAGAGTCGTGCTTTATTTATGTCACACACAGCCAGCACTGCGGGTACCTGGAAGAGCAGAGCACAGCCAGTGGGGTGCCCAGGATCCATGGTGGGCTTTGCAGAGTTAAATTATTCATTTGTTAACAGTTCAGGAACTGTTGCCTCTGCTTTAACACATAACTACTCTCGCTCTACTCTCTAAATTCCAAATTCAAGTTTGAGAGCAGAAATCTGGCTTTCTGCAGGTAGGATAGCTTTTCCTTCTGGGCAGCATCACACTGGTCATGATAAAAACTGCAGTTCTCAGGGGGAAACATCATCTAAAACTAAAGACCCAGTGGTCATCTAAATCAAAATTCCACATTTTCCTGCAAGGAATGGGGATTGCTGAAACCATGTCTGTTTGACAGAGCGTGCAATAAGAATGTAGCTTTGGGGTTTAGCCCCTCTAGCTACATATAGTGAAGAGAATCAGATAATTCTGTGTAAATCAGAATTCAGTTTCAATGGATACATATAGGTAAAGTTGTTTGCTCATACTAAAATAATATGTTTTATCCAAACACTTTGTTTTGCTGTTCATTCCTGACCATATTTCACATCGTGGTATCTCAGAGGACAAAATTATTTACAGAGTTAGTTACCTGTAAATATTCTACCTTGTTGGTATAAATCAGGGATATAATGAAACATCAGCTGCTACTTAAAGTGCTTGGCAGGACAGTTCATCTCATATTTATGTGCAAGCATAAACTTGGTGTGTCCTGATGTATAATTGCAGTAACAATTCTGTTGAATTTATCACTGCAAAGCTGCAGATAGAAGTGTGCAGCAAATCTCATTGTTTTCATCATAAATGTTTTATATGTTTTCTAAATTGTTAGTATTTTTCCAAATCTTCCAAGCTTGGAAAATACATTTTAAAAAATTATTCTAAGAATCTTGAAAGGATTGAAATACAAGTCAAAGAACTTAGAATAATCTGATTAATAAACCTTTAAATACAGTGTATTCTGAGAACAGTTTTTCTTACTGAGAGAGAGAAAACAGATGCTCAGAGGGCTGGAGCATCTCATCTGTGAGATGGGATGCTGAGAGGGGAGGTTGATCATGCTGGGGAAGAGAAAACTCCAGGGAGGGCTCAGAGCCCCTTCCAGAGCCCAAAGGAGCTCCAGGAGAGCTGGGAGGGACTGGGGACAGGGCAGGGGGTGACAGGACAAAGGGAATGGCTTCAGGCTGAAAAGGGGCAGGGTTGGACAGGATTTAGGAGGAAAACCTTCCCTGTGGAGGTTGTGAGAGGCACTGGAGGCCCAGAGAAGCTGGGGATGTCTCAGAGATGGAGGGCACTGAGTAACCTGATCAGACAGAAGAGATGAAAGGGAGCTTGGAAAGGACAGTGAGGCCAGTTCCTAAACCTGCCTCATGGTGCCTGTGACAGAGGCAACCCCACCTGCTCCTGGAGTGCCCGTTCCAGCCCTGTCACACGGTGACACGAAATAACTCATACGCCTGCGTTAGATGCAGAAGAGGGAAGAAAAGAACTAAAAAGGAGAAAGTTTATTTTCTGACCATGCAGTATATAGAATCTCAAAAGTGGTAGTGGATTGGAGGATGGAATTGCCACCTCTCCAACCACACTGGTCAAACCAAGAGTCCATCAATTCTCTTCTCCCACAGAGAAGAATGCAAAACAATCATTGTTTACATGAACAGTGTGAGAACTCCAGTAGAAAAATATAAACATCAGAAGGCATAGAAAACTTAGAAGAACTTTGAAGCTTTTAAAAGAACAGGGTGACACAGCCCTGTCCCTGCCACCTTCCTCCTGCCAGCACATGAATTGATGGGACATTCCCTCTCTTCCCCCCAGTAACCTGCACCAGGAAACAAATCCCGCTTAAAGGTGTCCCAAGGAACCCCCCTGGCCTTCCTCCTGTCCCAGGAAAGCAGAGGCTGATTCTCCTCAGGCCCACCCAGCCTGGCTCCCCAGCACCACGTCTGTGCCCCCACAGCAGTGAGGAACAGCCATCTGTCGGGATCTGTGATATTGAGATGCTCCCGAGATTGTGGAAAGTCTCTCTTTCAGCCCCGCTGCCAAAGGAGGAGTCGTAATTCATCTGTGCTGGTTTTCAAGGTTGTTTATTCTTTCTTATCTACAATATTTTCTCTCTGACCTGCAGCAGGTCTGTCCTGCAGGACAGTGTGCAGGGCTCTGCCCCTCAGTGGGATGTTACAAACATTATATACCAAAAACTACGTGTGGTATATTTACAATAACGTGCCAATATCCATCACCCATGTTGAACAGTGTGTCCCCAGCCCAAACCAACAGAAAAATGCCAACACCACATTGATCATGGAGGGCATGAAGAAGAGAAAAAAGGACAAGGCATGCCCAGTTTCCTCTATCTTGCCTCCTTTGAACCCCTTATCTAGAATCCTAAAATTCTACTTTTGCACCCGTGCCACACTAATTACTACTTATGTCAAACACTCAGAGCTTGTAATTCATCCTGTAAGATTGAAAACTCTTTTCCATGGACAGAGATCAGAGACAGAGTCTCTTGGGGCTCTGTACAGGGGGGTTCCTGACCCCCTGCCAGGATCCCAGACCTTCCAGGGCAGCCAGAGGGATGCCCTGGATTCCCACACCCACCCTGCAGCAGGGAAAACCTGGCGGGCAGAAATCATCCTCTGCACACACAGGAACCCCAAACCCTGACCCTGGGCAAAGCTGCTGCACAGATGGCAGCTCCGAGGCAATGGATATCCATTCCCTTCTGCAATGCCCTCAATATCTCCTTGTCTACCAGCCGGGTGTTTATTCATTCTACATTGCTTCATTTGTTATTTTCCTTTATTCCATTTCCTATTTCAGTCTCCTCATTAATTTTTATGCACTTTTATTTTCATTTGTATACTTTTCATCACTTCAATATCCTAATATTTCAGCAGTCCAATTAGCTACTTCCATATCTTAATCACACCGAGACTCCTTATTCAGCTATAAATATAATTTTATTACTGCTGTTTTAATGACTAAGTGTTATAATAACTATTCTATATAAAACAATTTCTCTTAAAACTTTCCCCATTTCCTTCACTTGTCTATAATTCATTTCATCTCTCATCATATTTTCCATTTTGTTCAGTAGATCCTATAGAATCCCAAAAGATTTCCTGTATTGGAAGCTAATTACCTGGGGAGGGGGTAAACTTTCACTGCTTCACCACAAACATGAGGAGCAAACATGGAAACATTTTCCCCACACTTATCAGACTGTCCTAAACTTGCTGAATGAACCCAAGCCTTAAGACAGGGAGCATCCCCACGTTAAGAGGAATACTCTTTTAATTAACATGCAAGCACAGCCCAGATGGGCATTATGAATATAATACACAGCTCTGTTCTGAGTATCAGCATCATCAATAAAATATGTCTTAGTAATATACGAAACCATTACTTCTGAACTGAAAATCCAGCATTATTCTCAGCTTTATTTTTCAGGAAGACCATATATTTGCAGTGAAATAGTTAATATTTATTATATTTATTAATTTAGTAACATTCTATCTTCTAAAATCCACATTATTTCAGGCAGATCATTAATTTCTGAGATGCTGTTGCTTCTAACTATCAAATAAACTGCAATGAAAGTCTTCAAGTCAAACCATAAACATTTCTTCCTTTCTAACTGTCCCCGTTCTGTGAGCTGGAAGATTTGTCTGCGGCACGAAGGTGCAGGTGCCAGCAAGGTCTTCTGCAAGAACCATGCACAGAAATGTTCATTCCATGTCACCCTGGAGATGGAAACAAAGAGGATTAGGTCATTTCAGAATCAAAATCACCATTATTCAGTGTCAATTTCTCTTCAACTGCTACACTTTCTAACTTTAATTTGGTTTTATGAAGGAAGAATTAAAAGCATTGAAGGAAGTCCAAAGTTATGCAGTTTTAACAATCTGCATCTTAGTAACCACATTTATTTATAAAGCCCCATCACCCTGAACTCCTTCACAGGGGATTGCAGGACCTTTTTGTATTTTTTTAAATTTATTTTTCAATTTATATTTCAGTTCATTCCCTTCCCAGTCCCCTGGTGCTGTGTGCTGAGGTGGCTGTGCTTGCTCAGTGTCCCACTTTCAGCAGCTTATTCCCTGCAGGAGGTGGAACCCAAGCCCTTGTGACTTCTGTACTGGTGCAACCTCCTGTCTCTGCTTGTAAAACAAATCTTCCTGTGCAGAGACTTTCAGTTCCTCTTGATATTTTTTCTTCTTTCATCAATATTTCATCAATAGAGGCCTATTTTTGTAGGGGAGAGTATTTTTATACATCTTATTACCCAAAATGGAGACCTAAATATATTATTGCATAATATTATTATACAATATTATTGATAATAATATAGTATTATATTATTTTAAAATTATTATTATTATTGATATTATTATTATTATTATTATTAATTTTAAGACAAGCCAAGTGGACATTAGACTTACTGATGCATTTTAGACCCAGAAACATAAAATCTTGACAAACTGGATGGAATTGTATTAATATCTGTGTCAATTTCTATCAGCTGAACATGTGATTGTGTTTTACAAACCCAAAACTCAGTCACCATCCCCAAAGGATCCCAGAAAAATGGTCTTGTCAAGTGTACGTTTCCTAAAATCAAATTCAGTAAATCCTATCAGAGATTTAAGATATAAATTGATAATGTAATACTCTAGATCTGATAGCTTGTATAACAGATCACCTGCAGGTCTGGTAGCCACGGAACAGTTCCCTTTCAGTGGTAAAGAAAGTAATTTTTCCCACTGCTGAGACAGTTTGATTTAATTTCACAGAAATACACAAGCTCATGCTTGTTTACACTATGTTAATTGACATTTCTAATCACTACTGATGTCTACTTTTAAAAATGCTCTTCTACTTTCCACCGAAGTGTACCATTACCTATTTTCATTTAGAAATTCATGGTGTACCAGGTTTGCTGCCTATTGCAAAAAATTTAGCACTAATATCAAGATATGGTACTTAAAACTTGCTCAAATCTGTTTCAATAATAGTTTTTAAAACAGCTGTTGTTGGAAAATGAGAGATGCATTATTTTACCGATTTTTTCCTCACTTTGGTGGTCTTCTTTCCATCAGAAAGAAGTCTCCTGCTCCAGCCTTATTAGAAAACTTTACTGTCTTAACCTAACTTATTATCAGCACAATAACATTTGTCTTGATTTGATACCTTCCATTACTCATGCATGTTTGGATAGGTCTTGTTTTTTAACAATACACAATCCATTTCCTTCTGACTATCATCACTCTTCCTGTATTCTCTAGAGACTTTTCTCATGTTTCAAATTCAAGTAGCTGGCAAGATGCTGTCAAAAACTGGATGTTTTAGTATTTTCTCAAAACCTTTAGAGACATAAAGATATGATTTTTTCATGCTGTTTTGAAGTGTGAAGTATTACAAGTCAAAATTTAAAATTTCCTCAGTGAAATGTTTGTTCTGTTAATCAAAGTTTCTCTGTTTCAATGTGGTCTCTTCAATTTCAGAGGGCAAAAGGCAGGGCAGAGGTTAGCTGAGAAGAAGAGAAACCTCTACCAAAAGGTCATCAAGACCATTCAATAGGAGAATAAATTAACATTTTACAGTAGGTCACATCCACATTCAACATGCTAGGGTAAGAGACCATGTCCAGGAAAATCTGAATGACTGAAAGACCTAGGTGCACCTCTGAAAAAACCCCAAAAGAACAATTTCAGTGGAGCTAACTAATATTTTGGAATATTTTTTCTTCTTTTCCTGGAAACTCTGCAAGTATTTACCCTTCAGATGCCTCTCACAAAGAAATTTCAAGAGACATTCTAACCTCACTCATCAAACTTACTACTGATTACTGTTCTCCCCACAAGGAATGAGTGTCTGTGCCTGCATTTTGTCTCTATTTTGTGATTATAACTGTGCAATAATTGGTTATACTTCCCATCACACAGAGTTAGAACAATTATAATTATTTTATAAATGCACTTGGAAGAGACACTGCTGCACTGCTTACAGAGTACCTTAGTCTCTCTGCACACGTTCCTCAGAGGATAAGAAGGTTTAGGAGTTGAGAGTGTGTTTGTATTCTTGGGTCAATATAAAACTGAAAGAATGGAAATGTATTAATTCTGATTTAGGGATGAAACACTGGCAATGCTGAGATATTCACTGAGAAAGGCAACGAGATGTTGGCAGGAATGAAAATTGATGCAAGTTGCTTCTCAGCTTTCTGTGATTACAAAGGCAAGGAACTTTAGCTGTCCCCTAAATCTGCTACTCTACCAAACCCAGACATCCCGTGCATTCAGGATAACAAAAGCAATGATAAAGACCATTATTCTCGCCTTCTCTATTAGTTTTTTTGCCATGGATTCCCTAAACAACATCCCTGCCTCTGCTCTTGGAGCTCTGCAGGAGCTTTGGGACTGGGTGCCAGGCTCCGGGCTGCAGGGCTGATTCCTCTTTGCAGGAAACAGTTGTCACAAACAATGACAACAGAAAATACTCACTGCATTCTTGCTCCAGCAGTATCTTATTTTGGACTGCACGGAGTCATTTTCTCCACGAGATTGTCTTGCAGTGTTTACAAGATAACAGCCAATAACTGTTCAGTGCTGCTTAGGTGGAAAGAAAAGGGTTATAGAAATTTCAAGGCCAAGTCTAGGTAAATATGATCCTTGTATTTCCACTACAGACATCTAGACACTTCCAGCTGTTGAAATTATTGCTAAATATATTTACAGTCTTTGTACAATAAAAAGCTTTATTACTTTTACTACAGGCAGAAGAAAGAAGCTTTAAATCTTTAGTTCTGAAGCAGTATCTCCTGTCTTAAAGGCAATGAAGCCTTTCAAGGGGAAAAACCAGCACACTTTAAAAAAGGTGGTTTATGATGTTGTATCTTTGTTGCAATTTTGGTTCATATATTTTTATTAAGTGTAACCTTTATATGTAAATGAAATGATTATCCAACACAAAGTATGTTTTCATAAGTAAGAAAAGGTTTTATGCCCCCAAAGATAAAGCAGCATAAACCAGTCAGGCAGCTCAGCACGTACTTGATGGCTGTGAAATGAACTATTTGATTTCCTATTACAGCCTTAACACTCTGCACTGTGCCACAGCCCCCAAACCCACGCCGTTAGACAGCCAGCCTTTCATCAGGGGGCCCAGCAATAGAAATCTGTATTTCTAATAGGCAGAATTCCTCATTTAAAAAGGCTTGGAAATAAACCCTACATTGTGAAATGTAGGGAGAGGGAAATGAGAATCATGTCCTAAAAACCCAGGGAGACATGAATGGCCTCAGCACAAAAGGGCTCAGACCCACTGTGCTGTTTATGTGTTTGAGTTTTTGTTCTCTCCCTTTTCAATTGCTGCAGGCCACCTCTAGGAGTGGAAAGGAAACTTTACAGCTTCTGCTCGCCCCTGGAGCACCCAGGGCTGTGCTGCCTGGCTGGCAGACACCGCTGGGGACACCTCCCTCTGCGTGCCCATCACTCAGGACAGGTTCTGCACGGGCTCCCTCTCCCTGAGCCCTGTGCTGGGCTTCACAGCATCACGGGAAATACGGGGGCCAGACTTCACATTTCAGTTCTGTGTGCAGCTCATAGGCTGTGAAGAGAAGAACCACAAAGAACCACAGCCATCAGCTCCATCAACAGCATTGCATTGTTTTGAAGGCGAGAATAGGGTGGTTTTTAAGATTAGTGTTTCTAATACCATAACAAAAAGCACAGCAAGCTTGGCATGAGGCTTCCCCACTTCAATTTGAGTGCAGGGTAAAGGCCACCAAGGAATGTTCTGGGCAAGAACCTCACCAATACTGGATTTACTGAGAGACAGGAACAAAATTATAAAATCACAAATCTAAACATCATGCATGTCTTTATTTTTCTCTAAAACTCCTCTTTGGTTCAGAGGATAAAGTCTAATTCACCGTGGGATCACCTGGAAAGCCCAAGGATGTGTCTCCTTTTAACAGGAGTGAAAGTGGCTAAAAGCCAAAGAATTCAGGGCACTCCAGTCCCAGATGGCAAATTAAACCTGTCACTGAACAGCTTTTTGGGTAAGCAGCTGTCATAAAAATCTTTATTAATAAATTGATGAATAAAATTGTTCTGCTCCTAAGCAAGGTTGTTTATTCCTGAATCAACAACTCCACAAAGGGTTTATACAGAAAGCCTTGCCACTTGTTATATAAATCTGGATCCTCACAGTCCATCTATTTATTAGCTCTTTATTTTCTTGTTCAGCAGGTGCACAGTGCTGAGCACAATGACTCCTCATTAGATCCTGTAAATGCTACAAGAACAAAAAAATCAAACTGACATGCAGTTAAAAACAACCTACTGGGTCAGTCCCTGTATTTTTTCTGATTTTACATTTTTGTGGTCTTGGGCATTCCTTTAATCTATCATCACAAGAGAATCTGTCAATGGAGAGAGTTATGAAAATAAGATAGGATTGGAGAAAAAAACTATAGATTTTTTTACTTTGGGTGATTAAATTCTCACTGACATTAACATATGACAACCTGTTAGAATGATTTGTAAGTCTTTACAGTTTTATAAATAGCTTTATCTCTCCATTCCACACGAGGAAAAAGAGAAATATTATTTATTGTACCTTTCTACCTCCACAGCACGGAATATTTCAAAGACTCATTTTAAGTTTTGTGGAAGTCTCTTGATATTAAAGGGCTGCAGATAGAAGATGATGAAGCCCCCTTTCTATCTGCTGGCCCCCTGCTGCACACATTGTTCCACAGTGTTCTGGGAGAGCTGCCTCTAATCCACACAAAGGAGCACTTCCCTTTCACTGGTGAGCAGTTGGAAACCAAAGCAAGCCATCACCATTCCATTAAATCCTGCTGAGCTCCTCAGAAATGCTGAGGATGACGGGGAGTATGTAATGTTTGCTTTACAGGTGGACTGAATATTTATAATATTTCGTTTACATGTTTTTTTTTTCCTCTTAGAAAATGAAATATTTGGTTTTGTTCTCTTAGTGGAGCACAAGGCAAATTATATTAATTAGTCTATTTACATGATTTCCTAACTTGGAGCAGTGAAAGTTGCCTTTAGCTAGCAAATAATTGAAATTACAATTGCTGGAGATATCACAAGTTTGGTTTTTTTTTAATTATCAAGCCCTATCGAGCTCTGATAGGACATTAATGTCTACTTCCCTTCCCTGCTGCTGTTTTCTCTCCCCACTAAGCCATTCCAGTGTACTCAACACCATAAACCAGAAATACATGACAAGAAACAGTAATCTTCCAATTTTATTCCCCAGACTTCAGGTCTCCTGGTACATCTCTTTGGGAACATAATGACAGAGCTTTGCTTTCATAAGGACACTGGAAATAGATTGCAGTCTAAAAGTTATCATAAGATTTTGGGGAAGCAACCAGTTTTGTTAGAAACAAAAGAGAAGCACGAAAAAAAATACAGAAAAGCCAGCACAGCACAAATATATTTTAGTACTGTAGGAAATTCTTGCCTACATCAATATTGTTCTTTTCTTTGCTTTTGGAAGTCAGAAGAAGCTCATTAATTCAACATTTAAATTCAAAAATAGTGGGAAAACTCAGTCAAACACAACAGTTTCTATGATAAGAGGAGACCATCTCTTATCAGGCAGATGCAATCTATGCTTCTATCAGGCCGGATTTTAATTAAGTAATAGGCATTACAGATGTGAATAAAGCTGCAAATAACATTTCTTCCTCCCTCCCAGTCTAACAGTGTTACTCCAAGAGCTTCAGACAAAGGACTCAGGAGCACCAAGCAAACTTTGGAGGGAGAACATGAACCTGGTTCCAAATGAAACTATATTTCCTCACTTCAGATTTATCACACAAAGCCCTACCTTGACCCTATGGTTTGCACTGACATAGACAAAGAGAGAGCACAGAAAAATAGCTGTGATGTTTTGATTTTAAAAAAGAGGCAGAGTTGATTATTTTTTTCAGAGGGGATTGGTTTTTTTCAACAAAATATTGTCTATAAACTTCCAGAATCAACATTCAGTGGGTGTCTGTGAACAATCTTTTAAACTCAGTAGATCCTGATGAATGCAGAGAAAAACACTTATGCAGTTCCTACTGAATGTTCAGAAGTTTTCTATCTCTCAGATGCCTGGCAGCTGTTTAAAACTTGACATCGGGCTGAACTATTTCAGAAAATCCATGAAACATGAGAAAATCTGAGCAAAACTCAAGTAAACATTTTAAGGACTTCTGTTTGGTGAACTGAAAATTCAGTTAACCTCTCAGGAGTGAGTGTGCCAAATTTGGAGATTAAAGTCAATAATAGAGTGAAATGGGCATTTTTATTTCTGCTTCGAGTGCAAGTTGCAGCACATTGTTGAAAATGAAGCTGCTTCCAAAGCCTCCATTACAGTTTTAAGGAGAGAAATTACAGCTGAACTTTTGTTGCTTGTTGCCCATTAATAATGTGAGTGGCTCAGAGGGAGGTGACAGAACAGGGACCTGGATATGGGGCAGGTCACCAAGGAAGAGGAGACACAGACCCAGACGTGTGAACGCACAGCAGCAAAACTCATTTTAGCCTCTCAAGCCCACAGTAAATCCATACCTGTCCATTTAGAGACAATAAATCCCTTCTAAAGAGCACAGCTTCATTTTCTACAACTGGCTATACAAATTGGAATGTTCCAAGCAGACACTGGTAGTGACTTTTTTTTCCTGCTGCAGTAACACCAATGTTCTTTTTTCTCTCTGTGCTTTGACTTGTCTGCTCTGTGTCTCTGTCACTAACACCGTGCTAAGGAAGAGCTCTAAGACTAAAAGGGAGTCTTGGGAGCAGCTGACAACAAAATCTTGAACTGGAGAAGCACTGCTGAGTATGGGTGCAGATGGGCAGTTCAGCTTCCAGAAGGTCATGCCATGGAGAGGAGAGACTCTTAACTCCAGGCAGTTTGCTGTAGACACCAGACATTTCTTATCATTCTGAGTCCATCAGCAATTTCTTTGTTTTTAAGGATTGCAGACGCTGATTAACACAAACCTCTGGGTTTTCTCCAGCAGTCTGCCTCCAGAGCCACGAAAGCATTAGCACAGAAATATTTCTGTGAGACAGCATCCCACAAGTGCAGCTTCACCAAGGCAAGAGCCCAAGATGTGTGCCCAGTTTTCCACAAGTGTGGAAGCATAAAATGCAGGATATTCCAAAGGCTGAGCAGAGGAAAATGAGGCCTGAGCTCCTTGTTTCCAGCTCAAAACAGGATTATACACTACTGCTTACCTCTTAATCAGAAATTCTTTCTAAAGATATTTTATATTATTGTATTATTTTATATTCTTTCAACTGGGAAATCAAAACTGAAGATGATACTTCTTCACTCATCTGCATGTTTCACCCTCATTAAGTGAACTCTGCTGTATTCTATGCATTAATCTTGCATAAATTAGAGTGTGAGGAGCTCTGACCTTTGTTTCTCATCCTTGGGAAGAAAATCGATGCGCTTTCTGCCTTCATGCACACATGCATACACGCAAAGAAGTTCAGCTCTGGGTATTCTGATGTAGTCATTCCACAATGAGCTGAAAGTCTTGAATCAAGAGACCATTAATTTTGATAAATAAAATTAAGTGAAGAAATAAAGAAAAACCACATTCAATAAACAATTCAATACCCATTGTAGGATCCCAGTGATCTGAACTTGCAGAAGCCAGAAAAACACTCAGCATTTTTGTGAGGGTGACATTCCAGTTTGAAAATTCTACCCTGAACAAGCTGACTTAACAGCATGAAAAATTTAGAGCAATGTAGCAGTAAACTTTTTGGACTCATTTCAGTAGAATTACCATCAAAAAAGTAGAGGCAGAACTGAGCCCCAGGTAAGGGAATAACCAAGAACAGCATTTGAATGACACTGGCAAGAATAGGAAAGTGTTTCAGTAGGAGCAGCTGTAAAAAAACAGAGTTTGGTAACCAGGATGTGAGCCATGCTTCAGGGGGGAAAAATACCTGAGACCTTCCCAGTTTTACTGAAGAGTCTCTAGAAACTTGCAGGCACCACGTTTCTCTGTGCCCCAAACCACATCTGGAAAACAAACACAGCCCTTCTCAACCACAGGAGGCCGTTAGGAAGGGAACAGCTGGTGAATCAATGGTTCCAGCTTTAGGGAGACAGAAGAATAAGGAATGGACAAGCCAAAAGAGGAAAAAAAACCCAAATTTTGACTAGAAGTCTTAAGTATAACAATTTATAGCATGAGTAGGCAATAAAACATAGAGGAAGGGAATATATTAAATAAGGAGAGAAAGTTTATTTTGACTGGCATGTTCCTCTGCTGTAAGAAATAAATCTGGTTTTGTGAGAACTAATCCTGCCATACTGTATTTTTTGCCTCTACTGCCAGTCTGATGTTCCTTCCCTGATATAATTATAAGAGGTGTCACAGGACCTACTTGCTTTCATACTGGGAATAAGGAATAACTGCTGATACAAGCTAACAGCTGGAAGCATGTAAAATAAACATAAGCTAAGCTGCTGAAATCACAGATCCTTTTCAAGAAAAATATCTATCTGCCAATCACAATTTAAACTCACACACCACATGGCCCTAAAATAACACTTAGGAGGAATAATCAGAGCTCTATGTTATTTTGGGAAGGTAATGGATTAGAAAGATGCATTGTTTTAAATCAGTCAGCAGCTGAAGGAGTGGCAAATCTTTAATAACGCCAAGATTGGTTTTGTAAGTGAATAAACCAGCAAAAAGCTGGCTGGGTGCTAGTAATCTTCAAAGCTTGATTGCTTTTTCTGATAGCTTTAGAAAATTAGTGGATGAAAGCATGTGTAATATATCTGGTCTGAGTAAAACACTTGATGTAGTGTCTTACAAAATCTCTACTTGCAAAATTAATTCAAATTGGCTTGGACATGGAGTACTGTCACTTGGATTTAAAAATGGCTGGCTGAGTGCAAATAAAGGGTAATGAAAAATGGCAACGTAGCAAGTTGGTGGGAGGTGTCTGGTGGAGCTCTGCAGGGATCACTGTTTGGTCCTGTTTATTTAACATCTTCATTAACAGTCTGCAAGAGGGAGTGAAACAGCATGTTAATTAAAGTGACACATAATAATAAATCAGGAATTGCTCCTAATGCCAGCACTAATACTTCACAAAAACTCAGAGCACTACCCGGGTTTCTGGAGAGGTTAAACGTGGCAATACAAAGACTCAGCTAAGATGCTCTAATTGCATTCTACCTTTTAGAGAGAGTAGTCCAAAACACACACTAAGTGGGAGTCAGAAGCCTGCTGGCAACGCAGTAATTGAGAGCATGATTGCCCAGTGTATACAAACTCAGGTAACTGGAAACTTCCATGGAAAGACACGATTCCTTTTTTCCCCCGACACTCGCAGTGCATCACATTCAGTGTGAGAAATTAAGCCAGTTCAGTTCACTCATCTGATGGAAAACCAGTGTTTGGGGGGAGTTTTTAAATCAGTTTCCAGTTGCTTCTACATTTCCTATTTTGCATGACTGCTAAATATAATGTAACAGAGGAAAGAGAGGGACAGGAGGAACCGGTGGCAGGACTGCATCTTTTTGTATCAGTTAAATTGGACCAGTTAGAACAGAGAGCAGCCCTTTATGCACAGATTTATGGTTTCAGAAGACAAAATTCAGCATTTTAAAGTAGTGTTTCCACAATGGCAGGACACTAGTCTATTGCTACAACACACTAGATTTACCTTAATTATAAATACTTTTAAAAAAACCTCAGATAAGTAAATATAAAGTTGTTCACTGAACAATAGTGAAAATTGATCAAAAACTACATAAGTCACAGAGAAGACTTCCCAAAATAGGCTGGGATGTTGGTAGTCAGTCAGAGACACCTATTTCTGTTTTATAAACATACATAATATAAACCTGGATCTTGAATAAGAGTGTTATTATCTCCTTGCTTTGAATGATTTACAGCAGCTTATCTGGGCTGGCCCTCGGGCTGCTGCACTGCACTGAATCATAACTGTAGCCTCATTTTGAAAGGACATTTTGATGCTACTTCCTAAAAGGTAAGAAAAAGGAAGAGAACTTTTAAGGTCTCCTTTAGCACAGCGAGTTTAAATTGCTCTGGGAACCTGTGAAGTCCCCAGAAAACACAGGAGCAGTTTAAAGCTGTGAGACTCTCACAGCCATAAAGAGACTTCCTGCATTAGCAGGAAGGGACTGTAAAACAATAAAGGGAAGGAGAGGGAAGCTCTGCAGTCCCCACACGAACTGCTTTGTCTCCTCAGCCTGTTGATGCAGCAGAGAGAGCCCTGCAGGCAGGCAGGGATGGATGGAAACCACCTTCACCTGTGCCACGGAGCTCTGCTGCAGAAGGGAGCCCTGGGAAACTCCTTGCATTCACTGACTCGGATCCATCAGGCTGTTGCTTTAGAACCAGCACAAACCGTTGAGGAATTTCTCGTGGAACAAGGACATGCTATCCTAGATGCTATTCCTGTGCAGGAACTGGACAGCCCTGGCCTGCAGATTACAGTTACTTTAAAGTATTTAGGACACCCTTGGAAAGACAATAAGCTTTGTACAAACACAACAGTCAATGCTGGACGCTGAGTAGCACATGAAAACTGTCACGTACCATAACCTGATCAGACCTTGCAGTATAACAGCCAATCAATAAGTGACTTGTATATGTGATTATCTTAGCCAATGAATGTTAATTAGCTATTGGATTAGGTAAGGCAATAAGGTATAAAACATGGATAAATTAGACAGTAAAGGAGGATGACATCTAGCCATCTTGGTTTGAGTGTCATTACTCCAGCCAGCTCTCCCTGGGCCCTCTTCACACACAAAGCTCTGAAGGCAGCCAGAGCTGCTGCACTGTTTTGGTGCCACATTCACCGGGTAACTTGTGCTCATGGGCTGAACGCTGCCCCTGGGCCGTGCAGAGGGTAACACATGAACTGGCTGCAGCCCGTGGTTACACCAGTGTCATGAGAACACAGAATCCCCAGTCCATTGGTCAACAGATAATAAAATACAATGCACATCTAAAGGCATTCAGCATATGGAAGCTCTCCTGGCAGCTGTTATGTCATACCCCTAAACCCTCTTGTGAAAAACCACAGAAACATTAAGGGTTGTTTAGGTGTCAGCTATTGTACTACACTTTTCTCAACTAATTTGACCTGATGGCACTAGTCTTGTTTAGTTCTATTTTTAATCCTCTCTTTAAAAAATTTCTTTTCTCTTGTTGTTTGGTTGGGTGTTGTTTTTCAATTATTCCCTTATTTTTTGAACTCCAGTAATTTGTGAAGCAGCTGCATTGGTCATGAACTGCTTGCATTTTATTACACCTACAATGACTTTTAAATAGAAAGAATCTGCTCATGGGAACACTAATCCTTCCATTATGGAAATAATTAAGCTCTTTTATTTGAAAGATGAAAATCTTCAGGGAACATATGAAAACTAGCAAAGAGCAATTTTTATTTTTTTTTTAAGAGAAAAAAATGATGATATAAACAGACCTGCTAGTGTCTGTTAAACTGTGGCATATGGAAAGGAACACAAACTCTTAGAGAAATCTTTCTCAGTAATTCTTCCACTTGGCTCAGGAAAAAAGGATATTCTACAGAACTTTCTGTACAAAAACACTACAGCACATTTTCATGAGATGTTTTCCAAGCCTTTTGAATGGTAATCTGCTTCTGTTCTTTTATGGTAAAAGTTAACCTAAATATTATTATTCTTACTTTTCTATAATTATCTTTGGACTGTTCTTGTTTGCAAAACATACTCTTCCTCCAAAGCTACTTGTATTGGATTTTTACTGACTGTTTTTAGTTTTTTTAGTGGTGCATTTGACACGGGGCAGTTCCCGTTGTAACCCTCCTGCATTATTGGTGCTACATCCTGCACTGCATTTACACACACAGGATCTAGCACATGGCCACTCAAATATTTTTGCAGACTTACTGACATAGAACTGGTGTCCAATCAGCAGATTCTGGCTCAGAAAAGGAGACAAAAAATGAAGCAAGTTCAGATAAGATGATCAGAGAAGAAGAGAAGATCTTGTGATTAATAACACCATGCCAAAGGGCTTTGAAAAGAGCCCTTGCTAAAGGTTTCTAAATAAAGATGTTTGGGGGTCTAGGTTAACTTATACAGTGGAGGAGGTTTTACTGGGTCAGAAAAAATAGAAATAAAACTTTACTAAGTTACCAAGTTTTCTGTTTCTCATCTAATGATGTTAATAAAATGAGATTTTATTGCAAGTTTGAGAAAGTGGCAATAAAATGTCAGCTAAAATATGATGTTGATAGACATAAAAACAATGCACAATGAGGGAAAAAAAAAATCTTAATTTGCATCTACAATGTTGGGCTCTGACCAAGCTGCATAGAAATATGTTGCTGGAATTATGATAGACAATTCTACAAAAACATCAGCTCAAAGGCAAACAGAAAGCAATTGAATTTTTAGAAAATGGAAAGACAACAAAATCGAAAACATCATTGTTTTAGGACAGAAATCCATTCTGTGCTTTTGAGTCCTTTGTGCATTTCAGGCTGCTCATATAGAAAAAGTAAAATAGTAAAACAGTACAAGTAACAGTAGCACAGGAAAGTAAAAATGTGTGGAGTTATTTCCTTACAGCTAAACTTGAGAAGTTTTTGTTTCTGGTGGGCACAAAATCCACCAGGTTTTTATCAAAGCCTCTAAGTCATGAGTGGCACAGACTCTGTGAACAGGGAGTGACAAAAATAGATAATTCTTCATTTGGCACCTAGCCCTCAGTGAAACACAAACTTTAACAATGAAACTTGTTGCTTCCAGACTCAAAGAATGTTAAGACAAGGAGAGTTTTAGCACAGATTAGAAGAACAAGTCGGGAAAAAAAAAAAAAAAACAAAAAACAAAAAAACCAAAAAACAAACAAACAAAAAAAAACCCACCAGCACAGTGAAACAGAGCCGAACAGAGCCCTTCCTTTGGATAGAAGATGGTAGAGTATCACTAGATTACTAATAAATAGATTTCTCCTCCTACTTGCTACTGGCCCCTGCTTGGCAGTAAGCAGACCTTTGTTCTCAGGTGAGTTAGAGAGCCCTAATTCCTCTTGTTTCTATTTTTACAGAAGGAGAGAAAATTGGCATCCTTTGTTTTGGGGATTTTTTAAAAGATAAAATGTGATGTAATTAAGTTCTTGTAATGAAATATTAATCTGTGTATGCTTCATTGGGGAAGTATTTTAAGCGGCTAAACACCTAAAATGCAAAAAGGGAAAAATTCTTTGGTAAACAAAAGCAACGACACTGGAAATTTCATGGAAAGTACTTTCTGACAGCATAGCTGATACGTTTTCTTGTCATGGTTAAAAACTGGAGAAGAGCAAAGATTAATCAAAGTGATAGAAGCTGTTTAAAAAGCTCTGCTTAATTTTGGGCTTACCTTTCTTCTGAAGATGAGGGGCAGAGTTCCGGATGGGAGGGTGCTGATGGTGGCAGCTAACGCTCAATTCTGCCATTGTTCTCTCCAGAGTTTGTTTGTGTTCTCACCTACAGAGCCTCCAACATCTCATTTCGCACGTGCTTATTAAATGTAATTATCTTCTGTTTAAGTCAGACTTGTATTCAAATGTTGATTTGCTCGCTAGAAATCAGGTTAAACTTCAGCCTCCAGCTGAGTTATCCCCTGGGAGTAAATGGGGTAAGACTGCAGATAGAGACCTGACAGCTTTTGATACCTACCCAGGGAAGATTCCCTGCTTCTGCTGGCTATGAGCTGCTGCATCCTGCTTTTGCAATTCCATCTGCAATCCATCCACAGGCTGAAAAAAAAAAAAGGAATGAGAAAAAGCCTTTCTGAAATCACACTTTGAGGGTTTATCATTTAGACTGCCGTTCAAAGAGCTCACGGGTCAAACGAGCCTTTGAGAGCCCATGCAGAGATTCCAGTCAGCCTTAGGGGTGCAGGGGTTCCATCCCTCTCTCAGGGCGTGCTCAGGAAGCATAAATTGCCTTCATGTGAAAAATGCATATTTTATGATTGGCTTTTCACAAATATTACAATGAATGTTATGTGTGTAATGTTAGAAAGTGATGCTGTATTAATTCTCTTAAGTAGTGTGGTAAATATAGTTCTAGGTTATAACACAATGTTAAAATAGAAACTCTGCGATGTCAGGTATTTTTTACTAGCCCAAGAAAAGGGATAAGATAACCAAGAAACTCTTCACACAGAGATAACAGCGACAGGGCACATAAAGAGTTACAGCCCCCTTATCAGAAAAGACAGACATTCTTCCACCTTCTCTCTGTCTTTATGGAACCACCAGGATTAAGGGGAGGAAGCTGACAAAAACCAGAAAAGTTCTTAATTTGCAAGGAATTTATGCATCATGTACAAGATATATGAATATGCACCAGGCTGTTGCTTTTAAGGGTTACTCCTTTGTTCCCAAGGCATGGTTTTGGCAGCTCAGTGCCCAAAAACATCCGGATGTCCGTAAGTCTTTGCTTTTTATTGTCTCACAGTGTCCCAATCCTCATTGTCCAAATGTTTATTACTTTAATTTTATTACTATTTTTATAACTATTTTTTTACTAATAAACTTTTAAAAGCCAAGTGACTGGTGTTTTTGACACCTCAGTAAAGCCCCAGAGCTGGCAGAGAGCTGAGGAGCACTGTCCTGGCTGTTATAAAGAGCTCTTCCACATCCTGACACAACTCAACGGGGAGAAACAAAAAATCCTGGAATTCCTTCCTTTCCTTCAGTATTCAGTGCTCACCCTGCAGTTCTTGAGAAGAATAAGATGAGGAAATTAAAAATAATAACAATAATGAAACTATTTGGAAGGTTGCACTGTTGTGACTTTCAAGATGAGGGTCATCATATGTGCACATGAATGGATCCCCAAGTATTTCTCCTGATTCTTAGACAAAACGTGAATTCTAAAGATTTTGCAGGTATCTGCAGTTGTTAATCACATGCTGATGTTTTCTTAATGAGCACCTATTGTCCAACAGCCTCTCTCCTACTCCAGGACGTTTTTATTCCATCCCTTGCTCAGAAATGTCAGATTAGCATGCATATCCTAACATTTGGAGGAGCAGCACAATTTATCTTTTAACTTTTGTGCCCTGGAAACTCCCCAGATAATATTTTTAAATGATTGCAAGCCTGAGCAGCTATTTGAGGAAACAGAGAAGACAGTATTTCCACACCACTTTGTGAGAGAAAGGTATTAAAGCCCTTTTAATCTTGCCATAAAAAGGTCTAAAGTAATATCAGTGTCACAATTTTAAGGATTATACATTGCTATCATGGGCTTGTCTGAAAATTCTGGAATTGCTTCTTTTAGCTAAATAACTGTGATGGAATTACAATAGAAGTTCAGCTCAACTACTGAGTTTTTAAATGGCTGAGAGCTACTCTGAAAAAAAAATGCATCTGCAACTGCCTTGGCTGCTCAACAATCTATGAATTTATTACTTTGGGCTAAGAAATATTGCAGACTACATGGACAAATTAATCATTTGATAATTAAAGAAAAGACAAATATACTCCCTAACCTTTATAGAATATGATTTAAGGAGAAAAATAGCAAATGAAAGCACAGAATTTATTTTTCCCTCTTAAAATCATAAATTAAAATATTTTTCTGGACAAATTCTGCATTTGGACTCATAATAATGCTTTTCCAACATAATTATGGCAAATCCTCTTAAATAGCACTTAAAAAATAAAAATCAGATTGAAAATGTGATTTCAGTTGTGTTTAAGGGGAATTGATAAACCATTCATTTCCTGAGAGTGAAAAAATCATTGGTTTGTAATTCCAATCTCCTTTGCTTTTTGCTTATCTGAACGATAGACTGGAATACCTTTTAAATTTATTGAGCTGCCTTTTTATCAAAGTCTCTGCAAAGTCACTATATTTATTCTCTGATATAATTCAAAATAGGAGGCTAAATTTTCAAAAATTATAGGTTTGATTCTTATTTCCTTTTTCCCCTCAAGCTTCTTGTAATCAGTTTTAATATATTTGATTGATAGAATACCTTATGGTTTTAAGAAGGAATTCAGCCTCTTAGTCTTTTTTTAATAAGAAAATTTATCATCTGTAGAAGCAGAAAATATTTTAATTCTTATCAAGAAAATGAAGTGGAGCAGCAAAAAAAAAAAAAAAAGCAAAAAAAAAAAAAAAAAAAAAAAAGCCAGGTACCTAAAGGCCTGAGGTTCAATAAAATTAGTATTTTTGAAACACTCACAAAATTAGAAAATGCAAACTCTGTGTTTATGGATTCAATTAAAATGAGATATTTATACAAATAGCAAGATGGAATGGGGGAATAACAGCATTCCAGAGATCCAGAGGGGTATAAAGAGCAGGAATAAATCTCATTTATTCTGAAAATCTCTGGCAGTGAGAAAGGGCCACTTTCTTGCTTTAACCTGTGCACTTGGAGATTGCTTCATTTTGTATGGAGGGATAAAGTTAAGGAGCTGAGGATGTGAAAATGTAGCCTTCACAAAATTTTATTTTGATAAACACCTCAGTTTATCTTTCTATGGCAGACTGATAAGGAAAATTAACATAGTTCAGCAGAGTGCAGGTCAGTGAATGTGCTCATGCAGTGAAAAATGAAACAGTTTCTTCACAAAGTCTCTGCTTTCCCAAGGCAAGTGGCAAGAATAAAAATAATAATAATAAATTCTTCAGTCCGAGAATTTCATTAGGAAAAAAGGTTACATTTATCTGAAAAGTACCTAGGTAAAGAAAAAGCATAAAAACTTCTGTTTTAATAGCAAAGAACAGGAGGGCTTCATGGCCAGGAGAATATGCAACAGTAACTTGGATCTAGGATGGAGAGTCTCCAGAAGGAAGTTAATAATTGTATTAATATTGGAACAGTAAATTAAATTTCAGGCATTCTGAAGCAGCAATGAATTTATGTTACATTTAATATTAATAAAAGCAATAGGCAAGAAAGAGGACAAATATAACTACAAAAGAAACACTGAGAACATTTCAGAGCTCCACAGCTGAGAGTGGCAGACATTAGGTCACAAAGGAAGAGTCTATGCAGTGACATCATATCTAGAGAAATATGGGAATTCAGGTGATTTTCCAGAAAAAAACCTGCATTACTCCCAGCAGAGAGATAATTTCATTTGTTTAGTTCCCAACACGCAGCAGAAAATGTTCAAAGCAGTGGAAGTCTGTTATGTTATGTTTTTAAAAAACCCAAATTCTGCCATGCAGCCAAACCCGACTGGGCTCCACATCCTCTGCGAAAATTTGGAATATCACAGCATAACTCCAGCTTCTTTCCTCATTTTTTCTGTCCTCTCACACACAAAGGAGGAAGATAAATTATTACATTTCTTTTAATCAGGACTGGAGTATCTTTTCAGATACCTTTACAGGAATTTAAATAGTTCTGAGGGAAGATATCCTGCATTTCCTAATTAAAAATAGTGGCCAAATTCTGCTGGCTGGTGGAATTCCATTGGAATTCAGGATTCTTACCTAGATTTTTTGTCTAGAAGATGAGATTTTGACCAAACCTTGCAAAGCAGTCACTAAAAAGCCCTAGCATATCTCTCTATAACTTTTGTACCACTGAGAAACCCAAACAAACAAAAATGCACAAACATTCCCCCTCCAAAAGAGAAAGAAACCGACAAAACAAAAGCAGCTACAACCAAACCCAACCAAACCAAACCCAACCAAACCCAACCAAACCAAACAAAACCCAACCAAACCCAACCAAACCCAACCAAACCAAACCCAACCAAATCCAACCCAACTCAACCCAACCAAACCAAACCAAACCCAACCCAACCAAACCAAACCCAACCCAACCAAACCAAACCAAACCAAACCAAACCAAACCAAACCAAACCAAACCAAACCAAACCAAACCAAACCCTCTGAAGTGTTTATACTTACATCTGTGTTTATGTTGGGGAGTTTCTGTAGATGGTACAGGCAGAAGATTAAAAAAATGCAATTAATGACGTGAAGGTGCACTAACATTTCAGCTGACATTTCATACATCATTTATGCTTTGCCTACTACTCAGATGATGGATCAGTCAAGCTATCTTAGCCTGAAGCATAAAAAAGTGAAAATGCTGTATGTCCTCTGGCTTAGAGCTTTCCCTGGGGTGACTTTGAAAGTGTTTTCTGCACTTGAAAAAAAAAAGTAAAAAGTGGGGAAAAAGTAGCTTATATAAAGACAGATTAAAAAAAAAAAACCCAACCAAACAAACAAAAACCCAAAAAACCCCAACAACAACAAAAAAACCCACATCTACAAAGCAGGGGCATTTTAATTTTTGCAAATGCTGTGTAAACTTACTGAGAGAATTATATTTGAAATAAAGGCCCCTGAACCCCGAGTCGATGTAAGCAGCAGTTTTATCTCTAAACATGAACACAAGTCTGTTATGGGAGGATTGTTTAAATGCCATGGGTTTGATCTTGTTTGACTATTTTTCAGACTTCAGGGTATTGATTTGAAAATAGAAGAAAAGCCAGCTTATATTTGGTAGGGAAATATATTGATTACAGTCTGAGACCAGGAAACCTCAGCTTGACCTGCTGAAATTACCAAAAAGAGAAAAGACTTGGGGGAAAAAAAAGAAAAAAAGGATGCAGAGAGAAAGACGGGAAAAGCCATATTAGCAAAAAAACTTTTTTCTGGTGCTTCTGGGAATAAAGTTCTCTAAACTTCCGTAGTGCAAAGCAGCAGTGATGCCAAGTGAGGGCATTTATTTGGGTTAGAGAAGACAAGGCACTGCCCCTAACAGAGCCTGGAGTGAAAAGCCCTGTGAGTTCCAGGTAAAAAGAAAAACTCTTTTGTCTGGGGAGGCTTCTACCAACACTCATCCAAGCCAAAACTCTGACTGATTAAAGCAAGAGAGTGGGAAATATCTGCATTTATTGCTGGAAGGAATGCTGGGAAGAGCTCTTCTGCATGTCCAGTGGCTATCAAAGTTCCATGGAGAAGATCTAGTTGAGCCAGAAACTTTTCCCAAGTAGATCAAAGCTAGAAACAGCAGAAAAAAGAGGGGGGAAAAGAAAAAAAAAGGGAAAAAAAAGAAAAAAGAAAGAAAAAAAACCAAACCCTGAAGCAATGGACAACATCCCAACAGAACTGCTAAAAGCATCAAGTAAAAATCAGTCTCTTTTTACCACAAAATCTCCAAGAGTCTGGGTCCATACAGCAAAGCATGGATATAATGCAATTTTTGGGGTAAAGATATGTTACAGTCTCTTGGTGTTAAAAGCTTCTATGACATCTACGACAGCAAAAAAATGCAGAGGGAAGAATTCTGCAATTCTGTCCCAAAAATGCATTGAAATTTGTATCTTGTGAGCAAACAAGGAAGAGAGCTTTGTTACCAGATGAGTTATTTCAGTTCATTTTCATGTGGTGTAACTTCAATTAGAACGAGGCGTTTCTTAATGAATTTAAAGATTGACTATGCAGGAGTGGGATTGTTTTGGACTTTTATCAAATGAAGATTCAGCTGCTTCCTCATCTCTTTGGGGATTTGGAAATTTTAGACCAGTCTGAAATTTCTTTAGAAGTCTTTAAGTGTGTTTTGGTAACATTATTAACAGAGAGTCTCTAATTGCTGGCTGCTTCCAGTGTAATTATGGGGCTGTTCGTGGTGCTCAGAAGGAATTCCTTCCAATCCTCGGGGGTTTGTGCACTGCTGGCCCTGATGCTGCCCCCAACACACCCAGAAGGGGACAGAGCTGGTTTGGGATCAATCTTACACTGGTTCAGAGGGAGAAAAGCTCAGTGGTGCTTCCTGCAGCTCAAGCAAAACTGACCAGCCTGTGCAAGTGCTGGGTTTGTTTGGTCTCCATTAAACTCCCCTGACCTTCCCAGGATCTGTGGTTGGTGGATGTGACAAAGCTTCATCCATGTTTAATGGTAAATAGAATTCAGGAATAATTCTGTGTAATACAGTATCATTCTGTCCAAGTTCCTTTAGAGACTTGGGAAATGCATTTTCATCAATTATGAATTTGATACAAATAGAAATTTGTGGGTTAATGTAAGCTTTCCCTCCAGCTCTTATCTAAAGCTTTATTATTTCTTGTCCCCAGAAGCAAAATCACTTACCTGGGACACTTTTTCTGGAAAAGCCACCATGAAGTCACCTCCAGCAGTTGGGCATTTCCATCCTGAGGTCCAGCCCTGGAAGAGCTGTCAGGCCTGTGATTTTTATTCTGTTTTACAAAGAGAAGGTTGAGTGGAAATGCTCATGAGTCTTCATGAATTTTCTGTTGTGACGACCAGGGGAGATTCTACCCTTTCCATGCAGAAAAGAAACAAAGTGTGGTTTTTTTTTTGTTTGTTTTTTGTTTACTTTGGTTTTATTTCTTGTTGTGTGGGGTGTTTGTTTTTTTGTTTATTTGTTTTTTGTTGGTTTGGTTTGGCTAATGTTGTTGTTGTTCGTTACAGGTTTTTTTCATTTCAGCTTAGAAAGAAAATAGAGGGGAGTAAACACATTCCTATCAAAGGAAGCCATACGTTAGTCTCCATTGCAACCATCACAAAGGGCTTTTGGCCCTAATTTCTACAGAAATTAGGAAAGAAAAAAGAAAAAAAAAGATATCTACTCTCTATTTCTCTGCATTTCTGTAGATAGATATGTCACCAATGAAGACTTAAATTCACAGTAGGCAACTGGGTAGAAAATAATGATCAGTGGAATATCAGCTGCTCACTTGGCTTGTGCAGATCAGTTATTTCAAATCAGTTGAGCCATTTTGCACATGCACTGATAATAATTTACATTTGTGCAAACAGGCAAGACGTTTCCTCCCGAGTCATGTACTAAATGCAAGACAATGACAAAAGAAAGGATTTAATGGAGTGTTTTAAGGAAACCCTGACTTCTCTGTTAGTTGTGTAAGTACAGTATTGCTCTCAGGATTATCTAAGATCTGAGCAAATATGACAAAAGGAGTTCTGCAATCATTGCTTTCCAGCACTATTTACCCAATTTTAAGGCTCAGTTTTGCTCGTTTGGCTGAGCAGCTTTCATGGAACAGTCACATCCTTGGAAACAACTGCATTATCCTCTCCCCAGAAGTTATCACCTATCAAGCAAGCTGCATTCATAAATTATATAGATCCCGAATACAATTTCAAATCAAAGCCCATTGATTTGAGCCATCTCCATGGTGACTTAAAGCAATTTCCTTTGCAACCACAGGCAAGGTGTTCTATGCCAGTTCTGTGGATAATCATTCATTAATGATGGCTTTCCTTTGCACCCTGCTGGGATGAAAACAGGTTGGAATAGTAACACAGGGATGGTTTTGGTTTGTTTGTTGGTTTGTTTTTTTTTTTTAATATAAATGCTGGAATTATTCCAAAATACATAGCTGGAGAAATCACACCAAAAGGAATGCCTGGGAGATGGGCCTGCTTGTCCCATTTCCCCCTGTATATTGATATGATTGTGAAATTTTGAACTCTGATTTGTAAATTTGAGGGTTTTTTCTTCATGTGTAAAGCAACAGGCTCCCCTCTGGTCTGAAGGCAATCTGATGTTTTACAAAACCACTTTTAGCCCAATCCCCATATCCATTTTTATGATCTATAAAAACAAGAATACCTCCTTACCTTTGGAAGAGTTTAATTAGGAGGAACTGTTACCTTTAGAAAAGATAATATATAATTAATAACTTCAGCAAAGGTGGACAAAGAAGAAAGAGATTGCAGGCTTTTTACATCCTTAAAAACATTTAATTTTCTATTCATCTAGAATTAACAATCAAACTGTGTCGTAGAAAAGAGTTAGAAAAGCTCAAATTATATCACTGACTGTATTTTTGTTCTCTCATTCTTCAATGAAAAATTGTTCCACTGGTTGTCTCTGGCTTTTTGCTGCCTGAATTATATTTTTAATTAAGAGCTGTACTGTCATGCCTAAGAAATTTGTTTGTCAAGGAGTCTTTTCTAAGCATGTTGACAAAGAACAAGTTATTAATACATACAAGATTTAGAAATTTGAGAATTGGGGAAGTATTTAGAGGGAAAAAAACATGAACAAAGAATTGTTTTCCCTTTCACAAGCATTCCAAAAGTTCAGACTGTTGACTTAGAAAAGATTCTGTAGAACCACAAGGTGTCTTTTGTGCTCCCAACAGGTGAGAGAGGAGGATTCACAGTCAGGACAAAACCCAGGCATGATGTTGATTTCTCAGCTTTCCTGTGTAGCAGACCTTGTATATAATTGTGGCAATGTCTCAACAACAATTCTCTTGGTTTTGAGCTCATTTGCTAGAGGAATAAATATGCAAACAGAGTTTCTTCACACTGCTCTGAACAAAGACCCTGAAGGTGTTTGTTCTCGGTATGGATGGAGTGAATCTAACCAGGAGAAATAAATGAAACAGAGGAATTATGGTTGAGCCTGGTGTTTAAAGTGACAGCCAGGGTGTGCAGGCTGGAAAAGAGCAAGTCTGCTTCTCTCACTTGTGATCCAAGGCTGGCAGGAGCTGTGGCTGGAGAGAACAGAGAGATCTGCAAAAGAACCTGTGTCTGTGCTATTGCCACACAGCCAGTCTGAAATCATGCGAGCTCCTCCTGGTTCCTTATGGATGCAAAGCTGAAGGCAAACTTAGCCAAAAGTTTGATTTGATTTGTTTATGATTTGGTACGTTTAAAAAAGATTGGATTTTGGAGACTTTTTAAAGCAACCTTCCTTATAGGAAGTCAGTAGCTCTGTGGTGTTTTCCCCCAGTACCTGGACATTTTTCTGTTCTGGAAATTCAGAGCATTGATTTAAACACAAAAAATTCAAGTTTTCTGAAATTAGTGAAAGCTTTTGTCCTCAGTGTCTTCTGTTTTTACTTTCTTATCTGTGGAATGGAAATAGTAGCCCTCCATCTCCAAGGAGCAGTATGAGAGGGTATAAATCAAATGAATGTTTGAGAGACACCCCTGCATTGTGTTGAGGAGAGCCACTCACAGACAATGCAGTGATGAACAGCTCCTTCCCCAGACCAAAGCCCTGGGGGATCCAGTAAGCCAGGCAGACAAACAGCAATTAACAGTAAGAATTAAATGAAATATTGAACCTCTGCTCATTGGGTGAATTACATTATCTTGGTGTCCAAGACAAAGCCCAGGTTCTGAGTTAAAAATTGCAGGTGTGTGTGCAATGCATGGGGTAAGAATCTACTCACACAAGGAAGCCCAATCAAGGCTGTACTGGAAACATTCATTTTGCTGTGTAATAACTTTTAAGTGTATGCCTTTGCCACCTTTAATTATATATTGCTCTTTTTTTTTTTTTTTTTGCCTGGGCATATTTAATCCAAAGTTACAATTGCCTTCAGTAATCACAAATAATTTTTTGTCTGGAATTTAAGCAGCACAGGGTGCTGCTCAACAACTGAGATCATCTCACATTTGTTTCATTCGTATTCTCCCCCAGAACAACATCAGCAGTAAACAATTCCAGCTTAATTACCCAAAATGTGTTTGCACTGCAAATAGTTTCCTCTGCACTCCCAATTTTCCTCTGCACTCCCATTTTTCCTCTGCTGACACTGGCCCTGGGCAGGGAGCAGCAGAAACAATTGATGAGCTGGGGATGGCTCCTAACAGGAGATAATGGGCAGAGCCACTGCAGTGGGACATGCTGCTCTCACCAGCAAAGGCAATTTCTGCTGCCCCAGAACTGGAACAGAGCTGGGAATCTCCTGGGGAAGATGCACTCTGGGATGCTCTCGAGAACATCTCACACAACACAGCAGCACATGTTTCTGAGCAGACACACTGAGCCCACAACGTTTAACACCACTCAAATCCTCACCTCACCTCAGGTGCCCAGAACTTACCGGGAAGCTCGGCTCATCTGTCACCTCACTCTCGCAGAGTGGAACTCCTTCTCCACGAAATTAAAGCAGGGCGAGAAACCTTGCTGGGATGTCTGCAGTCCTTCAGAGCCACCTGAGCGCGCTGCAGCTGTGAGGAGCACTGCCAGCTCCACCAGTGCTGCAATCTGAAGTGCAGGGACCTCTCAGAACTTGGGGGCTGTGAGCCAAAGCCTAGAATTAAACCCAGGGTTTGATCTGAGACCTCGGGCTAGGCTCCCAGACTGAGGTGCTTGAAGAGAGAATGTGGATTTGTAGTCTAAAGCAAAGACATGTTAAGCTAAGTGGAGCAAAGTTTAGAGTTTGAGAGTTTAAGAAATAGAAAAAATAAAAGTAGTTACAAAGGTAAACAAGGAGTTTAGAATGCAGCACTGTGGGTTTGTGTGCCATAACATGATTAACTAAGAAAGCTCACACTGTAGCATGGGTCCATAGCACGAAATATTTAAGGATTGGGTCAAAAACATAAATATCCTTGTTGGCAGTGTTTTTATTGGTCCATAACTCCTTAACAGGTCTTTAACTAAGGGTCTTGTGACTTTCTGAATCATGCAGTGAAGATGTGAGCCGAGCTCACCCTTCCTGCCTATGTAGAGGACAAGAAAAATAAACTGCATCATCAAAACCATTGCAGAGGTCCTGTTTTGAGTTTCTTCACAATTCCTCACAACCAGCAGGACCTGCTGGAGGTTTCCTTGGGGCTGCTGTGCTGTGGGAGGCTCTGGACAAACCCAAGCACCTCAATCACATCCCCCTTCCCCCTCAGCCTGCCTGCAGCCCCTGCTAAGGAAGGGAATTCCCGGGATAACAGAAAAGCTGAGCCAGGGGAGCACTGGGGGATTTCTCAGTGTTGGGCAGCTTGGGGTAGTTTTGTGTGCCTGTCTGCCTCAACGTTCCAGCTCAAGCGTTTATTCTTAGATAAAATAAAATATAATTTTATTTTCTCTGACAAGCATAAAGATTTTAATCATAACATTAGATAATATTATGAAAGCATTGGAGGAATCTTTTTTAATTAATGCCCTAAAGTGCAGTCCATTCTTCTTTAGCACATCACAGGGAAAGCTTTTAGCATGGAACAAAACCTTGCCTGGTGCTAGCCCAGCTAATCCACGCAGTGTCTGACAACACTTATTCCTCTAGTCCACACACGTTACAAACTGCCTGCATTAGGTGAAGCTGTATTTCACAGTGAAATAAAGAAAAAGAAGGGCGGGTGGCTGGCTGATTCAGAGGTTTTCACACAAACCAAGTTAAAGGAAAGCTCCTGGCACTGTTAACCTCAAACTGCAGCCCAGGACAGAGGCAGGAATTGCACAGAAGAGGTGTGGAGTAACTGCTGCATCCCCAGGGAAAATTGTCATCCAGGAGCTCACGAGCAGCAGCTGCTGTAAATAAGGAATTTCACCACAGCAGCAAAGTCAGATATTGATCCTGCTTAGTCAGCATGACAATTAAAATATTCACCAATAAAACAACAGGGGTATAAATAAAACAGATTCTAAAGCTGGAAGGGAATTTGGCATTAAGGAAAAAATCCAAATAGTATCCTTGGGAGGGGTGAAATTGAAGTTACAGAAAACAGATGTATCAGTAAAGGAGTTTGGTTTTTAATTATAAAACATATAATGGCATGTTTCAGAAACTTCAATTGCACATCTTTGATGCTTTTTTTTTTTTAGTATTTGAGATTTATACATTGAAATATGTGCAAATTTTTACCCACAGTAATTCTTATTCCAACTCACCGACTAATGCGCTGTTGACCAAAAGCCAGTTTAATCCATCCACGGATGATTTGTGGACTCTCTGTGAAAGGGAGGAGCCTTGGCAGGCCCAGGTGAGCTCCTGGGCATGAGAAAGAGCAGAGGTGGAACTAACAGCAAGTACAATCGTGATCCTCAGTCACAACGTGCAAGGGGAAAAGAAGATTAATTTCAGCAGAACCAACCTGATGGATCTTAGATCTGTAAAGGGAAGACATTCCTATATAAAATTTGAAGATGGTTTGCTGTCACAAATTTAAGTAGCGTGGCTTGATGGTGTAAATTAGTTAAAATCCGTGTCCTGAAAATGTCAGATTATATACACTCTACACCCAGCAAATCTTGTCACTGCCTGCTTTTCCTCCATCTGATGCAAAGCCTTAAAAATATGGATATGCTGAAATGCACAGACATATCTTAAAACCTACACAGAACTTCCTACCAAACAAGGGTCACAGAGTCTGGAAGGAAAAACCGTGGCAGGTTTTCTTAATCTGTTTTGATGTTTCTGTATCAACCCAATTAATTCACAAAGGAAGGGCTCACACAGCACATGTAAGCAACCTGCACTCTAAACATCTCCCCCAGAAGGAGCTGCCTCAGAACTGTTTTGGAAGCAGCAATTTTAAGACACTTTATTGGGTTTTTTTTTTTACAAATTATATAAGAACACGGGACAATAAACAATCTCCAGTAAATACTATTTGGAGATGTATTAAATATAATGAATGAGCTGTTAATAATTATTTTTTGTCTCCCAGCTGAGTTGAAATGTAGTGATTCTTTCTGACTTCTGCTTTCTTGTGAAGAGCAGCAAAGCAAAGAGGAGCAATTAATTCTGTGAGGAGCAGAAAAAACAAAAGCTGGCCTTTTGTGAGTTTATGCATCACTCCTGATTTATTCTGCTCCCTCACATCTACAACCCATCCCTTTTTAATTCCTCAGTCTCCAGCTGCCTCGTTCCCCCTCTCTTCTTTTTCCTGAACTCCCATCCCGTTCCATGTGTACAAACAATTTCTTTTTAGCCTGCTGAGTGGCATCTGCTCTGGTTTAGTTTGCAGCTTCACACACAGTGAGGGTTCCGCCGGCTGCTGCTTCGTGGTTCAGGAGAGGCAGCAGCTCCGGAGCGTGGCCAGGAGCACAAACAGCCCTGGGGTCAGCTCAAAGCATCCCGACCTCCACGGGACCCCACGCCCCAGATCTGGATCTCCTCAAATCTGGCTGAAATTGGCCAACCAACTTCAAAGGTCATGGATTAAAAGGGATGTGGAACAAAAAACCGTGACCAGGAAGCTCTGGAAAATGCTGTATTAAATGTAGAAAAATCAAGGAAAAATACTGGTTCTCGTTTAGACAGCACACCTGACTCACAATAGCATAAACCCACTCAGGCACACGCTAAAAGAGGATGAAAAGAGAAGCACTTCTTGGTATTTTGTTTTCCTGTATTCACTTCTTCCATGATTCTCCACACTTCCAGATCACTGAATGGAAACCCCCCATCCTGCTTTCATCTCAAGGCTGCTTTCAGACAAGTATTTGAATTTAACCTTCATTCCCTTCCGCTGTGATACTCACTTGAGTCACACAAGTAGGACTCAAGTACTCACTGAAAGGTACATTTCTAAGTAAAATATGGCATTCTCTAAGTCAGGATGACATTTCCAGTGGTTCCCTGGGTTGATATTTGGTCAGAGAGTAGAAACCTTGAAGCCCAATAAAATAAAATATCAGCCCTGAAATAAAAGTAATGAGGTATTTGAAATCTGCAGAACATTTTCCATTGATTGCAGGTAGTTCAATGTTTACAAATTCCCATTGGGTCATGTTTTCAGAGAGAATTATAGAGATAATCCATTTTTCTTCATGCTTATATTCTTGATAGGTGTTTTCAACTGAAGTTACAATCCAATCCAATAGACTACCTACCTTATAAAAGCCACTTATTTTCCACATTTTCAGAACTAGGAATTCTGTCTGAATACCAGATACAAAATCAGTAGAAATGCCTCTTTAATGATTGCCAATTGAGATGTGTTCAAAGTGGTTTCAATCTCTCATCTGCAGCCTGGCTGCTCATTCTGTTTGATACTAGCACTGCATGACTAAAATTTACAGCAGGTTGCTATTCAGTGGAATTCTAGCAGCATTTTATTGCTCTTGAACTCTATCAGAATTAACACCCACTTGTGCTATTAAACTTCAGAGATAGAAACATTATCTTGCCTTAAAGTCAGTGAGAATTAAATAATACACAAACAAACAACCTGCCATTTGAATTCTGGAATAACATTTGAATATTTCCTTGCTGATGAGCAGAGCTAGAAGGACTGTGCTTGGGTTAAAAGCATTTTGGTACATGCAGGGGATGACAAGGACTCATTTTCTTGCTGGTGCTGTCTCACTGACCGTGGGCAGGACACAGAGGTGGAAATCCAGGCTGCCCCTGGACCCCTGGAAGTGTCCCAGGCCAGCCTGGATGGGGCTGGGAGCAGCCTGGGACAGTGGGAGGTGTCCCTGCCACGGCAGAGGTGGCACTGGATGGGTTTTGAGGTCCCTCCCAGCCCAAACCATTCCAGGACTCTAGGAAAATTTAATTTTTAAGACACACTTCCCCATTCCACCCAAGGGCAGAGCAGCAAAATCAGGTGCCAGGCCCCAGCTCTGCCAGGCCAATCCCCCCAGGGCAGCAGGGCTGAAGGCTGGGGCCAGCAGGGCAGGAATCTCCCAGCAGCAGATTTCTCTCTCCTGCTTTGGTTTCCCACGCCCACCTCATCTGCCCAGGGATATCACAACAGAAGTAATCACATATGTGCTCCTCAAAAATGATTTTTGAAAGAGGCTCACGACAGATAAACCAAATCAGTACCGAGGCCTCCTGTCCCTTACATCTGTTATCTGTAATGGCAAGAAAGACTCCTCTAAAGATTAACAAATGCTTTCAAACAATAAGGTTCCAAAATACTCATATGAGCAGTTTTATCACATATTTAAAAAATGGGAAAACTGTAAGACATCATTTCACAATACTGTATAAATGTAGCAATCTTTGTAGAACATTTACCCTAAAGTGCTTCTGCTAAGGATGTACAGCAAGCAAGAACTAAGAATAAAAAGAAGCAGAAAATCCATCAGTTGGAAATAACCACATCAAAGAAAAAATTTATATTAGTCCCCACCAAATTGCAATTTCTAGAAAAACTGGAAGCACCAAACTGAACTAATTTATATTAGTTCAAAAAGTTTACTGGAAGGAAAAACAACAACAACAACATCAAAAAAAAGTCGTTTAGAACTGCTCAAGCATCCAATTTGGGTTTTTTTTTCCTATTAGGAAACCATAAAAATTCTGTTAACTTGATTTAATTGGTAGTGTCCTCCAAAATAAACAGTAACTGATATTCTAAAATTCTATAACCTAAATTCCAAAACCTGTGGAGGGAAGGCATATGCAGAATATTACCATGGCGTTCAACTGGGACCTGTGCTCTGTGAATAAACATTCAGCAAATCTTTTCTAAATTATCTCCAGCTCCAGTGGGAGGCTGTGTCCTAAACCAGCATTCCTCATTTCACTACATTCGAGTGACAATGCCAGAATTCTCCTTTTCTGAAGCAAAAACTACTCCCTTCAAAGGAAAGGAAGAGGAAAACAGCAAAGGATTTCCTTTAGCAGAGATTTTTAATGCATGTGCTACAAAACATGACCTGTACAGCAACACTTCAGTGTTAACAGTGGAAACAGTTTCTTAAACTGACCTTGAAAATACTCCATTTCTTCAAAGTTAATAATAAGCAAATGATATTTTAGGAGTTTCTGTAACTTGTGAAAGTTTTTATACTCGGCACTTCAAGTAAAATTAAAAAAAATAAAGACACGATAACAGAAAAAAAACACCTGAAAATATCTCTGAGTGCTTTGGTAGTAACTACTCTACAGTAAATTAACTGACTTTTTCTATGTATTTAACAGCTTCTAATTCAATCTGCATCAGTTTTCTCTGTTCTCTAAAGGCAGATTGCTGGGTGGTGTAGAAGGGAATTAATTAGCTATAAATACCAAACAACATCCAAATAAAAAGGATCATTATTAACACCCAGTGAACATCTGGGCCATTTGATAAATTGGTTTTGTTTCTAACAGTGCTCCCATCCATTCCCTAGGCTGGAGGAGGCTTTTCTCTTTACAATTGTCCCCTGTCCTACACACGAGGGGCTAGCAAGGGCCAAAGAGGAAACGAGCTGTATTTTTGTAAGGATGGATAAATCTTGTGTTAGATTGCATCCACAAAAATTTATTCACTAACAACAACACAAGTACTAATGCAGGTGAAAGAATTAGTGTAGGAATCACTAGGTTGTGATGGGGCTAAAAATGGTGCTGGATTATTTTTTACTTATCATTATCATCACAATTTTTACAGTATGACTTTATTTACCTTACTGACTAAATTTAGAGCTATTGAAAAATAGTAGAGAAGTGCCTGCAGAGAGTAAAACTCTCCTACTTCTTCTGCTGAGGTGTGGTGGTCTTGAAGGAGACGAGATTGTATGAACAAGCAAAGCTTGAGAATTACGTTTTCCAAGAATACCACACACCAGTCTACCCTTCGTTTTCACAAGTGACTGATCATGTAGAAATCTGATGCTAACCTAAAATTATTAAAACACAAACTGTCCCATCAATAAAAAGTAGAAGCTTAAATCAACATCAAAGAAGTCATCAGAGTTTTAATTTCCTATGCTCACTGATATCCATCGTGGATGTTTTATGAATGAGATCCAGCACACACCACTGAAATTGCACTCCAAATCCAGATGTTGTCTATGAAATCACACTACAAGTTATTTTAAAATACACAGAAGTCA
The DNA here is from genome assembly GCF_031753505.1 of Anomalospiza imberbis. Lineage (NCBI taxonomy): Eukaryota > Metazoa > Chordata > Aves > Passeriformes > Viduidae > Anomalospiza > Anomalospiza imberbis. The sequence goes on from NC_089694.1 coordinate 1,539,905, forward strand.
TAGAGCCAATTAACTGCCAGATGTTCTGAGTCATCACCACCATCAGAACTTATTAAAGATGAATTTAATTCCTATTTGATAAACTGATGGAAGACTGGGCTCTCCTGGCTTGGGCATCAAACTGACTGAGGGGGGATTGCAGATCATCTCACCAAACCAGGAGCAGATTTTCAATTCTTGCAGCCACAGCTCCTGGCCTGAGCTGTGAAACTGAGCTGCAGGAACCTCTCTGCTGTGCAGCCAAATTTCCATGACACCCAGTCATAATGTTTGCTGTCCTCAGTGCCAAATTGACTTTGTGCATTTGGCAGAGGGAGGTCTGAATAGAGGGTTGTTAACTTAATTCTAAGCTACAATTTCAGCAGAGAATATAATGATTTACCTGGATTGCTCAGTGAATATGAGCAATTTGGTCACACAGTGCAATCACCTCACACAGAATCACTGATATACAAAGCAAATTTCCCAAACTTCCAGGAAAGAAAATCCTGCAAGGCTGTTGCCAGGTGGGGTTAAACCACAACAAAAACTGAAGCAAAATACAAAGTCACCATATTCCCTTGGAATTCAGCTGTCACAACTCTTCCTAAATTTGGAATTTATTCATATGGAACTTTTCTATTTCTTTTGTAACAGACTGAGCATTTTGAAGTTACAGGAATTATTTTCAGACACAGAAAGCTCTTGTTGCTGGGTTTGTTCTCAGCAAAATTTGGCATTAAAAAGTATCCTCCATTCATATAAATAAAGGTGAAAATTAGAACCTCTTCTGCCCTGTGTCCCTCTGGTATGTGTAATAAGCATGGGTGTGACTATGAGGAGGGAATTTCAGTGTAATAGAGATCTCACTTCTTAGTGAAATGCATCAACTATAAGGAATCGTCCCAAGGAGACTTTTGACAGAGTTTCTATTGGCAGAGGAAAGGTTCCATCATTCCATTGGTATTCCCAATTTATGCCCACAGCTCTCCCAGGTGCCACTGAAAGAATTCACCCCTGAGAAAAGACAAGGTCAAGGTGACCCCAGCCATATGTGGGGATTTACTGTAATGCCCTTACAAAAACTCACAGCGCAGGTCAAACCAGCCAGCCAGGACCTGCAGAACAGCACCTTGAGTTTGTCATTCCAGCTTTTTTTTTTCCTGGAAAAAAATCCCACACGGGACTGGGAGGGAAAAAAAGAGGGGAAAATATCCCAAACCAATCAGTTTTAAGGAATCACATCAAATTTTCAAACCCTTACACTGTGCCACTGCAGAGTCAAACACACTGCAGCAATCCAGAGGATATGGTATTTTTAAAATGCTCTCTTCTGTTTGGTACCCTCAAGATTGTCATAATGAAGATGCATTTTTTTCATATTTTTCATCCCATATTGTTCCCATTATTATATTTTATCTGGATGAAATATTGCAATTGTAGGACATGGCATTTATTTTCCTTTATCAACATAAACATTTTTCTAGACTCTCCAACCTGTACAAAATGCCTGTGGAGATGACTAAGTGTGATTACACTCACTACTGAAATTATTTCAGATACAATTGGAAATGGTAGTTTTCATTCCAGAAGCGAGCTATAAAGTTATCCCTTTCTTAGGCTGGTATTTGATTTTTGAAACCTAACAGAGGAAAAAAGATCTTGCTAATAAATGACCTTTCCCTTTCAAACAATCTGCAAAACCTGAACAGATTCAGCCCACGGTGTCAGGCTCACCTTTTAATTCACATGTTTAATTACTCATTATATTATTACTCAACTTTCAGAGCTGTAGACTTGAAATATAATCCTAAAGAGGTTTAATCAAGCTGTAGCTGTTTCCTTGCAGCTCCAGCGAAAGGTGCTGGAGTTTGGACTTGGGAATGGTTTCAGGACTTCAGTCCCTGGCCCAAGCTGCTCTGGGTGTGCTGACAGGGAAATCAGGACATCAGGACTCACTGGGAAAACCCACAAACAGGTGGGGGTGCTTTAATTCCTTGACCCCCCCACTGCACTTTATTCTCTTTTTGTTTTGTTTTTGTTAGCACAGTATATTAACCAGACACTAAGGAAAAGAAATTTTTGCCCGGGGCAAAAAGAATTTGAAAGCTCAGAAAGCAAAAGGAAAATCAACATTTTTCTGCCTCCTTGGTCATAATTGTTGAAAGACAGAGGTGGGTGACAACAGGAATAAAATGTGTCAGCTGGTGGGGCACAGCATCAAAATCCATCCTGTTTCCTCCATGTCACAGATAGCATCAGCTTTTACTCAGCTGTTCAGTCCAGCCCTCTCTCCTGATATATCAAAGTAATTGTCCGTCTACTGGCATTTCAGAATAAACCAATGCACTTTGAAGTCTAAAGCTAAACAAATACACTTAGAGTGGTTATATTCAGTTAATTGTGAAAGAAAAACTGCACACCCCACGTCTATTCCCTTTACATCTTTACATCTATTTACACCTTACATCTCTTCCCTTTTTGAAACAGGGCTGACTTTGTTGCTCAAAATTTGTGCTGTCTGAAATATGTTCTCTCTGAGCACAGAGTGGGGCCAGAGCAAAACTCCTGCAGAAATAAAAAAGTCCTCAAAAAGAAACAAACACAAAGGATATGAACATCTGAGAACTGATGCTCCTTCCTCCGCAGCCTTCCCAGCACTGAAGGGAGCACACTTTTATGGCATCTTCTTGCCAGTCTCTTTATTTTTCCCTCACTAGTTCAGTGATTAATTTGAATCCATTAGCTCATTATATGTTTTATGTTGAACCAGCCCCGTGCAAACTCTGCACAATTGTGTTTTGCTCTGTGTCATTATAAAAATGTCTATACAATTATCAATAACTTAGCAGCAAATGGCACGTCAAGTATTTAATAGATAAAGAGGCACTTAGATAATAAACCAAGCACAAAAATCTATTACATTTATTTGCTTTAAAAAATGCCACCTTGAAGTGGAAGCTCCATCTTTCTATGAAATTAAAGTTATTTATTACGTCTAAATGTGTAAATGTACAGTCATTACAGTAGTAAATGCATTAAGAAAAGTATAAGGAAAATATATTTGATGTTGCCATTATCTGTTCTTCAGCTGGTATAGAGAGAATTTGGAGAATAATTTTTAAAAGTCTACACCATTTGCATTATGTTTCATTATTAGCAGCTAAGAATGTTACATAGTCTTTTAATTGACACAGAACAATGTTTTATTTACTCTTTCTTTATCATAATAATGTCCAATTTGCCTGATTTTCCAACTCTAAATTAAGTAATATATCAAAAATGATTTCAATTTATCCCCAATTTGAAGTCTCCAGGTAGCACTATTATGAGCTTAATGTGATTGATTGAAATTTCCCTGTTGTTAAAAATCATCATTTCCACAAGAAACAAAGGTCTGGTGTTTCTCCTTGTGGGCTCTGCAGTGCAGCTTTAGGCTGCTCCTGGAGACCTCTGGAGATTCCTCCTCACCCAAATTCTCCTCGGGCTTCTTGCTAAATGTGACAACGAGAGGTGTCTGGGTTATAAAATTATATTAAATTCACAGTCAGCAAATAGAAGGATGAGAGGAGAAATGGGCAAACCAGAAGGGCTGAAATTCAGACAGTGGCAAAACCCAAAGGGTGAAGTGTGAGAGAACGATAGAATTATTGGATGACACACACTTAAGTTGTTCACATTTCTATAAAGCTCTGTATGCATTTTGCAAATCTGATATTTACAAAGTAATAAGGAGCTGGAGACAGTCTAAACTAAATTACAGAAAGAAATGTCAGACCTTGGAAACGGAAACCCCCAAAGAATCCAACCAGCCCTGCCTTAAGGGTACGTTGGTAAAGGATTAGGCAGGATTAGGTGGCAAAAATGAATAATTTTCTCTTACTGGAGTGATATAACACTGACCATTTTTGATAACACTCTATGAAACAAAATGGATATAAAATTTATAGCAATATGAGGGAAATTTCCCTGTTCATGGAGGCTTGTGTTCATTCCTTTTGAGATTGTCACAAGAACGAGGGAAATTCGGGTGCATCTCAAAAGCCACTTCAGAGAAAATTTTCAGGTTCTTCTGGAAATATAAACGATGTTCAGAATGCAATGTAAAGCAGCAGAAATGCATTAGAAAGTACATTAAAAAATCTCTAATGATGAAAAAAATAAGAGGAAAATACAGGTTATCACAAGAAGAGATGCTTTGATATTCCCCTTCAAAGAACCAGCATTTCTTTTTGGGTCATTACAAGACTTCTTCAAACTTTTGCTCTTTCAAGGTTTTTTTCTTGATTTTTTTTTTAATACTAGTGATATTTTTACTAAAATATTTCTTTTTGGCATCTTAATAAAACCCTCAAAACTGGTGCTTGAGTAGTTTTTTCTTCCATGAGGAATATCGTGAAATTTCTTTAAATAACTTTACAGTTTAAGAAAGTGATGGTATATATGTCATTTTTTTCATAACATAATGCCTTTAGGAAAAATTGGAATTGTACAGACAAAAAATAAGGGCATCCTCAAGTGAAATGGAAAAACAATAAATTAAAATCTTTTTACAAGTCATTCTCTTCATATTTTATTTCTCATTCAGTAAATCAGCAATCCATGGATTTTCACCTGTAAAATACTGCTGCAGGAAATTGCTCAATATGAATTATAAAGAGAACAGTTTAGTTAATTAAAAGTTTGAGTAAGTAACAAGTTACTTAGACAACTAAATCCCAATTTGAAGATAATTTATCCACTTTGCCTGTCTCATGAAAAATTAATGGGAAAAGACTCATACAGACTTTAAATCACTTCTGTAGATATGGCTTGGGTGGGTTTAAATGTGCTTTACCAAAACCCATTTTCAAAACTGAATAATGCTGTACCCAAATGCTTTTTTGATGTCACCATATTCTGAACTGCTGCATTTCTGCTGTCAGACTGTGGCAAGAGGCAGCAGCCTAATGACAGCAGCTAATTAATGCTGCAGTGCCCAGAATCCTGTCAAACACCAGGAAAAGTCTGCATTTCTGGTATGATGTATTTAATAACAATTACCTGTTTCATAACAATTACCTATTTAATAACAATTATCTTTTCATTACAATTACCTATTTAATAACAATTATCTTTTCATTACAATTACCTATTTAATAACAACTTTTTCATAACAATTACCTATTTAATAACAACTGTTTCATAACAATTCCCTATTTAATAACAATCCTCTTTTCCTAACAATTACCTAATTAGTAACAATTCTCTTTTCCTAACAATTCCCTATTTCACATCCAGCAGCAGTTTCTCTCTGAGCTCTGCTGTAGTTGGATCCTGGCAGAGCAGGTGCCAGCTAGAACAAGAGTGCTGAGAGCATGGCACAGGCCCTTGAAATGCCAAAAAAGATATCCAGTAATCAGATAAATAGGGTGCTGCTGTGGGTCTTATTTATCTGTGGAATTAAAATAGTTCCACCCCTTCTCTAGGTGGGGTTGTTGGGTTCTTGCAGCCCAGGCTGGCTTCACTCTGCACAGAATCTGCTGGGCAAGGACTGAGAACTCCAGGATTCCCAGGAGTCAGTCCCAGAGGGACAGGAATGGCACAGAATTCCCTTGGCCTCTCATTATTCCCCCCTGGAGCTGTCCCAGGCTTCGGCTCAACAGATTTTTTAAGTTTCCCACTGTTTTTTAAGTTCTCCCTCTCTGTTTTTATCCTAAGCGAGATGTTTCTTCCAATTCATTCCTCTGCACTGCTCAACACTCTCAAAGTTTTATAAAAAGCAGCATTATTGGCTTCCTTCCCTTGATTTAACTGAAAACTGCAGAACAGAGCTTGGAGCCAGCACTTTGCTGCTGGAAGGCATCCACTGCTCAGAGTGAAATGCTGTGCAAACCTTCTCCAGTTGTTCTTCACAGCTCCTGAAAGGTTCCCTGCTCTGTTTCTCCCTCACAGTGTATTTTAGTCTGCTATTCTGGCAGTGTGGAATTAGTCACAAATAAAAACTTTCCCCAACAGGAAAGTTCAGGCTTTCCATGCAGCGGGAACAGGGGCAAAGAGAACAAATATTATTTGAAAACTGTAAGTGCTGATAATTGTATATGAATATTTGTAAAGCGGACACAGAGCCAAGGAAATTGTCATCTATACAGAACTGATTGAAACAAATTGGTTTTCTAAAATTAACTTTTAAAGAACTTCCATTATGACCTTACAAAGTATAGGGTTTTTCTGAAACATTCATTGGAAGGGTACTAGAAATTCAAATTGCATTATTGCAAAGACAGGGCAAAAAGAGAAGCCAGAAAAATAGGACAGAAAGATGAAAAAGACTTAAAATTAAGCCAGAGGAAATAGCAAAATGCTATGGAATCTATAAAAATATGCAATGTATGTGCTCAATTCCTCCAGTAGGATGACTTTTTTTTTTGTGACATTCAGGGAAATTTAGCATTTTGCTATGTGAAAAAACAAAGCTTAAAACATTGAGTTGCTCCACATCTGGGCAATGGTACCATAAAAAGAAATTATCTCAATGGTGTCCCAGTTTAATTCATTTGGAGCAACCTGAGCTCCACCAGGTTTCATGAGGAGAGCACTAAAATGTGGGAAAACAGCACAAATGACTCTGCAAACCCAGATTTTACCGTGCTCCACATGACCCTGGGGCTGTGGTGAGACTCAAACAGAGCCAGCCTCAGAGAGGCTCCCAAAGGCGGGGTACAAAGGGGCAAACATCCAGAAATTCTCCATGGAAATTCTAAGGCTTTCCGTACTTTTTTTTTTCCTTAGAAGTCTAAAATGAGTATAAAGAAACCATTTCTGCATAGGAAACCTCTCCAAGCAGGAAAAACTCCACATTTTACAGGTCAGCCTTAAGACTGTGAGGAGCTCGTGGAGGGAACAGGAAAAGCAATCACAGCAGGTCTGCACTAGCACCAAAAACCCAGGGTAAAATGAACTCCCCTCACTCATAACTCCTCACTCCACCCTTTATGAAATCCTCCATGCCAAGGCCAAAAGTAAATTAAACTCAGATTCCATCCCTTGGTTGTCTCCTGACTATTTAAAAGCTGATTATTGTCATTGTCTGCGAGAAAACAATCTTCCACTCTAGCTGGCTCTTTGCTGAAAAGCTGTTTGGTTTTCTTTGCCCTGCACTGAAATCAATGAAAGTGTGCCAAGAATCATCAAAACAAGTTTCTGTGAATACTGGCATAAATGGAGATGAAATCCCTTTGTTTCAGGAGTGTCCTGGATATAATAAAAGCATTTGTGCTACAACTGCAGTTCACAAGGATGTAAATAACATCTCAGCCATATCTAACTATTCACCTTTACTTTTAAAAGGTGAAAGGCACTGGCATAAAACCTGCCTTTCTGCCCCAGTTTTGTGTTTTAAAATACCCTGAAACCAGAGAGCACAGCAGAGAGTCCCCTGTCATCCCTCAGTGCTATAGATGATCACGGAGAAGAACAGAATTCCAAACCCTGCCTCATTTTTCTCTCTGTGCACTGATATCAGTAGAAACTAAATATGCTGATCAAGATACATGATTGCTAACAAGGCACAATCTTCTTTGCCAAATTAGACTCCAAATATCAAAGTTAAAAACTAGAGAGTCAGAAATAACCCAATATCCAAATATGCTGCCAAAGCGATATGATTAATATTCCCTGTACAAAGTTATTTATTTAAATGTATTTATTTAAAATATTTAACCAGGAAATTACCATCAAGATTAAAAGAATTACACTTAGCCTACAGCAACAATATGCTAACGTTGCCAGCACTTAAAGGCTAATAATTTACAGGAGGGACATATCAAAGCACAGCAGATATTAGCAAGGATGTCATCTTAGGCATGTTAGGAGGGAATTTACCCACGTGTGATGGAAGTGAGGCAAAGAGGACAATTCATCTGCAGGAGCAAAGGCACTGATGGGGAATTCTCCAAACAGTGAATTCCACCAGGATGCACTGCCCATGGCAGGGAACCGGAGGAGGTTTAAGGTCCCTGCCGGCCCAAACCATTCTGGGATTTCCATGACTGCAAATCCTTCTGGAGAGTGCCAAATGTCTCTGGAGGGGAAGGTGGCACAGGGTGCAGCATTCTGACTGGGCATGCTGGACTTCATTCAGTTCTGCCTTGGAAAAGGGTAATTCCATCAGTGAAGAGTGTCTTCCTTAAGGCACGCGTGTGCCCTCTGTGCCAGCCTCCGGGCTGGTCCCAGCGCGCAGGGGAGCACAGCAAAGCCTTGGAAAGGCAGGGGGAATGCTGGCAGGAGCTGCTGCTCCCCTGCAAGGGGAGTGCTGCTCAGCCTGGCGCTTGACTGGGGCTCAGGGGAAAGCCAGGGCTTCCTCTGCAGCCTGGGGAAACCGCACCCTCATGCTGGCTGCAAGGTGCATCCTTCACCCCTCCAGCTCCTGAGTCACACAGCTCGCAGTGCTCTGAGGCTTTGCTTACTTCTCAGTTGGGAGGAGAGGAGGACAAATCCAGTGTAGGTGTTCTTACATCAAGAGAAAGAAAGTCAACAGCCTTTTGCTAAGGCCCTGAATTCTTTCTTTCCAGACACATCTGCACTTGTCTGTCCCTGGCCTTGCAGACACATCCTGAATCACCCAGGAATTCCCTCCTCTTTTCCATGCACTGCTCGAGAGCACTGTCCCTCTTTACCCTGGGAATGACATCCTTCCCTTCCCAGGCACTGGAGTACAGACTGTGCTATTAGACAAAACGTGTTTTAAATAAAAACATGGAGAGGTTCTCATCACACCCCCTCTATTCACCTCACTTCTTAAACTAATATCCTGTTGAACTATAACATTCTGCAATTTCATGTACAGACTGTGTCCTCTGGAAGGTGAAATGTGTGCTCTGTCATTGAATGCTGGTCTGCATCACCTGGAAAATCCTTCTGTGACAATTCCTGTGCATCAATATCAAAAGAGTGCCCGTGAAGGGAAGTAAATATTTAAATTTAAACTTTTTTTTTTCACCCAGAAATTTACAAAAGCTCAGCTCTGGCTCAGGCAGTGCCTCAAGAACTGATAGCTGGAGACTTGGAAAATGCTCCCAGGGACCCCACTGGCTGTGGTGCTGTCATTGTCCCCACGTTTTCACTGCTGTCCCTGTAGCAGTGTCCTCTACACAATAATAAACAACACTAAAGCCATAATAAATGGTGAAGTCTTTGATAACAAATAGTTCGGACTCAATGGTACCTCCATGGCATCCACATTTTGAAATGATGTTTTTTCCAAGTGGAAATTTTAGGCAATGAGAAGAGGGTGAAGGTTGTATGAGGCAGAGGAGAGAAAGGAATCCATTTAATTTGTGTTACCAAATGCAAGAGTGTGATGTATGGACAGCAGGTAATGAAGGACTCTGAAGTCCCGTGAGCAAGAGAGTACTGATAACTCAAAACTGAAAAAATATTATTCCCCTGGGATATTCCCTGTAAATACTTCCATTTTCATAGAAGCAATAAATGTTCCTGTACCAAACATGTTTTGCTGCCAGACTCTATGTTTGCACTTCACTTTCCAGCCACCACCCAAGGTTTCAGTTCTCTGAATGCAAATGGGACTCTCAGAACAGAAAGATGGAAGCTGGACTCTTTCTGTACTGTTTTCCTTTAAAAAATCATTTCAGGAGAAGGCAATAAATTTGACTTATCTCACTATTGAGACGATCTCTGCTCCATTAAAGTTAAGCTGTGGAAGTGCCATTTGGCAGAGTTTTTCATAACCTCAGTTGTGCCTGAGTCATTTCATCCCTCCCACCCTGGGGCGTGATGAGCAGGCAACACAGCAGACAAATCCCAACTTAAACAGAGATAAATTATTAAGGAGCACTTCTATAGGAGACCATTTTCTGAGAGTGCTTCCAAATGATAGAAATCACTAACAGCATTTTTTGCCCCTGCCAGTTCTGGTTCCTCTGCGTGGCCATAACACAATACTGCATTCAGATGGGTTAAAAAATCCCATTTTTCACCTCCTACAGCAGGTAACACTAATTATGAAAAGAATTGATTTGGCATCTACATTTAACACATCTCTAAGCATAAAACTTAATTATCTTATCTGGGGATACTTGGCATTTATTAATAAATGCAATACAATTTATAATACATCATTCTGGACATGTTTCAATCTACCTTTAAGAAAAATTTACCCATTTCAGTCTTGTAAATTCTGCTTTATCTCCCAATGTCACCCAGCAGAATTGAGAGAGCAGTAAGAAATGGAGTAGGGAGCTCATAAGAACAAATTGGATTTCTAATTTAAAACTGGAATCAAACCCATTATTCAGTGCTATATTATTTTATTCTTTTGGAGAAGGGCAAAACCTTTCAGCATCGAAGTTATATATAGTTTCCTACTTCCCCTCCCTACTGACAAATAGATTAGTTGAGGCAATTTCTCTCCATTAAAGTTTTGCACCTGACACTGTAATGCAGCCACTGCTCGAGTCACCCTTCAGGAGAGCCCTTTTAAATCCAAGGTAACAGAAGGATTTGCATTTGTCACTTCAGCTGAGCACAGCCCTTATTGCTCCCTTCCCTTGTCCCATCTGATCCTGCCCAGTCGAGGAAACAAAACATTGCTGGGGATTTTTTTTTTTTTTGGTTAGTAAAAGTTAATTTGCAAATTTATGCCAAAAAAAAAAAAAAATTACAAGAGCTTTTGATGTAGAAATAAAAATGAAGAAAAATAAATTTATTTAGAAAATGTAATTAAGGAAATTAAATTTAAATTAAGGAAAATTCAAATTATATCATCATGACAGAATAAGGGGCATGAAATATGGACAGCTGAGCAGGAAAGAGGGACAGGAGACTTCCTAACACAAGGAGAGAAATTTGATTTTTCTTAAGAGCTGCCCAAGTTCAGATTGGAGCTGTGAGAGCCAAACCCATAATATATTATGTAATACACAGTGAGCCTGGAAAGGGTTGCCCTTAGAATGACTTACTCAAAAAAGACCACATTTTAAAATAAAAACATGAAGCAGAGAGAATTAATGTAATTAATATAGAGAGATTCTAAAGATGCATCTGCTCTTCATGTAAGTATTGACACCAAAGCTGATAATTTCCCTCAGGGCATTTTGGATGCCCCAGCTGTGCCAGCCCAGGCCACTGTCCCACTTGCTTGCTTCTGAAAAAAGGTTCTTATTAAGACTTCGCCAGGAAAGCATGACATGAAGACTCACTGCCAAAACCTTACTTCTTCAAAATTGTTTTCTCTTAATTCTCACTCAGAGTAGACACTTCTTTTCTGCTTGCTATCAGCCACAGAAGCCAAATTTTGGTTAGTGGCAGCTAGGAGCAAATAGTGGATTAATCATGGGGGAAAATGTGGGTTTTTTTCTTTAAGATGCACTTTGCAAGGTTTCTTTAAAATCAAACAAAAATAAAACACACGATTCTCTACTAAACCTTACATCAGAAAGAAGAAACATGATTTTATCGGTGATTAATTGCATTATTAGTAGTTAGATAAACAGAAATGAGCATTTGCCCACAGCAATCTTGTGTTAACAGAGATTTCAGCAGGGAGAACCCTCCTGGGCTGGTGAAGTACCTGCAGTGGTGGCTCAGCAGATCTGCAGACAGAAAATGTTCCCTGCTCTCCACTTGAGCCACCAGGCTGCTAATCCCCAGTCTGAGACACTTTGGACACTGCTCAGTTCTCCTTTCAGGTTCAGACACAGAGCACACATGGGTAATTAATTCCCAGTTGTTCCAGTACAAATTTGGCATTCGTGATCTTCATCGTTTTATGGCTCACATTCACTGGGCAGTAGGGACAAAATCTTTTCTTTGCCTCCTATGTATGCATTAATTATCTATAGTGTGTATGAGCTAATGCAATTATTACTCTAAACCCCCATTCTTAGAAACAGAGGTCACAGAAGCCCCGGGCAGTTTCCCTATAAGTCACAGTACAATTATGGGATTTCTTGACTGCAATTCATTTACTTTGTCCCAAAAGAACTGACTAATGTTGCCCTGATTTTTAAAAGTGTTAAGTTTTCTTTTATAGTACTTTTGAAAGTGTTAAAGTTCCCGTAAAACTTCTTTAACCTTCTGATAATGTTTACATATTTGAGAGTCAGAGTTCCCACACAATTTCATGTGGAAATAGAATAACTTACATATTTCTCTGTGGGTGGAGAGAAATGATGGATTGGTCTTTGGACCAGTGTGGTTGGAGAAGTGGTAATTCCATCCTCCAATCCATGGTCACCTTTGGAATACTAGAAATACCAGGTGTGTGAATAAAACTTTCTCTTTTTTCTCCTTTGAACTTCCCAAGCTTCTGTGTACTCATTTCATGTCCAACAGTGACAGACTAAACCTCTTCTAGTTTCTCCACAAAGAGACACATGCAAAGATTCTCCAGATTCTCTCAAAGAGCAGGCCACGTTAAGGGCTGAAAAATGCTTTTGTCTCTCACTGAAATCCTACCTCCAAATTCTCACTGCCCACAAAGCTGGCTCCTGGTTTTGTCTCTGCCAGGTGAATCTCATTCCACTTGACATGGAGGTATATATTCAATAACCATGTCAAGTTTGAATTCTACCTTTGCATTAAATTTGATTTTGTGTGATATTTATTAAATCACTGGATAAATTGCCCACACAGTACAATAATCAGGATTATGCCCTTCGTCTCTCAAACAAAACAGATTACAGTATTGATTTAGATGAAGTAATAAGGGGAACAAGTTTTGCACACCCTAAAATGACTTGTGTGGGAGTGCAGTTATTGTAGGAGACATCACACCTATCCCACACTGCTCTGTTGTTTACCAGTGCTACTGTGAGATAAGTAAGAACAGGTATAAAAGGCATTGTAGGAGAAAAAAAGGCAAATCTGTTACAGCAATTTCATCTACATGTCAGAAAGAAAATTCACATTTGAAACACTTGAAGCTTTTCTGGTATGTGCAAGGAACTGGGACGTGAACAAGAAAATTTCTTAGAAAAAAATTGCATACTCAGTTATTTTCTAATTATATTAATAGCTCTTCTTTGTACCTATTTCAGCTTGAAGTGGTTTCTTTTAAAAGATCATGATCAGGATGGTGAATAAAAGTTCAGCTGAGTTAATCACAATGTAGATAATAAATTTATAGTGGCAGCATTTTCCTGATACCAAACACATTGTGGTATTTAATGCCGAGATGGAAAATATCACATTTTTTGACAATGAAGGCACAGGACGACCAAAGGGCAGATAAAGGGCACCAACCCTGCAATTATTCACTGTTGCATCACCAACTTTCAGCGCAGTGCATGGGCACTGGCGTCCTGGGCAGGGCTGAGATGTGCACAGCCCTTCCCAGGCACGAAGATCCCCTCAGAGCAGGATCAAAAACCCCCAGCACTGTCTGGATCGGCCCCAGGAGGTGGACTCTCATATCCTGCCCCTGGGCACGAGGCAGAAATGCACAATTCTGCTCAGCAGCCTCTTGAAAGACAGAGGCGCTTTGGAGAAATGAGCTAACAGGACACAGATCCAGGGAAATGCTGGCAGAAGCAGTGCAGTTATGGGGGACAGAGACAGTTTTAAACACTCACTGGCCTAATTTTGAGCTCTGCCTTACTGAAAAAGGTCCAAACCTTTACATCTCACCTCCCAGGAGGGGCCACTCTCTCCCTCTCACTGACACAAAGCAAATAGAAGAAACGTTTAGACAAAAACAAAAACAAAAAAAAAAAAAAAAAAAAAAACAAAAAAAAAAAAAAAAAAAAACCAAAAAAAAACCCAAAAAAAACCCCAGAAAAAAACCCACAACCAACCAAAAAAAACCCCCCACAACAACAACAACAACAAATCAGCAGGGGAATTTAAGCTTTGTAACCTATGAACTCTAGATTTAATTCTTTGCTACCAAGACTTGGATCTTTGAAATCCCAAGGTGCAGTCTAAACCCTGTATTCTCATCCTCCTGTGTTGGGAATCTCAGCTACAAACTGGGTACAACTCAGTGGAAGTCCTGGGTCAGGAAGATTTCATTCTTACCTTTAATTGACAGCATCACAGCCAAGTAAGAAGGGATCTCCAGCTGCTTTGAGTCAATGGAGCTCTCTTTAGCCAATGAAACTTTAAATGCTGAGCATTACTAGTAGGAGTAATTTATTGGGTTTTTTTAATAATATAATGTAAAATGGAAGTTACAGTCACCTTGGACTTCTGAAATAAGATTTGCAGCCTCAAGAAGAAGAGCAAAACAGGAGAGCTCCAGTAAGCTATTAGTGATTAGCTCTTTCATTAAGAGGCACTTCTAGCAGGACACAATCCATGGAAATGGTCCAGTCAAAAGTCAGCTGGATCCTGTGGGCTGAGAGACACCCATCTTTTGATGGGATAACTGCAGTCTTTCAGAATGGAGCGCTCATTCAGCCTGGGTCCCAGACCTCCCAGTTTAAATTATCCCATCGTGAAAATAAAAATTTTTATACCAATAGCAATAAGCCACAAGTCTTGATAATGATGACAGTCAGACAGACATCAAGCCATAAATACTGAAAACAGCAAACCATTTTAGGAACAATAGAGAAAACAAACAAGCCCAAAAGCCCAGATTTTTCCAGGAATTGACCAAGCATCTCCAGGCAGCAGCACAATGGACAGGATGGGTGATGAGCTGATGGTTTGAAGATAACATTTTATTTATTCAAACACACTGCAGTGGGTGTTCCTTTCTCCCCATTTCCCTCACCAACCGTCCAAGGGCTGCTCTGATTTTGCTGCAGGAGGATGAAGTCCTCGTGCAGAGCTCAGGCAGGAGCAAAGGACTGGCAATGAAAAGAGCGTGGCCTCTGGAGGTGCTGTCCCTCAAACCATGGTGCACGTGGGGAGCTGCACCAGGTGCCAGGGCTGACCCCAGCCCTGGGACAAAATCCCTGGGACCTCATTTTAAGCAAATTGAGCAAGATGAAATATTACCACCAAACGCTAATAGGTAACTCTACGAGTCAATTACAAAAGAAACACCTCCAAGGACATTTCATCCATAAAGATTTCTGAGAAACAAATAAGATCATTTCCAAGTGATAAACTTCACTGTTGTTATATTCTTTTGCTAATTGCTTTTGCTTTCTTGTAAATTGTTTTGATTTTTCAATTTCAATTAGTAGCCTCAGCAAGGTGTGAGCTCAGACAACCTTGCTATTCTGTTTTTCTGCTCCAACAAGAATATTTCTACATTTTTATTTTGAGAATGCTACTCAGATTAATTACTGGATCATTTCTCTAGAAGGCTGATGGAAGTGGTATTTTTTCCCCATATTGACACTGTGAAGTGGTGTAAGTCCATTGAAATGGAAGGAGTTGAGCCTATTTCTACCACCTGAGAATCTATCCGTGTGAAGCAAAGCAAAATTTTCCTTCTGGGCTCTATCTTTATTCGTAACTCAAACTAGTATCTAAAATCTATACTATAAGAGAAATATTCCCTAGAAATTTTTCATTGAAAAGATCTGTTCCTTCTGCTCAAAGATTCTTCTCCTTGTGCCCACCCCAGTTAATGCCAACAAACCACACTCAGCTCGATCACTCTCCGAAAATAAATGTAGCATATCTCGGCATTAATGGTACGGATCAATAGAAGAAGCACACTATAAATCCAAGAAGAAAATAGAAATAAAGCTTAAATACCATTAAAATCCATAATGCCATTTTTTTACAAGCCATTTATCAGGAACAGTAGGTGCTATAGCCCACATGCAAAATTCCACACGGGAAATTTTACAACACCGTGTACACAACTTCAGGAAGTCAAAAAAAAAAAAAAACGTTTTAACACCAACTATAATTTGAATTATTTTAACTAGAATTTTAATTAATTATCACTGTTTAATCTATGAATATTTCCTGCTCCATATTTGTAAGCAAGTTAAATGGATTTGGAGAGGCAGAAATATTAACAACTCCTGATTTCTCCTACTGAAAGACATGACAACCGTGAGAGCAAATTCTCAACCTTTATCTTCAATGAACTGTCTTTAATGGTATCAGGTAATTTCAACTTTGATCAAAAAAATCAAACCCCTGTGCTGACAAGAGCAATTTTTAGCTGTAATAGTGACGAGGGGAGACCACAGCTCTTGGTTTTCAGATGAGTTAAACCACGACTGAACACAAGCCTAGCAGCAATCCAGCTTCTGCTCACCTTCCAGTTTTACATCAAGTCCTTTCAACCCCCAAATGGACAGGTATTCCTTCCACCTTTCTGTATAAATGCAGGAAAGGGCAGTGCTCTGTACTGAATGATCCCTCCTGAACCCCTTTTTGATTCTGATGTACTGATTTATATTCTAATACCCGCTGTCATACGGGGTTGGCCCCAGGTATTGAGTAGAGATTTCTGAAACACATTCAAAAGTGGCACCTCAAACAAGTAAACAATCCACTTTTCATATCCAGACATTTCATGCTGTAAATAAGAGAAGACACTTTCACCAAAATAATCTGCAATTTGCATCAAGAACACACAAGATCAAAAGGGTACTTACATGAGATTTTGCTGAGGCCAAGGCAAGAGAGAGCGAGTTCCTCCAGTCAAACTGCACTTCTTGATTTATCTAGAAACCTCTGGCCTGGAAGTTGAGGACAAGATGGAACAATTTTAGTTCTGATAACATTCTTCCTGTGACCTGTGGCTTCAGCTAAGTAATTACAGTGGCCTTGACAAATATGAGTTAAGCAGTGTTGCCATGCCAACATACATCCTTCTCCTTTCAAATATTTTACTGCTACCAGACACTCTGAGCTTGGAACACAGTTCCCACCAGTCAGACTCCTGTAGGAGTCCGTATTAGACTTCTTCTATATAGAGTTCTATTCTATTAATTAATTAATTATATTAATAGAATAGAGATCTACAACAGAAGAAGTCTAATACGGACTCCTAAAGGATAGAAATCCATAATATTCTATTATAGATTTCTATTCTATTAATCTTCTATTATAGATTTCTTTCTATAGAAGAAATTCTGACCTCAAAATGATGTTAAATGCTATGGATTTCACTTCATAGGATCAAGTATAAGCATTAATCATCAACATATTTCCATTTCTCATATTTTTTTTCCGAAGAAGGATAGCATGAAGTAGCACTTGTGATCAACATTGCTGGTATTCAGAAATATAAAATATCCTTGTTTACTGATATTCCATCTGGAGAACGGTCTTTCATTTTTCTGGTCAAAACATATCAATATTGCATAACTGATATAAAAGGAGATTGTACTCAGATGATCTTTTTCCAGATGAAAAATGAAAAACATGTGGAGGTTTTAAATTCTGGAATAAATTTTACCAGAGTAGCCTTGTAGCCAGTTTTAGGAATCAGAGAGAGGAAAACAGCAAGAGTCCAATGCATGTAACCCAAACCTTGTGTAGCATCCCTGGATGTAAAGTGGAAATCCACACCAAAGAAGAAACATCAAATTTTAGAGCATTTTAATAAAGATATTGAAAATGAACCAATGCAGAATTTACCATAACAGGGAAGAATGTATCCATATCCTAACTGTCCCAGGACACTATTGATTTTCTGTACCCTGTGCTCATGCCACAGGCGAAGCTGTTGACCTCAGGACCTAGAGGTAAAGTGGGAGGTACTGGACTATTTGTATTTATTTTAACTGCACACAATTTGCATAATCATCATAACACAATTAATCATATTTTTAGTGTGTTAAGACTTCAACAGAGATAATAATAACATTCCAGCCTCAAGCATGAATTTTGTTTCCTTTTTTTTCCATTACAGGATTCTGCCTGTGAAATTGATGGAGGATCCCTGCAACTTATTCCATAACTTCGATGCAACAAATTGATAGCACCAGCCAAGGCTATTGATCATTAAAAACCCTCTTAGATAAGCAGAAACTTCAAGCACATATTTTACATAATATGTAGTATAATGTCAGCCTGATCCGCATTTTTAGTCCTTTCCTGGTTTTATTTATTTATTTATTTATAAAATATCAGCATGGTAGAATTACAGCAGCATAACCAGCATGAGCTGTTGTTTTGGGAAAACGTTGCTTCCTGCAGCTGCGTTTGCAGTGCTTTTACCAGCACCACCAACCATGAAAGGACACTTTGAAAAACAGTTTTTGCAGTCTAAAAATAGATCCTTCTGGATTAGTATTCACCTATACATGTAAATAAGTCAGTCTGATTTTCAGGAAGGCTTTAAGGGAAATGCGATTAACATAATATGAAAATAATTCAATTATTCACAAGAAGATGCAATTATCATACAATCAGTGTTCAGGAATCCAAATAAATCAGCATCTTCATATTTATATTTAAACAAAGAAATCCATCTGCCAATGATAGAAGATTCAAAGACAATTAATTTATTATAGAACAAAAGACGTTGTTCTGACGATTTGAAAATCAGGTACAAGGAAAGCAACAGAACTGATAATGACTCTAATGCATGCTTTGATTGCTGGAGATGGAAATTGCATTGCAGAAGCCAAACAGAGCTAAGTGACAGGTTGTTCTACACACTGGGTCCAGGCTTGTGTCTGCTGGGATTGTTTGATCTCTGGTGGGTTCTAAATTAACCCTTTCTGCATGGGTGCAGGGCTGGAGCTCTGGCAGCTCACAGCAGCCCGGTCCTGTGGAGATCCTCTGCTTGAAACCACAGATTTCTGTCACCTGCAGGGAAAACAGGATCTCTCTCCTCTACCCAGCTGCTGCTCGCTAAACCTGTAGGAATCTGATAGACTTTAGGCTGTTGACACTTCTGAGATACTCATCTGTGGACTAAAATGTGAGGGGTGGTTGCAGAAATACACACAGGTGCTACTAAAACCCCAAACCCAACCAACCAACCATCCATTCAACCAACCATTCAACCAACTAACTAACTAACCAACCAATCAATGAACTAACCAACCATCCAGGCATCTGACCAACCAAGCAACCATTCAACCAACTAAACAAGGAACCAACCAACTAACCAACCATCCACCCAACCAAGCAACCATTCAACCAACTAACCAAGGAACCAACCAACTAACCAACCATCCAACTAACTAACCAAGGAACCAACCAAGCAAGCAACCATTCAACCAACTAACCAACCATCCAACCAACCAAGCAACCATTCAACCAACTAACCAAAGAACCAACCAACTAACCAACCATCCAACCAACTAACCAAAGAACCAACCAAGCAAGCAACCATTCAAACAGCTAACCAACCATCCAACCAACCAAGCAACCATTCAACCAACTAACCAAAGAACCAACCAACTAACCAACCATCCAACCAACTAACCAAAGAACCAACCAAGCAAGCAACCATTCAACCAACTAAACAAGGAACCAACCAACTAACCAAACATCCAACCAATCAAGCAACCATTCAGCCAACTAACCAAGGAACCAACCAACCAATCAAGCAACCATTCAAACAGCTAACCAACCAAGGAACCAACCAACACAATAATCAACAACCAAGGAACCAACTAACCAACCAAGGAACCAACTAACCAACCAAGCAACCAATCAACCAACCCACCCAGTCAAACCCATTTTTGGTGGAGTAACTAGGTTAAAATACGTAAAGACTTACAGGGTTTGGGTGTATTAATTAGATTTGGTAACTGTGAATAAGACAATATTTGTTCTCCAAGCCTATCCATAGACAATGAATATTTATGAATTATTGAGAGCCAGATAAAGACATCAGAAAAGTGACAGTTTGGGGCCTGGAGGTTTTGCAGTCAGCCAAGTATGTAATGTACATTATTCCATTGTGAAGTATGGCCGGTGCCATCTCCACATCACTGAGCTAACTGGATTAACACCCCAACAATTACAAACCATGTTTGTTAGGTGGAATTCTCACCACCTATGAAAACTGTATGTCTGCCAGTCAAAACAATAGATCAAGTTAATAAAAAAAAAAATTAAATTAGATTAGTCCACCATGAGTTTTTCTCTGATTTTTTGAATTAGACTCTCTTAGCTATCAGCAGTACCAGTCACCACCAAAAAGTTAAAAACTTATGTAAATATTTGCAAGACCAGGGCCCACAGAAGCCATCTAGCAATCAGACAGGCCAAGTTTTTCCCTTCTTTTAAATTTAAAATGTGAATGTTAAATTTTTGTCCATATTTTCTGTATCATTTCAATGAAAGCTTAAATTATTTGTTGTTCCAAGAATAAAATAGAAATTATGGCAACTACTTTAGTTTTTCATGGTGTTCTTTAGAAAATATTTAGCATTTTTTGGTCTCTAACAGTCTGATATTTCCAATGGCAATTTTCCTGATGTCTCTGTATTTCTTTGGGACTGATGTTTGCCCTGAATATTATTAAAACACTTATTAATCAATCCGAAATGCTGAACTAATTCCAGTTAGTGCAAGACAGATGAAAAAAGGCACTTTGCAGGCAACTGGGAGACAACTCTGGGCACGCAGCTTTTTTCAGCCAGCTGAGTCTGACACCAGGGTATTTCACTGGATTCTCCTGAGAGCAATAGACCCAGCTGTGCTTCTCCTCCAGCACGTTGTGCCAGATGATCCAAGGGCCTGGCAATTCCAGGGAGACTGGAGCCTTGCCTTTTCCTTGACTATGGAGTGCTAAAATGATGCCATGCTTGTTCCAGCACAAGGTGTGTCTTGTTATTGCCACTTACTCGTTATTTATTATTAGGAAACAACTGAAAAGCAATTAGAGAGTCAGAACACTGCCATGATTTTGTTTGGTTTTCTCTTCTTTCCTCTATTCTAAATGGTGATTAGAAATGAAAAAGAAGCAGGGAGTTCTACTGGCTTCACCACCACAGTATTGCTGAACAGAAGGAACAGACTCCATTCTTCGTCCCCAAAATTTTTCTTATTAAAACCACAAGACAGAAAGAACATAGAGTCTTTGGTAATCAGGACAATACCCATCCAAATTTTTCAGCCTTCACTTGCTGTACTAAAAATAGGTGAGCTTGAGGCCATTCTTTCCAAAGGGTAAACTGATTTCATGCTCATATTTCACAGATAAACCAGAGGGGCAACAAATGTTCAGATGAAGTCAAGTAAGGAAAAAATCCTGTCAAAGGAGGATTTTAAATGAAAAGAAATTAAATCACTTCAAACTTTCCATCAGAACCTAAATGAAAAAAACAGCTCTGGAGCACCTGTTTGAAAAGAAATCCCAGGGTTTCTTATCAAAAGGTTGATCAAAGTGCTGTTGATGGCAGGGCTTTCCTGTCCCCTCAGCCCAGAGGGTGATCCTGCAGACAGTGAGGGGGAGCAGGCTCTGCCTGCACTGACCTGAGCTCACATTTACTCACATTTCTTATTTCTGCACTAGGTGGGCTGTTGATGCATGCTTTTCTTATTATCTTATATTCTTATTATCTTATACCAAGTTATTCCACCCTGCAGGGATCTTTAAGGCCTGGAGAAGAGACGGATAGCTCCGTGCCACGTTTTCCTAGGTGAGTTACCAACTTAGTGACTTATCTCTTCTCTGGCTTGGAGATTATTTAAATATTTTATACAAATGTATTTGCTGGCTCCAGCTATAAATATTCAGAAAAATCCATTTGAAATTACAACTTCTTTAACTGGGTAGTGGAAGATACACCTAAAAATCCACTCTGCAGCTGGTTCAGAGAGGGGATTTGGACAAGGATTTTGCTAGACAGTGACTCTGT
The DNA here is from genome assembly GCF_031753505.1 of Anomalospiza imberbis. Classification (NCBI taxonomy): domain Eukaryota; kingdom Metazoa; phylum Chordata; class Aves; order Passeriformes; family Viduidae; genus Anomalospiza; species Anomalospiza imberbis. The sequence continues at coordinate 1,561,573 of NC_089694.1, forward strand.
ATCCTCCTGAGAACTGGGCTTGGGTCTCTCACATCTTGGTGAGAGCTGCTGATCTCCCAGGGAAATTCTAATAATGCTGTGTCTAAAGCAAAAAGGAGCTTTCAGAAAGCTGCTTTTCTGAACAATTTCAAAAATTGTTCAGTGATTTTGGCCCAGCTAGTTTTGAGGCAATGGAAGGTTAGAGTAAAATTTGAAATGCTTCTCCTCAGTTTTAGAAAAAAAGAAAGATCTTTGAGTTAGTTTGTCACTCTAAAGCATCACAGGCTAGCATAAGATACAGAACTGGGCAACTTTCTCTAATTTCCTTGTATTCTATTTGCAGCTGCATTCAGGCACCTGATTCGTTCCCTTTCTATCCTTACACCTCAGCCCTCACACCAGAGAATGTGTATAAGAAAAAAACTGCTGGAAAAATAACCTAGTGATACCTATTAACAAACAAGGCAATTAAAACCAGATGGTTAAGCACCAAATTTTCAGCAGAGCCCAAGCATGTTCCAGAGGAATCACAAAAATAAACATCTGAATGTAAAACTGTGGAACATATGTTCACATTAATATTAAAATAGCAGCACTGGTGTGTGTATGAGTATTTATATAAATACATGAACTGGGGGTACTTCTGATATCCTGGTTTATATATTGATTATTTGAATGGACTTGCAGGCTATTCTGATGCTGTGAAGTCAAACATTCCTTTACCTGCTCTGGCTTTAGGAGCCATATATTTTCATTTCCAGTCCACTGAGAACCTCTGAGTTCCATATGCACAATGTAAATGTGAATTTACATTTGTAAATTGAGTAAGCACACACTTGTGTTATTTAAAGGCTCGGATTTCCTTATTCAGAGCAGAACTGCTGGAGTTACAGTCATGAAGAAAAGGCCTGGTCTCAGTCAGTGGTCACAGGTAGATGTGTGAGAGCTGCAGAACCTCCAGCGTGTATGTGGCCAGAATGATGGTGTGTTTCACAAGAAACAGACTCAAATGGCATCTCCAGCCAGCTATGGGCACTGAGAAGGGGGTTTGATTGTTCCAAGGAGATCTTTTGCTGAGATCATGATGTTTTCTCTCTCAATTCCCTTCAGCTCCACGTGAAAGCAAGATCCAACATATGCTGTGTGTATCCTGTGCCCCCCTGCACGTCACTTTGAGTTATCCCAGAGCCTCCTGAGCACCCGGGGAGCAGAGCTTCACTGGGCTGGAAATTCATGCTTCAGCAAATGCATTGTCAATTTGGTGACCATCTGTAATTCACAGGAGTCTTGTTTTATGCCGTGGCAATGAATAAGGCAGGGTTTAGATTTCAGAGCAGACCCAGGGATGTTCTGGAGGCCCTACAGCTCATGGGTTCATAAAGCCCAAGGATGAAGTGCTGGATGAGATCTCTTACTTCAGGTGAGCACCTCCCAGCACAGCTCCCACACCAGACACATTTACACCTACAAGTGAACGTTGCAGACCGGCACAAAGAGTAAGAGAAAGCAAACTTCTAGGAGCTCCAGGATGAAGCATTAATTGCCTTCATATTGCTCTGGAGAAAGCCGAATTTTCAGTGGTGGTCAGTTAACAGCCAGAGACACAATTTGCCTGAGTTGTTTCCTCTGAGTGCAGATGAAATGAGCAATGTACCTGAGCAATATATACAACAAACAATTAATTATGTCATAAGGAACTCCGGCTTTACAGGTAAAACTTTCAAAGAGTGAGTAGGGATGAATGAAAATGGAATTTTTCAGTCGAAAAAGCATTTCCAGCATTATTTATAGATTTTCTATCCAGCATTCAGGACATGGACATCCCTGAGCAGCCACCACTGCTGGTGGTTCACTGCAAACACAGGAAACTCAGACGAGCATGACCACCTTATCAGGGACAATCTAGGAACTGAATTGTTGGCCCTTGTTTCCTTTATTAACAGCAACAGCCATCCTCATTGTCTCATTGAAGCAGAATTTCCAAGGAGACAAAAAGATGCAGTTCACCTAAGCCCTTCCTAAAACAGCTCCACAACAGTTTTCTTCCTTCCTCTTCTCTCTAATTCCCGATGAGATGGTGCAATATTAGTGAATTACATTCATTATTCACCTGTCATCCTGATAAATGATTTTTCAATAGGGGAACCCACATAATAAATCTTTACTGCAGTGAATTAGGGAAACCCAGAACAAAGCAGTGTCTCCTTAGCTGCATTTGCATAACCCGGGGAAATATCTTCTCCTAAATCATTTCTGTTCCCTTTCTTGTTTGTTTTCTTAGAGCAGGATTTGAACACTGGCATTTGAGAGGGATGCTAATGAATTCCCACAGGATTGAAATAAAGCTACAGTAAATAGAGTTGCCTTTCCGTCACCTCTCTAATGCTTACATCTGTGTGCAGAAAGGACCTGAATGGAAATCATTTCCCTCCTCCTCCACAGGTTACTGTGTTGATTTTGGAGGGTTTGTACTGATCTCACTGCAGAGCTACTGGTAAAACACAAAACAAACCTAGAGAATTCCAGAAGCACTTGGGGAAAATCCCATGTTGGAATCAAACAACAGTTTGTCTTTTCCCATTTAGAACCACAGAAGAGTTTGGGTTGGAAGGGACCCTAAAGATCCTCTCGTTCCATGGCAGGGACACCTTCCCCTGTGCCAGGTGCTCCCAGCCCCAGTGTCCAGCCTGGCCTTGGGCACTGCCAGGGATCCAGGGGCAGCCCCAGCTGCTCTGGGCACCTGTGCCAGGGCCTGCCCACCCTGCCAGGGAACAATTCCCTCCTGATATTTAATCTAAACCTTTCAGTGGGAAGCCATTCCCTGTGTGCTGTCCCTCCATCCCTTGTCCCCAGTCCCTCTGCAGCTCTCCTGGAGCCCCTTCAGGCCCTGGCAGGGCTCTGAGCTGTCCCTGGAGCTGCTCCTCTCCAGGTGAGCACCCCCAGCTCTCCCAGCCTGGCTCCAGAGCAGGACCTTGCTGAGCTTCCTGAGGTTTCCACATCCCCTCTGCAGCCTGTCCTGGCTGCAGTGCCCATGAGAACAAACCATTCTGGGCTCTTCTAAGCTCCTCAACAGGACAAAGCATTCTGCTCTAAAAACTCAACCTAAAAAAATACGTTCCCCTTTGAAATCTGCTGCTGCTCCGTGAGAGGAGGTTCATTTTTGGTTTCAGGTTACCCAGCATTGGTTATCTGAGAAAAAGACACCACTCTCAGAGATCTCCTATTAATCCTCATGTCCTAAGCACAGGCACAGAAAATCCCCCATTCAGAGCAGTGAAGGGACAATGGAACACTTCCAAGGAAATTCAAGGAAATGCTTATTTTGTAACCTGTTTAGCTTAGATGGAAATAGAGCTCTGTGTCTGGATCAGTGCCATGCTACCCAAATTCACAGCATTTACACATATCTAAATTATATAATTGTGTTTAGCTGTTTTGCAGCAAACTGCTTAGAAACTTGGAAATTTTGACAGTTATTTCTTGCAGCAGGGCAATCTTATAAACCTTATCAGTCTGTAGATAGCATCTTGTGAAAATTTGCCATATCTTCTGCTATTTGTACAGCATTTTAAAAGTTTTTATTCAAATAGACCAATTTTACTGAGGCTTAAAACTTTCTTAATCAGGTTTAAAACTTTCTTAATCAGCTTTTGTAACCTTATTTTCCTTTGATTTTTTCAAACTTTAAAGTCCTTAGGCTCAGTCACACTTATCCAGTCAGGAGCCTGGTCTGGCTAACAGTTGTTACCAGAAAATATTTCATCCACAAACAAGTAATTTGTAAGATCCTAAACTGGACTTAAACAGTTTTCTTTTCTGTTGCGGAGACCTGCACTGTGATAATGGGTTCTGCCTGAAAGATCTGGAAATTAATTTTAAATTATTTTCACACTCCCTGGATTTAACAACTTCCATCAGACTGGCATTAGGCTCAAGTACAGCTAAATAGCCTAATAAATATGACTTTTGCTGATATTAGTAGATGGCAGAGGGCTCTGCAGCTGCTCAGTCCCAAGCACTGTGATGCCACACACAGTAGAGGCCTGACAAATATTCAGTGCCACACATTCAAAGGGTAAAACTTTGATTTAGAGGCAAACTTAAGTTTGTAAGTGTTGATATTTATCACAGAACTCTCTTATTGACTTAAAGGACATTTATTCACCTCAGGGTGTATAGGAGGTCCATTTCCCTTTATTCAAGTGGCAAACTCCATTAAAATGGAAAAACCCTGTCTCATGTAGAAGGTACAAATCAGCTTCAGCAGTTGTTGAAATTAAGCAAATAATTGACTTGAAAGCTATCCTCAGTTTTGTCAGTGTAATTACACAGCCCATAACTAGGCCATGTGCACCATATTAACATACATGTGAACATTTGCATATGGAAATTTGGCTGTGGCACGAAGTCTAGACAGATTTTTAGGTGCTAACAAGAAGCCTGAGTTCCCTGGATTTTATTGCAAGGCTGGCTCAGTGTTCCTGAGCTACATCTCTGAATGGACACTTCCATAGGCAGTGGAAAATGTTGTTTTCTCCAGTTTATTCCTTACAGTTGCCACTGATTTCTGCATAGTCTTCCATTTCTTAGTTGCCTTTAATTTGCCTTTTTTTTTTTTTTTTTTTTTTTAACAAGAAACTGCCACAGGTATGCCCAAAGCAAACCAAAATCTCAGCAGGTTAATAGAGCCATCAATCTTTTTCACATAAACTTATATGTGTACATATATACACACATAACAGTTTGTATTCATCCCAGAAAAATTGTTGAACTGTTATAAACAACAGCAGAGATCTTAACTGAGTTCTATACTAACAACGAGCATTAATATTGCTACTTAACTAATCAAAGAATTAACAGTGCTCTGCAAACTACATCTGTATAACATTTATATTGCTGAGCAGGAACTGTAGAGTGTTGGGAGGATGCTGAGGAAAGGGAACAAACCTGATTTTAGTCTGCTTTAAGCTGCAAGACCACAGTCTACAGCAATTAATATGAACAAAATCCTGTACAGCTTTGTTTTTAAAAGCTAATATCAATGCTATTATTTCCACTGACACTAACAGTGAGAAATTCTCATGCAAATGAAAAAAGTATTTTCAAACAATTTCTCCTCCTATATAAACCCCTGTTTATATAATGCAAAAGAAACAACTGAAAGGGAAGATAAGGCAGATGAATCTTTCTACATCACGTTTCAGAGCTGAACGTGCAGGATTGTACAACACAAACAATTTCCAGCAGCACTCCATCAATGTGATAAATGCTGCCATTCCATCACACACAGCTTTGACACTCACAAAAATCAGTTCTGAGCTCCACTCACTGGAAAGGTGAGACTGGTGTGAGAGCAGAGTGAAATCAAAGCTACAGAACAGCACATTCCTGTACAAGAATTAGCATTTCATCCTGGCATTGGCAGCACTGCTGAGACTTGTAAATTATGCAACATCTACAATCAACATGCCAAATTTCAGTGGAAACCTTGGTGCTTTTGTAAGTAAATTTTTATCTTGCCCGATCATGTTTGTGTGATGTGTGATTGACTGAGGTGTTTCACAAAGGCATCTCTGCAGCTTGATTGGGAACGCTGCACTTGTGCTTCCTCAAGGAAAAATTAGCCATTTGCATTTGAAATTCATGTCATAAATTCCTCAGTATTCACATTTACCATCTCTCTTACAGCCTCATTCTATCTCTAGAATCTCTGGCTTTGATGAAGACAGGAGAAACTACAAGGAACTACAAGCAGATCTGTAAGGACCATCCATTTATTAACTTTAATAAAAGTTATCTTGATCCACAAGCCTCAGACATTTAATTAAAGTAAATGGAAAAGATGCAGCAAAAATCAGAGTAAAATTTAATATTAGATCAGCCTAAGGAAATTCAAGAGAAAACAGAGGGGACTGATAAAATACCTGATGGATGGGGAAGGATATGATAGTTCAAGGAGAGGGGATGTCACACACAGCTGCTGGGTTACTCACTTACATGCACAAGTGCTGCCTGGAATGCCACAATGTTCGAGAAGAAAAAGCCTGAGATAAATTATTGAAGGGCTGGAGATGCTGTTCACACTTTCCCTGCTCTGACTCTGGTTTTGCACACATCCATCCTCCCACCAGTTCAAACCAGCAGCTCAGGAAGGAGTGCCAGTGCTGGGGTACCAATGATGCCTGAGGGTTGGAGCTTTTCTATTTTTCATGTATTTGTGCTCCTGCAGCTCTCCAGTGTGTAACTCTAAACTCCATGTACAGTGAGAGCTGCTGCTGTCCCATTCTGGGCAGACACAGCAATCCCTCTCCAGGCCTGGCAACCAAGGACACCTCACTGCCTCAGGCCCCAGAGATGTGAACAAAAGTGAGTCTGGGGGAGCAAACTTGGGGTCAATGACTTCATTACCTGAAGCTGTAATTGGAACTCTAACCCCCAAAATGGAAATGGACCAAACCTATAAAAGTGTGCAAACCCGTGACCCGTGGTCCATTTCTGGGGGCTTTGTCTGCCCCAAATGCAAACCTGTGACCCGTGGTCCATTTTTGGGGGCTTTGTCTGCCCCAAATGCAAACCTGTGACCCGTGGTCCATTTTTGGGTGCTTTGTCTGCCCCAAATGTACCTGAAGGCTCTTCAATAAATAGAAATGCTTTTTATTCCCTTAACTCTGCCTGGCCTCTGTTTTTAGGTGGCCCCAAAAGGCACCAGCAACACGAAGCTCCTGCAGACTGCAGCTCTCAGCCAGGAGCTGGAATAAGCAACTGGGGGCATGAGTTTCAGGATTTTTTACCCCTTCAGCACAAATTGGGCACAGGTGGCTCCATCAGCACTCGAGCAGTGTCGCTCTCCCCCCTCCAAGCCTGGCTGTTATTCCACTGAGACATTCTCATTGTTGTGATTGGCTTGTCAAGCCTTCACATTCCTAATTTCTCAGTTTTGATGACTAGATCTTTGCTATAATACCAAGAACAGTGCAGGAAGTGAGTGAAGGACTGACAGTCTTTCATTTTTTAAGACACAAAATAAGTCTTTCCTGTCTACAAGTCAATCCTATTTTATTCTTAGCTTCTCTGGAGCACACTTCCTCCGACAAGAACTGAGCTCTTTTGTCAAAGACATAAATACTGTAGCAACATTGTTCAAACCCTTCCTTCTTGGGTTGTGGTAGCAGATTGCAATTTGCCTGGCAGCAATAAGGCTCTAAAAGTTTTTGTTTAAAAAGTTGCCATTGAGTAAAAAAAATAATTAAAAATCTATAATTTAAATTGCATGGAATTCCTGATATTCTCCTGAGGCAATTAATAATCCAAACATAAGCAACAGCTACTATGTAACATTTTTCAGTCAACATCAAGCGAGATTTAGAAGATATTTCTTAAAACAGTGAAATAGAAAATTACATTTTACATTGGAGTTTGATTGATGATAAAGAAGAAATATTTTATATTCCTTGCACAAAACAGGCTGAAACACAAATATTAATTCTATCTAAGACTTCAGTGTGGCTAAATAATTCATAGAAGTTAATTGAATTTTGTTGGTTGGAAAGGGGATAAGATTGATTCAGCAGTGAGACAGATGAGATAATCCCCCTCAGCCCCTGATATGAGGATTGCCCTTTTCTACAACCTCCTCCAATTTGTTCCCTAATTACACAGGGATCAGTCAGCAAACATCTCCTGGGGACTCCTAACAGCTGCTGACCCCAGAATTCCCTCGAGTGTATCACAGGGGCCTGGAATACTCAGCACCAATTGAAATGGTTAATTTGTACATATTTAGTGGTAGGTACATATTCTGAGGTGAATATATTCCTGACCCCTCCAACCACCAAGAGCTGTTTAAAATTTTCCTTATGTTTTGCATACTGCAGTTATTTTGCCTTGTCCACTTGCATATTAATCCATAATCCACTTTACCTTGCAATACAGCATTCCAGAAATACAAAGACAAATGCATGCAAATTTAAAGAAATCTCACGAACAGATCAAATAATGTTCAGTGAGCTGAGAGAAATCAAAACTCTCCCCAGTCTAAAAACCTAAGAAGAAAGAAAATTTGTGTCACTGATGTGAAGAATTTACCCCAGTGTTGGTGTCAGTACCTCCCATCACTCAGACTATGACAGAGAGGTATAAAAGCAACTTAACAGAACTTTCATGCACAATTTCAATGCTATTGATTAAATAAAAATTCTGATTTACAGGAAGAAACTGTAGCAGCGAGAGTTGTTGAGGAAGAACAGAAAATTACAGTCTGGAAACTGTGATTATTTAAACAATCTCATCTACGGATTAAGGAAATTTATTTTGGTCCTCTCCTACCTAAATCCCCAGTTCAAATCCTAAACTGTAGTCACTCATTCACTTGGTGAAATACTGTAGCCTGGTGAACACTCTAAACACAGGATATTTAAAAGGTCAAAGGTCAAAACAATTTTAAACGTGGGGCTTTGCAAAATTAAAGACCAGTCTTCCCAAGCACTGACTGGGCTGAGCTCACAGAGCAAGGCAGAGCAATTCCAGCTCTGCGATGCTTTGCACTTCGGAGGATGGTGCTCGGGGGCAGTGCTGACACCACACACTTGTAACGAAATTTAGTGAGAAGTGGCTAAATATCAATTCATATCAGCAAAGATTACAAAAGCAACACGAAAGAGAGATTACTGTGAGAAACACCAGTCCTCCTCCTGTGCCAAGGATCAGGAGGAAAGAGAGGAGAGCATTCACGGGGCGAGCTGGGATCCCCCAGCTCACCGGGACTCACTCAGGGGTCTAACAGGGTTCCTGCCCCATCACTCAGGGGAAAGAAAAGCCCCAGTCCATCTCTCTGCCCAGGAGTGGGATATTTCGGGTTATTCAATAAACCCCTCTGAACAGACAGGCACACAAACACAAGTGTGCATCCATGAGCTTGGCACAAGCTCCTGAAGCTGATTTTGAGACTCTGCTTGCAGCTCTGAGCCAGCAGCACCAGACCAGGGCAGCTTTAGGAGTGCCAGTTACAGATCTTCCCAGCAAAGCTCTACAGGCTTCTTCGCCCAAAATTTCTGAAGCATGAGCACACTGAACCTAACGTGTATATTTTAGAATCTGTTTAAAAGACTCCTGAAAGGACAGAAGAACAAATTTACTGGTACAAAGATGGAGGTTGATAGAGTGACAGGGACTCTTAATTCACATGGGAGGCTTTTCTATTTCAAAAACTATGGCCAGGATCAAGCAAATAATATATAGCTATTATGTATTATTATACTATTAATAATAATTATATATTATATAATTAACACATTATATATATGCTAAATATACAGATAGAATTAATTATACAGATATAATTAATATATATCTGATTACAGGTTCTTACTACAGAAGAGTTAAATCTTATTAGATCTGTGTCTCACTCATCCTCTGCTTTTAAATCACAGTAGAGCAACTACACAAAACAAAGACTTCAGGCTGTTTCCAAGGTGATAAATCAAGAGGCAATATTACATGTGGCAATAAGTTCACACTGCAGTTATTCAGGCATTAAAATCTTCTTTGCTAGAGGATCTGCATACCCCTTCCCTCTCATCCCCCACCCCCCCCCCTTCCTATTTTTTTTCCAAATGAAGGATTATGCAGGGTAAGGAAACACAGGTAGGTATTTGTACTAGCAAGAGTAGAAGAGGCACCTAAATGCACAGACAAAGCCCTTTTTTCTTTTTTTTTACTCAAAAATACTTTTATACTGCTTTTTTTTTTTTTTTTCTGGCTGCTTATGTCCTGAGCAATTGCTCTTATGAGCACAAAGTGCTGTTTTTAGTGGAAGTCTGGAGGGGTCTGCACGAGAACATTAAGCAGGGTTGTGACCCAAGAGACTGAAGCTTTGATCCAGTAATGAGATCATCAGAAATGCTCCCAGCAGTGCTGCAGATGTGCTGTACAATAAAACAGAACTAACTACAGCATCAAGAAATGCAGATCTAGAACAACCACACACACAAAGTTACTGGGGAACAGAAGGGTGAGGAAATAAAGGCTGCAAAATGGCTTTCACTCCAAGGACTAAATGATTATTACAATTTCAGCTTCAAAAATACAAACTTCATAAGTCATTTGCATTACAAATATTAACTTGATATCTGTGCAGTACAAAACACAGATTAGAAGGAAAAATGGAGCTTTCAAAATCCAGGAAGATTAGACGGGATCTCATCACCTATGAAATACTTCACTGAACTATACCATGAAGGAAATACAGGTATAGTTGTTACCAGAGAACATATTAGTTTCACTCTTAGTTAAGAAAGTCATCAGGCAGCAGGTGACTTCTGCTACACTTCTTGTTTCCACAGCAGGAGGATTTTCAGGCCTCTAAATTGTCTTAAGGATAGAGACAGGGCTGTCAGTACCGTGACTTCTTGACTGGGACCATGGGAACTGCATCTGTCTGTGGAGCAGTTCATTAGTGACAGCTCCTATGCCCAGCAACAGCTGGTGATCAGTTACTGGAGCCCTGATTATCCCAAGCTGCATCTTGCTCAAGAGAGGCTCCTCATCTCTGTCACCTCATCAATTATCACTTAATAAGAACTGTTACTGCTCTTTAAATGTTCAGCATGGACAGAGACAAATTCTGGCATTAGCATAATGAAGTCTAATATCTCAATAAAGGGCACGAGTCAATAACTGCCGTGATCCACGTCCTGTATTCAGCCAGCCCTTTCAAATTCCCAGGGGAGACATAGTCAAAGTATTAGAGGGCTCAGAGGTGTTTAAAAGGTGTTTAAATTCAAATATACCAGTGGAACAGAGTAATTTAGGTTGCTTTGAAGCCAGGATCTGAATACTGTTTTTTGCCAATTGCTAGTCAGCAGTTCTTCTTCTGATTTTATCTGAAAACTATAAAGAAAGATTTCAATGCTCAGTTACTCAGAGCTGCTCCCCCTGCACTGTGTGCCAGACAAGCCTTGTCAGACAGACTTGTGCTTTACTAGTGGAAAGCATCATCTGCTTTATCCCTAGCCCAGATTTTTAAAGCCACTTTAATTAGTGTAGTTTAAGGAAGATTCATCTCTTCTAAAATTTATACCTGAGCTGCTTGCATCACAGCCTGTCCATAATTATTGAGGCTTTTTTAAAAAAGCTGTAACTTCTATTTCCTATTGTCTGAATTCAAAAGAATAAATGGTTATGTTAGAAACACTAATATTTATGAACACAGAAGTTTAATGCACATAATAAAATGTAGTAATACGTGGAACACCAGCAGTTAATGCAGAATGCTTCTTTTAGGGATGAAAAAATAAAGAAGTCACATTCCAGACATACATTTAGCAGCACTCAAGAAAAGTTCAGTGTGACATGTCTCTGCTGCTCTGCACAGTCAAAGATCACTCACCAAGCACAGGGACAGGGGAAGAATGAAATGTGACCTGGCCACCAAACTGTCCCTACACCAGCTTGGACACACTCCAGTGTCCAGTACCCAGACTGAAACAGCTCCACCCCTGAAATCCAGACCACTTAACAGAGAAACAGATGCAATTAGCAAATAATGCTTCTTTTCCTCATTTTCCAGCCATGCTGCAGCTCTTGTCTGGAGAATACAGACAGGAGCTGCTGCAGGAGAGCTGGGGCAGGGACAAGAGCTCACAGCAGCTCCCTGGGGTCTGGAACATCCAGCAGTGAGCCAGCCTGGGTAACTCAGGAATCAACAAAGCTTTCAAGTCATCCTTTCCCAAAAGCTAACATCAGTTACACCAGGTGAGTGGTTTTTAAACCAGAATTAAACGGCTCATAATCCTCCTAGCACCCACATTCATTCCAGATCTCTGCATCCAGCAGTAAATGAACATGGAATCCTTTGTCAGAAATGATTATACACAACACCTCAAGGGGAGGAATGAGGAAACAATGGTATATGATTGTAAGTTCTGTTTTACTCAGTAGATGTGTGATCAGACCACTCTTGCCTGGCATATCCAGGACCTAGATTTAATTCTTCCTGTAAAAAAACTTCAGTTTGGCCCTTCTCTCTGCCAGGAAACTCTCAAGTCACCCCCTTTCAGTCTACACTTTGGTGTTTCCAGTCTATGAAGTGGAGGAGGAGCTGAAAGACACCAGAAATCTTTTCTCCAGCACGACTATTTTAGCTATGGAACCATCACATCATTTATTAATTTTGTCTTTTTAAGCATTTTGCACAAAAACTGAACAGCTCAGCTGAAGGCACTGAAATATTTGCTTCACTACACATGTGTACAGGAAACTTCCTTTTCCAAAATTTCCTTCCAATTCAACAGAATTGCCTGGAATCCATAAATACAAATGTAGAGATAGACACAAAAGTGTTCACCACCACCTATAATTGGAGTTTGATTTCAGCTTTAATGTTCAAGTCATGTACGTGTCTGCCTTCAGCAGTCAAAGTCTAAAGCTTTTATCAAGATAACCAACTCGTGAGTTTTGCACTGTGACATCTGAGAAAAACATTCTGTCTCATACTTCCTGGAAGAAAAATGATTTCCATTAAGTCAGGTGTACAATAGTTATAAAAGCACAGTCTAATACTGTTAAAGAAATACTTTGACATCCTGCTGATAAGATCATTCTACCCTTGCAGAATGTCAACAGCTAATCATATTCTTTATCTGCACAGATATTATACTGAGAAATTGACTTTGCCATCTGGCTCTCCAGAATTTTTATCAGGTCTTTTTAATTAGGTTCAAATCATTGATTTCCATTGTTCCCCTGCTCCTGTGTTTTTCAGACTGAATCCATTTGCAGTGCACTGCAGCGTTCTCAAGTGGAACCTAAAATGAATGGGATTTTCCTCCAGGTTTTCACACTCTACATCTGCTAGCAAAAGTCCTGTCATGCTTGCTTAGCGGTGCATAAAATTCAATTTTTGTTTTATTAAGATATGAGGATGACCAATCTATTAACAACAACCAAAAAATTATAAAAACTTAAATCAAACAACCTTAAAAACTCCGTATGAAAAATGGGCCCAAGGCTCATAAATTAAAGACATCTGCACGGAGTCCGGGAGGTTGTGTTCTGTAATTGTGATGAACACAATGAAATCAAAGATGTACAGACTTTCACAGGGCAGGACATATTTCTGTGTTAGATTGGGTTTCCTGGCCTGCTGCAGTGCTAAAGGCATTCGTGTGGCATTTCAAGTTGAGAGGAAGTTTATAATATAAAATATTGCTGTACGCCTCACATGCAGGTACTGTAAATTTCAGTTCTCAGAGCAGAAGCTCCTACAAGACTATTGATTTTAAACCCTACACAAAACAGTAATTAAGCTCTAAAGTAACTTTGGTAATGTTAGTCTATGAGGAAGACACTCTTTGGGTAAGAAATGTCTTTAAGAATTTGCATTCAGAAGGAAAATTGAAGACAAATCCCTCAACAATTGAAGACTAATTTGATTTTCAAAGTATGCAAAATCCAGATCTGAAATTCCCTCAGAATTTAATGGATGGAGTGGTTTGGATAGAGACCATAACGTTAGTTTTGATTTAAAAAAACAACCAAAGTAAAACCAACCCAAGAAGAGAGCAAGTCATCCTTTCCCAAAAGCTAACATCAGTTACACCAGGTGAGCGGTGTAACTGGTGATTACACCTTGGTGATGCAATTTCAAAGCTGAACAGTGAGGTTTACATCTTCTGCTCATTTCCTGCATTAATGATATAAAAATTTATGTGTTCTAGATATGAAACACAGCAAATCCTTTGGGAAGGAGACCAATGCACTAATTCAGGGTTCACACAACAAGGCTGTCAAAGATTGAAGCTAAAATGACAAGACACAGCGAAACCCCTCCAAATGCCACTCACAGGCACTGTGCTCACATTTAAAGTTCAGATATTTCCCAGACTCTCTGGGCTTTCTCACAGCTGACCAAAGAAACTTTGGGTGGGAAGCTGCCAGGACCACAGCTGTAACTGGAAGGATTATGCACTGGAACAACGCTATTTCCCTTTTTCCCCCCTAGAAGAGAGGGCAAAATATGACACCAGGGATAGCAGGATTTGTCTTTTTCTTGATGCTAACAGAGCTTTCATTATGGGCACAGCTCAGGTACTGGAGAGTACTTGGAAATTCAGCCTGCAAAATATTTCTCTACAGAGTGTCTGGAATCAAACAGAACCTGCCTTCTGCTGAAGAAATTACAACCCTTGGAAAAAATCTTACTCTAAGGCTGTACTAACCCCACACCCACTTAATAATGTATCAATAGCAGAGTTTACTTCAAAACAAATCACAGGACCTGCAGAGCAGCAAACCTGAGGCATGAGGATCAAAATATGGTGATATTTTGCAATTAAAGACAACCAGCACATAGGGCTGGCCATGGGGTTGGAAGGGGAAGCAGAAGATGCAGGAAAACTTTCCCCAAGTTTTAATTATCTTCCACTGATTTGAGTTGTACATCTGGGCACTTTCATTGAGACATTTCTTGGAGATCAGAGTAGGAAAAGTAGAAAGAAGAACCAGGAGCATGTTTGGTTGGCTGTTTCTCCCAAAAATGAAGCTGCCTCACCTATAATTCTCCTGCTTTTACATTAAAAAAAAACCAAAAACAAAAACAAAACAAAACACAAAAATCCTAGATACCACTCTCAGTCTTTTGGGGAGTTTTTGTTTGTTGCTTTCTTTTTTCTTTTCAAGATATACTCATGTAAAATTTAAACACTATTTAGCATTTATAAAATGTGAATTATTCCTTCAAGTCTCTGAACACAAATTAACACCAATTACATCATAAGCTTGACGCTGTGCTAAGACCCCCAGTTCCTCTTTCTCATTGTATATATTTTTCAACTGCTTTCTTATGTTTTTCACAGAGATGCAGACACACAAGATGTTTGATAGAATATTATTATTCTACTTCTTCCTCTTATGACACTATTATTAATAAAGTTCTCTCATTTATAATCCCTATTCCCTTAGTTCTTTTCCCAGCTACAAGTGTTATTTCTTGCTCTGGAGGTTACTCAGCCACTCAGAAATACTTCAGTGATTTTTTTTCTTTTTTTTAATTGATCAGAGACATTTTTGATGATTCATTGTTAAATGACTCTGACTCTGCTTCATGCTGTGGCTATACATTTGAAGATCTGACATTTTCTGTGCTGGGAGGAGTTCCCTTGCAGAGTTTGGCCCTGAAGGAGAGCTGAGCAGGCAGAGCAGCTCTGACACCCCTGAAATGCAGCCCGGGTCCCACAGCCAGCTCAGAAGTGATGGAGATTGATTAACTCAGGTGTACAAATGCTGGGACACGTTCATGCTTTTACTGCAGAGCTCCAAGAGTCCTCCAGGAGACTGCAGAATATTCCTGACACATTTCAGCTGGCTCTCCCAGGCTGATAAAAGCATAGCCACTGCAGCACAGTTCACCTCTTCAGCTTCTTAAACAATTTCCCCCTTCCAGTGAATCTGCCTATGTGAGGGTCAAACAGTTAAACTCAGCCAAACAAAGCCCTCGAGTATTTTTACCCAGTTGAGAGCAATAACCAAATACTCTCCTACAACCACTTTTCTTCAAGGTGGGAGAATGAAGAGCCAGGCTCTCATCTGCTACTAAGCTTCCTCAGCTGTGAGGAAATCAATAGCAGGGGTGATGACTTCTCAATTATCCCTTCGATGCATTTTCATTTTCCTGCTTTTACCACACTTTACCTTGTCCCTCATGGCTAAGCCACTACCCAGATACTCACAGGAAGGAGAAACCTTTCCCCACGACAATTGAAATAACCAAACAGTTTGATTTTACTCTGAACAGTTTGTGAAATATTAACTATAATTTAAGAACTATATCATGAAAGAACTGTATGCTACATATATATATATATATATATATAAATAAAAGGACAAAACTGTTACTTCTCCCGTGGTGCTTTTCTCTCCCCTGTGATGAAAACTGTGCTGCTGCTAAAGAGATGGAGCCACAAACTGAGGAGGGAACTCACAGAGCCCTTTCCTCTGCAGCGTCCCCAGTGAGGAGCCGTGTCCCAGGCCAGGTGAGCCCCCACACCTGGGCACAGGTACAGCTGCAGCCCTGGCACGGGCACCTCCAGCTCCCCTGGGAACCACAGCTGGCTGTGCCAGACCCCACAAACACAGCACAGCTCGTTCTGTGCCAAGAGAACGAACACCGATTACCAACAGCATCATTTAAAAAATGCCTGTTGCGCAGAAGATAAACAATGCGTGCTCCATTAGTCACTTCAGAGTTTTTGTGAAGGTATTCAGTGCGCTCTGGTGATTTGCTGAAACTTTGCCTGTTTTTATGTTTCCTTTAAACCAGCAGTTCTGCCCACCAGCAAGCCCCAAACCTCAAGTCCCACTAGCTGCCCCTGAGCTCCACCCTGGCCCTGGCTGACGCTTGACGCGCTCTGCCAGGAGAGCCAAGCCAGCAGGACTGCCCGCGGTCAGCGCTGCGCCTGCCTGGCAAGGCTGGGGGCTGCGCTGGGGCACCAAGGGCAGCCCCAGCCCTGCCCTGCGCCCCTTCCCCAGCCGGGCTGGGCTGTGCCATCCCCATGCTGTCAGCCTCTCCAGACCTGCAGAGCAGGTGGGCACAGTTCCCCAGCCGGGCTGGGCTGTGCCATCCACATGCTGTCAGCCCCTTCAGACCTGCAGAGCAGGTGGGCACAGTTCCCCAGCCGGGCTGGGCTGTGCCATCCACATGCTGTCAGCCCCTTCAGACCTGCAGAGCAGGTGGGCACAGTTCCCCAGCCGGGCTGGGCTGTGCCATCCACATGCTGTCAGCCCCTTCAGACCTGCAGAGCAGGTGGGCACAGTTCCCCAGCCGGGCTGGGCTGTGCCATCCGCATGCTGTCAGCCTCTCCAGACCTGCAGAGCAGGTGGGCACAGTTCCCCAGCCGGGCTGGGCTGTGCCATCCCCATGCTGTCAGCCCCTTCAGACCTGCAGAGCAGGTGGGCACAGTTCCCCAGCCGGGCTGGGCTGTGCCATCCACATGCTGTCAGCCTCTCCAGACCTGCAGAGCAGGTGGGCACAGTTCCCCAGCCGGGCTGGGCTGTGCCATCCACATGCTGTCAGCCCCTTCAGACCTGCAGAGCAGGTGGGCACAGTTCCCCAGCCGGGCTGGGCTGTGCCATCCCCATGCTGTCAGCCCCTTCAGACCTGCAGAGCAGGTGGGCACAGTTCCCCAGCCGGGCTGGGCTGTGCCATCCACATGCTGTCAGCCTCTCCAGACCTGCAGAGCAGGTGGGCCCAGACCGCGCTAATGGAACCACCCATCAGTGCCTTTCATTACACTCTGTTTGTTTTCAAAACGGCCCCTATTGATTTTTCTTTCTTTCTTTTTTTTTTTTTTAAGCAGAACATAAAATAAACTGCCCTGTAAACACAGAATAGACTGATAAACACAAATAGGGCCAGCCAGTGTTGGTATTTCTTGTCCTGTGGGAGCTCCATGTGAAGATTAATCTGTATAAATTTATCAGAAATTTACTGTAAATATAGGTGAACTTAAGGTGTGTCAAAAGTTCCTCCTCAACTGAGAAGAACATTTTAATCACCTGTTCCCAGGGTCTATAAATTATGTGCCGTGTAAAAAGTTCTATTACAAAAAACATCTTCCTGCTTAGAAAATGCAATTTAAATAAAATGTATCATTTTCTGCTTTGGGAAATAATAGATGTATTTCCATAAAAACCTTATGGATGAAAAATTACCTCTGCCTTTACATATTTAGGATATTAGTTTGGTAAACTCTCGGAGGATATTACAGTGAAAGCCATTTCATTTTTATTTTAATTACAGTGAATTACTTGTTAAATGGAAAAAAATTTCTTCCACAGATAACAGCCTCACACACCAAACTTTCTTCCTTCAGGAACCAGCTGAGAGCCAATCCAGCTTTATTAAGTCCAAGCCATTTTATGAGTGTGTTGCCTGTGCAGCCAATTCCCTCAGTCAGACATGCACTTTCTAGACATGAAGTGACATTTTTTCTCACTGCTCCCAAGTTTGTGCAGGTAAAAACAGGTGGAAAGATGCATCCCAAACCACTAATTTTAATTTTTTTACTATTTTAATACCACAAATCCATATTTTTAAGACATTACATGGGTTTTTCTAACAAAGGCACTCTGGAATAAGCTTCAAATTAAAGCACAAAAAGGTTACTGAAAATTCACGCATCCTTGGGAAGATTTAAATGCATGAAAAAATCAACTGTATGAACCTGTAACTGTAAAGCATTTTATTGTTATCTGCAAGAAAAAGTTATGTTTGGTGTAATAATTTTCTTTAATGTATCCTAGTTTAATTCTTATAAATAAGGGTTTCTATTTTTAGAGAAGAAAAGTCTCCAAGAACTCTTTGCCACAACAAACTCTTGAAAACTGTCTGTGTTTTAAGAGAGATTTACCTTTGCAAGGTGAACAATGACAAAAAGAAACAATTTTGGGCTCTCTAGCATTTTCTTTCCCTGATTAGCTGGAATGCCAGCAAACACCAAGGTTTTACTTCCCTGAAGGGAAACACTGGTACATGAAATTGTGAAAAGTGCTGTATTGCACCACGGGAAACTCAGCTCTACTTAAAACCACGTGGCACTAACCTCAAAACCAAAATTTACAGTGAGTTCAAAACTACTTTTCATGTCTTTCTCCACGTCGTGGTCGTTCCCCCAGAGTCTTTGCTCCAAAAAGGAACTTTTCTGTGGGGTTTTTTTAAATCAAGAATTCAAATGGTGCTTTATGTTTATCATCAATTAAGGCAATAAAACTGCAAGGAAGGAGGGAGGGGAGTAAGGAAAGAGAAAGGAAGAAACTCCTCCTGAATTATTAGGAATGTCAGCGTTCAGGAAGGAAAAGTGCAGGCAGGAAAACCTGTAGGCATTTTGCCTCGGGGTCTATCCTTGGCAAGGCCTAGTGAAAGCAGGAGGGGAAAGTGCAGTGCAAACAATGGAAAACCAGAAAATACAAAAAGCACCCCAGCAGCTCTCTGCAGATCCACAGTGCCATGTTTGTGTACGTGCTTGTGTCCAAATGAGCGTTCCCCACGCCCTTAGCACGTGCCATGCGGAGCGGAACAAAGCACACAGCTCTTTAAAATCTGCCACCGTGCTAAGTGTGGCACAGAACTGTAACAAATAAAAGAGCTGTAAATGCTTAATAGGCATTTTGGACCCTTTGCAGGAGCTGACCTCCCAGACTGAATTAATGCTGTATCACCCAGTCCCAGGGCTCTCTCTGTCACGGCCCCTGAACTTTCTCCTTCAACGACTGCTCAAAATCAGTTGTAATTTATTCCGATGCCTGTAGCTTGCTCCACATTTTTGAGGCATTACAGCTGTTCTTTGATTAGTGATTAGGGTGTATCTTTATCCATTTTAGAGGAGTGTTTTAAATGAGGGTTCTCTGGCAGGCCATGGTGTCATCCATGGAAAGGTCACTGGTTCCCTGCTGACCCCAGACAGCAAAGGCTGAAAGTCAGAGCTGCCCAGTGGCACATTTTATCCTCTGGATGCAGTGAATTGATGGGTTTGGTCCAGAGCTTCAGTGGATAAATATCCACATCCCAAACTGTCACCAGAACTGGTGTTATAATGTCACTCTCAGCAGAAGGTCAAGGGGTGAGCTGGCAGAGAAACTGAATTGTGTTTGCAAACCTAGGAGGCAAGATAAAAACAGACCGACTGGGTGGCCTGGAAAAAACCCACCCCATTCCTAGGGCTGATTCAGAGCAGCTGCTCCAGGATTCCTGACAATCTAAACTCTCTTTCCAAAAGAATTTACCACTGGGAGGATTTCTGAGACAGGGAACCATTGAGAAAATGCAATATTTACTGGCAGCTATGAAACGTACAGATCCAAGTAGCAAATAATGTTTAGACTGATCCCCTCAATCAGTCTGTACTTTGGAAAATTAGCTAATTGAAATCAGCAGATGAAACAGCTGATCTGGTCTTACCTTCCTCCAACCTGCTGCCAGCAGAAGTTTAACCTCTGCTCAAATGCCCAAATAATGCCCAAATAATTCCCCACGGAATACTTTTCTTCCAATATTTTGCTTTAGGCTTTGTTTAGATGTTTTTCTTTAGAATTAGCCAAATTTGAGCTTACAAGATTTGTTGGGAACCATATAGAGTCACTTTTTGAACAGCTGAGAGTTTTCTTCTGCTCCACTTTCTGCTTTTTGAGTGCCATGGGGAAAAAATTCTCTGTCTCAGACCCTTCCCAAAGTTTTGCTGCTTTCCAAAGGAACTCTGTGGTGTTTGCAGGATGTATTTTCAGACCAGGACTGCACCATAGTAGCATAAATATACAGCAAACACTTCATGTTTAGGAGAACATTTTATTCTTGAATTTGCTCTTTGTGCACAGCTCACCCACAAGGTGCAATTGCTTCCACCTACGTGATTTTGGATGGATTTTTTTTCCTGGACAAAGGTCCAGAATTACAGTTTTATAGAGTGTTCCTACCCATTTGTACAAGTAATTGAAGGTTTTGGTTTTGTTTAGAACCAAACACTCGCGCTGTGGAAGTCAGGGGATAACAGGGCAGTGAGGTTTGTGCACCTGGGAATGAAATCCTGATGATTTTGTACATTCTGCCAACACAGGGCCCTGCTTTTAGGAGTTAATTCTGCACAGGTGAGAGCTCCTCAGTTTGACACAGGTGAGAACTAAAGAGAATTTAGCAGTGGCTAAACAATAATAATAACAATGATAATAACAATAATAATATTATATAGTATAATTATTTATTATCTATATAATATATTTATTATATATAAATATAAATATTAATAATATTATTATTGTAATAATAATAATACTAATACGAATAATAATAGTTATTATTATTATTATTATTATTATTATTATTATTATTATTAGCTCTGCCCTGGGGGTGTTTCTGCTCAGGGCACAGCAGCTGTGCCTCACACCCCAGCTGGGATGGATGGGGGCTTCAGAAAGTTGTGGCTGGCCATAATTCCTCTGAATTTTCCCTGAAACCGGGTAATCCAACACCAGGAAACAACTCTCAATTTGCTGTGCTTGCCCTCCTGAATGCAGTTAAAGGCCCCACATAAAATGCCCCAGTCTGTTGGAATTCTGTTTTAAAAAAGCAGGTAGGCAGGAAAAAGTACAAACCCCTCTTCATGCCCTGTGGCAAAGAGCAAAATAAACCAGAAATATGTGTGTTTTTCAGGGGAAGGTGCTGATCTTAAAGAGAGAAGGGGTTTCCAAGAGGAGTGAGCTCCACAAGGCGGGTGAACTGAAGCAGTTCATAAATGTCTTGGCAACCACATGCATGAATATCCAGTGGAATAAATGAAATAACTCGAGCTCTTCCACTCGAGTCATTACAGCCAACAGGAGAGAGCTACTCAGGTTGGTTACTGGCTCGGGCAGGAAAACAAAGATAAACAGACAAATTAAAATGGATAACCAAGCTCTCTTTTGGAGGGACTGAGTTTATTTTAACAGTGTCAATAAATGTCTGCTCATATGGGTTCAGTGGTAACGAATGTTCACCAGGAGGTTCATTTTAGAAACAAGAGCCAGAGAAAACCTCTATAAACACAAATGGGAAGACTAAATGTGGAGTGAAAATTAAATCTCTTAGGAATTTCCCCTTAATTTCTATAATTTAATAATTTGGGAAAAGCACTACTTTCAGTTTTGTCACAGGAAAGAAATCCAGTTTTATACAAGATTTGAAAGGCAATCAATTTACTTATTAAAAATAGAGGAAACATGAATGACAGCATTACTGCTTTATTAAAATTTAATTTTAAAATACAATTTACAGGACAAAAACTGCTCTTTCTTAATCATGCTTGCTGCCATGGAACAGCTTTAGTAAAGTATATTATTAGATAATTTTACTTTCCTGTTAAGAAATTAATTCTGAGTAATAAAAAATTGCTTGCTACATGATACATATATATAATTTTATATATATATATATATATTTTTTTTTTTTTTTTTTTTCCCTTTTGAGCCTGGCCACAGACTTTACTCAGGAGGAGCACAGGAGGGAGGACAGCATGGGTAAGACATGTCAGCCCAGTTGGGGAAAGGAGCAGGGAAAAGGGAAATATGCAGATCAAGCCATCTTTTCATGGGATCCTAAAATCACATTTTTTGTTGAGGCTGATCTTCGCCAGGAAGAGATTGGTTGGGATCTAAATCCAGACTCCTACAGCTCAATTAAGGTGAGGATGAATGACCCAGACCTCTTCACTGCACTCATTTCTCCTTAGCAGGGACATTGCTCCTTCAGTCTCAATGAAAATCTGGTTTTAACAGCGGTGCTTAATTTATTGCCAAATTAAGCAGGCAGGATTTTCAAATAAGAAAAGGACAAAAAGCATGTAATTCAAATGCAGCAGTGCTGCTCTCTTATTAAGATTGGTCTCTCTACACTTTCTAATAAAAGCCAGGGCATAGTCAAACCTGACAAGTAACATTATCTGACCTCTATTTTTGTTTATGAATATGTGACAGAGTTATTTTAAAGAGATAGGCTAAGATGCTTCAGAAAAGTCACACTGCATCAACTCCACACCGTGATTAAATATTACTGATGAGTGTCAACTATCACAGTGAGCCCACTGAGAAAAGGCAAAAAATAAATTTCTCCCTCTGAAGTACAACAGTCTGGGCTTTTTTAACAGTCTCCTGGACAAGTGCAGAGGACAAGTATCTGACAAACAGGGATGGCACAGGACTCTCACCACAGAATTCTACTGCCTCCTTGATGGTCATGGAAAATGCAGTGAGATTCACATTGATGTGAGCATTACTAAAATTCCCATCACTAATATTCTCAAGAACAGTGTTAATTTTACATGCTAATTGAGTGAAGAGAATGAATATCCCTGAGGGAGGAGAAGAGGTTGTCTGAGGTATGATCTGCCCCTCAGTCTGCAGTCAGATGTGATTGTGGATGTGCTGTTTGCCAGACACTCTCACTCCCTTTCTGCTTGGGGTAGAGCTCTTTTTCTTCCTTTTTACTTTTAGAGGGTTTATATGGAGAGTGAAGACCAGTGTGATGGGTTGTTCCTAGGAGCGTAATGCTTTATTAATAGAAATAGCACTTTCATTCGGGTATTATGGCAAGGGGGTACAATTAGAGGTGGGATAATTAACGTGGAGCATGCAAATCTTTACTTTCGGGGAATGCTTAATGTAGGACACTGTGGATGTTGTCTGACTATAGTAATACCTTGGTGCTCTCTTTTAATCCTCATCACTGAAAATGGAATTTATTCCTTCGGGTAATTCAAGTCAAACTGCAAATACTGCTGTGATAAAAAAAAAAAAAAAAACACAACAAAAAAACAAAAACCCACCACAAACACACAGGGAAAAAATACAACAACAAAACCAGCCAACTGGCAATTTATTCCATTCCTTAAGCAGAAAAGAGAAACAAAGCTAGCTACTGATTTTCTCTTTAATAAATGAAGTCTACTGATAAACTTATTGATAGACAGATATTCTGGCAACAGATTGTCAAAAACATCTCACCAGGCCACACAAGTAACCCCCACTCACTGACAAGCTGTCTGCAAAGTTAATCTCAAAACCTGTAAAATATCCCAGGTTTGCAGTACAAATATTTTTAGTGATTAAGTAAATCCAGAATAAGTTAAGTGTTATTATTTGCATATTTAAACACATACAGCTGTAAAATATGCAAAGACCTAAATTTAACTTCAATACTAGGAGATATTTGTTATCTCTAATAACAGAAGATTTGTACTCACAGCTCCCCAAGCAAAAACCACACAGTTACAAAGCCAATAGCAAGTGCAGCCTCACGTGCTGCTTTTGGAGCAGCACTGGACATCTGCTCCTCCACGCCGAATGTTGCAGTGCTTGGGGTGAGCTTCATGGTTGAATTCCAGCTGGGACATTTAGGGGGAAGATTTTGCACTGGTTACTTACCACCAGACTCAACATTTCCCTAAATATCTTCTGAGAACTTGCTCAGGTTCCACATCGTGCAGGCGCTACATAGGATAAAGAAGTTTGTAATTATTTAAAGAGTCCAATTCTGTTTCTTCTGCTCCTCCTAAATCCTTGCTCTGTTCCAGCAGTCATTAGGAAAAATGGGAAGGCCTTTTTAAGCAAACCATGTCCTGCTGCACCAGTAATTGCTTTTTGGTTGCAGCAGCTGTTCAGCCGTGTTAACACCTCCTTAATGATTCTGGGGAGATGCTCAAACCTGAACAGACACAATCCTGAGCAACCTGCTCTGTCTTCTAACCCTGTTTGAGCAGGGTTTGGACTGGGTGCTCTCAAGGGGTTGTTTTCTTTGCAAGTATTTTATTTTCATCTGTGTTTATTGCTAGAAAGCCCGAGATGTAAAATGAAAGTTGCACACAAGTTCAAAAGGATCTTTCTGCACCCTCTTGTTTCCAGCTGTGTGAGCACTAGACCAGGTGGAACAGAGGGTGTGTGGTCACTGTGGAAAGGAGCCAGCTGGAAACTTCCCTTTACCTCGAGATGGTATTTCTCTGGTTGACAAGCTACTCTTGATCCCCGTTGGTATTTCCTGGATGATGTGGCTTCTTCATCCAAGAGGACAGCACTGCCTCAGAACTGGCTCAAAGCCCCAGCAGAGACTCAGCTGCATTAAGAGCACCCAGAGAGAGAGCAGGAAGAAGGTGTTCTGCTTAGAAGAGGAAATATTTGCCAGACAGGCACTGGTAGGAGATGGGTGTCAGACACAAGGAGGTCAGCAGATAGGATACACACACAAAAAAAAAAAAAAAAAGTGTTACATACTCACTCCAGGATTCACATATTACACCAAGAAACACACAGGACGTTCTCCCATTTCTAAACCTCCAAGAGTTAATAGAAATGGACAAATCTATAATAGAATAGGACATAAAATGTCCTGAGCAATGCCTCTGCTCCATACTGAACTGAAATATGTCGATGCACAGGCTTACATCTCCCTTAGGCCAGAGACTCCTTCAAATGCAATTTTTGGTAGTTAAAGCAACATTTGCCTACAGCACCTGCCAAGCATCTATTGAGGACGGAGTCATGTGGTTTTTAAGTACACATCATCTTGGGCTGCTGTCAAGATCTGGTGGTGACCTGATGTTGAGCACTGCAGCAGAAGTGTGTTCCAATTTTGCTCAGGAAAAAGATACTTTGCTCAGGAAATTATGGCCATGATGAAAGGAAAGGCAAAGCCAGCTCCTAGCAGAGGAGGAGGAGACAGCCCTGCCACACAGGCTCAGGAATTCCAGCTGTTCATGGCACCACCTGGACTCAACAACAACTGTTCTCCTCCACTTTGCATCAGTATCAGCCAATTCCTCAGAGTGAGGTCACAATCTCTGCCTTGGCTGGTTTAATTTTCCCTCTGCAGCCCCAGCCAGGCCGTGTTTTCCTGTTGGATGGAGCACAAGAGGCCCAAGCTGCCAGCTGCAGTGGAGCTGGCCCCTTCTGGCTGGGAGAAATGCTGATTTCCATGCCTGCAGCACCCGGAGTCCCTCCTGGCACAGCAGAGCCACCAGGTGACCCGGGGCTCCAGGGGCTCTGAGGAGCTCCCTGGGATGGCTCTCCCAGCTGCAAATGATGCCCCTCACCCCATGATGCCATGGAGCTCTAAAGGCTTGGCAACCCTGCCCCAGCCAGGTGGGCCAAGCAATTAGCAATGAGCAATTAGCACAATGTCAGATGGAAATGGTCATGGCTGTAGGCAGCCAGGACTCCCTGCATCCTCATAAACTTCTTATTAAAAAAAAAAAATCAAATCAAAGACAGATTTCTAAGTCAAAGGCATGAAACTGCTTTTAATTTGGATGTCTCTCTTAAATTGTCTCTCTTAAATTTACACATCTGGTGGCAAGACACAATAATAATAATCTACCTATTTTTATTATAGATAGATACAGAAAATACAGAAATTTATAATTTATAATCTATTTTTATTACGGATAGAGATAGAAAATACAGAACTGTATAATTTATAATCTTCCAATTTTTACTATGGCTAGATATAGAAAATACAGAAATTTATAATGTCAGAAAAGAGGTATCATAAATATATATTGGTTTATAGTGTTCCATGTTAAAACCAGCTAAAAGAATGCAGCTGTGCTTCATCAGCACACTGATAAGAACTAAATGAGATGTGAGTAAGGAGTCCTTGGGCTGCACTCCTACCATGTACTTGTGCATCTGTAAAGAACATCCCAAAACTGCTCTTTCCTGTCCAGTGGAGTTCTGGAATTGCAGCTAAAGGGATCCTTTCTGCATTTTGCCTGATACTTCTCTTGTTTAGTTTTCAGATTCCGAATTTTTAAAAAAGATATTTTTCAAAATATGCAAATTGAACATTCATTGGAATGGGATCTACACTAAGACACCTTCCAGAATAATTTGAAAAAAAAAACAAAACAACAGCAAAAAATTAAAGAGACCTTGCCCAGAAGTGAAACAATTAAATTAGCAAGGCTGCCCCAAAGTGCAGTTTTATATCCCAGTCTAAGCAAGACATGAAGTGTGCTGTTTCCGCTCTGATACATCAGTGTAAGCACAATTTCACTGAAATTGGCTTAAAAGCCTCGATTTCCAAAGGAAATATTTATGCATTTTCATAAATGGTTTCTTTGCATGAGAAGACTTCTTGTTATAAACAACAAACAAAAAGTAGTAGAAACTGAGTAAGATTAGCTCTAAGAACCAAGACTAGCCTCAGAAATCAAGTTTTTTTCTTAAAGATACTGCTATTCCTTCTGCTAAAAAAAAAGGCAACTAGAAAAGTGGATATTACAACAGAAACTAAAAATAGCAAATAACTGTTTGAAAAAAAGTCTCTTGATTTGCCAGAGGAACTTGTTTTTGAAAAGCAATTCTCAAGTGTTTCCTCTGTGCTTCCTTCAGTGGCATTATATGGCAAATGAAAAAAATGTAAGACACATTTGACTCTTCTGTCAAAATGAGCACATCGTTCCTCTGTCATACCTTCTGTGGTTTGCACAGCTGGGGGTTTGGACCTGCTGCAGGAAGAGGAGACACGTTCAGCTGTAGGTTTATAGGATGCATTTCAAAACACCCCAGTGAATCCTACACTTCCTACAAAGCCTTGTTCACTCTTCAGCACAGTGGTTCCGTTTCTGAAGGCCAAACCCTCCAAGCATTTTAAAATTATCTGGTGCACACCAAATGTCACCTACACAATACAGTGTCCTTTAAAGATTCCTTTTCAGGTGTTTTCTCCCCAGATGCTGACCTTGCTGATTTCCCTTTGTCCTGACACACTTGTCCTGTCCCATAAAGCCATTTATTCCCAGCGCAGTAGCACAGAGACGCCTCGGGCTGGCTCCCCTGGGAGGGACCCCCAACAAAGGAACAGCTCTAAAACAGATAATTCTGATTTTGTGAATGGCTGGGTGAGGCAAGCTATGTGGAGAGGGAATACAAACAGCACAAAACAGCTGGATCACACAACAGTTTGAGCTGGAATGGAGTCAGAAGGATCATCAAAGTCCTGGTCCTGCACAGAACAGCCTAAAAGTCCCATTGTGTCTGAGGGTGGTGTCCAAATGCTTCCTGAGCTCTTGGTGCTGCCCCCACTGCCCTGGGGAGCCTGTTCCAGTGTCTCACCATCCCCTGGATGAAGAACCTTTTCCTAATATCCATCCTGAACCTCCCTGACTCAGCTTTGGGCCGTTGCCTCAGGTCCTGTCATTGGTCATGAGAGAGAAGAGAGCAGAGCCTGCCCCTCTTCTTCCTCACACAAAGAAGTTGTAACTGCTCTGATGGGAAAAAAGGAGTAATTTTATCCATAATTTGAATATTTCAGTATGAATGAAATATTATTAACAAGTATGAAATATTACTAATAAAGACTTTGCAAATATAACAAGATGAAAAAATCCCTGTATTTCCATTAATGGGTTGACCATTGCCACCAAGGAGGCAGACACAGAACCTGGGCTGTACCCTCCCTTTTGGGGGTGCTCACTCCAGGCCAGACTGGGCACTCAGTGCACACATTTTTGTCACAACACTTGTACTACATTTGTGTTTAGAAAGTATTTGTATTCTAATAGCAACTTGGGATCACAGGAACAAGACCTTGGTGATCCTAAACGCTTAAAGACTTGCTAAAGAAAAAAAGGCCCAATTTAAACTTGTCACAATTTATACTTGTGACAGCATTTACCTTTGAAGACAACAAACATCTGTGTGCTGACCTGTGCTGATGTGAGAGGATACCCTGCTTCCTCTTCAGCTGCTGCCTGAGCTGGAGTGCTCTGGCAAATATTCTCCCTGTTCAGGGCAAGAGAACACAAACAGAATTTTGTGCTCAGCCCTCACTTAAAACTTCTTCAAGGCCATATTACCTGGGGAGGAGGAAGGGAAGGTGATTGTGCCAGAGTACTGCTGGTAAACACACTGATGGGAAGCCAAACCTGAACATTTTGTATCAGTGAAATGAGCAGGAAGCACCAAAGTCTGAACAGCAGGAGCCAGGAGGATGAGATAAGCTCCCACTCCAGACAAAAAATACTGCAGCTAGCAGTTTCATCTTGTGAGACCCTACAGCACTTACAAAGTAAGTGGAGACTATAAATTTATGTTATTATCCAGGCCATGTTAATGGAGAAAGCACCTAGACTTACAGCTCTCAAAATAAAAGGCAAAAAGGCAATCGAAAATCCAGAAAATCCAAACCTTGTCTCTGGGACACTGTAACCCTGTAAGACCTTGGGGTTTTGGTCAGTCCCTCCGTGGTGGTAAAGCCCAGAGCCCTGCAGCTCCAGCAGCTCCCCAGCTCACAGAAGAGCTCTCCCCATCTGCTCTCTCACTGGGCAGCTCCCATTGCTCTCGTTTAGAAGTCAAGCTGAGACCATCGGTTCCCTTTAGTTTAACCAGTCTGCTTAGCATTAGTGCTTTTCTGAGCAAAAATCAGATCCTGTGATCTCTTCCCAGATCACTCTGGTATCTGCTCACAGAGTGTGTGATCTATGGCACAGCCCCAGACAGCAAGTGGCAGATTAAATACAGACCCAGCAAGAGTGCTACATGAAATTGATAAAATAAGTCTGCATTTATAAATTATACATACATTTCCCAAATTGTCATATCTCCCAATCCTCTCTCTGCTGTTTGCCAGATTTTCTCCCACCAGTCACTGTCACATCACAGCTTCTCCTTTCTTTTTTATGTCCTGATTAACAGGACATCTATATTCTCCCTTGAGCTCTCTTCCTCCCAGCAAGATTATTTTCCATATCCCTACAGAGGGGCCAAGAAAGCATTTGTGAGCCAGAGATGCTTCTTTTTCAAGATACACTATGTGATCTAATAAAAGATAATACTTTTCCTTATAAATGTAGCTCCATGAGCACAATTCAAATGCTTCAATATAGGTTCAGAAAAAAATCTATATGAAAACAATTTATTCTTAGATTACTTTAAAAAAATAAAATTTAAACCTCTTCCCCTATATGTTAGTGGATTCTATTAATCATTTGGGGGGAATGGTTTGACTCTTCAAATACTGATAAAGACCACAGATTTTGCAGTAGGAAAAAACAGGCAAACCTGGAATGATCAGATCCTCCTGGTAGCACTGTTTCTTTAGAGATGCTCAGGACACTTTTGAAAGCCACTGTGTTCAATACAACATTTACAGCTCCTGCTCTATTTTCAAACTTTCCCATCGGGATGATGAATCCAGAACAGATACAAAGTCAAACAGTATTCACAGGGGGTTTGGGGTTTGGGTGGGCTTTTTCCCAAGCTGTAGAACTCGAACTTCTTTAGTTAGCTCTCAATGCTCTCTGGGGGATGCTTGGAGGCTGTGCCAGGTGTTGCAGTGTGGCTCAGCAAAGAGCCCACAGCTGCAGGACTCTGGAAGGCAGGAGGGTTGACTGGCCAAAAGAGAAACACCAAAGTACCTCATTTTTTGCCAAGTGCCACTAGGTACCACATTCTTCAAGGAGAACGGTGGATGATGCTAGGAAATGCTTCATTAGCACTGAATTCCCTTCAGTGCTTGAGCAGAACCAAGCCACATGTAACTGCTGCCCAGCTTCACCATTTTATTCCAAATCCAGGGTAGGTCCCCACAGGTCTTTTTTGGTTTTCCTCTGCTGTGACTTCTCCTGTACATTTCCATCTTGAATAGGTACCACTTTGTTTTCCTAAATGTGTACTTTTGTGATGTGGGTATTGCACACACGAGACACCGACAGCAGCTATATAAACATCACTTTGCATGATGGGTTGATAGGAAAAAACCCTCTTGAAAACAGAACTTTCTTGCAGTTTTACTCTTTAATTGCTCACTGTGTTGCTTTTGACTTTTTTTTTATAATGGGCCTCGGTTATACAAGTCAAGCTTTTAGCCCTAAACTGAGGAGAAGTGTTCACAATACATCAAACAATGTGTAGGAAATACCAAAATAATCTGATTGTTTTAGGCATATCTCGCTGGTAGAGTCTGAAGAGCTCACTGGTTCAAGGAAAATGGTTTCTTCTGCTTGTCTGAAAGAAGACAAGGTAAAAGGCAGCATCTGTGCATGGACTACACAAATACAGATCCAGACTCACCCTGGAGTTCAACTTGCTTTTCTAGCACAAAATAACACACAACACAAAGAGAAAGCCAAGTCCTTGACTGCTACAAGGTACATTTCTCAGGTGTCCTCCCTCCCACTGCTTCACAGCTGCCAGGAGAAGAATGTGTCTTCTCTTAAACACCAAGTTTGTGTGACAGACACTGAGCTTGTCCCTGTCAGCAGGGCAGGAAATGTGTTAAATCCTCTGCTTCAGACAGAGCTCTAATGCTTCCATTACAGAACTTATTGTGCATAAGAGACATAACAGTCCAACCTCTGAATGTCACATTTTATTCCAGAATGTTCCTTTCTAGGTGGACTAAAAGCACAGCAGTCCTGCAGCAAGGGGTGGTGAAAGTCATTCTGTGTTCCACTTGTAATAGGAATATTTTGTTGGAGTTCATAATAACTATGAGTTGATTACAATTTCATGTGTCCATGCTGAAATTAAATCTGTACTGCATGGTTTGACCTTGAAAAATAATTGGGTTCAGCATCTAGAAGACAAAAATCTCAGTGGCAAAAAATCCCCATAATTTTTGAAAAAGAAAAGGATGAGAGTGCCAAGACTATCTTAAATGTGCTATGCTTTTGCAAGAAAATGCATACCTGATGTTAACAAATAGCACATTTATCACCTGACTGCCTAGGAAAACTGCTGTTCCTTGAACCCCTCAGACTTTGTACATTGTAAAGAGAAAGGCTGTGTTTTTGTAAGAGTTGGGAGAACGTGTTTAGCCATTAAAGATCATTTCTTGGTACCAGTGAAAGCTAAGTTTCAAACTTGTTTGACTTTAGACACCCAGTGATTCTCAGTCATTAGGTGCTGCTCTTCTAAGAGCTGTTCACCTCAGCATGGCTTTTAGATTTATGATTCTTAGCAAAGTAGAGCTTACCATTTCCATGGTTCATCTGTTCCCCTGCATTACTCTCATGCTAAATCAATCTTCAGATTCATAAAACAAGTCTGTAAATATTAATGCAGGGCAAAGCTGCCTCGTCTCGGGTAACTCTCACAGCAGAAGGAAACTGGGGAAGCAGCAGCTTCTTCAAAGTCCTTTCCAGCAAAATTCAACTCCTGAGCAAGACAAGAGAAGAATATTCTAGTGAGAAAAATATGTAAAATAATACAGGAAAAGAATGGAGCTCCTAAGGCAATTGGAGAAGAACAAGAAAGGGGAAGGTTGAGAGTAAGGAAAAGGGCAATGTGCTGAGGAGATCTGAAAGGGAAGAACAGAATCAAGGAAGGAAGACAGAAAAAGAAGAAAGCACAGCAGTGACAGAAATGAAGGTGATTAACAAAGTAGTGGAAAGGAGAACAAACCCTAATGAGATTGTATTTCCTTCTCTTCAGTTTCTGGAAAAGCATCAATGTAAAAGCACACGGTTCAATGAATGAATGAGTTTATAAATTGGGTAAGATTTCAGGAGAGGTCAGGGGCACATAAATTCAGACTGACCAAGAGGGAGGGGATGCCTAGGGCTGGTTCCTAATCCCATCACACTGAGACAGGAGCATAAATTGCCCTGGATTTCTCCGTAAAAAAAATTACTGCCAATCTCTCAATTTAAATCTTTGACATGTATCATCCCACAAAATGATGATGACTGGCATCAAGTTTCTCTGCTTTCTTATGCACTGATGTCTATTGATTCCTTGGGGTTTTTTTGTTGTTTCTTTAATTTCCAAATTTCTGTTTAATTTAAATAATCTTTCTTCAGGTTTTCAAGTCTCACAGGGGATTTTTGTAAGCAAATTCTCTGACCTGGGAAGACTTTCTTCTGCTTTTATGGCTTTTTTGCATTTTCTCAAGGAACAGAAGGAAAGACTAAAGGGGCATTGAGCACAGGCAGCAAAGCTGGACACTTGTCTTTGCAGTGATTTTTTTTTTTAAATTGGCAATCAAGAGGAATTAAAACAAGAGTGGAAAACAAGAACCCCTGCCAAGACAGTGAGAGGAAGAAGCTGCATTCCTGCTTCCAGTTTCTGACATGATATGTTCAAATCCCTTTGGGTTACAGCACGTCAGCTCGTGTTTCACCAAACGATGTGACATAATGCAGCCTGACACACCAATTGTTTTTTGAGAGAAATGTAAAGAAAAAGAGACTCTCTGCTCTGCTGGTAAAGAAATAATTTTACGCAGAGGAACAGGCAGATTTCTCCTAAACGTTAATGCATCAAAGTGTCATGGCCTTCAGAGCTCTGCCCTTCTGCAGCTCCTGCTGCCAGGGCTCAGGGGCAGCTCAGCTGTGGGGCAGCTCTGGGCTGTGCCCAAGCCCAGACAGCTCTGAGGGTGCCCTGGGGCAGGGCTGAGCCCCCCTTGCTGCTCTTCAGTTGGCACCGGCATGTTTGGCTGCAGCCTGACCCGCAGCCCAGCTGTGCCACACCTGGGGCTGTGCCTGAGCATGGTCCTCGTGATCCCAGCACATCTGGGGCTGTGCTTGACCCTGGTGATCCCAGCACATCTGGGGCTGTGCTTGACCCTGGTGATCCCAGCACATCTGGGGCTGTCCCTGAGCATGGTCCTCGTGATCCCAGCACATCTGGGGCTGTGCTTGACCCTGGTGATCCCCAGCACATCTGGGGCTGTCCCTGAGCATGGTCCTGGTGACCCCTGGCTACAGCAGGACACACCTGTGGCTTCCCTGTCACCTGTCACCTGCAACATGTCCCAGCTCTGCAGGTGTGGCTGGCAGGCACTGGGACATGGCTGTGACTCCCCAGGACCTGTCACCTGTGACCTTGAAGCTGTCCCAGCTCTGCAGGTGTGGCTGGCAGGCACTGGGACACCTCTGGCCCTGCCCCTGAGCTTGGCCACACCGCTGGTCAGAGCTGCCACCACCCCCAGGAGCAGGGGCAGCAGGAGGGGTCCCCCTGCCTGACCCCAGCCAGCCCCTCTCTCTCAGCCCCAACACCAAATAAAAATGGTTCATGGCCCCAGGAACAGCCCTGCTCCATCCCTGCAGGCCCTGCTGCTACCTCCCAGTCCTGGTGGATTTTAATTGTAAACCTTTTAATGTCAAAGCACGTTTGTAGGGCCCTGGGTGAGTGGGTGACCTTTAATTTTAGACATGTATTATGTGTTCAGAGTGATTAAAGGAGGAATCAAGTTCAGCTTTTAACAGCTGGAAATTTCATGCAATCAGTTTGAGTATTATAATTTTGGAGCTTTTCAGCAGCAACATTTCCAGACATCTAGAGCTTTTTGTTTTGTTTTTATCTTTTATTAACTATTCTCTTTTCAGCAGGCCTACCTGACCCTAGGACCTGCATCTGCCTTCCTGGGGGCACAAACCATGGCTAAAGAAATGGACACTGGGGCAATGCAAAAACTGGAAGTTGTCATCACCTTCAGCCCAATCCGTGACTGATTTCCAGACACACCACCAAGTGGATGAGGTCTGATGAAGGATTTTTTGGTCCCAGAAAAATTCCCAAAGGAAACAAATGCTTTTTATGAATATTCCAATTAGTGTTTTGAGCACACGGCTCATGTATTCTGGTAGCTTGAAGTCAGTGATATTTCCAGCCCTTTTTCTGCAGCACAGGTTAATTTGGTCACTGGGATGGGGGGAGGTATAGCAAAGGAACTGCAAGCAATATTTTTGTTGTTCTCTTCCCTGATAAGGAGTGAGGGAATGGGAGCAGAGTGGCAATAATCCCCTGTGTGGTTATTGAGCCCACCCTGTCCTCTGTGCTCAGGTACAGAACTGCTAAGGAATTTTGATAAAGAAAAATAGGTTTTGTCTTAAGTGACTCTTGAAATTCTTTCAACTTGGGAATTGCAACCATGCTATTAAAGACCAGTTTTATTGACGTGACACGTTCCCTGGGATAGGCCATTAATCATTTTGTGTTATTGTACACTTAACATCTGAAATTCAAGCAAAATCCTAATGATACAACTATCAGGAAGAAAAATGGAAATGATTCTACCTAAAGTGCTGCTTCTGCCGTGGCTGAGCAGCACATTCAGACCAAAAAACCCATCAGCTGAATTCCTGCTGTTAGTGTGGAGTTTTATTCCTTAAAGAATTGTTCACAAAAAAGGAAGGAGGTGAGCAATGTCATTCTTGTCCCCTCCCTGCTCAGAAGAACTGCCTGGATACAGAATCCTGCCGTGTCCTCGCCTCTGGGGCT
This sequence comes from Anomalospiza imberbis, assembly GCF_031753505.1. Classification (NCBI taxonomy): domain Eukaryota; kingdom Metazoa; phylum Chordata; class Aves; order Passeriformes; family Viduidae; genus Anomalospiza; species Anomalospiza imberbis. The sequence continues at coordinate 1,596,289 of NC_089694.1, forward strand.
TTCCTTTAAAGTATATGCATAAACATGGCTTTAATCACAATACTGGGCATCTGTTTCAGCCCCAAGCAACACTGATTATTATGGTTCCATACCAAAATAACTTAATGAGATAGAGGCTACAGGTTTTGCTCCTGTTTTCCAAATAATAACCTGTCCTCATTTACATGTCACTTAAAGAGGATTAATTTTGACTTTACAACGTATGGTGATTTCAGACCTCCAGAAAAGCAATCTATTAATGTGTGACTGCCTTAATTAGTATCTGTGACTTTTATTGGTCCTGGCTGGTCCCCTAAAAGCATTCTTTTGGCAAAATAAACAAATCAATATTATTTTAAAGAGCAGGAGGGTAGGAAAGCAATACTGTTCGTAGAAGAGGGAGGTTCAGAGATGAGGAGATCACTGGTGCAGGGCAGAGATGAGCACAGCTGCAGAGCCCAACCAGCAGAGTGAAGCCCGACAGTGAGCAAATGACTAATGAACATTAATGGCCTTGAGTTAAAGGAAGGTGGATTTAGGTTTGACACTGGGAAGGAACTGTCCCCTGGCAGGGTGGGCAGGCCCTGGCACAGGTGCCCAGAGCAGCTGGGGCTGCCCTGGGTCCCTGGCAGTGCCCAAGGCCAGGATGGACCCTGGGGCTGGAGCAGCCTGGGGCAGTGGGAGATGTCCCTGCCATGGCTTTAAGGTCTCTTCCAGCCCAAACTATTCTGTGATTATTCTAAAAGGCTCCCTGCAGGTGCAAAATCTTGTGCCAGCTCAAGACCTGTCCCTGCTGTGACAGCCCAGGTAGTTGTGTTAGGGCTCAGCAGTGGCACAGAGCAGCTGGCTCTGTTCTGCTGGTTGTGCTACTCCAGCTCCAGTTGTCTGCAATGCCCTGGGTTTGGAACAGCCCTGCAGAGTTTTGGTCCTCGTGGCCCTTGTTTCAGGGTCCATCCCATTCCTGCTCTGTCCTGCTGAAGGCAAGCCAGACATGGCATCCATGGTCACAAGGGTTTCCCTTCAGATTTCAAAGGCTTTGCCATGAAAGCAGTTTTGGGTAACCTTGGGGGACTCTGTGGAGCAGCTGGTGAACGCAGACACCTCAGCCAGCTGTGAATCCCACACCTCACGCTACCCTGACTCAGTCCAAGGTGAGTAAAGAACAAAACACAACAATAACAGAGCAGGAGAAACCAGAAAGGGATAAAAGGAAGGGGAGAGGAATCAGAACTGATGGCAAAAAGGATCAGGGAACACAAACTGCACCAAAACTCTTTTCTTCCCAAATTAAACACGACTATCAATCTGCTGTGTTTTTCAGGCTGGGTTTACAAACACATTAGTTCACCACACTTCTTTCAGGTGTAACAAAAAACAACAAACCCAACTCAGTGAGTAACAGTCAGTTTTGTCTGATAATAGATTGATGGCCTTGAGCTTTCTCAAAGGAAAATTCAATTTGAATAAGGATTAAACTCGAATTGTCAGTGAAGTATCCATCCACAAATACTTATTTCTCACATTCATTCTAAATTCTGGTTGTACTTTGTCTTCCAAGACATCGTGTTTTGAAGCTAGACACAGCTAAATCACATGGTATCCATATTAATAAAGATGTTTAATGTAAGAGCATTGTTTTTCTCACTATCATTCGTGTCTCAAAAAGGTCTTTTATAGCACCACAGGAAAAGAAGATGTATCTGTGAGAAGTGTCACAAGTATGGAAGCAAAAATAAACACTGTTTTTTTCTTTTGATATTTTAGTTGAGGCTTTTAAGTTCAGGTAATTAACTCACGCTTTTCTTGTATCCTTCTGCTGCTTCTCCTGTCTCTGTGTCAAAATAATTTCATTAAAACACTCACAAATTATCATTTTAATGAATTTCTGACTAGTTAATGTACTCCTTGTAGAGGTGTAGGGTTTGGGTTTGATTCAGTCGCTGATACATTTGCTGTTTACAGAGCAGGAAAACCACCAGGTGTAATGAGTGGTGCTAAACCAGAATTAAATAAATTGAACTCACATTTTTGGACTTCTTACCATCTCTTCAGTCAATATTTAAAATACATGTCATTCAGCTGAGCTCAAATGCCTTTACCCCAGATTTAATGAGAGAAAACCATGGCAAGTGTGGAGTGCACACTTGGCCATGGACAGGAGAAGCTCCAGATCCTTCTGAATAGCCACTACAAGTCAAAACAAGCTGATGAGGTTTTAAAAGAGCACTCACTGGAGCCAGCTGAGGCTGGAAGGAGATTATCTAATTAATTTATGAGTTTTCAGTTCCTTCTATGTTAGCTGCCTAGAGTAGCTTCTTCAAAGATCTCCTAAAATGCAGCAAACCAGGGAATAATCCGAGAAAAAAAAAAATCTGCTTTTCATGTGAGGCAGTAAGGAGAGGAAAACAGAAAAAAATGTGGGCTTGCTTCTCTTGTATATGAAAAGGAATAGGGGCAGAGTTGCTTTAGACACTCATTCCAAAATATTTTCCATAAATGAGCTAATTTTGAAATCACCTATAATTGAACACACAGATAATTTTAGCTCTGTACATGAGCATGGTATTGCAGAAACTGCAAAAAAGGAAATTGCATGTGATATATTTGTTGAATTTAGAAACAGCAAACTAAGAGGAAAAGTATATTTTTCTCCAAAAAAAGATTCTGGCAGTTAGTGGAAACAGTCAAGTCCTAAGCAGGGTAATGAGCAATAGTGCTGCTCCAAACATTACCCTCACCATAAGAAACAAATAGAAAGCAATGAGAAATAGACCATGGATGAGGCATTCTTCCTTGAGCCCACCCCACTCAAGGTGATGACTAATTAGGAAAATCTCCAGAACTGAGTTTTGCTTTCTTTAACTGCAACAGTGGAGATAATATAAATATAACCCAGCCATATCAACTGATTCTGCTCCTGAAAATAAACTTTTAAGCATATGGTCAGGAAAGCCAATACATAGGAAGAACAATTCTTGAACAGCATGACAACAGTCTGGAATTACATGCTAGGGCTCACACAAGTGGGTTTCCACAGCCATAATTTCATCAAATACATTTTAGAGTTTGACAGTCAAGCACACAGAAACACAAGGAGGGTTTCCAGGAAATGCTTACATTGTTCCACTTTGCTTTTGAACAGTGGGATTCATTTCTGGTGGGAGATGTAGGAATTTCTCTTTGTAAGTGGGGCAGATTTCTTCATTAGGTAAAAAGAGATGGAAATAAAGGAGCTCCAACGGCACCAGGAAACACCACGGGGAGCTCTGCATCAAAATGCTCCACTGATTCTGGCCTGTAACATATGGACAGGATTAGCAAAGCTTGAACCCATCACTCCTGGGCTGGTTTTTGAAAACAGAACCCATTGATCCCCCTCCTGATAGTGACTTCCATGAATGGATTTGGTCCCACATTGCCCCAAGCTCCTTTTTATTTTTCTGATGTTCTGATTTATCAACCAGACTCCTGATATTTGTTAACACTCTTGTTAACAAAAATGGAACAACAGCACCCCCTCCAAGATAAAGTGATTCTTCCTTCAGGTTTCCTTGAAAAGAGCTGTATTGAGTGTATTTGGTGCCTACAGAAGCCTTGCTCCCACTAGAAGGGAACTTGAGCAAGGCTGGATGTCCTGACAGTATTTTGGATAAGTAGATGTTTCCTGATGCACTGCAAATCCAGTCACTTGAGATGGAAATGATCTGTAACTGGAGTATCATGAAATTAGAAATGTAAAAACTGATTTGTTTTTACAAAGGTATTCTTAAAAAAGGAAGATAAAGTGAAGGTGATGTCATTGAGAAATTTCCCCTGTAGGAACAAATGTAAATGTTCTATGTGCTACAGAAACCCTGAATTACAAAAGGAGAACATTATTGTTTAGAAAATCTTTGCCAGAATCACAGAAAATATATCAGCGCTTCAACACTGTTAGGCTTCATTACTCATAAATCATTACAATAAATTACAAGTGTCCAGTAGCATTCAGTAGAATGTGTAAATGTCAAATTCATTTGTCACAAAATCCTCCTCACCATCACCATCTGTTTTTTAAAGGAAACAATAAGAAAAAAATCCAGAATTTGCATAATGAACCACTTTAAACATCCTTGTTTGGTTTTCATATTTCAGTGAAGATTGGGTTTATGATCAAGTTGAGTCATAGATTTGGAATTTCTTAATTCAGTCTTATTTTACAACTCCTTTATCCAGTTTGTTCTACAGAGCTGATATCTGGCAGAGAATTTCACCTGCTTCTCTCTTCCAAAGAGAGCACAAACAAAGCTGGCATGACCAGGGAAGTTTTGACTATCTCTGCATAAATCCATATTTGTTGTGGGGAGAATGCAGAGTGTATTTCAATACCTCACCTGCTTGTTTAACTGTAGCTTCTGAAAAACTGCACAGAAAAAAAAAAAAGAAAAGAGGAGTAAATCCTTGGAGAAGTGTGTCTGCTCAACCTCCCCTGCTGTTCTTTTGGTTTTGCTCCTGAGCCTGCGGTTGGCTGTGTACTTGTTGCTTCCACTGGGAAATGGAGAGCTCCAAGCCCTATTTATTTAGGATCCACACCCAGTTTATCAGTTAAGCTGTTTTCACTCCTCCTTCTCCAGGTAAAGCAAGGCCGGTGCAATAATCTCAGCTCACAGGTTGGACTGGGTGATCTTGAAGGTCTTTTCCAACCTAGTTCATTCTGTGGTTCTGAGGTTCTGTGGTTTGATTTTGTGATTCTGTGAATTTTTGATTCTGTGAATCTGTGCTCAGCACCCTGCAGTGTCTGGAGGTCACTGCAGCCACCAATGTCCTGGTGGAGCTGCTCCTGTGAGCAATCCCAAACCTGTCCCATCCCCAGTCAGTCTGATCAGCACAATTCTCCTGTGCCTGCTCTGTTTGCCAACTTGGATCATTTGGCTGAGAGGCCCAGGTAAGGAAATCAGCAGATTATAGATAAGATTTCTTTCCTGTTGGTGTGGGGAGGAAGTAGCAGCAGCTTCCAGCTGGTGGGACTCCAGACAGAAGCACAGACCTGCATCAGGTGAGCCTGGATGCCCAGGGAAATGAATATTCTGCTTTATCCTTGCTCCAGAACACATCTGACTTCTGTCAGCTGCAGGAGGAGAGACAGCACCTGACCCAGCAGGAAGTTAAATTTTTACAAACAGATGATACTTGATTTAGCATAACCTCTTTGGAGACAAAGTTCCTCCTTCAAAAACGTTCAGAAATATGATCTGGCAGAGAACATTCCTGTGAGCTCAGCAGAATGTCTTATCTGGACTCAGCATTTCTGGGCTGTGCTCACTGGAAGCACAGTTAATATCCCGTGGAAGTGCAGCCCGGGTCCTTCAGACAGACAGGGCTACACCCACTGCTAAATTACAGCAACTGGGAAATTAACTCCTCTCTCTGTGCAGAAATACAGCAGGGCAGAGAAAGTAAGTGATCCTTTTCTCAAGCTTTGCAGATGCATAAAAAGGCTGCAGAGATTTAAAATAAAATTTAAACAAAGGTAAAGCGTAACTATATTGACATTATATCCAGTTTAGGTGACAATTAATGCTGGACAGAAGCTTTTTAAATACTTCCAACCATTATTAGGCTCAAGCTGCTTCTTTCCTCAGCATCAGTTACATGCTATTTTTAATCTCTATATTAAATATTACCTGATTTTCCTATTTTACCTATAACATTTATTAGCATAGTTAGCAACATAAATTATGTTTTTTGCACTAAGATTGTGAAAAAACGTGGAAGTGTTTCCTGCAGCTGCTGTGCCTTGCACGGCCTCACCATATTCTGATTTACTGTGTAATTTTTCTCAGAAGATCCCTTAGCATAAAAGTAAGCAATTTTGCACCATACCTACATCATGTTTTGTTGAATCCACATCAAGATGCCAATGCCCTGCAGCACCTGGAAATGTGCACTGATCTTCTGCAACACCAGTTTGAGCTCTTCAAGACTAGAATTGATTTTTCTCAAAGTGGCATGTGAAGGCACAAAGTGTAGCCAGTGATCCATAGCTCAAATGAGTGCAACAATACCAGTCCCAGTCGTTGAAGAAGCAGTAACTTTTTAAGTCTTTGCAAGCAACAGTGCAAGAAAAAACAGAGTGTAGTGAAGAATTTATCTTGTAAAATGCCAGGCAGTCAAGTTGTTTTACTGCTGCTGCAGGCTATTGTCAGAGCTGCTAAGTAAATGGTAGGAATGGTTTTCTTTAATTGGAAAGAGCTGGGATACCATGGTGATGTGCTTTTTATAGCACCCCTACACACAAACAGATAAACCGGCATTTCCAAACTCAGATTTTATCAGATTTGAACCTCTGGTTGGCTGGGAAAGGCTCAAATCCTCCCTCTGAGCACTGAAATTGCCTCTCCTTGTTCTGCCCACCTCACGATGCTGGGGGGAGGCTGGAGGGAAGGCAGCTGGAGTCAGGATGTGCCTTTGCACACAGAGACCAGCCCAGCCTGGCACTGCTCGTCCCTGCTCAGGGATTCCCTGGGAACTCTGCAGCCCCAGGACGCCCTGGAGGGCACAAGGACCAAGGCAGTGCCACCAGTGCCACCCCTGCTGCTCTGCCAGCCCATGGTGCTTCCCCAGCACGGGGCTCCAAGGAACGGCCTCGGCTGGGGTCTCACCTGCAGAGTCCCTCACCTGTCAGCTAAGACAAAAGTAAGAAGTTAAAATATTATTTAACACATCTGTGACTCGTTCTGGACTTGTGCAGTTTCGCTGAAGAGTGCATGAAGAAAGTTTTTACTGCTAGAATGCCCTGAAATAAACACCCCAATATTAAAACAATTAATGTTTCTACCTGCACTGGCTCCTGCAGAGTCCAGGGCTTTAAAAAGCCTGTTTACTTCTCATTAAATGTGTGCAACTGTAGGAGAATTTTCACAAGCCCAAGGAGAGGTGGCACCTCAGTGAATAAAAGAATTTTGACATTCCAACACCTGAGATAACAGATCTTTGCAGTTACAAGTGAAAAGTGACCTTTGCAATTTTAGTTCCTATTTTTTTTTCTCATGGAATGTGATATTTCTGTCTTTTTTCTCCTACTTGAAAAGAGGGATTGTAAAAAGTTAGGGTTTGACTTTCTAGAATAGTTCTTAGAAGGCCATTCAAGGTGAACAGGTGCAGATGCTTGGCTTTTTTAAAATTCAAATATAAACAAGGAAGCATGTCTGAGGTCTATCAGGTCCTGGGTAAAATTCCAGCACTGAGGAAAGGACCTGGGGGTGCTGTGCTCAGGGAGTTGAACGTGAGCCAAGCTGCTCTTGAGCCGAGTCAGAGGAACAGCCATTCCCCTCTCACAGCACTCCACAGACCAACACCCAGATGTGTTTTCTGCCCTTTGCATTCATCTGATGGCAGTGGTAGTGCTCACTCAGGATCTGTGCTCAGTAACAGGGGGAATTGTTTCTCGCCGATCTCACCTGCTCAAAACTGGTTCTAAAACACTGAGAGTTAAGTGGAAAATTTGCATGAAATCTGAGAAAATCAGTGTCAGTCTCACAGACAGGAAAACTGCATCAACTGAGCCCAACTTTGAAGGCTCAGGCTGTGTCAACACCAAGTTTGTGCTGTTCTGACAAAATTGTATGGAAATGAGTATTAGTAAATTACCAAGATGATTTCAGCTAAGATTTCATTTCTTTATAACTTTAATGGCAGGTGTAGCTTTTAAAGAACAGATTAGGCTAATTATATCTCTTGCTTGCAGTCACTTACCTTTTTAAATAATGCAGCTCCTGCTAATGACAGTTTCGGTGTGCTGTTGGGGGAATAGCTCCAGTTGTGGGTGGGATTCCTGGAGTCCTTGAGCTTGGATGCCCAGCAGTTTCTGATTCTGCTCACAGAGGGAGGAATTGAGGATTAGGGTTCAGTAATTTGCCCGTGCTCTGGCTGTGATTAGGGCAATGTTTCACAGAGTTCAAGGGGGTTCATGGGCATGGAGGGAATTGTGTCACGTTCCCAGCTCAGATCCCTGGCATGGGGAGCATGCCTGGGAAAGGACACGGCAGTACCCAGGTGATCCTGCACCCCAAATGCAGAGATATTAATGGACTGCTTCACTTTTACTAAAAAGAGAGCTGGTAACACAGTCTTACTTTTAAATTATAGCTTGTTAGGCCTATTTCTTAATGTGATTAATGACACATCAGCGCTCAAAGCATGGGACATCCATCAGCAGAACCGTGTGCCCTTAGCACAGGTGCTGAGGGAATTCCAGGACGTTCCAACACCAAGTTCTGCTGCGTCCACCAGGGGCTGAAGTGACAAATCGCCAAAGAACAGGAGCCATTACAGCCCTGAAATAGGAATTAATTGGTGTGTATTTAGTGAGATGTGTTTTCCTCTGAAGTTGTAAGGATTCCATAAACTTGTGAGTGTAGGGCATGTGACTGTAAATATGAGCACAGAAAAAGATAGATAGTGAGGGATAATTCAAATTTAAACATTTTCCAGTGCAGAAGGTCAGACAACAGGAAAATAATCTTTCTTGAAGATAGAAACTAGCTTTGGTCAAGGTTTTCTCAATGGAAGAAACATGTTCTGAATCTGGAGTTAACAATGTAGAGAGAGAGAGAGGGCTGACAGCCATGTAGAGTGCTGACCAAGGGCATATTCTATATATAATTAAAAAATAATACAACTTACTTCTCAGCATCTCTGTAATTAGAGCATGATAGATCAGTTCTCAAAATCAGTCACTAATTACAAAAAACACCCAAAGAAATAACTGTCCACAGAGAACACTACTGACAAAACTGAGAAGCAGACCAGGTAAGCCAAAGACCCTCAGGACAAAAGTCCTCAAAATTCTGAGAGAAATGGAAAATAACCTGAAATGCAAACAGAGGCAGGGGGTCTTGGTCCCTAAAATGTAAATGTGGCTGTGAAATTAGGTAATTAATTAGAAATAATGCAAGCAGATCTTATTAATTTTGTAACATCTGTGCATCTCAGAAGATTTTTGATCAAATATCATACTTTCACATTTGTGTCTTGTTTTACCAGGAGTCAGGAGTGACTTTTGTTTTCTGCCTAGTTCTGTTCATTTTTTATCTTCCTTTTCTTCCCCAACCTTGATTGTCTGTCTTGCTCTGTTATTTCATCTTCTCTTTCATGTATACTGTAAATTCTCTGGAGCACTTGTTTCCTTGTTATAGGTCTGCAGAGAGCCCTGAATAACCCAGCCATGATCTAAAAACGAGGGGATCTAAGTTATAGCATACAAATAAATGAATAAAATGTGCTTGTTGCACTTACATCCTAATAGAAGTAGATGATTAATGGATAGTAAACACTGATTTTATTCATTTAGAAAAACAATAAAGGGAAAATCTTGTTGGTAAGCAAGTCTTAGAAAAAGTATTTCTACACAATCTGTTGTAGCTGTCCTCAGAAAAAACTTCCTGGTTCTGCCTTCAAAAGCAGAGCTATTCTGAAAGAATGAAAAATTAGGAAAAAAAAAAAAAAAAAAGAAGAAGAAGCTAATAATCTGTCCTGTCTATCAAAAGGAGGGCTGTGAATTATGCAGGGCTTCAGTGCCCTGACCACGGTGGAAGATTGAAGATTGACTCTCTGGAATTGAAATTAAAGAGGTGTTGAGATATCTGACATAAACCCCCCATTTTTCATGGCTCCAATTCATACAGAACTGGCCATTACTAAATGGACATTCACATCAGAATGCAGAGTTTTGGTAAAACCAAAATATCAAAATGTATATCAAAATGTACATCAAATATATTTAATTTTGATATTTATATATAAAATACAAATATATTTGATAAGTAAAGAAATTTTTGATATATATATCGAATATATTTATATTTAATATATCAAAAAACTCAAAACATATACAAATACTGTGCATAACCCAACACATACAAAAATTACAGCTATAAAAACACAGCTACAAACATTTAAAAATAAAATATAAAAAAGAAATCACAAAAAACTCAAAAAAATTTAAAAAGCTTTCTCCAAATCTTAACAATACAATCAAAGATTCTAATACCAAACACAGAGATCCCACAAACAAAAAAAATTATACACCCCACGAGCTGAGCTATAATTCTTCCTACATAATTATAAAAACATTTTTAAAGAAAGTAAAAAATCTACTACAACTCTAACACAACAAATACATAAATTAAAACACAACAAAACTCAAAACCAAAACAAAAAATTAAGAACAAGTTTACATTCTGTTTCTTTACATTATCAATAAAAAAGAAAATGTTATAATAAAAAGAGAAGTACCCTAAAGATTTAATTGTGATTCTTATTACTCTTTCTTTTAGTTACTATTAACAAATTTTCTTTATAACCTTCTAAAGTTTTAAACCTACTTTACTTTTCTCCTGACCCTATCTCACAACAAGAAGTGAGTGCACTAATAATTAACCAACACTAAAACCCACCACGCTCATTAATACAATTAACCAAAAAAACCCCAAATTACCAAAATCTCAAGTTAACAAACCAAAAGCACTACAGAGCACAATTAGAATAGCTCTGCCACTCCATCCAGCAGATGCCAGCCTGCTCTCAGGGCAGAACCACAGAGCTTTTGTTGCCCTGATTTTTAAAAGTGTTAAGTTTTCTTTTATAGTTCTCTTGAAAGTTTTAAAGTTCTCATAAAACTTCTTCAGCCTTCTGATAATGTTTACATATTTCTACTGGAGTTCTCACACTGTTCATGTAAACAATGATTGTTTTGCATTCTTCTTTGTGGGAGGAGAGAATTGATGGACTGTTGGTTTGACCAGCGTGGTTGGAGAGGTGGCAATTCCATCCTCCAATCCACTGCCACTTTTGGAATTCTATATATTGCGAGGTCAGAAATAAAATTAGCCTTTTTCCTCTCTTGAACTCACCAAGCTTCTGTGTGCTCATTTCATGCCCAATAACAGCAAGTTTTGGCCAATGTCACATCCCTGTCCACCTGCTTTTGTCCCCCATTTAGGAACATTTTGGATTCTCAAAGTGGCTCATCCCCAGGAGAAATACCACCTGGAGTTTTTAAAAGATGAAATAATAAAAAAAAAAAAAATTAAAAGCAGCAAAATTGACACTGAAGTGCAAGTGCAATGCAGCACTTGTTCTCGGGGTCTGGGTGTTGGGACGACCCCAAGAGTGTAAAAGTCCTCGTTTCCAGCCCGTGCAGCCAAAGGAGGAGTCTGGATGCGCAGGGTCGGCTTCTCAGGGTTGTTTATTTTCCCTTATCCAGAACATTCTCTCTCTGCCCTGCTGAGCTCTGTCCAGCAGGTTGGCCATGGCATTCTGTCTGCCCTCAGGGTGGTGTTCACATTTTATACCAAAAACTCCGTGTGCCACGTTTACAATAACGTGCCAATATCTGTCATTTATGTTGGGCAGTGTGTCTGTACCTTAAACCAACAGAAAAGTGTCACCATCACAACAAGACATGGAGGGCAAGGAGAAGGAGAAGGAGGTCAGGACACGCCCAAATCCTTCCATCTTGTCCCCTGAACCCCATTCTAAAAACCCCAAAATTCTACTTTTTCACCCTGTGTTAACTCAGCTACCACACTACTCAAACCCTTGTGATTTGTAATTCCTCACACAGAGTTGGCAGTTTTTCCCACAGGCTAAAATCGGAGCCACAGGTGTTTTTGACTTGGTGCCAAGGTCTCCGAGCCCCCTGCCAGGGTCTGGAGCCAGCCAGGGCAGCCAGACGGATGTGCTGGGCTCCCACACATTGTCTCTGTGTGCTCTGGGAGGGGAGAGTCTGCTTCTCTTTCACGCCAGGGCTTCCTCCAAAGCCCAGCAGAGTCCCAGCCCAGCCCAGGGGAGGGTTCTGTGAAAGGAGATGTGTGCTGGATGACCTTGATTGCTGCTTGAGGAGAATGCTTGAGAACGGCTGATTCTGTGCCAAAATAGTGCTGGAAGAGGTCTCAAATGTGACATTTTGTTTTTCATATCCGTGCTGTTCCTTCTGTGTGTTTCTAAACCTGACCTCCAGATTTATCCCCTTAAGAATTTCTATAATAATGGCATTCCCATAAGAATTGCTAAAAGTTTCCATGGTTTGTTTTGCCTCCTTAAAAACTACTTACAAAAGTGAAATTTCATCCTTCATCTCACCTCTACCTTTGATGTTTTTTTCTGCTCTTTAGAAATCAACAATCTGCTAATAATAGATATTCACACAAGATGTGTTAAGTGGTGTTTTATAAATGATGTTTCATAGCAATGGATTACTCACAACACTCCAGCCAGCTAAATTAGAATACATGTTAACAAAGAAGTGGAAGATCACCTTTTTTGGAGTTATTATAAAGTTTGCATTTAACTTTTTCTCTATTTACCTTGATATTTCCATTTTCAGTTAGTAGAACCTTCACTAGCTGTAAAATCAGAATAATCCCGTACCTGCTTTAGACAAAGAAATTTTTGTTGACTTTAAGTCTATCATGAAATTTTCATCTCTTCAAGTAACCACCCTCATGCAGAGAAAAGTGAAAGGATAATTACCACAATTTTTTTTTTTTTATATTTCTGCCTATAAGTTAGTTGTATTCATCATTTGGAAAAAAAACAAATTTGAGAAAAAACAAATTCTTGAAACAGAATTTGGCTTATTTTTTTGCCCTCTCCTAGTTAGCCGTCCTTACCTGTTTTCAGCACTTCTGTTTGTGCTGGTCGACCTCTGACCAAGAGATCTGAGAAGTATTCAAGGACGAACGTGCCTGTCCTCTTGCTGTGATTGATGCTTCGGTCACAGCCTGCCTGGCCCAGCCCCTCTCTGCCACCCCAGCAGCAGAGCTGGGCACAGCACTGCCACTGCCTGCCCAACATCTGTGCCATGAGAAGAGACTGCCTGGAAATGAATTAGGCATGAGTCAGTTTTTATATCCCCATATAAAACAAATATGGAATGAATCAAATTATTGTTTAATATGCTTGATTCTCTTTTAATGTGTCTCCAGTCACATGGCATATGTCCTGGAAAGGCACTGGGTTTGCTCCTGTGAACATGTCATGTGTCTCTTAATGAAGAGAGATGGCACAACAAGTTCTTGCCAGAGTCAGAATCCAGGGGAAAAAAATGAGTTATAATATAGGTTCCTGCTCTAAAGACTGTGTTAGCAGAGGCATAATTCATTTTGAAAAGGGTGCATTAATTAGAACTTCTTTCTCTGAAAACAGGGAGCAATCCCTTTTGCTGATTAATATTTATCAGAGAATCCTTGAGGGTGGAAGCTCCTGAGCTCAGCTGCTCCCACCCCTGCTCAGAGCAGGCTCCACTCAAGGGTCTTGGGCCAGTCTGGTTTTTACTTTCTCCAAGAATTCCCTTTCTCAGCCTGTCACAGACCTATTGCACTGCCTTAACTACCAAAAAGTTGATTTTCCTATATTTAAATTAGATTTCCCGCATCAAGGTTTATGGGCACTGCTGCTGGTCCTGTCACTGGGCACCACTGACATCTGATTTTGGGTTTTCAAAGGAACTTCATTCTAATAATTGTTTATATAAAACAAAACCTGTGAAGAAATATTTGCAGTTCTGAAAAAACACAAAAGGTACTGCTTAATCTAAAGTGTCTTTTTACAATGGAATCCCTGCTCTTGGTAGAACACTGCACTTTCACAATGACAAAGCACCTTTCAGTCACGAATTTAGCAGTAAAAAGGGCTTTGAAAACCAAAAGGAATAACAAAGATTATGTGTAAGCAATTTAATAGTATTTTCTTGGATGTAGATGAAACTGGGATGCAATCCAAATGGTTTTGTGGGCTAAGATCAGTGAGATGAGCAATTTTCTGTTCCAGAGTACAGCCTCAGTCATTAAAGCCTGGATTAAGGGTGTCACTGAGTGATGCACTCTGCCTACATGTACAGTAGCACACATTTCTGTATCCACACATGTACTCAGTTGGGCAACATTTAATTTCCTGAGCTCTCCATTTTTACCCAGTCTGAGAGAAGGAACCTGTTAAGTGCCTACAATATGTTCACCTCTCACAGTGCATAATGAGTCAAACACGCTCTCACAGCTCCTCCACTGCAAACATCCTGGCAGGGAAATGAAATCCTGGATGGAGTGAACTCTGCTGCAGCTGGGGACTGAGAGCATCATCACATCTCGAGGAAGGAGATTTCACCACTGCACATCCTGCCAGGCCTCCAAGTGCTCCAGAGCTCACCTTCTTCAAGCATCAGGGTGAGCTTTTTGCCACGGGTTCCACTGTAAAATTACATCCATGCATGGCACTCCTGGGCTCTTGAATTCAAAAGATGATTTTGACTTGCTTCTTGCTATTCTCAAGGAAATAACCAGCTCCATATGACTCATCATTTTGTGGGAGTTCAATGCCAAGCCTGCTTGCACACAAAAGAAAATTACATAATTAGACTAAATTTTGTAAATCAAAAACTTCTTTGTAATTGCCTTAAGATTATTTCATATTCCGTTCTCAGAAAATGCTTCCCTGTGTAGCCATTTAGAAGGAACATTTATTACAAAAGTTAATTACAGTTTCTTAAAGAATTAAATAGGCTTTTTTGATCTTTTGGGGCTTTTTGGTTCCAAAGAATATCTCTGTTACAAGCATGTCCGAATTTTGGGGTTATGTTTCAGTTTTGCCCATATTTTTGACAATCTGATCAAGGAAATGTCATTGAGTTTTCCTGTACACGTATCTAATCAGTAAAACATATTTTATTGAAGTAATATTGGGCAAAAAAATGCCAAACACTGCATCACTGCTGTTATTAACAGTGTCTGAAATAATTTTAACTTCGTGAAAATATTTTAAAATTAAAAAGGAAGGGAAAAATACAGAAACATTTTAAATAACATGCTATTTCAACACACAGACGAAAAAAGACAGGACTTTCAAAACATCACTTAATTGGAGGAAATTAAGTACCAGGAAGGGCCAGGAAGAAAATCAGTTAAAAAATTAAAGTTTTTCCTTTTTTTTTTCCAGTTTCTGCCATATTTTTGTGGGGCTTCTTGGAGTCCAACCCTGCCAATCCAGCAATCAGCAGCTATTTCTGATGTGTTGTTTCCTAACTTAAATACAGTCTGTCACTTGACTCTCTGGAGAAAGTTATTGTCTAGAAAAACTGAGCTGGTAAAGGGGGGGAAAAGAGCAGAAAAATCCCTTCCTAATCCCTCCCTAATTACTGCTATATCAGTCTGGGGACTGATCAGCAGCATCAAAAAATCTCTCCTTATTTCTCCCAGTAGCGTAGAACCAAAGAATAGTCTCAATTTGAACCCAGCTCTACCTGGGTCCTGTTTACCAAAAGTAATTTCTGGGCTCCGGGCAGGTGGGGAGAGGCAATAAAGGACTTCTGATAACTGAATAACCAGTCACAGAGGTCACTTTAGGCAATGCTAATGCTTCAGAAAATTGGATTTGGACGAGGTCTCTGCACCTTAATTTGCTCTCCCTTTGCATTTCCTGCAAAGGGCTGTCCCATAACACACAGTCTGCAGCTCCCAGGTGTTTTATTGCCTTTGTGACAGCAGAGCCCTGCTGGTGTTCACCTGGACGGGGCAGAAATTCTGTGTTCTGACACTGCCTGGGCTTTTCTCCCACCTTTGGCACTGCCTGCCTTTCTCTGAATGCTCTACAAAGCAGCTCCTCCTGCTCCTCACCTTCCCCCTCACTGTGGCATTCCCATTCTCTGCACAGAGAGACAATTCTGTCTCTCAGGAGAAGCACAGAGAGAAGAAGAGAAAACAATCTTTATCTGTGCCCCTCGGTTTTGCCCATGTGGAATGTGGTGTGGGCATTGTTCACCTGCAGTGGTGGCTGGGTTGGATCCTGGTGAAGGTTGTTTGGGGTCAGTGAGCAGTGGGATCCAGCTGTGGCTCGGGCTCTCAGCAGAGTCACGAGTGTGAGTTAGAGAGGTGAGTAAGAAGGAAGTGTGTAAATTCTCAGCCCAATGCTCTTCTCCCTCTGCTTTGAGGACAACTTTGAGACCTTTCGAAGCCACCTGACAGATTCACAGCTCCTGCCTGCAGCCTGGCAGAATTCCAGCCTCATAATTGCATTCCACCTACCCCAAACTCTCCTTTTAGCTCAAGTGGGATCGTGTGCCATTTTCTGAGCTCTCATGCTTTGTTTAAAAACTCCCAGTGAAGCTAAAGAGAAAGGCAGGCAGGATTTGGTTCACTGGCCTAAAACCATTACCTACAATGCAGCAATTGTTCAGGAAAGCCAGTGAAACCAGCAAAGACCTGGGCTGGAATTCTGAATCAAAAGCTGCTGCAAGCCCATTTCCAGACTGGTCTGTGACAGCATTTAAGCTCCTGTTCTGCTTTATTCAAAGTGGTGTGGAATGAAAATATTTTGATATGGAATCTGGGACCCATAAGCAAACACCGAATATAAACTTTAGAATAACATTCCCCCTTTCTGAAAACTATTAAATGGCTCCATTTTTATTTCAGTGGGGAATTAAAGGTTTCCAAAACTTTGTTTTCCAAGAAAAAGAAATGTCAGCCAGAAGTGGAATTTGCTTTTCAGGCCTTAATGTAAATCTTACTCTTGGATTAGAGGAGTGACCTGAATCTTCCAGAAGTTCTAGCTTTGTTCTTTATTAATACCTTCCAGCCATGTGAATTTTTATTTGTACTTGAAATATATTTCTAAACATTTTCAGTTTACAATTCTACTTCACTACTTCACTAATACTCTACTTCACAATTAACAAACTGATCATGAAGTCTAAAGGGAGATAAACCAGTCAGAAGGACTGGCATGTGCAAGATAAAAGCAGTTTAACATGAGTTAAATATGAACCATTAAGCAGTAAGATTTTTGAGGCTTCCAAAATCTTTTGGTGTTTAAAATTTAAAGCCAGAACAGAGAAGAATCATTAATGAGAGGAATAAAAGTGGCATCTTGATGTATATGGGAAGAGTGGGTATAACTGTGCATACAAAAAACTGGTCTTGAAGAAAGATCATCAGAACATGAATAAAATGAGAAGAATTATGTGAGATAGAGTTAAGAGAGACAGACAAAAGGAAGTCAAAAGGGGGACAGTGGAAGAGAAGGTAAATTGACATCATTTCCTGCTCAGCATTTCAATTATTTTCCTTTAGCTCACGGCAGCATCATGAAATCAGCATTTTCTTTTCTCTATTATCCCCATCCTAGTAAAGTTCCTGGTGTTCAGATCTGCTGCTACGTCGACAGAGGGATTTTGTCAGTGATCTGTTCTGGTTGCTCACTGCTTGCCAGTCTGTTGTGATGTGTATTCACACAGAACATATTTGTTTGCCTGCTGCGTGGGAGGAGCAGAAAGAGGACTCAGAAGGGGTGTGGACACGCTGACCTGCCCTGGGACTTCTCCTGAGCTGCTGGGGCGTGGGGGGCCCTGTGTGAACCCCCATGGCCACACACAGCACCCCCCAAATGTCACCTCTCCCTCCTGGGGCCAGCCAGGAAAGCTCTGTGGAACACGGGAGCACTGGTGGATGACAACACCAAACTGGGAGCCACAAAAGCCTGCCTCAATTCTTTATTTTTTTCTCCCTACCAACTCTCATGCCTTAGGGAAAGTCACTTAACTCCACTAAAAACCCACTGTACCTCCAAGGAAGAAAGTCCAAACCAAAATCAACAGGCCTTCCCAAGCACATTCAGTCTCAGCAAGGATTTTGTCTGCTGCTCTGAAAATGCAAAAGCAAATAAGAGCTGGATATTTGGGGGGTGACGTGCTTGAACAAACGAACAAAATGCACATTACAGGCATCTGTGTGTGCGTTAATAGTTCTGTTTCTACAGCAAGGGTGCCAAATTCTGATTTTAGGGACACGCTATCAGCACAAGGACAATTAGTGTTCATCAATGTTCACTGAGTGGATGCCATGGAAAATTGCACCTACGCTCAGCAGTCAGTTACTCACTAGATTGGAATTTAGTAAATCCATTAGATTAGAAGTTAGTGAAACCAAACATTTTCCACCAAGCTGGAACTGAGCACTGTGGTTTGACTTTCTCCTGTCGTTTTTGCAGTCCTCAGTTGTTCTGTGTGGCAGGACAGACAACAAACTCTGTTTCTCCTGGACACTTCTGGGCCTCCTAAAGCAGCCTGGCTCCCTTGCCTTTGGTAACATTTACATCTGCTGTACCTGGCTGTCTCTGATCACTCTCCCTAGTGCTCATGGTTTACTTTTTCCTTTTGAATTACTGCAGATGTTTGCTGACTATATGCAAACTGCAGCTGCCTTTCAAACAAGCTACGGATTTGTTCCAAAATGGACCGGGTGTCAGAAGAGAATTTCACTAGCAGCAGGTTTCCCAGCTGATGAAGAGACAGAATGCTAAGAAAAACGAATTTAGTTTTTGCAGGAGGGAGAAGGGCTCTGTTCCTCTGGGCCTTTCTTCCTGCGCGTGCCACTTTGCAAACGGAACTCAGCACATGGACTGCATGAGGAAAAACACCATGAATACTGAGGCAGCCCCGAGTTGCAAAGGAATATAAAATGCATTGGTTCTAGTTAAAATCGATTTTTGCCTTGGAAGTAAGTATTGGATTCGCTTTCTGTCTCTCTCCCCAAAACACTTTGGGCAGATGGAAAATATCACTGTAAGTGCTGTACAGTGAAGTGGTAAATAAACAGCCAAGCAGCCCAGAAATCGTGTTGGAGTGTCAGGGAAACTCATTCTCATTGTTTCCCTGCAAAAGGGAGAAAGCCTCTGGAATGAATTCTGAGAGTTCTTTGTGTTGATCCAAAAAATGAGGGAGATTCTCTTCCCTTCCCCAGTACCAGCAAGGTTTAACTGGAGCAGAGTAGTTTCCAGACTTTAGAGTCCCTAGGACTATGGACTATGGAATTATCGAAAGAAAAGAGAAGAAATGGAGCATGAGCCAATCCATTTATGTTCTGAGCAGAATTTTTAAAGTTTCTCGTTTTCCTTTTAAAAAAAAAAAAAAAAAAAACAAGGTCACAAAGGGTTACATGAAATGATAGAAACAAGGTTTTGTATGCTGAGTAATAAACACAGCAGCTGCTGGATTCTTCATGCCTCTCTTTAAATTAAGATAAAATAAATGACTGATCTGAGTTTTTTTAGTAATTACTGACTTTAAGTAAAGATGCTGATGAGTGTTGATGATTATTGTGCAGCCACAGGGAGACTCAGTGGATATTCAGAGGTGGGAAAAGCTGCAGCAAGAGCTGCTGAATCATGGAAAGGTTGAAGTAAGATCTTGGAGCCCAGCTGTTAACTCAGCACAGCCAATGCCTGACCCTGTCCCTGAGCAGCCCATCTGAACACTCCCTGAGCATCTCCAGGGGTGGAGACCCCACTGTGCCAGTGCCTGAGCACCACTTCCAGTGCAGAAACCTTTCCTGAGATCAAATCCACAAAATCTGCATTGAGATTTTTTGCCCGGGTGAGAAAAACGTCCCCAGAGCTCCTCAGGGGTCTGAGAGGTCCCTGAGAGGTCACAGAGGGGTTTGTGAGGGCAGAAAGGAGGAGAGGTCTGTTCTAGTGTTGCCAGTTTAGACTACACACACTTAAGGAAAATTAAGTGAAAATGTTCTGCAAAGCCCCTTAGGTGTGAGCTATGAAATACAGCAAAGAACTAAAAAAATCCTGAGGCATTGGAAGTGAGGGGGGAAAAGAACACACAGGATGTGCACTGAGGGAGAGTCGTGGACTCAGGTCTGACACAGAGCTTGGAAAGAACATCCTCCAGCCCAAGAAACCTCCTGCTACTGCCAGGTGCTGCAGCTGAGCCCCCCTGTGTGTGCCACAGCACACAGGTGACACCGGTGTCGCCCACAGCAGGGGCTGTGCTGGCGAGCAATTAAAGTTGTAAGAGCCTTCACTCTGCAGGATCTGCTGCTTCTCCAGCTCCCAGCTGTTTTCTCTTTCACTCTGGGTGTTGCAGGACTGCACAATCTGGTTTAAAGCATGCTAAAAGTCATTATCTTTCTACTGCGATTCCTATTTTCTTTGGTATTCTTCGTGAGGCTCCTGCAAATCCATCCACTGCTTGGCTGCAGCACTGTGGAAATCACTGGTTTATGCCCTTAAAGATTAACTGGGGTTTTCTTCAACTGCATGCAAATACTGATGAATTGAGGAACTCTTCTGCTCCGTTCTGTACGTCTGCACTACCACAGGCATTTCTGCATTATGTCACACCACACTTCCACCGTAACCTGCATTTCCCTTCTTATCTAATCGAGCTGCAGTCAATAACGAGAACAAACCCCTCATGTCCCTGCTTTCAGTGTTCTCCTGTCCCCTTTGGTGAAATGCCACATTTTGCATATCTACGCCAAACTCTCCCATAGCTGAATTCTGAACCTCAGAGCTTTATGCTGTATAAAATGTCATTCTTCAGGCTCGAATACATTCTGATAAAATACAGAGATTTCTCTTCCCAACTCCCCAGAATACATCCTTTTCTCCCAAAAATCTCCAAAGTTTGCTGTAAATTATTCCCTTTGCGGTCACACATACTCTTTCAACACACAGAAAAACCCTTGTTCAAACTAAGAATTATCTGTCTGCTGTTCTCTCCCTGGATCTCAAACCTGTGCACACAAACCCCACAGTCCTCTACACTTTTTTAAAATGAAACTGATTTTTTCTATATATCAGATATATCAGGAGAATAATGCCTCCAAGAAAGCTGGGTGAAACTGCTTTTAATAGATTTGCTTTCTCAAGACTGGATTTTCAGTTGGTGGATTTAGATTTTTTCCAAATTGCTGGCACAGAAATGATCAGTTTGCTTTGCCTAGTTGAGCATGGTGAATATTGTCTCTTGGATAATTCTCCTGGGAAAAGATACAGGCATAATGAGACTTATTCATGTACATAAAGTATATGCAGTTAAAATGGAGCCACAATTACCAGAAATTAAATTCTAAATGTTCCTGTAATAAAAGCACATCTATGAAAGCCCCAGAAAAGGCAGAGAGAGACCTCATAAGACAGTGATCCAATAATGGGAATAAAGGAGAGCTGTTGGGGTGTGGGAATTGGGATGCTCACAAACCAAGACTTGCATGGTTCTGCCTCAGCCCATTCCTGCATCCAGATTTTGTGTCTGGCACTGCAGCACCTGAGTGCCCCGAACACCTTCTGGGACACGTGCAGGGCCTGCTAAACTCCCATGTAAAACAAATTCATAAACTACAGCTACACTGAGAGTCTAACGAACAGTTTTCAAAGCAAATGAAAATCTGTAAGAATTCTTTGCTGTTCAGCCCTTTCTCAGTCTAGGAATTCACTTAGTTATCAGTTTTTCACTCATTCCTTATACCCAATAAATAAAAATATAAAAATATATAAAATATATAAAAATACTCTTATATAAAAATAATCTTCCTTTGTACAATAAAAGAGAAGGTTTGCCCTCTATATTCCATTTTTGAGTCTGAGAATTCCTCAGGACAGGACACTAGATTGTTCACATCTGGGGACATCACTGTGCTTGCCCCCCTTGCATTTAGAAAGTCACAAATATAAAGCAGAGAATGCTGATTTCAACCCTTTATGCATATGACTAAATATGCAGTGAATATATTATCAGAGAGGAGATGCACTTAGTGCATGCAGCACTAATCTGGACCTAATGAGTTCAATTAATCCCAGTCTTGTACACCATGATGACACCAGCACAGACTATAGAGAGGGTCTCCAAACAGCCCACCCCTCTGTCAGTTATTAAACAGAGACTGCCTTGGGCTTGGGACCACCCTGCAAGGTTTCACTCTGGTGGCAGAGTTCAGAACTCCCTGAGTGCACCCCAATAACCACAGCCCTCACCAGAGGGGCCTTGGGAGCCTGCCCTGGAGCAGAGGCTGGACGGAGTTAAAGGATAAAGCAGGGATTTATTAAAGGATCTCCTCCATGGATCCACCCCGGGCAGCACCAGAGCCCAGCCAGGGCTGCACCCAAGATGAACCCAAATGGTCCCGGGAGCTCTCACTGTGATCAGCTCTGCTCCATTTGCACACTGCAGTTCATTGTCCAGTTCCAGCTTTAGGTTATGATTTCCATCCTGCTTGTTTTTCTCTCTTCAATTCTCCCTTGCTTATACTTTTTTTGGGGCCTGGAGCTTGTACCAGGCGTCCTTGGACAAGCTGGAAAAGGATTGCTCTGTCTCCCTACCCTGTGAAGAGAAGCTGCTGACATTCAATATGAAGCTCAGAGTTACACACTAAAGCAGCACAGAGTCTGAAAAATAGAAAAGCTACAACAAGGCATCATCAGAGGGCAGAGCTCATCATCATCATCCTCACCCCCCAGTGGCCCCCACACTGTGAGGAGCTGTGGCGCAGAGGGAGAGGCAGAAAAGTGGCTGAAAAACTTCCCACTTGAAAGAGCAGCACATGGGATTAAATATCAGGCTGATCATGGTGCTTTCAGAAGCAGCCTGGAGAAGGCAGAACTGAAAAACTTTGTTTGCCACTCATCTTTTTTTCCAATTTGTTTTTACTTTGTTGTTTTTTAATGTTTCTTACCATCATGGAAAGTCTGAGATCACTGCACCATTTTCACAACAGAAAACATTAAAATGAATGTTTTTCCTTGAAAGTTCACTGTGTCACCACTGGGACTTCTGTTTCACTGCTAAAGGATGTACTTTAAGGTGTTAATAAACTCCAAACAATACAAATGTTTCCTTAATCTAGAACGTTTGAAAAAATATTCAGATAATGTTTTAACAGAGGCTTCCAGTTCTACCTTCCCCTGGCTCAACTAAAATCTAGAAGTGATTATCATAATCATAATTTGACACTTCCACCATTTATTAATTATGAAAGAATAAAGGTGGAGGGAAAACCCACACTTTTTTCATGTGTCCCTGTGTGTTTATTTCTTAATATGTAATATTAGAATATTCCAAGTACAGCTGTTAGAACATGACTTCAATCAAGCTATAACTGGGGCAAAACATCCTTTTCCAAGTCACTTACTGTGTCCTAAAATGATAAATTATAGAAGGATGGGAAAGCAGAACAAAGACAGGAAGGCTTCAGAAGAAGCTGCCAGCCACCCGTTCCTGCACACTTCCATCAGAGCAGCTCATGTAGGACTGATCTGGAATTCAGAGCTAAATCTCAGATTTAAAAGAGGTCACATACCCCATGACAGATTTCTTGTAGAACAATCTTGATAATTTATTCATCAAGATGGTATCAGCTAGGATATGACAGTGGGGAAGGGAAGCAGAAACAGGGCAGGATGAGGAAGGATGTGGTAGAATCAGAATATGCTGTGCAGTTGCCAGAACAGGAGGAAAACACCACTAATAAAACAAAATTAAAAATGAGAATTAAAAGTAGATAAAATAATATACTAAAGGAACCTAATACATAATGTCAGGTCTGTACAGTAATTATAGTGTCAAAAACAGGAGTGGAAGCAGAAAGCACTGCAGTTGGAAAAGTAATACAAAAAATAAAGAGTAAAGTCAACTATAAAACTGTGATTGAAGGGTGCACAGTAATAAACACAAAATTATGGAGACCATAACATACATTTAGGACAAAAGCACTTGAGAAAATCTTCAGTGATTCAGAGGCAGGAAAAGGAAAAATGTCATGTCATTTACATAGAAGTGTTGAATGAAATATCAAATGAGAGCATTATGCAGTAAAAATGTATTTGCAGGAGCTGAACAAAGATGAGGAATGAAGAAGATAAGTAATGAGTTCTGGAAAAATAAGTGATAAATTAATAGGATTCTATTTCAAAACAGGAAACTGAACAATGCTCAGAAATAAACAGAAATATACTACAGTGTATTGTTAGCAGAGAGAAAATTCTTAGGGTCACAAAGAATTAAAGAGCTACTAAAAATTAAATATGGTACCATTGTCTGTGGAAACAACAACTTAATTACAGACTGACAAAAATGGTGGCATTGTAGCTTTGCTGTACTTCATCTCGCCAGTTAGTAAATTGGGTAAAATAAATAAGTAAAATAAAGTCTTGTGGCTCTCAAGAACAACTCCCTTGCTTCCCTTCAGTTAGTCACAACAACGAGTTCAGCTCCCAGGCAGGCTTAAGGTGAGTATGGGGAGCCAGGATTGCACAGCTTAATTCCTAGAGAAATTGCATCAGAAGTAGCTAAATGTGACTGTTACCCACTCATGTTCTCTATAAAATGAATCTGTTAAATAGCTGTTAAAAATAGATTGAAAACTCCTGAGAAATTTTTTTTCTTTTTTTTTTTTTTTTTTTTTTTTTTTTTTTTTTTTTCAGAAATTGGCCACTTACAACAAAAACCCAATCACTTCTAAGTCCCAGGATGGAAATTGATTCCAACAGCCATCAAGGGAAGACAGAAGCCCATTCAGCTCTAGCTCCTCATGTCTCTCTCACAGGTCTGCTCTGGGCTGTGCCTGAGTTCTTCACCCTTGACTGGACGGTCTGGGAGGCAGCAAATGAGGAACTTCAGTTTTGGCACAAATGCTGGGAACACTTGTACTGTCACACACCCACATCAAACACTGCAGAAACTCTCCTCCATCGAGGGCACTCCAATTACAAAGGAGCTTAACTGAGTTAGCAGGCAAAACCAAAGGCTGAGGGGAGAGGAAAGGTCAGAGCTCTGTCAGCCTCGCTGGTGTCCCAGGCTGTCACCTGAAGTGGCAGCACAAGCCTTTCCTCCTGGCAGGGAATAGAAAATCCTTCAGTTCTACTTACAAGAAATGTTGGTGTTAAAATTACCTAGAAAAAGAGAATAGATTAAAATGAAAACTTTTTGACAGTAGACCAGATGGTGAAGCTTTCCTTAGCACATGCAAATAAACTCTTCATTAGCAAAGATGTGGTCTCCCGTAGTTCTCTTTTCCTAAAACCAGCCTGCTCCTTAGCACCACATCCAAAGGTAAGGCTCTGTCTGCGTCTCTGGAGACGCAGGAAAACAAGGTCGTGACTCCCCAGCAGAGGATAGCAGCAGGCAAACCCTGCTTTATGCAGAGGTGCAAGGAATCCTAGGCAGGATTTGAAGAATCTCTACAGAAAGGAATTCCTTCCTTTTTTTTCCCTTGCCCAGCTGTCCATGCCTGCATTTGGCAGATGCTTTTATGCCTTGCACAGCCCCAAAGGCCCTGGCTGGGCAGGGTTGTGCTGCAGGTCACACAGGCTAAAGGGAGAGCACCAGACACCACCCCTAGCAGAACTTCTCATTTGAGCAGGGGAAAAATTCCCTTCAGGAGGAGGCAGAGGCTAAAGCAGCGTCTGCACACTGCCTGCTGGCATTGTGCAGTGGTATTAGCAGAAAACATGAAAGAAACAAAGCCACTTCTGAGCTGCAGGGATTAGGACGGTGTAATTGCTCAAGAGACGGCTGGAGTCAGTGATCTAAATCACTCAGCACATTCCAAATTCCTGGGGAATTCCTGCCCAGGTGCCTCCACACTTTTTGTTATTTGAAGTTTTGTACTGATAATTTTATAAGTTGGAGATGAGAGATGAAATCAGAACTTCTGTAAGAAATCAAAACGTTTAAGCTCTACTCTTTCTAAAAGACATACCCGAGTGTTCTCAAATAAAATATAAACAAGAAAACACAGTCCAGCTCTCTGGACAGTGATGTGAGGGACAAGACGGGCAGCTCTGTTTAAATAGCAGGGTTTGAAACACATGAGTTGGAAACACACGGATTTGGTTAGCAGAGCACAAATTGTCAGTGTGAGTTTGGGGATCCTGACAGCTGTGACACTTCACTCTGCTGCCTGCTGACACCCAAAGTGTCCCTGTGCTGGGGAGGAAGAGGACTCAGGGACAGACTGCAGGTGCCAGGGATTGTGTGGGTAGGGAAAGGAGAAATGTCTCAGCTTGGACTGTCATTAAATCTGCCAATCCATGTTCTGCTTCTCCCAGGGCACCGAGGCCAGCCTTGCTGCAGGAGCAATCAAAGCCCTGGCCAAAAGCAGCAGGAATATGAACAGGGAGAGACCGGGCTGCTGAGGGCTGCTTTTCCTTTCAATGAACCTCGGGGGTCGCTGGAAGTTCTAGTGGAGTGGAAGAGCCTGTTGGAATATGGTTGGTCAGCTAACTGGACCGTCCTCTGCTCCACCTGGCAGGTGAGGACTGTCCTGCCTTCCCAACTCCCAGAGTTTTCTGTCTTGGTGCAAAGAAAATGAAAGCACACCAGGGAATGAGCTCCTTGAGTTCTCCTGCAAATATCAGCAATCATGCATTCTCAACGAAACCAAAAAACCTCCCTCTTTCTGTGCATTCTGCCTTTTCAGTTAAAAAATTCCTCCCCTGGAAAGAGCTCCAGAAATCCATAAGTGATTCTGTGAAATCTGTGTTTGCTGTTGGAAAATTGCTTTCCCAGGAACAAGTTCAGTGGAAGTCTCTCTCCCCCATGTATTCACCCAGATATTTTATCTGCATAAAGGACCTAAAATATACTTGGATTGGTTTTTTTTCTGAAAATGAAAAATATTTCATTTGCACTGAAACCAATCATCCTAAATAGCAGTGCAAATCAGTCATCCTGAATAACAGTGCAAAATAAGCTTATTTACTATTACATTAAGCAACAATTTTGCACCTTGTTGAGTAGGACTCCAGTTTTCATTTTTCCCTGACAGGTTGAAATTATTTTCTGGGTTGATAGACAAGAACTCACAAGAAGCCCTGTAATTTAAGTCATCTTTTTGGTTCTCCATTAAATACCCAAAATATGCATGTTGCTCTAACCTTGCAATAACTCACAACTCCAGCTGTAACAGGCCTCCAACATTCTCCTAAAATAATAATGGTCAAGAGGTGGTTTCAAAATCCAAAGGATTGAAGATCCTTCAAAAGAATCCAAGATTCCCCACACTTCTCAACATCTAGGCCACCTTAAATCTTTTTCTAGACTTTCAAAATAATCAAACTGCAAGCAAAGGAAGTGACTTGCTCTGTACCTTTTATCCATTTTTATCTATAATACCTTCTCTGCTTCTTTATTGTAACTGTGAATAGATCTGTGCTCACACAGAAAGACATTTTATTGAATTAATGAGATTATGGGGCTTTGGTGTGGAATACTTGCAGTAATTAGACTTAATGTAAGAATTCTCTCAGCTGATCAGAGGTGTGAAAGGCATCTTATAATGAAGAGCTACAGAACACCACACTGGCAGCACCTTTTAGCTGCACACTCAGACATCCACAGACATCCAGGAGATCACACTGGCTCCTCAGCAGCCTGCTTGTGAACTCCTTATTGCAAGAAGAAGGGACTGAAATAACTTGCATTTCTTATTAAAAAAAAATTACAAACTTTTTTTTTTTTTGCTTATGGTGGCCTTATCATCCAATTTAGCAAACAAAGAGAACTGATCTAGATAACACTTGGTATCACCACCAAAGAGTCTCTTCATCAGTAAATCCAGAAGACAGCTGGCACTTAACTGCTGCCAAATCCTTGCTGATTTTTAACTGGAACCTGTAAGAAGCCTTATCAATTGTAGCTATTGATGAGCTGCTGTCTGATTTGGCTGCTGAAGGGTTGAACATGCAGAGCAGCACGAGCTGTGCAGCAGTGAGCTGTCCCTGGCTAGTGACACCAGCTGTTATTTATGGTATTAATGTCACTGCTGCCTCTCCCTTTGCAGATCAATACTGAAGTTTGGGGAAGAAACTTGGGGCTGCCCAATTAGGTGAAAGAGGATCATGATTATGGGTGCCTGAAATGCACTGATTACTTTATGTGCCATCAGCCACTTCTGCGCTGGTTTTTGAGGCTGCACGGACTAGCTTGAGCAGTGTGAAACCAAATATTTAAACTGTTCCACTAATGTTTATGGACAAAATGTCATTTTTTTTCATAATATTGATTCGGTTTCACCTATTTTTACATGTAGCATAAGTATCCCCAAAGCATGAAATTCCCAGATCTGATACCTCAGTGTGGAGGTATCAAAATAGAAATGCTTTTCTTAGATCTCCAGGTGCTGCTGACAGTGAGTCCTTTCAGCTACAGGGGAGAATACAGACAGGAGTTCCAAAATAGGCCTTGAGTTTCCTCCTCACCAAGATCTGTGACTTGTAAAGCACAGGTGAGAGTTCTACTCAGCAGACTGTAATTTTGGCTTGTGAGATACAGAGATGCAAGCTGTGTTATGAAGCATCTAGTTAACAAAAAACCATCTCTAATGACAATGACAGTTACCCAGAAACAGCAAATCACACTCATTTATACTGGAATGGGTGGATTAAAATGCCCCCAAATTCTATTTATTTTAGTGAAGAAACAAGTATTTAGAATTCTAAAAAACAAAACAAAACAACAAAGCAACCAAAAAAACTGCAACCAATCAACTAAAAAAAAAAAAAACCCAACCAAAAAAAGCAAATCCAATAAATCTGTCTCCTTGGCTTCCTTTTGAACACAATAATAGCTATTTTTTCACAGAGGTATAGTGTTTACTAAGAAATCTGCTCCTAGGGTAAGCTATTATTACTTCAGCAGTCTCCAGGCTCCAAAAGGAATGAAAATAGTTTCAAAAATGCAAGGCATCCCTGGAATGGAGGAATGGATGATGAATTTGTTCCACTCACCACCTTGGTGGCTGTTTGCTTTTCATCAGCAGCTGAAGAGGCTCAGCAGCCACTTGGAAGCAGGGCCAGGCTGAGGCAAGAGAGGCAAACCCAGGAGTGGGGAACATCTATTATTCATCTGCAGTAATTTGTGGCCTGGCAAGAGCTGGTGAATCCAATCTTGAGAGTATTTTATGGAGAGTTAAGGAATCTACAAGGGAAAATTGGTAAAAATATTAATTCCTCTTCTAGAAATAAGCTAAAGCCCTGACTGGAGATCCACCTTCTCTGATAACCTGAGTTCAACAAGCAGTGGTCAGCATCTCCCTAAAGCTGGAAAATGGAATGCTGAGGTCAGGGCAAAGGTCAGATTGTGCAGGGGAAGCAGCAGAAGAAATGAGCGCCCTGAAAGGTCCCAAAAACCAGGAGGGGACAGCACAGGTAAGGTGTGGGGCGAGAAAATAAAGAATGCTCAGTGAGAAGAGAACAAAGAGGGCTTGGTTAAGAAGAGCAAGGAGCAAACGACTGTTCAGGCAAGGCAGGAGACATCTGACACAGCCCCCAGCTCACCTCCAGCACGGCAAAGCCTCATCCCTGGGGCACCCTGAGAACACCACCCGAGCTGCTGTTAGGACTTGAAATGGCCCAAATTTGTTTGAACTGCCGTGGACCCCTGGAGTCAGGGCTAGGGCAATCCTGCATTCCAGCTGAGCAGCAGCTGCAGCTCAGAGCTGAGCCTTGTCCCATCAACAGCACAAATGCAGCAAAGGCAGCCACCACATCTCCTTCTGGCTGTGTGCCTGCATCCTAGAAATTTGGCTGCCAAAGGAAGGTTTTCCTAACAAATGGAATTTGTGTGTTGGTCAATGCACTTGGGAACAGAGAGAATTTCTGCTTCATCCAGCGGAGCAGAAAGGAGCCAACCAATCTCAAATTTCTCTTTCTTTTCCATGTCATAAGGCTAAAGATAGCACAAATACTGTTCATAATAAAAATCTGCATTTATTGATTTTGAGAGTGGTGTGATGATAACTAAATTTAAAAGTTTCATTCATAAACACTGACTTGTCAAGTAAAGGAGCAAATCTTTTTAAAGAAGAAATGAATCACTCTCATAATTGTAAAATCTAATAAAATAAAAACTCATTTCACCGTTACTCCAACCCCTTATTACGAGCTGCAATTTATGCTATATTACATATCCTTCTAAAGGTAATAAATTTGACACTGAAAAAATTAATATAAAATCTATTTAAAATTAATTTGATTGAATTAGAATGGATTTTTTCCCCCTGTAATCTTGTTTAATTCAAAACATTTGTAAAACACCAAAATTATTAACAAGGCCTAAAAACCCCCACATCTAATGTTACAGACTTGAGTAAATGTCTACCTTCCTCTCCACCACAGGAGATGAGAATGGAAATCTCATGTTCTGGGCCAAATTCTGCCAGAGGAAGCCACTTTTTCTGCTCTGCTTATCTCAATCTGTGTTCTTGGGATCCCCAGTTTAAAAGGCAGACAAGAAATAGGGCACAGGGAATGCAGAGTATTTCTACACGTCACTACTTCTCTGAAAATATACAGGAATCCACTGCTCTCTCTCTGCAAATGAAAAAGAATCTCACTGCCTGTCTCATCACATTTACCCTGAAAGAATTCCTGATTCACAGGAGTGAAACCTTCTCCTTTTCAGGAAAGAAGTTTGTTCTGCCATGAGCCTGGGCCAGGTGTTCCAGCCATTGCTGGTATCCCTGATCCTGATTTATGTAGAATGGGACAATCATGCTCCCACTGCCCAGCTAAGGAGTTAAATCTTCCACCTGATGGAGAAAATCTGCTTTAAACCAGCTCCTCTTGTGTGTTTTTCACAGGGTGTAATTTAAGTGAGCTGAAAACTCCAGGTACTCAAACTCAACGCTTTCAACAGGAGGAACTTTGTAAATGCTGTTTTTCCTCTCTTTTTCAATGCTGTTTTTTTCTTTTTTTCAATGCTGTTTTTTTCTCTCTTTTCCGCACAGAGCTGGCCCTGTGAGCCCTCTGATGATTACTCTCCAACAGACTCCTCTGCAGAGATGTGATGCTCCCCTCTTGCCGTGCATTGCTAATCGCGCCTTCCAGCTCCGCCAGGGAAAGGAACTTTCCTCCTCCTGCACTGGTCCCAGCAGTGGATGAGATGGTAAAAAATTATCAATCCTTGTTGCTGACCCCCAGACAGCTTTTCCAGCTGCCAATTCCTCTGCAGGTCTGGGGGTTTCTTTGCTTTGAGTGAAAGATTGGGTGACGCATCTTGGACACCTCCAGGGTTGGGTGCCACATCTTGGACAGAACCTCCTGAGCAGAGCTCTCCTTTCCTCGCCCTTCTTCCCATCTTTGTGTGCTGCAGAACTGGCTGTAAAACATCATCACAACCCAGGAATTACAAGAAAAGAAGATTTTATTCTGAGAAGAACAGCCGCCATTTATACGCGGCGTATAAAAAATGAGTTCTATGCAGAAAATATTTAGGCAGATTTTTTAAATTAACACCTTAGGCTTTCTTAAAGATTGATTCACTTTGGTGACTCAGTGTATCATGGTTTTTGCTTGATTTTTTTCTGTGCTGTGAAATAAGCTTGGTTTATGTAGCAAAAACATTATGATTTCACATTTAGCAGCATAGAAATTGCCTTCTGTTCAAATTCATGCTTCTCTGTAAGATTCCAATACCTTCCAGTGAGCAGTAGTTTATTATCAGATCAGAAAAATGCATTCCGTGAGCAAACTGAGCCTTGCCACCACAAGCTGGGACGAGTTTGTATTGACAAGGTGTCAGAACCTAAAGAAATTATAGGTTTGCATTTGGTATTTACTACATCAAATTGTGGCAATCAGCTGAGATCATATCTAAATGATTTTGCACAGTTTTGTTCAGTGATTATTAGAATTTTGCAACTCGAATTTATATGTGAACAACCTCCAGGAAACCAAAGCCTTAAAGTACTTGCACAAAAAAATCTCGATACCATTGCTCAAGTATTGTTTGTTGTGTACACAAAATTAAATTCTGAATGTGTTAGCAAGGTTATATCACATGTTGATTGAGTTTACTGGAAAAATGGAAAAATTCCAGATAATATTTACTTTGGGTTAGAATGGAATTCAATATCAGTTTTGCATTTTGAATAAAATGGATGGAAATCTGAGAGAAACCTCAAAATTTTAATAATGTGGAGCTATTAAAAGGTTTCCATATTAATATTCAATAGATAATTCAATAATATTCAAATAGATTACAAAACAAAAAAAAATACACATAGAAAGCTAGATAAACCAAAATGCCTTCTGAAAAGCAAATATTTAAACACTATCAACATTCAAATATAAATATCTACAACATTTGCTTTAGCTTGATTTAATTAGTTAAAAAATGAGTATTCCTGTTTTTGGGGAATTGTTTTTCTGTAAAGGACTTGGATTTGTAGAAAAAGTTTTTACAGTTCTGTGCACAAGATTGAAGTTGTGTCCATATATTTGTGGTTACAACTGTGATAGATGCATATAAAATTGTGAATTCTACTGCATTCCAGTCAAATATGGAATCCTACTTAAACTATATTATTAAAAAAATAACTCCATCTCGAGGTTCCCCTCTTTGGCTGGCATTTCTGTAGTTACTATTTAACATTATTTGTGTTTTAAGAATGGCCTCCAGACATTCTGCTTCACTGTTATGAATGAAGAAAAAACTTAAACCATATCAGCTGATGTATGCTCAAAAGAAAGTTTGCTCTTTGTAATCTTTAAGAGAAAAGGTAAAATTCAAATGGCATTTTCCAGCAACCCAAACCCATTTCAGACTCTGGGAATCTTACCAGAAAACATGGATCATATCTTCCTGCCCATTAAAAATAACATCCTATTTCCACAGATTTCAGAGGCAGCAGAATAATTTATTACGAGGAAGTTAAATATAAAGCTTGTGCTAAACTCTCTTCATTAAAGCTGCATTCTGGAAGTAAAGCTGGAGCTGTGCTCGGGACCCAGCAGAGAATGAGGAGCCCAGACCTTGCCTGGTGTCCCTGCCTGGTGTCTGGGGGTGCAGAGCGAGCTCTCCCCTGACATTTGTTCCTCTGCGTCACCACCCGATGATGAGCAGCTCCCTCAGCACCTTCCCACAGGGAGACTGGAGCATCCAGACACTTAAAAACAGATGGGAAGGGGGAGAGGCAAAAGCCTCAGTGTGACCAAAATAGTAATTTCTTCTTGGGAGTTTCAAGAGCTCTGAACGATCCCTCTCCAGGTCTGACCTAATGGGCTTGAAATGATCCCCAGCACTAGGCAGGGAAATAAACACATTTTGGGCTGCATGTTGGAATGCACAGCGAGGGGCTGGGCTGCTCTGAGGAGAAAAATCACAGCCTGAATGAGTTTGCAATTGAGGCTTTATTTATTTTCAATGTTACCTTTACATATTGCAAACTCTTCTGTAGGTGGCAAGCAGCTCACTTAAGATGTTTATTTTAATTGAAAGAAAAAAGCCTTAAACCAAATACCAGCAAAGTGAATTCTCTGATTTATTTTCAATAATGTTCTAGCAGTATAGAAGGGGTGTAAAGAATGTGCTGCTTTTCCCAACTCATAATCTTTCACAATATTTAAATGTTGTTTAACAACAAGGAAATAAAAGGAACATTTAATATGAAAGCAGCTACTGAACTGATAAACATGATTCTGTAATTGAAGAATAATTTAACTGTTCTTTTTATTTGTCCATTTCCTCATCTACACCACGATGGCATTATGACCATCTTCAGTAGGGTGGGAAATGGGAAAATGCAGCACAAGTGCATGAAAATTAAAATAATTAGCATGCACATGCTATCTCTACCATTCCTACATAAGCCAAATCCATTTTTGCTGTGTGCTGGCATTTGTTTAGTGCTGATTATGCAAAAGTGGCCATTGCTAAAGTTCATCCTTTGGAGCATCCAAGCTTACTGATTGCCAGAGAGGTAAATGCAGTAGTTTGACAAATCCCCCCAAACTGCTCGAAGAGTGTACTCAGCAAAGTCTGAACATGGCTTCAATGTCACTTCTGCAGGTTTGCACAGAAAGCACCATGACAAGGGAGCGTGTCTCCCTGCTTCCTCCCAGCTGTAATGGCATTCTATTAAAAAAAATTACATCAGCATCCACCTTTAAGGCATCAGTCCCTGGCTTGATCTTTAATTTGATTAGTTTGAAATCCCCAAGGTTTAAACTGAATCCTGTACTTTTGCAAAAACAAAGCACTGCCTGATTGCTGTATTAAACACAGATGTTGCTGACTTGCACAAAGATCCTGAAATCACGTTTTGTTTTCCTTGTTCAAAAATTAGTGTGATCTTTAAACAGCTGCTTTGTTGAGTCCACAGGTA
Source organism: Anomalospiza imberbis (assembly GCF_031753505.1). Taxonomy (NCBI): domain Eukaryota; kingdom Metazoa; phylum Chordata; class Aves; order Passeriformes; family Viduidae; genus Anomalospiza; species Anomalospiza imberbis. The sequence continues at coordinate 1,630,194 of NC_089694.1, forward strand.
GCTGCACTTTATTTGGAGAGAAATAATTCCTATATATAGCATCCAACAGTTTCCTTCCTTTCAAAGGCTTAGTGGGAATTAGGTAAACAAACAAAAAAACTTACTTCAAGCTGCAATGTGTAGGGCAGGCTCTGCTTCTGTAGAGATGCCGGAACGAATTCTGTGGAGACAAGAATATAAGAATATTGTCAAGTCCAATAGCAGCACGAAGGTGGTAACTGGGGTCAGAAGTCTTTCCATTTGCTTGGTGTTAAAGCCAACAGCACTTGGCTGCATTTAAATCCTGACACCTGGGGAAGAACCTGCAAAACTGGGGCCTTCAGGTGGGAGTTCAGCTTTCCAGTGTGCTCCCAGATGAGCAGTGAAAATGTAGTAATGAATTGAAGTAAGACTTTTACCTGGTTCACATCTGCATTACAAAAATAACAATAGCTCCCGGACTGTGAACAACCAGCATTTGCAGAAATGGGGTCAGGAATCTTATCATCCTGAGTTAGAGATCACCTTCCCTGTTTTTTCTCAGCACATTGCCACACACGCTGCCAGATAGTATTTATTTCATTCTTACATGAGTACAAAAGAGGCTCCTATCAAATCCCTGCACTTCAAGTTTCAGCTCCTACAGCATTTGATTTCATTTCTTGCATTACTCCTTTACAAGTTTTGCTTGATTTGATTCTTATATTTGTGCCTTGTCAGAATACTATAAAAATCTCTTCAGTTTGTGATATGGGCAAGAAACACTTTGATGCCTCTGATGTTCAATCCCAGCTTAATTCGTAAGTGATAAGTTGGAAGGTTTGATCTCAGTGCCCACATGCCACATCTCAGAACCAGATCACACTTTGGCAGGAGTGGCAGGCTCAGCTTAGCAAAGCCCTGGATTGACAGACTGCAATGGGTCTGGAGATGCTCTTGGGGAAAGCTGATTCATCTTTATCATGGTGGAAATATTCATGCTTCAGTTATCTCATATGGAAAAACAGCATTTTCAAATCAAAGGATTCTTATGGACAGCTATGAAATCAGATTTTCCTTGGAGTCACTGAATCGTTTTTACCTGAGCCAGTGCTCTAAAGAACAGGGACTGTGTCCATCCAGCATTTCTGGGTCCCAGAGGTGTGAAAACTGAATATAGACAGGCAGGTGCAGACTTCCATGTAATTATTGGTATAATAAAATATACACAGCATTAGTAACCTAATGCATCCTCACCATCAGCACGTTTCATTGCAGACAAACTTGTCAGTGGGCTTTGTTGCCTTCACTAGGAGGTCAAAAGAACAGAAGTTCTTAAATTCCAGCTCTTCAGACAAATGGGTTCAAAGGCAGGACAGCTGGAAAGGGAGACATTACAAGATCTGGTCTGATACATCAAGATAAACCAGAAAGTGCCAATATGAAATACCTTTAAAGTTAAGAGAAATGTATTTTAATAGATTTTTTTTTTTTCTGAGTCTTTTCTACAAGGAATGAAGTGTTGTAACAGAAAAGGTGTGACAATTCAAGGTGTGACAATTCAGCAGAGAGCCCACAGAGCATGGCTCACACAGCTCCTGGTCAGGGCTCCCTGGTGGCTGCTGGGCTCCTGAGCCGGGCACTCTGAGCAGCCCTGCCAGAGCCAGCCAGGAAAAGGAGAGGGCTCCAACTCCTCCATTCCAATGACAGCATCCTCAACTTGCTCTGATATGCACTGGGATTGAAACTGGGGCTGAGATTTGTACAGCATTGTACATTCCAGTTCTAACCTTTGCTCCAGTCCTGTGACATGTTCAGCACCTCACTCTGCTCTGCAGACACTGAATTCTATTCTTTATTTCTCATACCCTTCCCTTCAGCTTCCTGCTGAATGAAATCTGATGTTGCCTTCTTGCTGCCTTAAAGCTGGTGAGGAATTGTGTCCAGCCACGGCAGAGCTTTCAGGGATTCTGTTCCAGCAGCTGCTCAGCCTGGTACAAAAGCACTCACAGATGGAATTTTTCACTGCTTCTCACACGAGCTCAGCTCTGTGGAAAGAGATGGAAAAAAGTTATTCCCATGGAAGGTGGAGCAGTGACTGGCTGGAAGAAGCTGCCTCTGTGGATAATGATCATCTCTGGTATTTCTTCATCATTCCTGGAGAGCACAGCTATCAATCCATGCCTAATCTAGACAATGTATTTCCACCATAAAGTCCCCATATAGCAGGAAATGACAACTGCAAAAGCTGATTTATCCAAGCTGCTCTGCTAGCTCCTATTCCATGGCAGAACAGATAATATGCTGACAGACAGACAGCTTAAGGCTGAGCTCTCACTTGATCTCATTATGTGCCAACTGATGCAAGTTAGGAACTAAAGTAGTAAATTGCCATGTAGCAAACAAAACTTTTGTAACAGCTTGTAGAAACAGTTTCCAGATAAAGCCACTAAACTTTAATTCGTTTGTTTTCTTGAAAAAGTAGCCTAGACACTGACCTGTGCCACTATAGCTTCTTGTGGAATAATTCCAATAAAAGCTGCTCCATCAGAGAAAGGTTTGAAAGAGCAGCACTTTACTAGTTCTCATGTATGTTTAAATTGAAAGTAATTAGTGATTGATTAGAGCCAATTGCATCGAGGTCAGAATGTTAAATACAGATGTAGCCATTTACCTGAGAAGTGGTTGGAGTGACATTTATTCCTGTTTGTTGTGCTAAAAACAAGCAGGGTGTGACTCCATTCCCTCCAGACAAAGCAGAGCTGGGGTTTCCTGCAGTAACGCCACAGCCTGTCAGATCTGGGGGCTGACTGCACAGGAGCAGGGCTGTCTGACTTCATCCAGGAGACAGGCAGGTCTGTCTGAGACTGGGAGTCTGACAGAAGCAGAGAAGTAGAAGAGCTCTCTATTTGAATAATAGGGGGGGTTGCCTGTATTTTTAAGCTTTCTCAACACGATACACAAAAATGTTAGTTTTCCACAAAAATATTTGGGTTTAGATGAGCCTATTCTGCAGGACTGAATTAACAAGAGCAAATTAAAAAAAGGAAGGAACCCAATTAGTGATAATCCTCTAAAACATATAAAATATTTAGCTTTTTTTTTTTTTTTTTTCTTGTCCATTTCATTGACTTTGAAAGTCAATCCTTTTTGCTGGCTTCATTTTGACACTTCATTAGCTGCTGGGTCACCACCTTTTGCTCCACTGAGTAGTGGTTATTTTTCATGCCAACAGAGACAGGGGATTCAGACCTGATTTGTGTTGCAGGTAATAAATGGCAATTATCTGCACCTTCTTCTGATGGGAATCACTGTCTCTGTATTGGGAGAACTAAATCTTTGTAACTTTGATGAAAGTGGATTAAAGTGTAAGCAGTCCTTCTCTGGTAACTTACTGGGGCAAACACTCAGAGGTCACGCATCCAATTTGGTGTAATTACTGTCAGTTTAATGATGAGGATGAAAGAAGATAGTGGATACTTAATCAAGCAGATAAGCATATGAAGTTTTGCCATAAAGATTTAGTGGAACAATAGACACAGGACTGGAGATTGAAGTGAGCAAGGCACAGCCCTGCTGTGGCTGCTCTCCTTTACTCAGAGCACTCAGGACAAACAGTAAATTCTTCTTTTTCCTCCATCCTTTTTCTAGAGATGCTATGACAAAAATCAGGGAAAGAGGAGACCAAGCTCAGCTTCAAGAAATGTAGTTAAATTTCACATTTTTCCCATGGGTGACAAATGTGAAAGGTGCCAGAGTAGGTACACAAAAGTTTAAAATTCCTAGAATCATTGGCAAGGACCTTAACGATCCCCTAATCCAACCCCCCTTTTGTGGACACAGCCACCTTCCACTGCTCCAGGCTTCTTAAATCCCCATCCAGCCTGGCCTTGAGCACTTCCAGATTATTTATAGAGCAGACACAGCATTGCCACAGTGGCATCAGCTTTGTTTTCTCTGACTGTAACAATTTCACCAGCAGAAATGAAATCTGTCCTAGTTCATGGATAAAATGAAAGTTTGAATTTTAAGTCTATCTTCAAAACCAGCGGTGATCACTGGGGTGTCTGCAGTGTGTAAAATCCTGCATTTCCTCATCCTCACAAGGAGCTCACACTCAAGGCTGCCTCTTTCTGGGCTGGCAGGCTCAGCACAGGCATCACATCCAAACCCACTCCTGCGTGTCCCTTGGATGCAGCACTTCCCAGTGGGCTTTTCCTGGCCATGCTTTACATGCATTATCATGCTCTGCAGGAAACTCAGCAAGCACAGCAGCTTGCCAGAGTAAAAGCAAGTTGGTTGGGGCCTCTTGTAATACAGCAGTTCAGCAGTTGAAAGGATTGTCTGTACATTTTGCAGCAAGGGAAAAAAAAAAAGGTGTTGAATAAATATATTCCATGGAGTGGGAAACATGAGCATGAGCCTGGAGTACTCTGAGGAATGCTAACACAGAGCCAGGATAATGCTACCTCCTGCTTCTGGGAAGATTATTTTCCCAGAGAAAACGATAGGGCCACAAGTTACATGAAAGGAGATAGCAGGAAGCAGAAATACATCTTTCTTTAGATGTGCATTAAGGGAAAATAGTGATGATTATTGAGACATATGACACAGCAATTCAGCTCCAAGATTCTGATCTGAGATATAAAACCTCAAACCAGGAATAGGCTCCTAAACTCACAAGGAATTTGAGTTTTAATATACACCCTCCTCTTCATCATTATCTATTGACTAATGTGGTTGATATCCCAGTTGGATAAAGTCTGTATTAGACCAAAAGGTCAGGACTTTATCGTCACCATAATTCCGTTCAGACTGATGAACAGAAGGGCCTGATACACAGTTCTGCCCAGTGCAGTATTTAGAGCAATATTAGTTATTTGGTGCATCTGCTTAGAGCCTCTAAAGGCAGTGGGACTGAAATCCCAGGGACAACAGAAGGCAAACAATGGAGGGACACTGTAGATCTTCTAAACCTCAGATAATTGTAAGATGAGCCTTAGTAAAACATCTCACTGTGCCATTTCTGTTTGGGAATGCAATTGTTCACCTCCTGCCACGACGGCTCTGTTTACCTGTGCAGCAGCAGTGGTTAAACATCTCCTGCCTGCAGCATCTGTTAAGAACTGGAGGGGTTTCAGACTGTGAACTGTAAAACTCTGATAACAAGACAGAAAGCCTGGCCCAGTGACCCAAAACAAAGGAAGCAATGGATGTAAAAGGGTAATGCTGGGAGAAAGAAGGGAAATTCTGAATTAACCTGGGATGATTATGTGTTCTGACAGAACGAAGTAACTCCTGCTCGCTGTGCTAAAGCTACATGGCAGCAGAATGGAACAAAAACAGATGTAGACTTTGCAAGCAGTAGATAATAGAGTCTTTTCTCTCATACATGAGTAAATAGAGCTGCTGGAATAAATTCTGTCAACAGCCACTAAAAATACAAGTAATTAGACATATATTTAATGTGCTAGATTTAATACATATTCATTTGAAAAGTCCGTAAAGCTATAGCATGAAATCCCAGAGGACCGTGCATGCTTTCTGTAGGATGTTTTGTTGGGTTTATCTACAGGATATATTACCCCTATTACAGCAGCTCCTGGTGCAGCTCTGCTCCATCCACATATCACCTCCATTAAAAGCTGTGGATCAGCTGCATGAGGAAGGGTTTTGTTTGCTTTAATCTCCCTGTGCTCCTGCTGGTTCTTCCAGTTCACACCCCTCACGGTTGGAGGGACCAACAAACCGTAACCCTCACATCCCTGGGTTCCAGTGGGCAGGGAACTCTTGCTTCTCCCAGAGGGATGATTCCTTGTCTGCCTTGCATCTCTCGCTTTCACGGGAGTCTCCTGGCACCATTAAACAATTTTATATTTCCCTTGTAGCAGCAGCTACAGTGCACTGTGCAAATATCACCAGTGCTCCCCAGCGCCTGCCCTCCCCTGGCCTCTGACCATCCTCACCCTGGTGAAATGGAATGCAAACAAAATCTCTGCAAGCACCAGGAGCCCAGCTCCAGCAAGGGAGCCCAGCCCCTCTTAGAGCATGGGTTGCTGGTGCCACTGCACAGACTCAGCTGTGCTTGAGAACAAGGCTCAGACATGCCAGGGGTCAATGTCTGCATGGAAAAGCCTCTTCTGTGCCCTTAAAAGTACCTAGAAATCTTTTCAGGTCTGTACTGTCCTTCCAGACTGAGAATATTCCATCCCCCTTTCCGTTTTCTAGTTAATTTTAGTTGTTAATTTAGTTGTTAGTCCCAGCTAAATACGGCAGTAGTACAGTCTCATGAGGAGAAAAAAAAGCTCTGCAGCTTGTGAGATCTTTTTCTGTTCTTTTCAGGAATTTATTAAAACTAATTTTGAACTATGAGAACCTTTTCTGGGTCCTAATTTGAGCCAAGTCTCCTAAAGGACCAGTCTGTTTTATGCAGTTTGGTTTGAACATCTGAGGAAAGGGAAGTAATGCTTCACTTGGCTGAGCAGTCCTGTGTTGATATTTCAGGATGATGGTTGAAATTCTGGCCATCACTGGATCCCAGAGAAATGATGCCTGAGAATGTCATGTTATTGATTGAAAATGTGGATAGTACCATCATGTTTTGAGAGCCACAACAAGCGAAAACAAAAATAATAATTCCCCAAATGCCAGTGTAATAAATAATATACCAGGAAGCATGTAGAGATTGCAATGTATCCTCCGAAAATTTCCTCTTGTGACATTCAAGACACAGAAAGGTGCTTTTTCTGGGATTATTTTTATAAATATGTCTACATAAATATTCTCAGTATTTAATACCCTCCTTCTCTCACATCCCTCAAAGGGTTTGCTATCATTCTACTCCAGAACATTTTCTGTTACCAAGGAATTCCTGAAGCTTGCTGGCTCCCTGTAATGGAAGTGGTACCCAGGTTTGTGCCTGAAAGGGAGCCCAAGGAATCTGCCATGCAGATGGAAATCTGTCACTTGTCCCATGAGCAGTGTAATTGCACTGCTGGGTTGATGTGGGAAGAAAAGCTGTGTTTACATGTGTGAGGAGCTCCTTTGGTTCTCTGCTGCTGTTACTGCACCCACCAACCTCAGATGGATGAGCTGAGCCCTGTTCTGCAATACAAGTGCACTGTAGCAAGGTAAAATGTTAAGTTAGGCATACATAAATGTTTCTGATGTGAATCTAGTGGAGGATGTGTGACTGACAGGCAGACGCAGGAAGGTTTATTTATATAAAAACAGGCAGTGTTGATGGAGGGTTCCTCCTCCTCTGCCATTCCTTCCCCAGTGCCTTGCCAGCACATCTTTTATTCAATTTTCATGGCCAGTAATGGCAGAGAGCAGAGCAGTTCAGTCTCCAGTCCATTCACTCTTTAACATCTCCTGCAAAACTGCAAAGCTGCCACTGCAAACCATTGGGTTCTCTAAATCTGCCCTGAATATTTTCCCCTAGGGCACCCAAGGCATGTTTGAGCACTGAGGATTTGCCCAGCAGCAGACAGGAGGGTGGAGACCCTGCATGGCAGAAAGGGGAAGGTGAAGATCAGGTAAAGATCAAACATCACCTGTCCAGAGCTCGGGGTTCTGTCCCTGCACCTCACCCTTCAACAGAGGAAATCCCTCTCTGCCCAGGGAGTGACACTTCACAAATGCTTCCCTGCCAGCACTGAGCAATCCTCTCAGGGACCCCTGGTGGGACACCTGGGGTGCCCCTGGAGGCTCAGGAGCTGCACTGGATGATCTCTGTGGGTCCCTTCCAACCCAGAATATTCTGTGACCCCAGGATGAATGCAGCACTCGCACTGGAAGGGAAGGAGAACTGCCCCGCCCTTGGGATTCCAAAGCCTTACAAGCCCAGTTCAGAAGCCACGTAAGAAGAAGAGGACTAACATTAAGAATCTTCCTTTAAATTTCATCCTCTCAATTTCCTAGGCAGTGAATGTACCATGACAAATGAGTGAAGTGCTAAAAATGAATGTCCTTACATGGCAAAGTAAATTAATATTACTGCCAAGCAAACCAGGAACACGTGAATGTAAATGGCGTGGCTTACACCCCTGTGTTGTCCTAAAATATCTGTCAGCATTGCTGCAGCAAATAGAGCTGAAACACTGCAAAAATTATAAAAGTTGATTTCTTTGACAATTCTTAGAGGTCCTGTCTGCCACTAGCCTTAATGTCTGTTGTTATGATGTGGTGTTTCTGTATGGTGTACAAAACATCTGGCTTGAAGCAAAATCTTGCAGTGTGTCAAATAAAACAAATTTAATAGCAATCAGCTGCACTAATTGGAATGACATTGACATTCTGCACTACACTTAAGAGTGGAAATACCTTACAGACAAGATCCTGGCTTTGGACTGAGATTCCCTGTTCAGGCTAATGACATTGTCTAGAAATGCTGCAGTCACAGCCCAGAATTCAAAATGTATTCATACAGTTATAATATTTACAAAATACCTTAAGCCTTTGAGACAAGAAATTCTGCTTATAGAAGGAATAAGTAGTTCTCTCTTACTCTGTGAGAGAAGGATCACCTTTTAATTTAATAATGTCAATTCAAAAAAGAAAAAAGAAACAACCATACTACTGACCTAAAATTACATATTTCCTCTGATCCTATACTGAAATTCAAGGTTTGTTTTAAACACAGTTTCAAAAAATGGAGATTTTTCTTTTCTCCTTTTCCCCCCCTATTTTCTGAGACCAAGCAAGGAGTTCTTTGTGTCAGCTACTGAGACAACTGGCAATCACCCACCTGCAGGAGGAGTCCTGGCCAGTTTCCACACCCCTATTCCACCTCCTCAGCTCAGGGAGATGAGCTTGGCACCGGGTATGAAATCATTGCTCAGTTTGCATCGTCCAGTCACTCCAGCAAGACTGAATGTGTGGTGGAATTTTGATAGTGGAAACACTTGTTCACTAAAATAAAAAACAATCAACACAAGCAAGAAGGATTGCATGAGAAATAAATTATATGATTTACCTTGTTATTGCATAATAATAAGGCATATCATACAATGTACTATATATATATATATACACTAATACTGTCAATTAACTGTTGACAGTAACAATTAACTGGATGAAAAGCTGCTCTGAGATGGAGGCCACTCCCTTTTTCAGGTAGAACCCAACTCAGAGGACCAGTTTATGGTGAGTCCCAGGTACTAGAAAACAGAACTCATTCTGGATAAAATAGTGTTTTCAAAAGTCAGGATTTTGGGAATAAAACTCTGGAATTCTAAATGAGCTCGGGGCAGTAATCACAGAGTGCAATCCCAAACAGGCAACTTAGCTGTGACTGGGATGAAAAACCTCAGCTTTGGCTTTCCAGAGGAATCTTGTGCTGAGATTCCCCCAGTGCAGCTCCCTTAAAACTGAGAATTAAACACCTAGAATGAGGATGTTTAAAATTCAGATCTCAATCTTCCTGCACTTTTTTCTTTTCCTAGCAATTAAAGAGGATAAATGTTTAATTAAAAAATGTTTAAAGGAAAGCACACTGCACAGAGCTAGGGACAAGAGAAACTTACAGTGATAAAGAAGCTCGGCGTGATTCTGCCATGTTAGTTCACTGATGATTAAATTGGTTTAAATATTAGCCAAAGTTAGAGCTGTGCAAAATAGACTTTGTTTTTCAGAAATTATACAGAACTTTTCAATTTCATAGAATCCTGCACTGCCTCAGTTATGGGCTCCATTTGCAGTGCCGATTAAGCAGCTTTTTGCATCAAAAATGCAAATATATACACATTCTTGATGCAAAACACTCTTTGCTTGAACACTCTTACGTCTGCTGTGATACCGGCCTGTTAGTGCTCAACAAATTTTTCTGTTGCTGGAACTTCACAGTACATTATGGGCTCAAAACAGACCCACTTGGGGATAAAGAAAACATCCTTAAAGTTATGCAAAACATTCATAACAAAATGCAAATACTGTTTACAGTTTTCAGCATCTCAGTATAGCAACTCATATTCTAAATTGCATCCAGCTACCAGCTATATGGAAAAGTTTTTAATCAGCCTCTGTGCTGGGTGTTTGTGTTGTTGTCTTGCAGAATGGCTGGGCCCAGCTTTAGGTGTGAGCCCAGAGATGGTGGAGTTAGATAAATTTAACCCTGCCACCTGCAGAATGAGATTCATTTCCTCATTTCTCAGAAGGTTTTCTGGCAGGGGGCTGCCTCCTCTGGGGGAGAGAAAACCAACAGTCAACAGATTGGATTTTAATTCCAGCACTGTTAAAATGAATCGGGGCCAAAACAATTATTGCCATCACAGGCTGCTGGGTGGGTACAGATTGATGAATTTACATTTTGCCAGGACAAGCAAAACACAAACCTCTGCTTCCCTCACCCCTGCACCAGGGAGGGATGCAGTCCTTGTCACTGCTCCCTGACAGAGCAGCACACGTCCACTCTTCCCCCCACACACATTTACCCTGCACTGAGGAAAAATCCTCACATTCAGGGCTCAATATTCCATTTCCCAGCGTGCTGCATCAATAAACCAATGACACTCCTGTCTGTCCATCCCCTGGTCAATGCTGCCTCCTCAAGAGATGGCCATAAAACTGTTTCTCCCCACTGTAACCAGCTCACACTGACCAAATGATTCTGGAGAGTGGGGAAGAGAAAAGCACATTGCAAAAGAGCCCATAGAGAGAGCAGCACAGGAAGGTTCATGGATGAGAATCCAGCAGAGTGGGAGCCCTGCTCAGGCAGGTAGCTCAGCTAAGAGCCATTTTCCAGGGAGCAGAGACAAGTGCAGGATGTTCTAACAGTACATCCTGGCCCACAGGGCTTCCTTGGGTGAATCCTGCTTGTAGGAGTGAAGTGACTGCTGCCAGGAAAACCAGGAGGATCTCCTTTCCCTGCTTCAGTATGCTGAATTTTGTGTCTTTAGAAAATTTTCCCACCTGTTCTGTTGGACATTCCTTGCTTCTCCACTTAGAAAATGCAGATGTTCACTAAGAACTCCAATTTTCTGCTCTGCAAAGGCAGCCCCTGAAATGGTGGGGAGAGACACAAACCAACAGAGATAAAACACAGAGTGGAAAGAAAATTGGCTTCACAGGTGGACAAAATCTAAGGTTCAACAGAAACCTTTTGGTTTAAATCAGCCATCAGATTGTACCTGATCTTTCACACCTGCTCCTTTCTAGACTCAGGCACCTGCAACTGATCCCTCATGAAAGAAATCTGATGAAAATCAAAATGAAAGAAAATTATGACTGTGCTGGTACTGGATTGTAACAAAAACTGCAGGCTCTGCCTTCATTAGGAGCAAACAGGATATTAATGTAGGAAAAGTAGCATACTTTGCAGGGAAAACATCTTCATGATCAAAGACCTGTTTTATATCATTTGCTTCCTTGATTATACAAGGCACTACATGTAGAAATATAGTTTTGCTCTACAGAAGAATTTACATTAAAAGCTTCCCCCGCTCATCTCCTTCAGTTCCCACCTCCCTGATCAACGCACCTCTCCTCACTGCAAGTGTTCATCACTCTGGCTCCAGCTGAAAGGCACTACTGGGGAGGTTACTGAGCAACAGCAAAGACCTGAGCACTGAATAATCCTAGCAGTTTGCAATACCTACAATTAAACCTGGCAGAACTTTTCTATCAGATATCTTAATAACATGCATAAACAGGCTTTATTGAAAGGCCAAAAATTTCTAACAGTCCAACCAGACCAAGACATCAGAGCTGGCGTCCAACAGATGCATTTTTGCCACCCTCCAGGTTCTCTTTACTTTGCAGTTGGTGTTTTAAATTTTGCCTCCCAGGCAGCTAAGCTGGACCCTCAGACTAGAGCCTGTGTGGCTCACAGATAAAGAGCTGCAAGCCTGAATCACTTCTTGGGCTACACAGGGGAACAGATCAAGAGACCTTTTATGTGTCAGTCCTTTTCCAAATCCAGGAATCAGGAATATTCAGATTTTACAGGGCAAAACACGTGGTGAGCTCAAGGCAAACACAAATGAATGGCAAAAGACAACACTTCCCTGACAGAGTTCACTGAAACCCAGAGAAATGAAGTTTGTCCTTTTTAAGTTGTTCCTTTGTGTAACAGGGATTATACTACCTGTGATTTAGGGCTTCTTTAAATGGCTGCTGCTGTACAAGTCAGATTACCAAAATGAAATGATTTAGGAAGAAAATACAAGGGCAGATGCAAAAAGCCCCCAGAAGCACCTGAAATGATTTCTGCTGAAATATTTAGCAGAGTTAAACTTACAACTCTTGTAAGTTGTGTCTGCTCCAGTTGATGGCTATCACATTCTGGAAAAACTCCAAGTGAAAAGAGCACTAAGCCCCTCACTTCAGCAGGTGTGCTAGTCTTGCAATAAATGAACTATTCCAGGGGCAAAGCAGTTTCTTCTGATTCCAGATTTTTAAAAATTAGGTATCTAATTCCACCTTATAGTTAAGAAAGATCCTTTAAATTAACTTCAGCTCTATATATTGTACAATATTGCATTAGAGAAGCTTGTTTTCTAAGCTTAAGGCAGTTCCCCAGTGATCTCTGAAGAGAACACTCCACTTTAGGGATGGGGACTTTTGTCTGAGTTTTGCAGGGAGAGTTTGCACTCAATTTTGTCACTGCCGTGCTGAGGATGGCCACCAAATCTCAGCAGGCAAGAAGAGAACGGATGGTTCCTATTTCCAAAATGCAGTTTAGATGTCTGGAAGGCAGTTCTGGCTGAGGGGTGAGTGAAGCCCTCTGCCCTCCCCACGGGCACCTTGGGGCTGGGCAGCAGCATCACCCTCACGGACCAACGTTCTGGCACTGCTGGCTGGAGCTGGGCAGCGCCTTGTGCTGGGTGGTAAAACCCAGCAGGTGCTGGGGGCTGGCTCCCTCCCCTCCCTAACTCAGCACCTGGCCTCTCTGTGCCACCATTGGTTTTCTCTTAGCGGCCTTTCTGTGTTTCCGTTACTTGGTCAAACACCGCCTTTCACACAAATCACTTTGTAACACGGATTTGTATGTGTTTTGTTCTTCCTCCTTATTTCTTCCTGTCCTTTGTGGCATTATGTGTTATTCCAAACGCTGCTTTCCAACGTTCCCAAATGTGTAAATCAGGAAGTTCCTTGGGATATTTTTGCCAGCATGACTGAGAGCTCAGACTGACAGCGGATTAGCACCATCCCTCTTCCTCCTTTTGTTGATCCCTCTCTATTCAGAAGTCAGATGCTTGTCTCCCACTCTCCTCAACTGGAGAGAGCTCTTTTCTACCAGTGCGTGCTTTAAATATCCCATTGAGTAGGACTGCCATAATAAAGTAATAATTAAGTTATGCTCTTGTGAATGACTGCAGATTACTCACTGCTGTTACGTGCCTGATGTGCAAATATAGTGGGGATGACTCAAAAGACACTTCCATTGTGCCTGGGTAAATTCACAGGAACTTGGAGATACTTGGAAATGTTTTCTCCCAAACAGAATCCATGCCCAGTTTTGTGAAAAAATAATTTATGAAATAATTTTTAACTACCTGATACCACAATGAAGTGTACTTCTAAGTTTCACAATATGAGTATTTAAAGGCAGGGAATCAGCTACTTCTAGGTAATTATGAGATGCAAACATTAATGTCATAAACCAACAAATATTCTATCAGCATGCCCAGGGTGCTAAAGAAAGCAATGACCATTTTAATAAACCCATACATTGAAATTAGCATTATTAAAAAAAAAAACCACAATTAATAATGCTTCAAAAATCAAAGCTTATATAAAATTTAACCTTTATGTGGGCATTTGCAGAAGGTTTGGGGGAATTTTTAATATATATTTTTATATATATATATATATATATATATATATATATATGTGTGTGTGTGTGTGTGGTGCCTTTGACCATCCCTGGGCACATCTTTTCCACACATAAAAAGTTACTTAAGGAGAGTTGTATTATCATATTCATTAGGGTTAAATCCAATTAGAATTTTGAGTAAAATTCAGTGCTATCTCTCTATACTGTTGTGCAGTTCAGTTCTGGTGACATCCTTAACAGTTTTGAAGGGAAGAGTCTGTCAAGTTTCTGTTCTGATAAGACCATTCTGGGAAGGAATTAAATTTGGAAAACATCAGCAATAGCTGTCTGACTATATGTCTGCTTAAAAGTTCTGTACTGAAATCCAGCCTCTTAAAATAAATATGGACCCATAGGATTTGTTCATTGATTCCCTTTTATTGTTATTTTTGTAAAAATTAAATGGTATCACCATGATTTAATTTGGGTTTTTTAAAATTATATAATTTTTTGGGTTATTTGGTTTTTAAAGTTCTCCTTCATTGGAAAAGGCACCTGGTTCCCCAAATTCAAGTCAAATAGAATTGACACCTCAGAGAAAAAAAAAGACAGAAAGCCACAAAACGACAGTAAGCTAAAATGGAATGTAATTTCAGCATGACAATTTTATACAGCAAACCCAGGCTTTGAGGTGATGGTATTCAATAGGAAATAATCATGATAATCAAGTAAAACATTGGTGCATCTACCAGAATCATGGTATGTATATCTTTATTACAGTTTTCAGAATACATGGATTAACAATGGCCAGGCTGTGATTTCATCAAATTCCTATTTTAAACATTACATACAAACACAGAGCTTTTTAAAAAATAGAAATGCATGAGTTTTGTCACCTTTTTTTTTTTTTAATCTTTTTTTTTTTTTTTTTTTTTTTTGGCATCAGGAGTCCTATGACTTCCAAAAGAGAAATCAAATGGTGCATGGTAGCAGATTGACTGAACTGTGCTAGGTTATTGTTCACGTTCTGTGGCATATGTATCACCTCAAACAGTGCTAGAAGCACTCCAAGAACAAATCCTTCTCCTTTCCCACTCTCCCCGTGACACCAGTGGGTGCTTGCAGGACTGCAGGATGCACAGGCTCACACAACTCCCTCCCTGGAGCACAAAAGCAGCACTAGGAGACCTGGAGACACCTGAAGCTGAGGCATTTGGCTGCATCTGCTTTGATTAATTTCTTTTTTTTTTTTTAATTATTTTTTATTTACATTTCGTGTGCATGCGTGGGCGTGTGCGGAGACACCGCGGAAGAAGAGGTTTCTCACAATACTTATTTAAAAATGAGTTTAAACTTGCAAATACAGTATGGCACATCAGAGGTGGGCTGGACACTGCTCAGCACTTGTCCTGCCCGACCTTGCAGCACTTGGAAGGCAAACAGCAAAGTAGAACTCAGCCAAGCCTTTGCTGAATGGAAAGAAGCAATTTACATACACAGGGAAGTTTGCTCCCACAGAACTGTTACCTGTTGGAAACATTCACCAGCTAGATCATTCTCAGGGTAGGAAGGGCTGAAGTCACCCATCAAAGCAGGGTTTGCCTGAGGGATGTGAAAGCTGAACGCTGCAAAGTTTCCTTAACAAAAGCTATAGGAGGATTTCCAGAGCCAAACCTAAAACTCAGCCAGATTCTCAGAGTTTGGCGTGTTGTGGGATGAATTTAAAGTAGGTTACTAATGAATTGTGGCTTGGATAGAAACCATGAAAATATTATGTTTTTTACAGCATTTGTCTGAGGTAGTACATATACCACACACAAAAATGCAAAAATATACAGATATTCATGATTCTTTGCATATTACAGAAGGGAACTATGGGAACGCTCTTGTATCCCAATTCTCAAGAAGAACAGATCATTTTAGCTCATATTGACCACAGTCAGCTGAAACCAGAACAAGTGACAATATTCCTGGGAACGCTCCCTGGAGCTGTTTGCCAGTGCCCTCTGAGGCACTGCTCCTGTTTTGGTTTTAGCCAAATAATCAGATTAACACAAACATCACGGGTGTGCTGGGAAAGGATCCCTTTGAATCCCAGGCAAACACACACGACAGGGCAGGTTGTTCTCTCAGTAAACTGCATGAAACCGGGGCAGAAGGAGCCCAGTGCCTTTCCATTTCTGCCCTGCACAGCCAGGAACTCAGCACAGATATGTATATTTGTACATGTTTGAAACATTTCATTCCCATGACATTTGGAGGTTGAGTTCGATTCATTGCAAAGGTAAAATTATCTTCCTCTTAAATAAACTAAGAAATGTAAACAGTGTAACATCATTAAAAAAAACTCTCTCAGAACTTGTAACTGGTAAAATGTGAATGCAAACAGATGTGCTGGTATATTGTTAACGTCATATCTCAGAGGACAGAGAGTGAAACATAATTAGCAAGAAATTTATGTATGAACCCTCCAGTGATTTTCTTTCTGGGATTACTTTGAATACAAATATAATTTAACTGATATATTTCATTTTTTTAAAATTAGAAAATAAGGCAAGTGCATTTCTGAAAAAGGTGCTACTCTTCTACACTTCTAGATAAACATGTGACACCTCTGAAAATTAGATCAATAATAAAAACATTAAAAATATCTGCAATTTAATATAGACTGAAAAACTATCAAAAGACAAAGTGACCAGCATCAATTTCAGAAAATATTTTAGACTTCATAAATATGAGCACCCTATATTTACATAAATTATCTTCTAAACTAGTTTTCCTTTGAAAGACACTTTCCTTCTAACAGATATGTCCATTAAATTATATAAATGTTTCAAATATGAAAAAAATAGTAGTAAAATAGACGCATCAGATGATGTTGTTATTTTGGATTTGCCTTTTTTTTCCTAAGATTTGGTTCTTGAAAATCTGTAGCCAGCTTTCACAGAGCTTTCAAAAAAAAAAAAAAACCCATGGAAATGAAAAACTTGTGCACTAATAACTACTGCTATCGTAAAAAGATTCTGTGGAGAGCTTTTGAGTTTTCACATCTAGAGATTATACCAATTCTTGTAAATCCCAGCAAAATGCTAATTTCAAAATCTGAATTCTAAGACACTATTGATTTTTACAGACATTATGAACCTAATCCTTTAAACTGGCTTTGTACATTAAGCACATTTTTATAAGTGTAAATTTAATAGTTCTATTTAAAGAAGCTTCAATACAAGGCTGATGTTGACCTTGCACGAAACAGGATAGAATCCTTTTTAGCTCCTACTGATAAACAAGCAGACAAAATCCTATGGCATGCTTTTTTTTTTTTTTTTTCCTTTTTTTTCCTTTGTCCTGAAGTACCATACAACCCTTCAGTTTGTTCCTAAAGCCCCCAAACAGTTTAGGGAGAGTGTTTAGTTGACAGCAAGCATTTCACTAGGCTTCAGTGGTATTCCTATGTTTAGAGCTATGGGCAAACCCCCTGTATTCTTTGAAAAAAAAAATACAATTCAATACAAGATTGAAAAGAAGCTGTATCTTTTCTTACAATAATGCAGTTTGTAATTGTGGGAATTTATCCCAAACTACTCCAATAGTTTTAAGAGGATCTCACCAGAGAAGCAAAAAGAATCTACTTTACAAAGATGCTTGGCCCAAGCAGTAGTGCAAAGATCCACTGCCCCAGAAGCAAAGTCCCTCCAGAGCAAGCAGTTTGTGCACAGCACCCACTGACACCTCACCTTCCAAACAGCCTTTATAGACACTAAAAAAACCCGAGTTCCCCCTAACCCCAGGCAATAAAATCATCCACAATAATTTCATCAATCAGTGATAAGCATTAATAATCTGAGAACAAGTGCCAGCTACTACAGGATCAGAGCATCCTGATTCTTTAAAAATATCATAGCTCAGCAACTTATGCAGTAGTTCCACTGGAATTCCACCTCAAATCCTCCATCCCCTCCAGGTGAGCAATGGGCCTTCAGTGGCCAGGATGGGGCAGCTGGCCTGAGCCAGGCTGGCCACTGCCCTGGGGACAAAGGGGACAGTGGCTCCCCAGGGAGTGCCAGGACAAACAGTGGCAGCTGCTCACCTGAGGAACTGCAGTGCAAGGGCCTGGACACACAGGGGAACAGGAGGAGCTTCCCAAAAATCAGACTTGGTCACTGCTAGGCAGTGCTCCAGCTAGGAAATGTGTCGGTAGCTGCTGAACTCTCAGCACTAAAATCCACCAGTGGAGACCCTGCTACGTATTTTACCTGAGAAACAGAGGAAAAACTCAGAGGCAGTTCTGAAAAACTTCATCGTGTAGCTTGTCTCTAAAAACCTATACACAGGTATTTTAGCATCATCAAAATAGGACAATCATACTTTCCCCCAAATAGCTTTATAAAGAATATATAAGTGCACAATTAGAAAAACCCCTCCTTAGATACAGTTAAAAACATATTCTGCCCTTGATATAATTTTGGAAAAAATCCTATGCTCTGTTTTATTTCTTTTTTTTTTTCTTTTTAGCAGTGATAAGTAACTACACCTCATCATATCACCAAAAGTGTAGATATGTGGTGTATCCTACTGGCAGCTGAAACAGCTGAATCCACCAGGCTTTACACTGAGATAAGGTTTTCAGCAACCTCACTGGGGCTATGTGTTGCTTTTTTATGGTTACAAAAAAGATTCTGATAATGTAGACCAGCTCATCTCTGAATTTATTAACATACAATTTTATTATTTTTCCTTTCATGTTCAAATCAGAACTGCAAATGGAATCCACAGCTGTACTCTTGCAACAGAAGTGTATTTTCTTACCCATATAAAACATAACCTAGAAATCCCCAACTCCTTTCATGTGAGTTGCCAGCTTAAACAAAAAGGGATGAAAAAAAAAAGAAAGAACATAAGAAAATAAGATATATACCCTACTGTTTAACACTGTTTACAGATCTTGGTAGTTGGGGTAATAAGATACAGTATGTGGATTTTTTTTAGCAACAGCTTTAAAATTACATATTCTTACACCATCTCATTTAATCAATCCCAGTATTCCTTTATGATCATTGCCAATTTGGATGACAAACTCTTCCCAAAGCACATCCATTTCATTGTAAATAAAACAATTCATTAATTCTTTGGCATCAGAAGAATCATACAGCTGCAATTGCTCCGTTGTGTCGAGAACGAGACCTTTCCAAAGTTACTCGTTTGTTATCTGCAACAAAAAGAGAGAAAAAAAACAAATCACCACAAGGTTTGAAACACGGATAATGCAATGTCAAGAGGTTTTCAAACAGCCCTGAAAATCATTCTGAATGATATGTAAATAAGTGAGTAGGAGACTGGATCAGAGAAGTTTCACACTGCAGCTGCCAGACTGAGTTCAAGAGTTCTGCAATCAGCAATAAATTACTTTCTTGATCAGAGAAGCTGGGTGATAAAAGCATTAGGAGAATCCTGAAACACGGTCCCCTTGGAAACAGCACGTAATAAATACAATTCTGGGTAAAATCTTACAAATTTTATAAATAATGTATGCACAGAATCTCTGGGAAAATGCATTTCAAGTTTCATGAGAATGCACTGACCAGTGCAGTGGTGAAAACCTGCTAGATGCTCCAAGCCTAAAAGCCCAAACACCTCTCACTATAATTTGGTACAGAGTTAAAAATAGAACAGTTAAATCAGCCACTTCCTAAGCATTTCCTGATTGTGCAACGTGAACAACTTTTAGTATAAAATATTACACAGTAATTATTGCAATGAATAATAAATACATCTGTATCACAGGAAAACAATCACCAAGTACCAGCCATGCTCCTAAATGCCTTTACAATAAAATTTTAAAGCCATGAACAGACATACACACCCAAAGGGGCAGAATATTAACCCCCACTCAGTGCTCTGCAGGTTCGCATCTTTCTTTTTGACCATGAGTTCCTGCCATGCACATTTTTTCTCTTTTCCTTTTTTTTGTGGCTGCTTCTTTTTGACCTTTTCCCCCATGTCCTGTTCAGGTGCTGCTCTGCAGCATTTCTGTCCCTACGTTGCTGCAGCACCAGCATGTCCCAAAAGAGGGCTGGGACTTTTACACAGGGCTGGAATATCATAAAGAACTTGACGCCTTTTGGGGCTAGCTAAAAACAGAGGCCAGGCAGAATTAAGATAATAAAAAGCATTTCTATTTATTGAAGAGCCTTCAGGTACATTTGGGGCAGACAAAGCACCCAAAAATGGACCACGGGTCACAGGTTTGCATTTGGGGCAGACAAAGCCCCCCAAAATGGACCACGGGTCACAGGTTTGCATTTGGGGCAGACAAAGCCCCCCAAAATGGACCACGGGTCACAGGTTTGCATTTGGGGCAGACAAAGCCCCCCAAAATGGACCACGGGTCACAGGTTTGCACACTTTTATAAGTTTGGTCCATTTCCATTCTGGGGGTTAGTGTTCCAATTACAGCTTCAGGTAATGAAGTCATTGACCCCAAGTTTGCTCCCCCAAACTCACTTTTGTTCACATCTCTGGGGCCTGAGGCAGTGAGGTGTCCTTGGTTGCCAGGCCTGGAGAGGGATTGCTGTGTCTGCCCAGAATGGGACAGCAGCAGCTCTCACTGTACATGGAGTTTAGAGTTACACACTGAAGAGCTGCAGGAGCACAAATGCATGAAAAATAGAAAAGCTCCAACCCTCAGGCATCAAAGTCACTTCAGAAGCAAAAGCACCTGCCAGGCACACTGCAGGCACTCAGCTTTTCCAACAGATTCCGCTCCCTCTGCCTGCCCAGCCCAGCGCAGCCGGTGCCCCTGGCAGTGCCATGCTGAGGGCTGGGCACAGAGCTGGGTCCACAACACCGCTGTGGCACCCTTGCCCCAAGAATGACACAAGAGCGCTCGAGAGACTGAATTGCAGGAGGAGAAAAAGAAGCTTTAATACAAAGGATCCTCCAGCTTCTACAGACCGATACCATACGCTCTACCGGATTGGCTAGTTAATAAAAACATCTTTCTCACACACCACCCTTGAGAAGAACAGAAGAACAAAGTGGAAGAACACCACCTGCGGATTGTTTAGACTAACAAGTTCTCACATTCCTACAGCTCCCTGTAAATTCTCACAAGCCGCTGTGAGAAACGGCTGCCGTTTCTCTCTGCCCGACCAGGCTGGCATCCTCAGCTCTGGGGTACACCCCCGCTGGGGGAGCTGGGTCTTGGGTGGATTCCGGTGCCTGGCAAGGGCTGGAGCAGGGATCCTCTGGGATCCAGCAGCGGCTGTGAGCACCCGCAGGGAGGGAGCCCAGGGGCCGCAGCCCGGCTCTGCCCGCTGGTGTCCAGCCGGCCCCAGGCACTGACCAGCGGGAAGCTCCTCCTGACTCCGAGGGGCGCTGGGCACTGCCCCAGGCCGGGCTGGAGGCTCCATCCTCAGGGATATTCCATCCCAGGCTGCGACAAATCCGGGGAGCCGGGCTGGCCGCAGTGGTGACCTCCAGAGCCCCCTCCAAGCTCAGGCCCTGCTCGAAGCCAGCAGAGCCAGAAACGGGAGGCATCACAGAAGACAAAGAAAGGCATCTAGCTGTGTGATCTGCTCCTGGACAGGGAACAGAGGCTGCCCGTGGACACCGCACGCTCAGCCTCCCTTCGCCCTGCTGCTGCAATGTCTCCAGTGCTCTGGGGAATGAACGGCTCCTTTAGCAAGATTATTAGTTCTTTTTATAGTTCTGCCTTGCCTCCTTTTCCTAATGAACCTAGCCGTGCATAAAGTATTCAAATTACCCTAAGTCAATCTGTTTTGCATGGGAATAAATCTCTAGGCTGGTTGCAGTGTCACTAAGAGCTGGCAATTAAAGCACAAAGAAAGGGAAGTCATCAGCTCCGATGTGCTGCTGCTCCTCCAAGAGCGAAGGGTGCAGTGATACCTGCTCTCAGTGGCCCTCAACACGCTGCCTTCAAGCCCATCAACGCTGCAGCCTAAAAACAGATTAACAGAGTCTAAGAACTGTTGATTTTTTTTTTTAAATTTTTTTTTTTTTTGGGTTAGATGTTCTCCTTTCAGTTTTTTTACCATCATGCAATTGCAAAGCTGGGCTGGGACTTTAGGCAAACACAAAACCACAAAACAAAATCATAAAAAAAAAAAAAGAAATTATTTCCTTCTTCAAGTAATAATGAAGTATTTTCTTAGTACGTTATGTGTTAAGTTAAAACAAAGGGTTTCATATTTTCATATAGTGTCATATCTTGATGCCTTGTGAAAATGGGTTGGCCTGGCATTTCAGTTACTTGAGCAAGAATTTTGAAAAAATCATTAAATTTCTATCACTTTCAACATGCACATTCAGCTGTCTCCAACATCTGTATTTACCTTTTCTATGTAACAGACTGTATTGAATACAACACAAAGCAAGTCTGGCTCATAAACATGACTGACTATTCTGGCATAAAATCAACTATAACATCAATAAATGGCAAAACTATTTCCTTTTGTTAGGGGGAGATGGAGAGGGAAAATGAGAGTAAGTTAAAAGTAGCTGAAATGAAATGAAAAGAAAAATCATTACCCAAAGGCTCAGGTGTACTTTGAAAACATGCAAACATGACTAGAAAACACGATCATGGGTTCTGTGTGTACCAGCCAGGCCTTCTGGGTAACCCCACAGGGAGAGAATTGTATTTCTCACTTTAATCTTAGAAGTCCATTTCTTTTAAAAGCAGGGCACACCCACCCTGCTCCCATTACAGACATTATAATCTAGCTCGGAAGTGAACACACGACCTTCAAAGTGGCCTCTCAATCTGCTGAAAGGATCTTTCTTAGAGCAGTGAAAGGTAGAACAGTCAAGGATTAAAATGGAAAACAAAGCAGATTTTATATCACAAAATAATCTCCATCGTTTAGCTAGCTGGATCAAATGAAAATGAAGCAAATATAGAATTAAATGCTGAGGAATCAAATCAGCAGTTCCTTTTTAATACACAATACCCTGGAATGCAATGGTGACCCTGCAAAAAGCAGATGGACTTTGTTATAAAAACAATTCCTTGCTCAAGTCTTGCACTCAGCATAGTACCAAGATGGGAATAAACCCTGCAGAATCTATATTTCCTTTCCTTAATGTTCCTTCATTAGCTCTGTTATTAAAAGAGAAATCTCAATAGCTGCCACAGATTTATGAACTCAGTAGCTTGTTATCAACACAGAACTCGGTTATATGAGGAGAAAAATAAATGGCACTTTGCACAACTGCAGTACTAAGATTAAGTGACTTTTTCATGTCATTTTCTCCTTATCCACTCTTCCAGGTAGTAACTTTATGCACTCCTAATTATAAACCCTATTTTTTATGAGCAATCAATGCTAGCATTAATAGAGATGTTGTGCAGTCCAACGGACTGGTCATGACACCGAGATATCTGATAATGGAAATGACAGAGTCTATAAAACCATACCTCAAAGGTACCTGATTGGAATTTGCATTATCCTGCAACAAGACAAAAAGTTCCCTTCTATCATTATCTCTCAGCCCTGATATTAAAATTATAAATGTGTTACAAACTGCTACCTTGGGCTTGGTACCTGATTTGACTCCTCCTAAATCGCCTCCCCAAGGTGAAAGAACTGACCTTTCCACAGCTGACAATAATAATAAAAACTGTTCAATGCTCAGAGAAAGGAGGTCCTGGTTTGACTTGCCTTCAAAATGATCACAGCAAGAAGGTAGAACACTCAGCAGTTAATAAAATATTTAAAATTTCATCTTTTTGAAAGAGTTTTGCCTATGCAAAAGAGACAGAAATGCGTGCTGTAAGGGAATTTGTATGGCCCGTGCCTTTGGGAATCAATGAAAGCCTTTACATCAAACATTTATTTCTTCATTCATGTAAAATCTTGTTCACTAGGAAATCCTACTGAAACACATCTTGTTTTCATGAGCAACCAAAGGAAAAATACTCCTGCAGTCCCAAGCACTGCAGCAGTAAAGCAGGGAAAACAGCCAGAAAAGCAAGACAATTTCCTACAGGTGTGGAATGATGAAAAAATGAGGAAGAGACTCATTTTAGTAGGTTTTAAATGGATAAAGTGCCACAACAGATGGATTCCAAGGACCAAACACTTCATCTGTAATAATGATGACACTGGCATTTACTCCATAGAATTTCAATTTACAAGTATCACTCTTTTCTGATCAGGATTTCCAAATATTTTCTAGTGTCGCTGATTAAAATAGTGACAAGTTAGGTTAAATTCCATTCACTTGAGCCTGAGTAGCCTCCAGTTTTCTCCTGGAGCTACCCAAGCACAGGGAAAACTGAAGCCAACTCATCATTTGCTGTAACAGCACATTGCCAACTACTTGAAGGAACAACCCGAGTCAAAAATAAAAATTTAAAAAAAAATCTGTTTTAGTTTTAATTTTATTATTGTTGTTTTTCTTTTATTATTATTATTTTCCTTTATGGACTGCAGGCACCTTCATCACCTTTAGCTTCCCCACAATGAAAGGTAAATTTTTTTGGAAAATGGAATGGCTAAAGCCTCAGGCAGAAGCAGAACTGACCCAGAGTAAACCAGCAGGGAAGTCCATCCACACCCAGCACCTCTTTAGCAGCTGAACACTGCCTGTGGTACTGCCTGGCCTGTCCCTCTGACATTATTGGAGATCCCAACTGAGAAAAAAGCCAGGAAAGGAAATTAAGAGTATCAAAACTGCTGTCGCTGTCTGGAGCAAAACCCTTTTTGAGAGAAAATGGCTCTCCTAACCTCAATTCTGTTCAGATTCACTCCATCTCTGTGAGATTTGATTTCAAATTGATCTTTCAGAATGTATGGCCTATAGAGAAAAAAAATAGCAATAAGGTAAAAATCAGTTATGGGAGAAATACAACTGGAATGACACTGCAGAAAAGGGGCTGAAATAGCTCTTTTCAAAAGGTCCTTATTGCCAAGAGATGAAACAAGCAAATAAACCACTTTTCTAACTGGGTTAAGGGACACGGTACAGTTACCATGTTTTCTGTTAATCATTAAGTATTTAACCCACTCATTTCAACCTGAACATGCCTGGCAAAATCTGACCGTGGCTCTTTCCAACCATCACACCAGGGCATCTGACATTCACTTGGATTTGATATTTCTGTAACCAAAAATGAGGACAGATCAAGTGATCCAACATCCCTGTTCTCAGCTTTTGGGGTTTTTTTGCTAAACAGAATCTCAAATTCTTGACAATCAAAGTTAAATGCCAGCTAAAAAGGTTATTTTAGCATCAGTTTCAAAGAAAACATCAAGATTTCAAGCAAACCCTGCAGCTGTAAGGCCAAATTCTATAAATCCTGGTTTATTTTGGTTTAGGTCAAGACTTTCTTGTGAAAGTGGAGTGATAGCCTGTGTTTATAAATGTTATGATCGAGAAACAGAAACTTACCCTTAGGCTAAAAGACAAAATGTTTTTTGTGTTTTTTTTTTTTTTTTTTTTTTTAAGCCCCCAAAATCAAGACAGCACAGCTGAACACATTAGTTATAAAGACATCATTTGTTAAAAATATGTTCCTGGTTACTGGGATATTTACAAATAGACTGATCTGTAAGGCATTGAGGGGGAAAGAAAAGGTTTAAGAAGAAATAAGGAGGAAGAAAAAGCACTAAGGAGAACTGCAGCACTTAAAAGGATGTCTCTGAAGGCTGAATGGTTCCTCCTCAGGAAAAAAAAGCAGAAACACATCTCCTGAGTTATCTGCAGGAGTCAGGAGTGTCGTGTTCTGTTCAGAAATACTGCCTTCAAAGCTGTTAAGTCATTTAGGTAACACACAGCACCTTCATTTTAAGGTTTCCAGACTATTCCGTGTGAACAATTTCTCATGGAGAAGATATGTGGCTCTTTGGATCCTCTTTAACTTGCTAAATAAATTTGTTAATACCCAGCAGCGCTGTAGTACAGAAGCAGGTCTAAAATACAGAGAGTTAAAGAATTTAAGCCCTGCCACAAAAGAGTTTCACTCAGATTAAAAGGGAACAAAGCCACGTCTAATCTCTGTGCTGCCACTCAGACCCAGCTTGCTGGGCACTGTTAATTGTAGCCTTTGAGCCGAAGGAAAATGCAGAACATCAGTAGAAAACCCATTTATTTGTGTCCTGTGTGTTAGACACAAAAAATGCTTTAAAAGGGAATAATGTGGGAAGTTTTAATGCTAAATGGCATGTGTGATGACATTTACCAGCTCAGCGCAATCCAGCTGTGACCACAGCCAATCCAGCGTGGCAGCACAATGAAAGTCACACTGCTGCAACCCAAATTGAGCATACTGGCCATCTGTATCATAATTCCAATAAAGAAATAAATACTTACCCTATTTAGAGCTGAAGTTCAGTATTTGTAGGATGAAAAATAGATTTGTAAGCCCTATTTTCAAGTAATCAGTTTAAAGGAAATTTCGCTGTTGCTTACTCCAGGCCTTAAGATTTCCAAACCACCCGAAAAACAAAGAAAGAATTGGCCCAGTAAGATATGATTCCTTAAACCTTCAAATGATCTGTTTAATATTTTAATTTGCCTTTGCTTTCTTTGTTAATAGCACCACTTGGGATGTGCACTGAAAGCTCTTCCACAAGAGTTGCACTGGAAAAGCCTTAGCAGGAGACAACACATGCCTGCCTCAGGGGTTACAAGACAAATCAATCTATTTTTCTCCTTTCCTCCAAGGGTAATTGGCCTTTAAAATTACAGAGAAAAATAGGCCTTCATGTCAGCACAATGCAGGCACATATACAGCCATTTTCCATTTCTTTTTCAGTTGGAATTCTCAGCTGAGAGGTAAACTTATAAAGGTGGGAAAATAAAAAGAAGATGAAGAGGAACGATTGCATCAGTTCAAATCCCCTCCAATAACAAGCAGCACTGTGACCAGCATTTGAGGCTGGAATTTCCTGAAACCTGCTATGAATAGCTGTCATTTTCCTAGGCAGTATTTTTTTATTCTTGATTGTGATAAAATTTTCTCGACTTTTTATGACAGCCTGTGCCACCGGTATTCATGGAGATTTATCACAGAATTTAGTCAGACTGAGGAGTTATAATTATTGCTTCATTTCCCATAAAATCTCACAAAGTAATACTGATTTTTACCTCATTCTTCTGAAATTGCCTTTTTCAAGGAGCAATCATGGCTATGAATATCCCTAGAATCCTTCTGCTGTGCTGTACACATAATCACCTACAGACTCAGTTTCAGCCTTTGAATACTGCTAAATTGTATACAGTGCATTTAAATTGGCTAATAAATTGTTTGATAGCAGTGAAACTCAGATGATAGTCTTCTTACTTTTTTGATTGCTATTAAATCTGGTTTGCAATACATTAATCACATTCTACTTTTAATAAGAGACTGTCACATGAAAGTATTTCCCTGTGCATAAAGATGAGCAATCAGCTAAGCTACAACTGATACATAAAAACAAGAACAAAGTTGAAAAAAGTCAGAACAGCTCAATGTTTTAAAACCAGAACTAAAATTCCCTCGAAACAGTACTGAAAGCACTAAACCATTCATGTGACCTCGCTCACTGGGAGAGTGTGTACAGGTGTAAGGCAATTATTAGATTTGATATCTGAATGAACTCAGGTTCCCATTAGAGCCTGAATGCTTCAGTGACCCTATTATTCTCCTTCCAATGCTCCCAGACCTGATCAACTTAATTATTCTGACTAGTGAAACATTTAGGACATGAACGTATGATTTGTTTTAAGCCAAATGAGACAAATGAAAGTACTTCATAAAACAACTCAAAGAAAAGAATAAGACACGTGAGAATCGAACGTGTCAAATCCAGCAAGGTCAGGACTAAGTAACAGTAACAAAGAAAAAGAGAGAGAGATCCTTGGCAAAAAAAAAAAATTATTCAGATTTTTTTTCCCTTGAACTTCTCATTTGTAACCTCTCCTGCATAGTGAAAATATTTAGCTGATGAATCAGAAGGGTGAAACAAGTTTCAGAGAGTAAATTAATTGTCTCCTTCAGTACTGAAGAATCCAAATCTCAAAACACAGAGATTGTGATTCTTCTTTCATGACTACATACACACTTCTAGTAGTTGTCCAAAAGTAGAAGTAGAACCTCTACTCAAAAACCACTTCAGGTCAGAGAGGACAGATTTGCTGATGTGAAAGCTGTGTTTCCCTGTTTTAATTGTCCCTACTAATTCTCTGCTAAGGAAAAGCGTGTGACACTGCAAAAAAACCCATGAATTCACATTTTAAACAGATCTGTCTGGTGCTAATCCGCTGTATTCTTCATCAATAATGAAATTGAAAATGTCCTGTTCCCAGCTCCCCTCTTAACACCTCCACTCGTACAATTTGTACTTGCTTTGGAAGTGAGGTGACAGGGAGGTTACAAAGCAGGACAAGGAATACAGACAGTGATAGGTTCTGAATATGAAGAGCACAGGGAGCCCAGGGCTCCCTGCATCCCTCATCCCACTGCACCCTAAAGGAACTGGGCTGACACCCCAGGGCTCCCTGCATCCCTCATCCCACTGCATCTGTTCCTAAAGGAACTGCGCTGACACCCCAGAGCTCCCTGCATCCCTCATCCCACTGCACCCTAAAGGAACAGGGCTGACACCCCAGAGCTCCCTGCATCCCTCATCCCACTGCATCTGTCCTGAAAGAAATTGGGCTGACACCCCAGGGCTCCCTGCATCCCTCATCCCACTGCACCCTAAAGGAACAGGGCTGACACCCCAGGGCTCCCTGCATCCCTCATCCCACTGCACCCTAAAGGAACAGGGCTGACACCCCAGGGCTCCCTGCATCCCTCATCCCACTGCATCTGTTCCTAAAGGAACTGCGCTGACACCCCAGGGCTCCCTGCATCCCTCATCCCACTGCACCCTAAAGGAACTGGGCTGACACCCCAGAGCTCCCTGCATCCCTCATCCCACTGCACCCTAAAGGAACAGGGCTGACACCCCAGGGCTCCCTGCATCCCTCATCCCACTGCATCTGTTCCTAAAGGAACTGCGCTGACACCCCAGGGCTCCCTGCATCCCTCATCCCACTGCACCCCAAAGGAACAGGGCTGACACCCCAGGGCTCCCTGCATCCCTCATCCCACTGCACCCTAAAGGAACTGGGCTGACACCCCAGCGCTCCCTGCATCCCTCATCCCACTGCATCTGTTCCCAAAGGAACAGGGCTGACACCCCAGAGCTCCCTGCATCCCTCATCCCACTGCATCTGTTCCCAAAGGAACTGGGCTGACACCCCAGGGCTCCCTGCATCCCTCATCCCACTGGATCTGTTCCTAAAGGAACAGGGCTGACACCCCAGCGCTCCCTGCATCCCTCATCCCACTGCACCCTAAAGGAACAGGGCTGACACCCCAGGGCTCCCTGCATCCCTCATCCCACTGCACCCTAAAGGAACTGGGCTGACACCCCAGCGCTCCCTGCATCCCTCATCCCACTGCACCCTAAAGGAACAGGGCTGACACCCCAGGGCTCCCTGCATCCCTCATCCCACTGCACCCTAAAGGAACAGGGCTGACACCCCAGGGCTCCCTGCATCCCTCATCCTGTGCACCCTAAAGGAACTGGGCTGACACCCCAGAGCTCCCTGCATCCCTCATCCCACTGCACCCTAAAGGAACAGGGCTGACACCCCAGAGCTCCCTGCATCCCTCATCCCACTGCATCTGTTCCCAAAGGAACTGGGCTGACACCCCAGAGCTCCCTGCATCCCTCATCCCACTGCATCTGTTCCCAAAGGAACAGGGCTGACACCCCAGGGCTCCCTGCCCTCGCTGCTCTCCCTGAGGAGCTGCAGGGGCTGCTGACCCTGCTGTGAGCCTGCTCTGAGCGTGTTCCTGTCCAGCCACATTGCCATCACCTCCCCATCCAGTGTGGGGCTTTCAGGGAAGAGGGAAGTGGTGGGGAAGCAGCAGCAGCCTGGGCTGAAGGCGCTGCCTGACATCAGCCCTCGCTCACGGCAGGATTCCATCTGACAAAACAAAGGCTCCTCACCTCCTCTCCAAAACTGCCTGACAGAAGTCAATACCAATCCCTTCCACAGCTCCGATCAGAAGCTGACAGATGGAAGTCAAAGGGGAAGCTTGCCAGCGATTCTCTACAATATTTTATTAAAGAGTGGCATAAGGATGATGCCTTAGGATTTCAGCTTTTATATTTTCAAATCATGTACTGCATTAGGGTATGACTCTAAACTCCATATGAAGTGTTAGTTACTGTCTTCACATTTTGGTCGGACAAAATAATCCCTCTAGGCCTGGAATTCAAGGACACCCGACAGCCTCAGGCCTTGAAAGTTGAAACAAAAGAGAACTGGGGGGAGCAGACCGGGGCTATGTGACTTCATTACCTGCAGCTGTAATTGGAGGATTAACCCCTCGCATGTAAATGAACCGAACTTGTAATTGTCTGAACAATTTGTGACTCCTCATCCATCCTAGGTGTAGCCTCTGGGAGGCTTTGACTGCCCCAGGTGTAGCTACAGAGGGCCTTCAATAAATTCCCACTTTATTCTCCTAACCTTGTCCGGCCTCTGTTCCAGGCAGCCACTCCAAGGCATCACGGGCAGCTTTGCCTGGCTGGGAGTGATGCCTTCTGTTTCAGCTTCCGTGTTTTCCAGGCTCTACTGCACTGGTGAATAACTCTGAGCTCCATATAAAGTGTTTTAGCAAGTTCTCACAGCTCAGGCACACACAACAATCCTTTTCCAGCCCAGAACCAAGGACAGCGCTGCAGCTTCAGCCCCAAAAAGTGCAAACAGCAGGGGATGGAGGAGAGCAACCTGGGAGGGTGGGACTGCATCACCTGGAGCTGGAATTGGACAATGAACCCCAATGTGGAAATGGACCAGAACTCATAAAAGTGTGAAAACTCCTGACCCAGGGTCCAGCCTGGGTGTAGCCTCAGCCAGGCTCTTGCACTGCCCAAGGTGCATTCTTTGAGGCCTTTTAATAAATCCCTGCTTTATTCTTTAACTCTGCCCAGCCTCTGCTCCAGGCATCAGGATCACCCCACCTCCACTGCAGGTTCCTCTGCCAGCAGCTCCAACACTGCAGCCACATCTCCTGCACAACTGCTTTGTCCTCTGCGCTCAGCGTGACAGCAATGAACTCAAAGACAGCGAGAAAAGGGAAATTCTTTCAAAGCAGGAGCTGGGTAACACTCCTGAAAAGCAGGTATTTCCTACTGGTTCATGTAAACTGATTTTTCTCCATACCCAGACAGTGGCAATATTCCTTGTAGCCTGCAAAAGTCAGTCTTCTGTATTTTTTATGCATCAGAAAAATATTCTCACTATATATAAATATATATATAAAACGCACTCTGCAGTAACTTGTAGCCTACAAGTAAAATGAAATATTTTAAATAATACAATAAAGGCAGAATATCCATAATTTTTTTTTTGATTAAATAAAATATCAGCATTTTTTATTCATGGCTAGGTTAACATTTACAATTCAGCATTTTGCAATATTTAAGTGGAATTGAATATGCTATGAGAAAACTTAAAACGCCATCACTCCTGCATGGCCGGCTGGCACAGGCCATGGTTTTCTGTGCCCATCTGCATTTTACCACAGGACATGAAAGAAAAGCTCCTGTTCCAGCCTGGCAGGATGATCTCACCACCACCTGTTACCTCTCTGTACCAACTGAGAATAACTCCATCCTGAAAGTGACTTTTAATCAATATTATTTGCATGTGCAGGTTATGTGAATGTGAAACTGTTGCTTATTAAAATAATTCATACAAGAAAGTAATTTAGACTATACATGGCAGGCTCTGAGGTAAAATATAATAACTTTTAAGAACTTAGGAGTCTAATTTCTTTCTTGGCTGAGCACGGACAACTCCATTATGATTCAGTGTGAGAACCCTGTGCTCACATAGAGCAGAATTTGACCCTTTCTGTTCAAATAAAGAATAAAAATATAGAAGCAGTTAATGGTGGGAGAGGGCAACAAGGTGTCCCTAAATAGCTTAAAAATAGTTTCTATTTATCAACACTTGTATCTGAGGAGGGCTATTTCATCTGCTGCTCCAAATTCTCTCAGGTTTTTTCTCTCCAGATGCAGAGGGACTAAACCTGGCCCCTCCTTCAGCTCCCGCAACAGGTGGGGATGTAAAGAATGAAGAAATATATTCACATGCTCTTGGGCTGCAGGGGAAGCAGCACCAACACCTCCCACAAAGGTACCCAGGAGGAGTTTGGGGCTCAAATTGTTCCTCACCCTTTTCCAGGCTGAAGTGAGACTGAGGGATAAGGCAAGGGGAGCTTGGCTGTGTCTGGGGGAGCAGAACAGGCTCAGGACAGGTCCCTCACTGCTGAGAGGGCACAAAAGTGAGCAGTGTGGGGACAAACCCTGGCCTCCAGCAGGTGCTGGACACAGAGAGCCTGCCTGGCTCATCAGGGTGAGCCTTGCTGGCTGATCTTCTTCACTCTCACGTGGAAGAGACTTCAGGATCCCCCACCACCTCTTATCTAGCCCTTAGACTTGAAAGGAACGATTTGTGCCACAAAATAAACATTATATTTCTTTCCAGTTTTGTTCCAGTTCAGAGATCTCGTTTGCAGCACCACTCCAAAATTGGTTTTACCATACAGACAAGGAAATGATGAACTTGGGTGCAAGAAAACAGTCAAGACCTTCTCTCTGGGGTGGGAGGGAGTAGGAACTTACACAAATTTTGCTGCTGGATGAAATTATTAGGAAAATACATCCTTAGTGCCGCTGAAATCACATTAATCCATCAGCTATTTTTTGCCTAAAGCTGGTAACGTCCTTTAGAATTATGTTTTGCTGTACATAAACACTTTTAACTACAAGCTCCTTCTATTTCATCCTAGGGAATATTTTTCACGCTCGAACTAGTTTCATCTTCAGGAATAACAAAGGCAGGGTGTTAACAGTTCACACCTCTTTGTGATTCACTGGCCACGGTGGCCACGGTGGCCTTTCAACCATCACCTTCCCTGAGCTTTCCCAGAGCTCCCAAAGCCAAGGGACTGCGATTGCTTTTAATCCAAATCAGTGGAAACCAAGAGCAGCCTGTCCATTGTGCACCAGAAAAGGCCATTTTGTTCAATTAAACGCTTGATCAAAGGACTTGTTACCTTTTTTGTTTGTATCCTCTTTAAACAGATGTTTCAGACAGGGTTTTCTGTAAAACAGGGCTGAGACTTTGCTGCACTTGGATGATAACTCCTGCTGCTGTCCAAGTACTTCTTTTGCACTGGATGCTCAAGGAAACAATTTTATAAACTTATGGGGAAAAAAATACATTTTTAATGCTCTTAAAAATGCTTAATCAGCTGTTTATCATGACTGGAAAAAAAAAACCTAAAAAGAGATCAGCAAACTCCTCCAATTTTGCAACCTCATCATCCAATAGAAAATAGCAAAAAACTGAAATAGTAAATAAAAGAGCTTGTATTTCATCTTAACAACTTGACTTGCAAGTTTTCTAGCTTTGGATACAGAAAGCCATCTCTAGGGACTTTTCTGTGAGGATGGGGACTTTTTAAAATATGGGGTTGTTTTAATTCTATGAAATTCACAGCTGTGATATTGGAATTTCCTACTCAGCAGCAGCAGCAAAGCAAACTGTGGATGAAATATTTTCAAAAGGTTTACTACAAAGTTTGTTACAGAGATTTCTTTTCCATAAACTATGCAAATCTGACTACTTATATTCCACGAATTCTACTGACTCGGTTTAAGGCAAATAACTATTTCATAAAACAGCATGCTTGCAGAGGGCTGGAAATGATATCTCACTCCAGAAGGGAAAAATCCAAGGAAGATAAATACTCTTAACTATGCAAAGTATTTTCAGACGCCTTTTAATTCTTTTTTACAAGAACACAGTTAAAAACTCTTGGAATGCCAGTAAAAAAAGAGTCAGAGTGCTAACTGCAATTTGATTTACTTGGTTTGTTTGGAGTTCTTATTCAAACCCAAGCCTTATGCTCTTTAGGTCCAGCCCAGCATGAGAAAGCCTCAATATCTGCAAAGTCCAGCAGGAAGGATTAGAAAATGTCACAACACCTTCAGGGCACAGCAGATCCTTAAAATAGGGAATGATTCAAGAGTTTGAACAGGAGAAGTCCAGCAGGGTGCCTTCAAAAAATATGCATCAGGCTGGAAGATCTGTGAACCTCTCCTCTTTAAAATATCATCCCTTTTCTGCTGCATTCTCACCCACATGAACAAACCTGGGCACAGAAGGGACCTTCCAAAAGTGAAATAAAAACTCTCTGGATAATTTAAAATCAGTTTATATATATGTACATAAATGTATATTTCAGAGGAACACCAACTTATGTCTTTTGACAGGCAAAGTTTCACTGGAAAAATGATAAACAGCTGATATCCAGGATTTCTGGCTTTTCTTTGGCATAGGTAATGACTACTTGTATGATGTCTGGAAACTCAGAAACTTTGCAGTAACTCAGTCAAAATGGTTCTCACTCTATTTCTGGTCACATATGGGTCTTTGAGCTTGGATTGGCAGCTGAAAACAATTATGGTTTTGCAGTTGAACGACAACACTTAAGACACTACTAAATCTAGCAAATTTTAGCGTTTTAACCTCACTCTCAGAGCATTTCAAAAATCTTTGCCACCTGAAACCTGAGTAGAAAGATAAAGGTCTAAAAACGTTCCCAAAACCCAATAAAATTAGTATTAATTGGAGTTCTGATAAACTGACTAAATGAAGAACCAAAACTTTTTTTTTTCCTTTAAAAAGCAATGAAATGTAATATTGAACCATTTTCAACACTTTCCCCAAAGCATTTTTCAAACAGAGAAGTCAGGTTTAGGGTAATTATATAGAGCAATATGGCTCCAGCACATTCTAAATTTTCTGAAAATACATTATTACACAAGATAGCAATTCTTCCTCCTTAGGAAGATTTCTAAGCACTGACATAATTTCCACTTTTCCTTGGATGTTCCTTGTCCAGGGCCATCCCCTGGAGACGAGGCAGGGAG
Source organism: Anomalospiza imberbis (assembly GCF_031753505.1). Classification (NCBI taxonomy): domain Eukaryota; kingdom Metazoa; phylum Chordata; class Aves; order Passeriformes; family Viduidae; genus Anomalospiza; species Anomalospiza imberbis. Next base: position 1,664,922 of record NC_089694.1, read on the forward strand.
GATCAGGGGAGCATTTTGTGCTGCTGACAACATTCATTCCATTCTCATTTGCCACCTCCAGACCTCTCAACTTTAACAAGGCATTAACAGCACCCTGCAATATTTTGTTATGAAATATCTATGTACACTTATAGATTATTCTGACTTTGTACACCGTTGAGTTACTTTTTTTCTCAGTTTCTGCTGAGTTTGCTCGTAATCAAATGATTTTTTCAAATAATTTCACTTCCAGTGATTTATTTCTGCTTCACAAGATGAAGTACAAAAGGTTCAATCTGCTGCTAAGTGTGCACCTCTTTAGGGAGTAATAAGAAAATGTGATATAAAGTTTCAGAATCCTTGCAAAACAAAGAAAGGCAACCAGGAGGGGTTCATGATTTTTGTGTGAGTGAGGATATTTAACAGGTTTATCCTAACTGCACTTTGCCAAGAGCTATCTGGTGAGATCCATGACAGAGAGAAGACTGTTTTGCATATTAAATTGTGTCACCAACAACCCGTCAGCTTTCTAAAAAAGAAAAACTAAGAAAGGGAGGGTCTTCACACCAATTTGGCACTGAGAAAAATAATTTACACCCCACCAAGTCCCAGTAATATGCTCAGAAGCCTGTAAGAAATGCAGAGCACTCTTATTTTTGTAAATAAAACATCAGTTAACTGAACAGTAAACTTACAGAACAGCTAAATCCACAGGTACAATCTGGTTTTCCCCAAGCTGCTTTACAACAATCCAGCCACTGCAGGAAAGAAAGGGGAATTTATGGAGGAGATAAATGGAGAAACAGACTGAGCGTGGTACTGGATGGAGGGGGGGTACCAATGCTGAGAGGGGCAGAGAAGCTGTTCTGAACAAGCAGGATTCTTTCCAAAAACTCAAATCTTGTCTAAATTATTCCAGCAAAGCAGCATGATCCCTGCATCACCCAAAAATTCCCAATGCCAGCCCCTGACAAGAAGCAGCAATGTTATTTCCACCCCTATTTCCACCCTAGCTCCGGAGAATGGATAAGAGCATGGAGGTTTTTTATCCCTCCCTCTCTCCCAGTGAAAGATGTCTGGCAGAATTATTTCCTGTTCATCTCGGCAGTGCTGAAAATCTCACTAAGTATCTTTAAAAAATCCCAGGTCAAACACAGAGTCAGCATTTAAGCAAACCACTTAGCCCTGGATATGCTGGGTCTAATCCTTGTAGTTTAGCCACAAATTAAGCTGTCTTTCCTTCCTTCTCCCTGAAAATGGCTTTATCATCCAGCCTGGCTTTAAGCAATTAAAAAGCTTCCTGCCTGTAACTGACAGCTGATGGAACCAGACATTAATTCTTATCCTACAGAATTGATGTTTAATCTATGATACTAATATTGCCCATATTCAGAAAATTCACTAAAATCATTGATTCTTCTGTCTCCAATCCCCTGCCTTTGCAAAATCTACTTTTGATACAAAACCCCCAAATGAATTCAGGTCATACAGGCTGTGTCTGTAAGAAAGGAAGAAAATTCAGCCTGTGAAGATGTTTTCTCCTGCTTTTTCTTTCAGGTGATCTGGAGACAGATGACTTTCCTGTGGGCTACAAAGAGGTTCAGGGACTTGGTCTTGTTAGCTTTTGTGAAGTGAAGGGCTGGGAAAGGACTTAACAGCAAAAATCACAGAACCCCAGTCAAACGTTCTTGGGCACAGCCAGGAGGTAAAACAAGAGCCAGCAGCCCACACCTGCAGCTTTCATGAATTAAAAAAACTATTCTACCCAAGGAATGCAGGGCTGGGGTGGCCAGGAGCTGGGCAGCTTTGCAGGAGATGAATCCCCAAAGCCCTTTCAAACATTTCTCACACCACATCAACTCACGGGTTCTTGGCAAGCACATGGAGGCATTCAGAAATAATAAGTATTAACATTAGTTATTTTGGGCTTGTCATTAGTATTTACATCCACGCTCTTAGCAGTTCTAAATGCCAAGGCTCCTGTTTCAGTGATATTTTTCAAAAAGGAAAGGGCTCTTTTTTTGCCAATTTATCATTTCTAATCTGTTCAAAGCTTAAGCCAGAACCCTTCAGTGGGACTTCTTCGTAAATAACCGTACAAAATTAAAATAAATTAACATCTATTATTTAGCTTCATTCTTAAAATAGTTAACACATGCCCACAGGCTACAGCATATACTGAAAAAATAAACCAAAGTTTTAGACAGGGGATCTTCACCCCTTCCTGAGGACTCAGAAGATAGGGTAGAACTAGGATTCCCAAAACTACCAGTAATGGAGTTTAATAGATGTGAAACATGATTAATATTATTTTCACAACCTCAGCAGCCATAATCAGGTTTCCAGAACCCTAAATCAGCTCTCAAGATCATCTCAGCAGAACACCCAGAGAACAAGCTGGGCAAGGGTGGTGAAGGAGGGGGAAGTGGAAGACTGGGAAAACTTAGCTCTCCTTGCTTAATTTGATTAATTAGATTGCTGATGGACTCCACCACAAGGCTGCCAGAATCTGCTCTGTAACAGCCAGTAAGGACATTCCAAGAAAAGCAGCAAGTTTTGACAAATCCTTGAGATGTCACTGATTTGTGAATGTGTCTATGAGAGGAAAACGACATGTAACTGAGAAAAGCCAGCACAGGAAAAACAGAAGGAAATGCAGAAGTTAAAAGAAACCAAAGGGGAAAAAAAAGCCCATCAGACTGCTTCGTGATGTGGTGGCTTTTTTGGTGTTGTTTTGTTACTTTTTGTGGCCTCATTATAGCAAAGATGGGATCTGCAGGGACTGGAGTGATTGGCAGATGTCTCTCAAGTGTGCGTGGTCTGAAAACATGAAGCACAACTTCAGCTCTGCTTTTTATGACATGTGCTAAGATTGGAAACAAAATGAATTACAGGGCAACTTCAAGGAAAGAATAAACTGGTTGGTATAAACTGTCCCAATCATTTTTTTGCTTGAGTTGTGGAATAACTTTCAGCACCTGCCAAGGAAGCCTTGGTTCAGGAAGGATCTTTGCCTTAGAGATAAAATGGGGAAAATGCCTATAAATCAGCAAAGCATTATTAAAACCAGCTCTTATTCTAGACAGTATAAGCATTAATTTTTATAGAAAAACTTTTTATAATCAACAGGAAAACAGAATAAGATAAACTAACTTTTATGATAGCAAACCAGACTGATTTTCACCTTCTGACTAAATGTTTTCCTGTAGCTTCAAAGTAAACCTGCTTGTTATCCACAAAAGGATTCACTGCCACTTAATTAATTAATTAATTAATTAATGCCATTAGATCTAGAATTTAAAACACTTATTCAGACTGAATCCACAACACATCTTTGCTTTTAGTTCGTGGCTTTTTGAAGCTGGGCTACAGAAAATGAACCATGATTTAGATTCAGAAATTCAGTGAGAGATGAATATTGTGTCCTCAAGCTCAGGCTAAACAAAGAAAGAAGAACAAAATACAGGCAAGAAATGTGATTTATTTTCAAAGGACAGACGGGATGACATATGGGTTCAAAACACTGTAAAGACTCCAAGCCTACAGCCGTAACACATCCATAATATGTGGAATATATGTCCACTGCTGATGTGTGCATAGAGGTACACAAATATATCTGGGAGAAATCCATGGCATTTAGAGGAGCTGATCAGAAATCTGTCACAGTAGGAAGAACTAGGCAGAGAAATTAATTAATTGGGAATAGCAGAGCTGAGGAAAATGTTTTCCTAGAGTGTCAGGGAAGCCTTTAAATGCTTGTAAGGTAAATAAAAACCAGACTAAAGAAAGCAGAGGATGAAGGGACCTCCTGTGTCTGGCACATACAAAGGCAGGCCACGTGCTGGGTGAATATTCTGTGCCCACCAGAGCCAGACCTGGCCACAACAAAAGCTGTGGGACATTGTGGCTCCGTGGGCACTGATGCCTCAACCCAGAAATCCACAGAGCAAGGAACAGACCACAAACACCTCTGAAATGTTGGCAGCTTCACTGGATTTTCTTCCAGAGGTCCCTGTGATTGAGGACTGAAGCAATGAGTAATTAATGAAAGCACAGCCATTGAAAGTAACCACAAAAGAGAGAATAAGCAGCTCCCAAGGGGCAGCTCCTGGTGGGGCAGTGCCACAATATCAGTCTCACCTTTACTTGAGCTTTCCTTATCTTAAATTGACCAATTCACCCAGAAATCAACTCTAATTTTCTTCTACACAGCTGACTTTTAAAAATGCATCATATATGATGCATGCACACGGCTACATAAATTCTGTGCTGGAATGTATATGAAAATATGTTCTAAACACTCAAGCAGCAATCCTCACCCAGCTGTGGGGGTAAAAAAATAAAAATATTCAAATGCAAAGGAGGATTTATGAATTGAATTCATTTTTTATCTACCAGTAAGCCCAAGTTGAAATATGAATAACTGATTTAACACTGAAATGGTATTCAAATATTTGACTCCAATCCCCTATTGCTTCTAAATTCATTCAGAAGTCACGATTATTAATTCTTCCTGACAGAAAATCAAGATTTAATGATCATCTGATAACCCTTAGGAATTACAAAGTAAACTGAGATGATAATTCAGGCAAAATAAAATGATTTTACATATATAAGGTAAACTTCATACAGAATATCCATTTAGGCATTTCCTGTGGAACAGTAACTAATTTTTTAAGAAAACCCAGAGCAAAAACTTGGTATTTTTCTCTTGGTATTTTGTCTTGGTATGCACAGTAAAAGGTTTAGAAGGTAAAAGGGGCCTTCATTAAAATCTGCAGAGCTTTAACCCTGTGCTTTGATCAAACAGACAAACTGAACCCCTCAAGCACTCCTCCAAAAAAGCCTGGAATGGGAAAACACATGGAAGAATTTTAACCCAGTGACCTTGTGGAAACACTGCTGCTCACTTTAAGACAACATTGCTCTCAAGATCAAGGCATCTATTCACCCAGGGCCATCAGGCCAAAATAATGCATTAAAATAATGTTCTTTGTGCAATTTCACAGAGCAAGTGATTTCAGCCTAGTAAAAATGATATGCAGTAAGTGATTTTTAGGTAAATTTTTAGCTTTCAGGTCATGTCTGCAGGGAAGTAACACTAGAACTAACAGTGGTGTGAAAAATGGGGATGCAGAAGCTGTACAGCCTGTGCATTGATTTTTTTTCTTTTTTTTTCTTTTTTTTTTTGCCCCAGAGCTCTTTCTGGCAGCAGGAACACTGTAAAACCAAGAACGAGCCAATGACAATCTATTTATATACAGAATCACACAATCATACAATAGTTCAAGTTGGAAGGGACCAGCAAGGATCACCAAGTGTGACTCCCTGCTCCTGGCAGGATTACTGAACACTAAACCTGGACTGAGCACGGCCCAGGTGCTCTGGGAGCTCAGATTTGGGGCTGTGCCCATCCCCTGGGAGCCTCTTCCTGTGCCCGACCCCCTCTGGGGGAAGAACCTTCCCTTGGTGTCCAACCTGACTGCTCATCTTTTATTCTCTGCGCTGTTTATTGACATTTATACTTCAAATCAATTAAAACTGTACCTCTGCGATGGATGGAACATTGCCTCTCCTCGGTGCAATTACCATAAAAACACAAACCAGGGCAGCAATTCTGTGAGCACTGAGTGAAGGATTACACCAGAGCACCCGAGAGCCAAAGTGAGCTCCAAGGCAGCTCCAGTGAATTCTGACTGCAATGAAAAATCCTGGCAGATGCTCCCCTGAAATTCCCAAAAATTTACAGCTGTATAAACTTGAAACAGGATTTAGAGATTGCTGCTAATCTGACCCCTGAAAAAAAAACCCAGTCTTGCTGATGCCAGATCTGTTTGTTTTAGCCTGAGCATCCCAGGAATTCCCATCCAATGGAAGCAAGAGGGGTGGGAAGGTGTCCTGTCCTGCAGGTTATGTCTCAGGAGAGGAGCCCAGAACAGCTGAGAAACCTTCCCTCAGCCCAGCTGCCAGCATGTCAGGGGCTAAGAAATGATAAATGCCGGAACAAAAACCAACCACAATCTCACAGTTTTTGCCTTCCATAAAAATCTTAAAACCTATCACTGTGGAATACCAAGAAACTTTCACAAAGCCCAGTTGGATTTTATGCTGTTTGCCTTTACTGGTCTGTACAGCAATTGACAGAAGGTTTTGGAGACCTTCTTTCCATCTGCAGAAATGACGGCTGATGATGAAAGACAAGAACAGCATCTCCTTTCCCCCCACTGCAATTCTGACTCCTTCAGCATTTCTGCCCTGTCATCATGTATTTCACCTAAATGCAGATGTGTTTCCAGCAGGACACACCTGCCACTGGCCAAAGGGTTCCAGCCATGCCTCTGCCATTCTCCTCACGTTTACACCATGCGTTTAATCCGTGTAATTTTTTGATCTGTATCAGAACAGTTCTGAATTTGCACACAGCGCTCACATTAAGTGAGTTGCAGAATGCACACTGAGCTAAAGGTGAATGAGTTGTCCTTCATGCTAACTTTATACTACTTCTGGGCTCCCCAAAGATGCCATTTTACCCATAAAATCCATTTCTTTGCTGTTTTCAACGTAAAACCTAAAAGGTGCTGTGAAAAGTGCTGAATATCTTCAGTGGCAAAGGAGGAACCTGGGATTTGCAGGAAGTAATTAACTTTCTTTTGCTTTCCAAGCCCTCCCCATCTCAATCTTCCATTTCTGCTTTGTCAGTTTGGAAAAAGTCTTTGGAGGAACCATCCCACGATTCAAGAGAGGCTTGAACCTCAAGCTGCTGCCAGCTCATGGCAAGAGGACTGGAAAATGAGCAGGAAATCAGTTCTGATGTTTAGTGTGCACTTTGGCTCAGGAGAGCTCAGCTCAGCCCACCCCACGGGGCACAGGCAGAACCTTCTCTGGACAAAGCACTGGTGGCACTGCCACCTCTGAGGGGTCACAGCTCCATCACTGATACCTTTAAAGGGTCACAGCTCCCTCACTGTCACCTCTGAGGGGTCACAGCTCCATCATTGCTACCTTTAAAGGGTCACAGCTCCATCATTGCTACCTTTAAAGGGTCACAGCTCACTCATTGCCACCTCTGAGGGGTCACAGCTCCATCATTGCTACCTTTAAAGGGTCACAGCTCACTCATTGTCACCTCTGAGGGGTCACAGCTCCATCATTGCTACCTTTAAAGGGTCACAGCTCCCTCATTGTCACCTCTGAGGGGTCACAGCTCCATCATTGCTACCTTTAAAGGGTCACAGCTCCCTCACTGTCACCTCTGAGGGGTCACAGCTCCATCATTGCTACCTTTAAAGGGTCACAGCTCCCTCACTGTCACCTCTGAGGGGTCACAGCTCCATCATTGCTACCTTTAAAGGGTCACAGCTCACTCATTGCCACTTCTGAGGGGTCACAGCCCCATCATTGCTACCTTTAAAGGGTCACAGCTCCCTCACTGTCACCTCTGAGGGGTCACAGCTCCATCATTGCTACCTTTAAAGGGTCACAGCTCCCTCACTGTCACCTCTGAGGGGTCACAGCTCCATCACTGATACCTTTAAAGGGTCACAGCTCCCTCACTGTCACCTCTGAGGGGTCACAGCTCCATCATTGCTACCTTTAAAGGGTCACAGCTCACTCATTGCCACTTCTGAGGGGTCACAGCCCCATCATTGCTACCTTTAAAGGGTCACAGCTCCCTCACTGTCACCTCTGAGGGGACACAGACCCTTGGGCTGCCACCCTCCCCAGCCCAGTTTGGAATGCCAGAGCAGGGACAGGAGGAGTTACAGATGCTGGCATTTGTGCCATCGATGTCATTGCTGTCCCCATGCAGTAAATTTTAGTGGGAGTGAAAAATGATGCTAACAATGATGCTGTTGTGGTTTTAAATGAACCACAACCCCCAAATTTCCCTTTGGACTTACGTTCCCTACAACTTTAATATCAGACTGGCCCAACACATCTTGAGTACTTTAATTAAAAGGATCACTCTCCTATTTTAACTTTCAAGGAAATACACGTACAGAACAGGCTGAGCTCAATGTTCACAGAACATTTCTGCAGATGATGAGGAAAAAGTGGAACTTCCTTTCCCTAGAAGCCTTTTCTCATCTCAGTAGAGCAGATAAAGTTCTTTGTTTTGAAGACTGTTAATGAAAACTTTGAATAACTCTAACTCATACCAAGTAATACCTAAAATACAGTCCTCAAACACACTCCCTACGTGTTCTTCAATAAATTTAAATCCCTGTTTCAATTCCTTCTCCTCTGTTCCTCCTTTCCTTCCCCTCACTGCACAGTGCTGCTGTTTTATTGGAACCTCGGAACACGTCAATCCACCCACTCACACACAACATCAGCCCGAGGTGTCCCTGACCAACAGGCCAATCTCACGTTTCCAAAGCCATTCATATTTTACGGAAAATACTGCATTATGGAATCTTTTCTTCCCAGAAGATCCGTGGCCAAACTGCAGAGTCCTCTATTTCCAGCACTGTGTGCAGACACATTCTAGATCCATCCATACAAAAGTGGGTACCTAAAAACTTCCTTTGTACATAACAACTTCCTTTGTTCTGCCAGACTTTATCCAGTTGGTAAAAAGCTGATTTTAAATACACATCACTATTAAATGATGCTGAAGTGACTTTTTTCTCCTTCAGAATACAGACATACCCTTTATGTTTCTAACAGTAAATTATATTTGACATTTAAAAATCAAGTTACCCTAATCTAGAGCTCTACCACAACGACACCGAGAAAGCAATGAATCTTTCCAGAGGAAAAACCCATTTTTCAAAAAATTCAAGATAACTTTAGTCATGAGTAATTGAAAATGTAATTTAGAATTCATTAGTTTGCGTGGTTAATTACAGCAGAAGAGTTTCAAAAGATGATGATGATCCAATAAAGTAACAATTTTTTCTGAAACATGATATTAGAGTAAATAAAATAATAAAATGCAAATTAATATGGCTGTTTGGATTATGTTGAAAACATTAAATGCATACCAATGTGCAAGCCAGCCCTGAGGCTGAGGTATTGCACCTGCAATCATCTCTTGGAATTTAGAGAATTGAACAACGTAGACAAGCCTCCAAAACTTCTGACAGGCAGCTCTGTATCCTAAATTCACCACAAGGACAAAATGGTTTTATTCATGACTGTGCCATTAGTCCCCAGCTCCTCTGAAGCCCAGAATGGATTTCCCAGCCTCAGCACCTACAGGACACAGCAAAGCCAAGGCTTTATCTCCATTCCACATGAATTCTGCACTTCTCTTCCAGAGGAAAACAGAGGCCATGTGTTTAACCAAAATACCTCGTTCAGAAAGAGAATAAAGCTCTTTTGCAGTGACTGTCTGCAATCCACCTGCAGCTACGGAGCAGCAGCACCATCTGTGACCTTATTCCTTTTTCATAAAGGGCACTTAAGCTAAATGAACTCCTTGCCCACGTTCCCAGAAAACAAAAGTCTTGGTTTGACCTCAGAGTTTCTGCAGCAGTCCCCAAAGTCGGTTTCTTTTCCCTGTGTAGCTCCAGCAGATTGGAAGGTCAGCAGTGGGTACACGGTTGATGCAATTACAGCTTTCTGAACATTTTTGTCTGGAGATTCTTTAGAATAATTTAAGTGCTTTGAGTATAACTGAGTGAAAAAGGAGCTGTCACGCATGAACCACATCAGAAATTTCCCATGCTGAGGCAAATGGCTGATTTCAAATTGCTACCATTGCACCTGGAGTTAAATTGTCCATTTGGTAATGTGAGATGTCTTATTCCGGCCTAAAATATGGATTTTCCTAATAATTTTAATTCTCTAAGGCACAGATAATTTCAAACTCTCAATATCACCCTCCCAAAGCTGTCTGTCCCTGTGGGAAGAGCCAGGGGTGTGTGTGTATCTAAAGGGCTGTTCCCTGATAGATTCTCCCTGACAGTGCTCAGTGAGAACATCACAGACCCCAAATATTGGGCAAACACACAAACCCCAAATATTGGGCAAACACACAAACCCCAAATATTGGCCAATCAGGTGCAGAGCAAATGCTGCAAATGCCAGGATACTCCCAGAGGCATCCCAAGACCAAAACAGAGGATCAGAAACATGTGCTGCCACCACAGCAGCACCAGCAGAGCTCTCAGGAGGAGTTTATTAGGATGCCTTGAAGTGCTCAGCTTTATAAAACATAAATACCACGACCCTGTCTATTTTCATTTGTGCATAATCCAGCGAGGGGATGGCGAAGTCAGGCTGCCCCTGGGTGACTCTCTGAGTCACCTTGACGAGAGCAGCACAATTCTGCTGGGAGCAGAGCAGGCAGTGCCATGGAGCAGCCCCATCAGTGCCTCTCAGCACAGCCAAAGTGCTCCTTTCCACCTCTCCATCCCCCAAAAGCCTCAAAGCCGTTATTTCAGAACTGCAATTTTCATCTCCTTGTGGTCACAATCATACCTTCCTTTAAAATAGCTCTTTCAAGAATCAGACTATATTTGAAGCCGCATGGAAAAAAAAAAAAACAACTCGTGTATTTGAATTAATAAATTTTGAAGTTATATTCAAAAAATCAACACTGCCTTAAAGACAACTCGCTGCCCTTTAGAAAATCTGTTAGAATAAAATGACACACATCACAAGACCACCGTAGCTTTATCTGCATGGAAATCACTTCCAAACTGAACTTCCTCCAACAGAGTCAGAAATCTGCACTGATTTGCTCTATATTTGGACTATGAATTATGCAACCAGCTGGGAAACTGGACACCACTTCAGCATCACTCCCTGCAGAGCCAAGAAAAAACCTAGCTTCAGATGCACTGGAAACACAAAAGATCTAAGACACAAGTAGTGTGCTGGGGTTGCTATCGTGAACTCTGCTTTACTAATGAAAATATTAGGTGAGGCATTTTTTTCTTCCCAGATTTACAGACAATGGAACTACAGCTCTAAAACTCATCATCCATCACCACTGCACCCTCTACGTCACAGCAAAACACAGCAAAGCACTACAATGTTATTTTGGCTATTTCTGAACTTTGGAGAAAGATGTAGAGTGACAAATGAAGGCTATCAGAAAAGGGAAGTCACTTAAAATCATCCTTTGTTATTTAGAAAAACTCTGTTTCAATGATGTTTGTGGGAGGCGTTGAGAATTTATGGTCAGAGATGCGAGCAACTATTATTAATTATTCCCAACGCAGCAGCTTCAGGCTGTAGTGGATAAAAATATCTTTTTCAGATACAAATATGTGACTGCAAACAGCAGATAATTAAGAGTAAATAAAAATATCTGTGAAGACTAACAACTCAATTGGCCAACAGTGCTCTCCTGCCAACCCTGGGACTCGTACAGGAATTCAGGCAGCAGAATTACAAGTAGCAGAAGTAAAAGCAGCAGAATTAGAAGTAGCAGAGATATAGTGGATATGAAAAGGTGTCTGGAGATGCAAAAATCCTTTTCTGCACCTTAGAAAAACTTGTCCTTGGGAGAAAGTGGGTTATGACAAGGAAAGTTACTTTGAGCCATGTTAGCATCAGAAATAAACACACAAAACAAAAATAATTTTCTATTCATCTGCACTAGAAATTATCATTAATTTTGAGTTGTCTAATTTGATTGTTTTTAATTAATTTACTGTTTCTTAGTTTTTAATATGCATACTATTCAGCAAAAAATTGAAAACAAAGTATCAGAGGATATTAAAAAAGTGAAAATATTTCAGGTATTTGCATATTCTGATGAAGGAGGAACTCCATTTGACAGACAAATACTGGCTGCATTTTGTGAACTCTCATATCCTTTACCTTGTCAATAATAGAGGTGAAGATAAATTGAAACTGGAAATTGAAAAGCTATGAGTAACACATTATTCAAGAAAGGTCACTAATTAAAGCTGTGTGAAATTGAACAAAACCATTTTCATGATGATAAAAGCATTTTCTTACTTCAGGAATATCTGTTTTTCCCTGTGCTGTAAAAATAAATATCTCATTACTTTTATATTCAACTTTTGGAGGGGTTACTTATAGGATAATGATGATTCTTACCACTTTTAAAGGCAGAAGAAGGTGAAGAAAAACAACTTGGGTTAACTAGAAATAAAAAGCTGTTTACCTGCTAACACTCCTCAGAACAATCTCGCCCATTTTATAGCAACTTGTCACCTGGAAGCTCAGGAAAATAAACACTGAAAGGGTTGCTGTCACCTGCAAAAGCCTTTGGTTAAATCTGACTGCAGAGCTTGGGCATGGGCGTTGCTCCAGGAGCCCCAACAAAGCCCTGAGAAGCAGGTATTTAAAATGAAAATGTATTTAAAATGAAAATGTATTTCAGATGAACACCAACTGACAACTCCTGGAGCACACAATCGTATTTCCATCGCTGACACGAGTATTTCCTCTCAAGGAGCCCTGAGTGTTTAGCAGTGACACGTCAGACACAAGAGACAATTTCCATCTTTGCCCTACAAATGAGACAGGCCAGCTCAGCACACATCAGGATTTATCTTGTACCTGTCCCAGGATATAAACCCCTGCTTCCATTAAAGAAATTAAAACATAGTTAAAAAGATAAATATTATGGCTAGAAGACGTTGCCATTACCTGTCCCACTGTGTAGCCAAATTAGAAATAAACCCAACAGAAGAATGACATTTGGGATGATATTTCCTTGGGGTTTGGTTTGCATTTTTTTTTTTTGGTCACTTCTGTACTCATTTAAGTCTGGCTAAAGCCCACAATAACCTGAGCTGGAGTCAGATCACCAAGTATGGGAAACAGCTTGAATGGAAAACGTCACAAATTGAACAGCTTAGTAAATTTTATGGCCAAAAAGAGAAATAGGAGCAAGAACCTTTTTGGGTAGAAAATGAGGAATAAAGACAAATTGAACTAATATTTAAAGATATAATTATTTTGTAATTTAAACATTTTCTTCAAAGCATGATGAGAGTCAGAGATAAATGCTGAGGTGACACTAAACCCACAGGCAGTATGTGGCTTATCTTAAAAGGAAAATTTACAAGTCAGCTAAAACAAGTTTATACACTAAAACTACATCTTAACTTTCTCACAGAAATAATTGGACATTTTGGGTTATTTCTGCATGCAGAGCCAGTCTTGACCTGTCTGCTTTGAGTCAGTGTAAAATTTTATAGCTTCATGAAATATTGGTGCCAGCACAGAATTTTTGACACATGTGTATTTGTCTATATAGAATCCAGCACAGATTCACATATGTATATTATCTATGCATACACAGAGCTTTTGGTCTCGTTTTCTGCACAGCAAAAATGACTTTTAAGGTCTGAAGGTTCCCCCTTACGCAGCATCAAGTAGTGACTGATAAAAAAGACATGGTGCTTTTTGAATGATAAAATGTTTTGACGTTTGTGTTAAAAGTGTTTTACCCCTCACATCTTTAATTTGCACCACAGACAGGTTGTCTAAAATATGTTCTTAAATACATCAGCCCTGCTCACAGAGCCTTTTCCTCAGAGGTTTGTCTGCTCCGTTCACATGCTGTCTGAGGAGCTCCTGTGTGTGACATGCCACGGAGCATTTCTTCATCATTCCTGCTGAAAACTGCTGCAGTCGGGGCAAGGGCACACTGACAAACACCACAAGCATCAGAGTCACTCTCTGTGATTCTGAGGCAGACATTACCAAAGAAAAGGCATCCAAAAATCCCAAATAACGAAGCTGAAGTGTAACAGAGAGGAGACGTGACATATGCTCCACCACGAGGTTCTGTTTCTTTCTGTATTACCATAAACCTCACAACTCTGAACAAATGAATCCATTATTTCATGCCTGACACTATTTCTGCAACACGCCTCAGCTGCAAACCATGAAGGCTTTCTCTGTAGGCCAAACATCCTTTTAATTGGTAAATAATCTGCACAGCTGTGGGGCCAAACTGGGCTGGGGCTCCCGGGGGTAACATTCCCATCCTTGGTACCTGAGCACAGCTGAGACCACGGCTGGAATGTGCCTCTTCACCAGCACCACCCCACCCAGAGCTGGAGAACGACTCTACTGCCAATAAATTCTATTTTTACATTGCTTTATCATGAACTTCAGGCTTGGGTTTTGTTGTTATTCCTGTTATTTTTTTTTGTCATTTGTTTCCTCTAGCTAGGAATCCTAATAGCTCCCTCATGCTAGAAGCAGAGCATTTGACTTTTGGACAGTCCTGTTTATAAATTTCTAGAACGTTTTTAAGGAGTACTGATTCATGAAGCAATCAGTGTAACATTTCTAAATAATTCACCACCGGGCAGAGGTAAAACTTCAAATACTAATTTATGCCTTCATCTTCCTTTTCAGAGCTGGATTTTTTGACTCTTCATCGAGTGGTTTTGAAGCCTGTTGAATTTTTTTTTTTTTAATCTGGACATTTGGGAAGCTGAAATTCTCAATGGACTGGATGTTCTACTAAAATATACTTAAATAATGCCTTGTGAATGATTGATTTCCATGAAATTCTGCAGTTCCTCTGGAGTTCCCACCTAGAGAACAGTGCACTCCTCTTTACCCCATGTCTGGAGCTAGCACAAGAACTTTACTGCTGTTCACTGAGTGTGTCCTGCTTTGATCTGTTTATTGTTGATAGATTAGTCTGAGGTTGATTTGCTTTCTAAACCCACAGGTAATAAACCAGGTGGATTAATTTAGTTTCATATCAAGATGCACTCTGCTGTTGTAACAGCTGTTTAAAACAGCTCACAGGTGAGAAATTCTGTAAGGGCTGAGTACATCAAAACTAATAAAAAGTGAGTGAAAGTCAAGTACATCTTCTAAATTTTGCCCACATAGCTAAGTAAAAGAAACACAGAGCTCTTTTTCCCCGTGACAGTGAGTGCATTCACAAAACAAAGCATAAACCCAGATAAAATATGAACTGAACAAGCCCATACTCTCCATATGTTTTAAGAGATATGGCCCCAAATTTTCAGTGTACTTAAGTTTTATTTCTTGGCAAATGCTTACAAAAACCCACCAGAGCTGTGTGAGAACAAACAAGGCTGTATTTTCAGCTGCATTCCCCTGTAAAAAGGCAGAACCTCTAGAAAAGAAGGCTCTGGGGAGAGCTCAGAGCCCTCTCCAGGGCCTAAAGGGGCTCCACTGGAGCTGGAGGGAGACTTGTGACAAGAGCATGGAGTGACAGGACCAGGGAATGGCTCCAAGTGCCAGAGGGCAGGGCTGGGTGGGATTTTGGGAGGAAATTCTCCATGGTGAGGCTGCTGAGACACTGGCTGGAGCTGCCTCCTCCCCTCCTGGGGCTGTCCAAGGGCAGGTTAAAGAAGGCTTTGAGCAAACTGGGCTGATGGGAGGTGGGGCAGGGGGGTTGGGATGGTTTAGGGGATTTTTAAGCTCCCTTACAACCCAAAGCACTCTGTAATTCTGTGGCTGTCCCTTGAAATATGCAGGCTGCTGTTTTCAATATTGGTGATATATCACAGTACCCAGCCCAGGAAGAAACTCACTTTATGACTTAAGAGCTACTGACTTCAGTATTTGCAATGGTGAATGTGCAAAAAACTCCTGTAAAATATAATTTCCAGGTAAATTACCACTGCACTGTTAGCAAGCTAATAAATCCTTATGAAGATCAGACATTGAGGAGGATCTATGGTTACATTTCTGATGGAAGGAAATGGCACCGTTAGGGAGGATGACTCTGTCTGCATCTTGAGGATGTGTAAAAAGAAAGTTTCTGTCTTAATTTATGCTGTTTGAAAGCCCTGAACTAGTTTTTTAAAACTTTATCCTTCAAAGGCATTCTTAATATTCAAAAAGACCTTGCTAATTAACTCCTAAAACTACCTCAAGTCCAACCTGCTTTTCCTGCTCCTCAGAAAAGTTTTAATTACACAGATTAAGCACTGGAATTCCAGCTGTCACCTTCCAATAGCTTTCTTCCTTTTTAAATCAGGTGCTTTTGTGCTGATCTCTGCTTTGAGCAGAGCTTTGGACGGGTGGCTTTTATGATGCAGCAGTTGCGTATGACTATTAGAAATATTAGAAACGATGTGACAGCACAGAAAGCACATTTAACCAGTCACAGGACGTGGAGCTCTCTCCTGCCGTGGTCTGACACCTGGCAATCACACTGGGCTTAGCCTAACCCTGAGCATCACCTGAGCTCCGGTGCTGCTCCCGGGGCCACCAGGCACCGTCAGCACCAGGCAGAGGGACACAAGGTCCTTCAGGGTGAGCTCCAAATCCACTGGGACAGCAATTGAACACCACAGGCCCCAGACAAGGGCTGGAAACTCCTTGACTGGGAATACCCAGGACAGCTTGGCAGGGAAGCAGCCCCGGCGTGTGGCCCTTTGCCAGCAGGAGGTGGGATGAGGTGACCTCGAGGTCCCTTCCAGACCAGACCTTCCCGGGGTCTGAGAACACATAAACCACCACCACGGGGAGGGAGATGGCACGGGAAGGGAATTTCAAAGGGTTTTACCTGTGCTACCCTCACTGTGTGAGTAAATTACACACCAGAGTGGACAATGCACTCCGTTTGAGAAGGTTCCCCAACTCCTTGGTGCCAGGCTCCCCCTCCCAGGGCCAGCAGCTGCACCTGTGTGCACATGGGGTCAGTGAGCTCCTGCAATATTCCACGTGCAGGCAGGGCTCCCCAGCTGGAAGCCCCAGCACCATTCCCTGGGATTGCTCTGGCCTCAGCCTGGTGCAGGTTCAGCCTGAGAGGCAGGAGCATGCACTTAGTGAAGCATGGAGGTGCTTTTCAAACCCAGTTTGAAAATAGAATAAAAATAATTACTAATCATTGCCACTACAACAGAATGGCTCACACAGAATTTGCAGTCAAAATCTAAATTACACCAATTATCTTTTAATCAAGGCCTAATAATATTTACTGCAGTGTGCTCAGCTGGAAGCACTTCCCCAGCTCCGATGAACTGACCAGGATCTGTGTGCTTAGGAACTACAGTCATTTGTCACAAATGTCTCCAAAGCACCCTGAAAGGAAGTACACACTTCCCAACAAACACCAAGGAGAACTGACACATTTCAGAGCAGCAGAAATGGATCTGTGTGCAGATCCAGACTGACTCAGCAGGGATTTAGAAGTGATGCAGTCAGGTTAATGCAGGCATTCCCCTCATCAGCTGATTCCTCCTGTCAGTGCTCTCCACGAATTCCCACCAAACCACAACTCTTCAAGTCCCTTGCTGCCCCACCTGTGACCAAGACAAGCATCCCACCTGAACTCCAGCATCACTGCAAACCAAGGCTGCTCTGAGAAGTTCTCTTCTGGTGAGATGCACAACCAGCATTTCCTCCTAACACCTGCCACGTGTGATGTTTCCTATCCATCAATTTAATGGAGTGTTTTGATACTTGAAAAGGAATTTTATAGATAACTAGATAGAAAGCAAGAAGAATTCAAAGGAAGAATGGCACATGGGTTATATCACTTTCAGATGTTTAATGGCTTATGAAACTCTGAGCTTCTGCTTCCTATATATAAAGAAGGAATTTTAAAAGTCCTGACGTCTAAGAAAATCTGATATTTTCTCCTAATAAACGAGTATGTTTTTACAGACCCTTTTCTAAGTGTAGAATATATTCTGTGCTTACACCAGCTGCCATCTCATGAAGGCAGGATAGGTCCTTCAAACCCTGAAAATCAGAGTAATGCTCATGTGTGACCTGGAGCAGCACACCCCCGACCTCCTGCTCCTCCATCGGCTCTGCTTTTTCAATCTTTTCTGGTGCATTTCAGTTCCTTCTGCCTTGCCCTGGATAAAAGCTCCAAGACTATGAATACAAGGAGTTCAGCAAGTTGAGGGACCACACTGGTTTTGCAAGTAAATAAGCATCACTCAAAAGACAAACCAGTTCTGATTAGTTTTGTGTTTCAGTGGCTCACGGCTGATCTGGCTTTGTCTGGGTCTTTAAATCGATGAAAGGGTGCTGGCAGTTGTGATTAAGAGGTCAAGCACTGAATACAGAAGTTTTTAATCTACTTTTTCCCCCAGCTAGCACTCACGCCCTGAGTTATTCATAGCAGCAGGAGGCTGTGGGTGAACACTGCCCCATGGCCAGAAACACAGGGAAAAGCCTCATTATCACCTGTGCTCGAGGTAAATAAACCCAACGGGAGCTCACCTAATCCAAGCACACCTACTGCCTTTAACATTCAATAATTGCATTCCTTCCCTTCTTCAGAACTATCAATTCCTCCTTGGAAAGCTTAAAAAAATAATTAAACATTGTTTTTTTGGGTGGTTTTCATTTTGTGTCTGTGTTTTGAGGAAAGGGAGCCTCTTTTGTTGTTACACAAAAAAGAAGAAGCAAGAAAGGTACTCCCTTGGACAGAGTCCGTTAAAAATCAGATTATTTCCACAGCATTCTCCTATTATTCACCTGCCAGTAAAATATGTACACTCATTGTCTCTCTTTGAATGCCTATTTTTATCTGACTGAGGCTATATGGTCATTTTTGTACTTATTACTGAGTTACTAAGTTTTTTTTCTTCCTTCTTCTAAAGCATGTTTTTCTGTTCTCAAAAACTGGGCCACATGCCTCTGAGGAGAAAGTAGTGCATTATTTCATTCCCACCTTTTCTTCTTTTTTGGCATCTCTGAGGCCTGCTATGCCCAGAAGTGCTTCCACTCAAGCTGGACCATCAAATCAATTATCACAGCAGTCTGCTTCCTAAATATGAATGGCAATGAATGACAACAGGCAAGGCCAACTTTCAGCTTGGATTTGTCATTGGCAACGTAAATTTTTTTTGTTTTGTTTTATAGATGTTTGGTGGAGTGGCAATTTGACCAAACTCTTCCCCCTGCTGTCAGCAGCTGCATTCTGTGGGTCCCCACATGAAAAGCTTCCCCTTTGCTTCACCAAAGACAGAAAAAGGAAAAGAAAATAAGACACAGGGAACTATTCTCACCATAAAAGTTCTTTTCTGCTCATCTTTTACTACAATCATTGCTGGCAATGAAAGAAAGAAAAAGCACAATGACAGACTGTTTCCATTCCTTGATGTTCCCAATTTCAAGGTGCAATTATTTTTAGTGCTGTTGCATCATTTCACAAGAGATCCCCACGTGCAGCAATGTGTCAGGTTCTGCAGCTGGACTGAGCACGGCCTTGTGACAGCACTAATTGTGACAACATTAATTGAGTTACTGAAAGATCGCTGTAGGAAAGGATTGTGCACAATATAGCACAATGCAAGCAAACACAGTAAATTAGAATAAACCAAGAAATCTTACCCCTCACTCACAATCATAGGCTGGAATTCATGTTTTCCCTAATGAAAAACCATTTATTATTTTGCTAAGAAGGGAAATAAATTATATAAGTATTACATGTGACCCCAAAAAAATTATTTCTAGGGCTCTCCATCACTGATACTGCTCATTCAAAAACCAGCAAAGAATGGAATTGATATTAAGCCTGGCTTAATTTTTGGAGAAGTGATTATATACTGTGAAAGGGGATTTTAGCCAGGAACTGGGACACATACCCAAAAACTTTGGGGTGAGAACACTGCCAAGGTTGCATTACTGCCAGTGCACATAATCCCAGTGGTCATACAGGAAAGATTGTATTGCCTATTTTAGTAAAAACAATTTCGGCCAAGCAGGCAGAAATTTATTCCTTCCTTCACAGACACACAAAAAAACAAAAAAAACAAAAAAACAAAACAAAAAAAAAAACCAAAAAAACAACTACCACAAACCAAAAACTCTTGACTTAGGGTCTTTTGAAAGACTCTGAGCTGGGAGTGAGCTTTATCCTGGCAGGAAGGGAGGGTTGATGGTTCCACCTAGTGGTACCCACACGGCCCCAGTGGCAGCACTGGGACACAAACTGGGAACCTTCCAGGCCCAGAGCTTCTGCTGACATCACTTCCACACATCACAGCTTTCCCTGCTTATAGCTCCATAAGATATTTAAGGGATAAGCTTTCAGTTTGTACAAGTTAGTTCAGTTATTCACTTGCTGAATGTTAATTTTCATTATTTTTTCATTAATTTTCATTGCAAACCAGAATCCAGACAGTGTCATTTTCTCCTTAAACCATAAGGGCTCTTCCCAGGAGCCCCTTCCAATTTATTCATTTGCTAAAACGACAGGATTTCTACAGCGAACTGTCAGAACATTCTGTGTACAGGATGACATTTATGGGTCCTTTTGTTGTTTGTTTCTTTCTTCAACAACTGCTCTTATCTGTGGCCAAGAGCAAGTTCTTCCTGGGTCAGGCTGCTCGAGCAGCTGAGAGCAAAAAGGGTTTTGCTGCTGGGGGCTTTGATGCTGTCTCAAGAAAGCTGCTTTTATCCAGTGCCCCTGCTCACCCACAGCACAGCAACCCGAGCACCACCACCCTGCTCCACTGACTTTTATCTCCCCACCAACAGGACAGCCTTCAGCAAATGATTGATTTGAATGCACCTTTCTGTGTGCCTGGAACTACAGCAGGAACAGCTCATCACTTTCCTTCCCATAAAAAGCATCCACAGGTGCCACAGATGAGCTAAATATGGTTCGGGGCTTTTGATTTGTCTGGTGAAGTGTGAGCACCTCACTTGTGAACATATTTCTGAAACTATCTTCTGGAATTGTATAATCCTGAAAATGCAAAATGCTAAAAATGCTTGCAGAGTCTTATTTATAACAGAGCATTTCTAAATAAAGGTATTTCAGAATATACAGGGCAAAGAGAGGTTTACAGCAACCAAAACCCCAAAACACAGCAACGTGAGTTACAGCCACCATCCCCAAACCATTTCCTGCTGCATGGAAGGAGGAAAGGAAGGCTTGGAAGGTTTCCTTGGGGAAGGAAGGCTTGGAAGGTTTCCTTCTGGCAGCTGTGAATTCTGCTCCACGAGATAAGTACCTAGTGAAGAGTGAAGAGCTGAGCTGAGCTGCTCTGCAGCACATCCCCGGGCCTCACTACCTGTCACATAATGTTGGGAGCAGGATTATGTCTGAAAAGGTTGACAGAGCACAGACTTATCTCTCTAAATCAAACACTGTGTGTTTAGCTAAACTCAGTGAACTCTAACTAATTAGCCCATCATTACAGTAAATTCATAGCAAGTAATTTTCAAAAGGGTAAAGCCAGAGCCCAGAGTATTTACACTTAACCTGAAGTACTGATAGTAACAGTGAGCTGTTGGGAGAGATTTATTCTTTAAAAAACACCAAATGCAACCTTTTCATGCCAATTGTTCAAGGCAAAGCCCTTTCTAAAATAGACATTTAAAAAAAGCCCTAAAAATATACATATATCTAAATAGAGATGAGCTCAGCTGGTCAAAGCCAGGTGCTACAACCACCACAGTTAAGGGGTCAATCCCTGCATGGCCATTCACTTAACACCTGGATTTGATGATCCCTGTAGGTCCCTTCCAACTCAGAATATTCTGAGATTTCTGTGAGTTATCCATGTACAGAAAAAAGGAGGTGAAAGTGGAAATCAAAATCACAGTCCCATAAACATCATATTTTTCATCGCTTCTGTATTTTATATCATGTTTTATATAAATTGAATAATACTGGGGAACAGGAATTACACTTGAAGGTAAGTCCATTATAAAGATATTCATATCTGTAAGAAAAATCTGGTAAAAAATGAATCTAAAATTATGATCGCAAAAAGACTGTTAGAAAACAAAAAAAAATACCATTTTGAAATAAGAAAACCACACTTCTCTTCCAGTTTGCAGCAGTGTGAGCGTGTTTTTGCTGGAATGGGTGGTGCAGAAGGTGCAAGGGCTGCTGAGGGGGAGGCAGAAATCTCAGGGCTGGAACTCTGCCTGTGGCTCCTGGGACTGTTCTCCTTTGCCTGCACTCATTTGTGAACCAGGCTCTCAGAACAGAGCAGGAAATGTTCTACAGGAGAGCTGCAGCTGCTTCTGGCCACACAGAGAGAGTTCCCAAACTGCACTTGAAACAACAAATGTGATGGGAGAGTCTTTGTCCAGCTGATGAGTTCTGAACCTGCTCCTCACTGATGAATATCTGTACAGAAAGGAGGAGGGAGAATTGCAGCCTCCTGCTCTCTCTGCATTGCAGAAAACCCCAAACCTTCCTCTCAGGGTCTGGGTGTTGGGATGACCCCAGGAGTGTAAAAGTCCTCGTTTCCCAGCCCGTGCAGCCAAAGAAGGAGTCTGGATGCGCAGGGTCGGCTTCTCAAGGCTGTTTATTTTCCCTTATCTAGAACATTCTCTCTCTGCCCTGCTGAGCTCTGTCCAGTAGGTCGGCCATGGCATTCTGTCTGCCCTCAGGGCAGTGTTCACATTTTATACCCAAAACTCCGTGTGCCATGGTTACAGTAACGTGCCAATATCTGTCATTTATGTTGGACAGTGTGTCTGCACCTTAAACCAACAGAAAAGTGTCACCATCACAGCAGGACACGGAGGGCAAGGAGAAGGAGAAGGAGGTCAGGACACGCCCAAATCTCTCCATCTTGTCCCCTTGAACCCCATTCTAAAACCCCTAAAATTCTACTTTTCCACCCTGTGTCAATTCACCTATTACACTACTCAAACCCTTGTGGCTTGTAATTCCTCACACAAAGTTGACAGCTTTTCCCACGGACTAAAATCGGAGCCACAGGTGTTTTTGACTTGGTGCCAAGGTCTCCGAGCCCCCTGCCAGGGTCTGGAGCCAGCCAGGGCAGCCAGAGGGATGTGCTGGGCTCCGACACCTTCCAAGCCATGGAAAAGCTTCTCCCACAAGACAGAGCAGCCGCAGGTGTGGGCTGTGGCTGCGCTGAATCGAGATTCACAGGTGCTCCTCCTCTGCAGGTGATGCTGCACTCACCTGACAACACTTGTGGGCTCTCACCTACCCCGGGCTGCTGCTGCTGTTTGCTGTCACTCCAGGTCACACCTGCACCACCCCCATCAGTCAAACACTCTGCTCAGCCTGGTTTTGGTAAGAGAAGCCAGAGCCCTCTCTGCATTTCAATTCCTGATGCAATCTGTACAGATTAACACCAGCTGTTAATTTGATTTCCAGATAAAAGATTTTCTTTTTTTTTTTTTTTTAAACAGAACTTTTGCTCACGCTCAGTCCCTATGTGCCACTGCTTTTACAATCAAATAATTGAGTTCTAAGCATTCCTACAAGTGTTTCTTGTTTCCATATTAAATACAACCTGCTAATAGCTGGAGCTCCTATTTTTCTTTCCTGTATCCAGAGGCTTCTTTTGAGATTAAACTGCCTTTTGTTCACTTGCAAGTAAAAAAAAGATGGTTTAGGAAGGAATACACGTTCATATTTTATAAATGGAATACTGGACCATTAAATCCTTTGCTGGAGCAGATCCCAGCTTCCATTGGGTTCACGGCACTCCTTAGAACATCAGTGAAGTCAAACCAGAACCTGGGAATGTGTGCAAATTTAACAGATCTGTCTAAAAGGATTGGACAGTTATTGTCTGAGGAAGTCGAATTAGAAGCTCCTAATTCCTTTTTGAAATTCATTCTACGTTATACCTCCTTAATCCTTGGAAGTAAAAAAAAAAACAAATTCAAAACATTTTAAGAGCTCCTGTTTTCATTTACAGCAAGCTATGCCATATTCAAATTCTGTAGTCCTAAACCCTACAAAAGTTATTTTATGCTAGAAAACACACACTGTTCAAACAATATTTTTCAAATGTACTCTACCCTCTATAGGTTCCTTTATAAGTTCATTTTTTAAAAGTCCTCAGCAATCTAAAGTTGCAGCCATCATGTTTAAAGATGACAACATGCAATTAAAATCCACAGATTCTCTTACACTTCTCTACATGTAATTCTCAGAGTAACACTGCCTTATTATCAATGTTTTGCAGGAACTTTTCTCTCAGATTGATATTTCAGTGATCCTTAAAAATCCTCTTGCATCATTTCTGACATATTTTGATCCCGTGGCAGCTTTGGGATAATTTCTCCATTTTTCCACCATCCAGGAGCCTCTTTGAGACAAAGGCATGAATATGCAAGCATGACTTTGGTCTCCTTGCTCCTCAATGCACATGAACTCAAAGGAACTGCAGGGCATGGGAGATGTGCTTTGGGAAAATTACCAGACACATCCAGATTTGAACTATTTTTGTCCTGTTCTAACTCCTCCTGAATTTGCTACCAACTCTATTCACGACTACAAGGGCCAGAGGACACTTCCAGCAGCTGAAGTCCCTAAACAAAATTATGGGTGGGTTTGTTGTTGTTTTGTTTGGGTTGTGGGTTGGTATTAAAATTATTATTATTTTTAATAACATCTTACCTCCAGCTATAGAGACTTTAAACAGTTTAAACTGTTGCTTCCCTGAAAATGTCAACAGGTTTTTCTAAGTCAGGGATTCCAGCCCCACACAAGAATTCAAAGGGTCTGGAAGATGTTTCTGCTGACATCTGGAGGGCAAAAAGGGCTCCAAAATCAGGCACTGGACAGCAAGCAAGAGAACTGCCTCAGCACAGGAGCCGTGGTGCTCCAAGGGGTTTCAAAAAGAAAATTGCTTAAGAAACACAAGGTGCTTTATGCTCCATTACTCATCTCCCCTGTATTCATCCTGACAGGAAATAACAGGGCAGGTGTGAGGACAAAGCAAGTCTGAAAGCACCCCAGGAAATCAGAGAGCTGGAGCTCTGCAGGAGAACAAACCCTCCCAAGGAGGGCAGGCAATGAGCTGTGTCTGGAAAGCCATCGGTGATGATTCAAAAGCAATCCTGACGGCACGGGGAGCTGCAGTGCCAGAGAGCTGTGCAGACCACTTCAGGGAGCTCTCTGAGCATTAAATGCTCCTGGGAACGCCAGCAAAGCAAAACCCCACAGCCCTTCTGCCCTTCTGCATGACAAACAGAACCCCCAGGGACTGGGGTGTACGGAAGCCTTCCGGGACGGTTCTCCCTCAGGTCTGTGCAGGTGGGCAGAGCTCTCACACACACGGCAAGAGAGAGAGGCCTCAGTGGGCATTTAAATGCTGACGTGTTTGCAAAACGTGGCACTCAGGGCACAGGGCCAGCCTGACCGCAGGGAGGGACTAAAGGCTTTTGCTCTTCTCTCTCCCACAATTTCACTTCATCCTCCAGCTCAGGCTGCATGGAATTGCAGAGTTCTGCAGACCTTGGACAGCACCTCCTGCTGGATTAAGCCTTCTTCTGACCCAGAGATGGGACAACTGAGAGGGGTTTTAAAAGCTTTTATTCTGTTTCTAGTTTTATGTGAAGGGTGAGATAATACAATGTTACAATGTGGATGTTATACCAGAGATGTTATAATTCCCTCTCCCAAAAGAAAACCATCTGTCTCTTCATAGTACAGAAACCCATCACAGTATGAAAGATGTGTTATCCCAATAAAAAATGAAGATAAAAATCAGTTTTTGACAGGCACCACATCAACACCTACCACTCTAAAGTTATCCTAAAAAACCAATCAGCCCATTTAAATAGATCAATAACCTCTTAAACAGAAAAAATGAAATACTCTCAACAAATTAGTAAGTGAACAACTACAAAAAAGCCACATCAAACCTACAAATAGTCCCTAAAATTCCCTACAGATTCATTTCCCACACCTCCCTGCACTGAGGAGCAATTCCTCCAGAACAGGCTTTGTGCTGCACTGCCTTGCTTGGTCTTTGAATGCTCCATCCTCTCACTCCTGCCCTACCAGCCAGGGTTTAGCACAAATGCAATTCCAGCAAACTGCTCAACCTGCTTCACAAAGGTTCATCCACTCCTGAAATCCTCCCCCCTCGGTGCTACAGAGCTTTCTGGCTCCTTAACAACATTCCAAGGGGTTTTCCAAAGAAGTTTAAGGACAACTCAGAAATGGATTCACATCTGCTCACTTATGAGCTGCCACTCCTTTAAAACAAAATCATGATTGCCTTCAGATCTTTGAAATGTACATTCCTCAGTGATAGTGTCTCTATTATTTCAACAGGAAGTAAATATTCATAAACATAATTCCAGCTTCCTTCTGAGTGGTTATCCATTAGGAGTAAAAAATTGAAACTTCTAGTAAATCTCCCTTTAAGGTTTACGCTCTGGTAAAGTAGATTTAAAAATAAAATAAGCTTTTGTCAAAACCATCTTGTAATGAACAGATTTTACAAGGAAAGAAATTGCCAGTCATCTTTGGAATGCCTGACAGGGATGATAATGTATTTTTTCAGGAGTGAATCATCAGATCTAGGTGGTTTTTCTTGTTCTGTTTTTTGGTGGTGTTTTTTTTTTTTTTTTTTTTTTTTTTTTTTGATGGTTTGTCTTGTTTTGTTTCTTTTGTAAGGAAATAATTAATTTCCAAATTGTTGATTGAACACCTTGCTGGATTTTAATCAGCCCCCAGTAATGATGGAATTTGCTGCTGTTCTCAGACTCAAATTCTGCTCTGTGAACCTTTTGGGTCCTCCATCCCATCCTGTTCTGGACATAATTCTTACAGAGCCTAAAGCCAGCTGAGCTGACAATGTAACCTGATCACAGAACAGAAAATGCTGTGGCCCTCCAAGCTGAATTATTTTTCCCTCTCCGGAGGGAATACTGGCAATAATGGCTTTTTTTCCTATTATGTTATTTTGGAAACCTGTTCCCTTTAAAATGAAAAAAAATCATCCTCACAATGACTGAACATTTTCCCCATTTCAGTGTGGTATGTCTATTTTAATTTGTAATTTAAATTTGTAGGGAAAAATGCAGGAAGGGTGACATTCCACTCCAGTAATATATTCATGGAATTACAGACACATAGACAGCGCTGTAAAATTTTATAGACTCTCCTTATAATTATTTAAATAGAATCTTCTTCACCAACAGAAGAAATACCCAATGCAACAAGAAATGGAAGGAAAAAATACAGAAACCACAGAGAAAATGAGAAGTGAATATAATGTAGATTAAGGAAGAACTCTAGTATCTTTGTTATTTTTAGCCTCCATCTGGAAGGCACTATACAGTGTGTATATAGTTTTTAAATAACAATATTATGACATTATATACTTCCATGAGAGGGTAAAGGAGATGAGCTAATGCACACACTAATAGATATATTAGTGATAATGATCTTACAAAATCTTATATCAAAGCCTATTATATCAGTTTTTCCTCCAAAAGAGAAATCAGCTGTGTAACATGCAGAGATCTTCTGCAGAGAAGATCAACAAACCATATCAAAGGTTGACTTCTGCAGTGCGTTTTGAGGATGGCTAAATAAAACCAGCTCTTTTAAGGTTGGTTTTTACAGAATAAAGGCAATTCTGGAATTTGAAACTACTTACTCTAAAATACAGGACTATCAGAATTATTATTAATGTACGACATCAATGTCTCACATCTGGTTTTAGTCATCATTAAAAATAACTTCATGCTAATTGCAGTCCCCTTTAAAGTATAACAGCATTGAAACTGAACCAACCTAGCAGTGCAAATGTCCTACAATTAAACCAGCATGGATAGTGCTCAGGATGTGAGAGCAATTTTGGAGCTACATACATTACAAATGTACCAGCTCAGCTACATTATGTTGAGGCAATAATGTGCAATAATTAGATGAACCACCTGTGCTGCAGTTTCAGAAGTGCAATGGAAATACTGACAGGAAATTGGGTTTGGAATGATGATTGACCAGGTCTCAGTGATGCCTCAGGTTTTAGCTTTTATGTTTTTCAGATTCTGTGCTGCTTTAGTGTGTGGGTCTGGGCTTCATATGAGGGGATGGTGAGCTCTCTGCACAGAGCAGGGAGACAAAACAATTCCTGCTCCAGCTGGGGACCAAGGACAAATGACCCAAATCTCAGCCCAGGAGCACAAACAACGTGGGCTGGAGAGAGAAAAACAAGCAGGATGGGACTGCATGGGCTAAAGCTGGAATGGGACAATGAACTCCAGTGTGCCCATGGAGCAGAGCTGATCACAGGGAGAGCCCCCGGGAGCGCTCGTGCATTTTGGGACCATTGGGGTTCATCTTGGGTGCAGCCCTGGCTGGGCTCTGGTGCTGCCCAGGGTGGATCCATGGAGGAGATCCTTTAACAAATCCCTGCTTTATTCTTCAGCTCTGTCCAGCCTCTGCTCCAGGTCAGCCTTCCCAAGGCATCATCGACAGGGCTCCTGGGATCCCAGCTGGCCTCAGCTCAGCAGTGAATGCACCTGACAGAGTGCACTGCCATGCAAAGTCAGGCCTGCAGTCTGCTAAGCCCAATATAGTGTGAATAAATGGCCAGAGATGCTTTGTAGAGAAATGCAAAAAAAATCACAGATAAAACAAGCCAACAACCTGCCAATACACGAACCAGCTCCCTGAAATTATCTTCTCCCAGATTCCTAGAAGCATAAAAGCATTCCAGTTAAGGATGGGGTGCTATCACAAAATCCATACCGCAAAATGCGTAACATTTTCCACTTGCAATGAGCTATAAAGACCAAACTCTGTTTTTGGGTAGCACACCACTAAGGAGCACCATAATACCAGCAGAAGTTTAAGCACAGAATTCAGGTTGCACTGCCCATCCCACATGTGGTGTCCTCCTCTGCAGAGCTGCTCCAAAAGCACTGCTGGCCTCAACCTGTCCCTCTGCCACTGCACACCTGGGCTGGATCTTCAACTTATCCTCTTAGAAGGATATGAAACTAAAAACATCAGGAAAATACATTTATTTATTATGAAACTAAAAATTATGAAACTAAAACATCAGGAAAACAAATTATTATGATTATGAAACTAAAAACGTCAGGAAAATAAATTATTATGATTATGAAACTAAAAACGTCAGGAAAATAAAATTATTTGAGACAACTGCAATGCTAGCCTCTCACAGAATGACATAATTGCCTAAGATGATATCAGTACTCTGTAACTGAGCATTGTTATTTTGAGGGTTTTTCTTATTTTCTCCTGCTAATGCCACAAGGAAATGAGAAGTTTCACAGTTTGCTCTGTTACATCATAACCCATAGGGTAAATATTGCCTTTGCAGGAGGGAAACTAATTAAGTTCTTACAGTTCAGATGACAGGCACAATTAAGAGCTCTGGGCCAGTGGCTCCGTGCTGAGGTTGGGGGACTCAATTCGACACCGTGTGCCCTGAACAGGATGGAACAGAAATCCTCCCTATCTACAAAATAACCATTTGGACCTAATGTCACTTCAATTAATCCCCTCCCAAGTCACACACTGCAACAGTGATTTTCATCTCTTCCCTTTCCATTCATTATGTATATATATTAAAATATTAAAGCCAATGTGCTTTACCTCAGTAAACAGTACTGTGGGAGAAAATTTTTCAAATAGAAGTGTTCCACAATAATTGCAGATAACACTGTCAGCACTGACAAAGAAAATTCAAATGGCCAAATGCAAATGAAGCTAGCCTTGCATATCGTTCATTACTACTCATGTAGTTGGTAAATGAATGCATGAATATCCTTTCTGTGCATGTAAAAGAAGTTCCTCTAACTTCAGCTACTGCATAAAGATGCAGACAAAACTCAGCTATCAATCTCTGGAAATGGAGGCCTTCCCATCTAGCAGGACACAGCTCATTAAAATAGAACAGTTTTTAGATTCAGTGTGAATTAAAAAATAAATAAATTCAGAATGGTGAGTGACTTCCAACTTGTACAAAATCCTGCTCCGTGACCTTGGCAGCCTCCTCCTGGATCACTCAAAAATCTGGTTGCTGGGAAGAATTCCCTGGTTCTCGGAAAAGCTTTGTTTTATTTCTATAAATCTATTTCACAACACAAGACCTTCAAAAAGGTTTTTGGATTTCTAAGGGCTTTTAGGAGGTTCAGAGGCAACTGTGCCAGATCAGCTCTAAGAGAAAGGAGCTCCACAACAAACACTGAGTGTGACTCCAGGGCTGCTCTGGGTTCCTGCAGAGTCCCGTGACCAAACAGACACGAATAACTTTAAAGAAATAAATATAAGTAAATACAAATATGTACGGAAATTGAAAATTAAAAACAACACTCAGTTTGAAGGTCTGGAGCAGCTGGCACAGTTCTGCATGTGTCTGAAGCTCAGATGTTCTGTGGTACAAGCTGCAAATGAAGACTCCTCAGTGCTCCCATGGAACTCCCACCACCACTCCTGGACAGTGGGTTTTTACTTCAAAAGGCATAAAAATTTAGAATTTCCTATTTTTGGATGTTAGGGCAATTCAATGAGTAAAGTAACACCAGCGCTGATTTTTAAAAATGCTGAAACTTGGCAAATGTTCTGAAACTTCACAGGGAAAACTTTTCCCACTGCACTGAATGTACTCTGAGGCACACTAACAAAAGCAAGGGGTACAGAACTCTCCTTAGCCTGGGTAAGTAATTAAATGCTTTAGATGAACAACAAACTGAGGTAATTAGTTACAATTACACAGCACAATAACTTTCTGAAGGGCTTTTGGCAGAAAGTGCACGTGGCTTTGCCACTTGATGGCACATTTTCATTTGTTCAGGAAAACCTCCTGTTGGAAACAAGAATACATCAAATGGCAAACAACAACTCAGGTTCAGAGAAAGCAGCACAATGGATACAAAGTCCAGAGCTCACAATGCCATTTCTCTGTGTCTGTGGAGCTCCCCAAACATTTATAAACACTTGACATGCTCTAGGTCAACACGCGAACAATCCCCTGCATACCAAGAGCAGAAAATCAGTTTTGAAGACAACAAATCAATCTCCAGCACATGCTTCAGAGAAGGGTAACACACCCACAGAGGTGAAAGCGACTGTGCAAATGTACAGAATTCCTGAATTTCTGTCTTTCTGTCCACCCAGTCTGTGGTCCTGAGGTGTTGCTAGAGCCTCTTCACTCCTTGCCTGCTCCAAGGAAAGTGGTGTCCACCTAAAAACCTGGAGCATCCAGTCTGAGCAGGCTGAAGCCTCTTTAGTCCCTTTTTGTCCATTTCTACTCCATCCTGCTTGGAATTCCTCTGAAAGCTCACAGAATTCAGGTTTGGGCTGCAAGGGTGTTGTTTTGTTCTTTTGAGAGTTTTAAAGTTCTTCTAAAAGTTTCCTATGCCTTCTGACATTTACATATTTCTACTGAATTTTCTCACACCGTTCATGTAAACAATGATTGTTTTGCATTCTTCTTTGTGAGTAGAGAGAATTAACAGACTGTTAATTTGACCAGCGTGGTTGGAGAGGTGGCAATTCCATCCTCCAATCCACTGTCACTTTTGCTATTCTATATATAGTGGAGTCAGAAAAGAAAGTTAGTTTTTTAGTTCTTTTCTTCCCTCTTTTACATCTAGCATCCGTGTGTGAGTTATTTCGTGTCAAGGGACCTTAAAAATCATCTATTTCCAACCCCTTGTCGTGGGCAGAGACACCTCCCCCTGTCAAGTAAAATCCCCCCATATTAAAGCTGTTTCTTTCATGCCAGGCCACAGGAAAATGTATTATCTAACTACTCCTTTAATTACAAAAGCCATAAGATAAAATGCAGACACAGTAAAAATAGATTATACCATAAATACCTATTTTTAAACAGCTTTGGGACTCTTTATGGAGCTCTCAGGACTCAGGTAATTTGCTGAGATTCTATTTGAACGGTGCCCACATTTATATTTAGAAATAAAAAGCAAACTTAAATCTACAATAGTGCCATGATAGCAAAATGAGTAAATTTATTACTAGTGATCTTGTTTAGCTCTTGTTATTGCAGATGTGATAATTCTGAAGCACTTGGATCATGTGTGAGTCCCATTAGTCCACAACACCTGACTGTAAGCAAAAATCCTCCATTACACAACTGCATAGCAAACATGTCTTTAAATACCCAGCTCCTAAAAGCAAAAACGTTTGAAAAGTTTAATAAGTTTAAAATACAAACTGATTTCTAAACTCAAGACTACATTTTTATGGCCCAAAATGGATATTTCCAACTTCATAACAGGTATTTAATGTTAAGGAGCTGTTCCTCTGAAAGGCATTTTATTGAGCACAAATGCAGTGCACCTCCCACCCCCTTGCATTTTAACATTTATGATATTCTCACCAATTCACAGGTGCAAGCATATCAAACCCAGCTCATTCAGACAACTGTCACATCCAGAATGACTGACAATGCTTTCAGGAAAGCAAATTTGCTTTGACTGAAGGTTTTTATTTGAATGTGGTTCAGGCAAATGAGAACTGTGCACCCAGAAACCCAACTAACCCTCCAGATTTTATTTAATATAATCACTGCAAAATTAAAATCAGTTTAGCAAGGTAGACTAGCAAAAGTGGGTCTTTAAGCAGAGCTGTATCTCCAAGCAGAAGACACAATATTCCTAAAACAATAACCTTTTATTAGAATTCTGATGCAATGAAAACTATCCACCTCCTTAAACCCATATATTAAATGAAAATGTCTGAATGCCATATGAAAATTTTAGAAAAAATCATTTAAAAAATAGCAACACTCTATTAGCACAACTCCTTTTTCCTCTTGCAAAAGTTAAACAAGGAGGGGAAGCCCTTCAGATGGTTCCACCAAAGACACAATCAGATGCTGAGACTGAACCAGGGAGCTTCAGGGTCTCCCCTTCCCTCTCAAGGTGTGCTTTTAGCATGGAAATAATGGCAGGGCAGCAAGTGATTTGATTTGGCTGCAGGAATTAAACACCAATCCAAAATGTGTGCTAAGAGAGCAGAGGAAATCCCCAAGAAATACACTGAGACCTGAAGCAGGAGAACCTTCATCCACGTCCCCTGCAGCACTGCATCCCCAGCAGTGAGAGCCACAGAAACACTGGCCCAGGGCATCAGGGAGGCTGCCAGAGTTTGCAAATATGGGAGAGGGCAGTGGTTATTAACATTTCTAAAAGAAATTAAATTCCATGGCAAAAAAAACGTAGAAACTTCATAGAAAGAACCTTAGCAGAATACTTAGCTCTGTGCAGAAATTTGCTTAAGCTAATTTAGAGAAAAAAATGATTCCTGAATTGGTCTTCTTTTAATAATTTCATAGCCCAGGGCCAGGAGAAAGGGCAGGGATTATTGTGCAGCAGCAGTGCTGGATGCAGATTTTAATGGCACCCTGTGATAAATGCCACCTAAAACTGTTCTTTATTACACCAATATTGGCAAACTTGCAAAATGCAAGTGTATTTTTGGAAGAGGAACCAACATTTCTAGAAACTGATCTCTAATTATTATTTTGTAGGCTCTCTAAGCAAAGCAATCCACTGAAAGGACAATCTCTCTCCCTAAAATCCAGTGGCTAGAAACAATAAAGTGGAGCACAGAGCTCAGGAGAGAGGAACCCCACAATGTTTTTGCACATTGAGAAGCCTACAGCAGCAAGAACACACAGGAGTGAAATGTAAAACTATTTACAGGAGGAGGGG
Organism: Anomalospiza imberbis; assembly: GCF_031753505.1. Classification (NCBI taxonomy): domain Eukaryota; kingdom Metazoa; phylum Chordata; class Aves; order Passeriformes; family Viduidae; genus Anomalospiza; species Anomalospiza imberbis. The sequence goes on from NC_089694.1 coordinate 1,698,195, forward strand.
GGCAAGAATTTATTATTATTACTTCCATGACCTGATAACAAAACCATTTTTACTGGAAAAGTCTGGGGTTGTAATGCAACCCATTAAAGTGTAGCTTTTCATTTCCAGGCTTAGCAAACAAACATAATGCAGTGAAACAAATTTGACACGGGTTTTATTTTTCTGAACCTGTCTGGTACACTTCACCATCTGATTTTCCCCAGCAGGAGTACTGCAATGCTCAGCAATCCCTCTCTTCCCTTCTGCACCTCCTACCCAGTCTGGATCTGACTGGAAATTAGTTTAAAAGAAATTATTTTAAAGGCATGACCATGTAAGCACAAATATTCTACAAGGTACAGCAGCAACCCCCTGTAAAAAAGGCAAATTGGAGAGGTGGAATGACACTCCTTTGGGCTGGTTGTAAGCCTGTAGTAATTGGAGCTCTGTTATCCAAATTAATTAATCTCTCCCAGCTCCAGCCCACTCACCTAAAGCCACAGGGAACACACACGGGCTTTGTTGGCTTGTTTTTTGGTTTTTTTTTTGGTGTGGTTTTTTTTTTGTGGTTTTTTTTGGGGTTTTTTTGTGGGTTTTTTTGGGTTTTTTGGGTTTTTTTTTGCAAAATTGTGGGGTTTGAGCCAAACTAATCAAAAATGCCACTAGAAGTGATACTACAGATTGCTCCTTCTGAGTTAAATTTCCTTTGTGAAACCACTGGAAGAAAACACAACAAAAGCTAAATTTCCATGATCTTCTGATTGCAGCCACTGTGAGGGTGTGAAACCTCCTCGGGTTCAATTTTCACCAGGAGAAGATGCAAACAGAATAAGCAAGTTTGGGAAAAGACAGATCTAGAGCACACACATGAAAAGTGTACAGAGGTGAACCTACTGTAGTGCTCAGTGGTTTTGGGGGCATTTTCTTTGTGGGTTTTTAGGGGTCTAGATGGGTGTTTTTTTTGCCTTTCTGTAGGGGCCACCTGTTACCAAGGAATTAGCAAAACTACAAAAAGTAAGCAAGCAGAAGTTGTTTTTTCTGCTTGCTAAACTACAACCACAACTGACACAGAAAAAACGCGATCTGTGTCCAAACAGGCAGAGAACTATTAATGGATTTTCCTCTCAGAACATAATGTGTAACCAAGACAAGTTCAAGCCCAAAACTTTGCTGGACAAGTCTAACTTTGGAAATAGCAACACCTTTATTTATTTTTTGCCATGAGTGTCCCAAACCCAGGCTGACTCCAGAGGAGTTCAGCTCTAACAACGCACAGAAAATCCCTGCACTGCTCCCTGCCCACCGACAGAATTATTCCATTTGCCAATCACAACCACACGTCCCAGCAAGCCCAGAAATCCCCCAGTCTCTTCTTTTCAGGCCTTTCATTTCTTTTTTTTCCCCTTTCACTGAACCACAGGAGGCATGGAATTAATTGTTTGTTCCAATCTCACTGGATGGAACTCGACAGGACAGAGTGGCACCAAAGAGGAAACTGCCACTGCTCCTTTTCTGAAGGAGAGATGTGGAAGGTTGTAAATGTGGTCCCAGGATTTTCATGCTGTAGTTCACTGCTCAGAAATGTCACAGCCACATTTTTAGGCACCTTCTGGTGTGTAGACACTCACTAGATGTCACCTATGTTTCTAAACCACATGAGAAAATTTACATGAAAGTTTCAATGAGATATTTGATCAGGACTAACATTTACTGCATCTTATTCTCAGTTCTTACCCCTGAAAATTTTACTTTATGGCCTTCTTCTCTTACAGAACACTTACAGTTGGTCAGAGTTTGGAACTGGAGGACCCAGTCCTTTTCTCACAGTGAGTTCTTCAGAGTCAATCAGCTCCTTAAATTTAAAAGCCAGGTCCCCACTGGAATATCACCTAACTCAATGAAATTCCAAACACAGAAGTCAAAGTAACTACATAAAGCAGATCAGTCAAAGGGATTTTTTATTAGCTGTGTCCCTTATTTTTGTAGGAATCCCTGGTTTTGACCCAGGTTCAATCATCTTCTCAGTTTTCTCAGCTGCAGCAGATTTTGCCCAATCTCCTCTGGTCCCTGGAAAGCTTTGCTTTGTCCCCACTTGGTGACAAATGTCTCCCTCCAATCACAATAGAGAGAAACCATCTCTCAAAATGATACTTCTCAAGATAGGGAAAAAAACAAATTTTGATCGAGGAGTTCCTTCACGTCTGATCTGAGAGCAGAAACAAGCCCTGAATTAAGAATGATCCTGGAACTGTAGCAGAATTGACTTCATGGCATGAACAAATCAAGTCACTTTTTTTTTTCCCCACAAGATCATGCATATGGCAAATTAAAAATAATTATGCACTACCTTTGCTACTAAAGAGGGAAAAGGAATTTGCTTTTACTCTTCTGTTCCTCTAAAAGAATTCATCAGCCAACATGAACCTAACCCCAGCTCACTGAGGATCAGGTGGATTAACATGGCTTATTCATAACTCTCTTTTGCCAAACATATCCAAACCAAGCTTTGGATTTTATGCCAAGTAACTTCAACTGCAGATTTTTAAGGCTGCATTTTTTACTATAGGACATGTTTCAAATGAAAAATTGCAAAACACAGTTACCATGAGCTTTGATGAAAATAAAAGCAGAGTAAATGCATTTCACAAAGTGTGTGCCACTGGAATATCATAAGAAGAGAAGGGAATGAAGGAAACACGGCCACTGATTAACTTCTCAAATTTTCTCAAAATCAGCTTTGCAGGAAGAAGCAATTGCTCAGTAAAGTGGACAAAGTTCAGTCCAATACTATTATCTTCCTCAGGAAAATGAAGCTATCTTAATGTATTTTGACTTTTAAGACTACAAAGACTGGAAGTTCCTACCAGAGCGGAACACACCCAAGAGCAGTGCTTGGAAATGATGATCGGCTGAACCTTTAAAGTATTATTTGTTGAGAACCTAATACTGCTCATGGCACCACCTACAATGCATTAACTGTACTTACAGATGTAAGAACTAAGCACACTTAGTGCAGGGATGTTTAAATGCCATTTCAGAGACAACAGGAGCCCTCAGAGCACACAGTAACCTGGGGCTGCAGGTTAAAAATCTGTGACTGTGCTGGGCTTTCACTCAGCAGGAGCTCACTGCCCAACAGCAGCCAACGGTGTCCAGTGCAAACTGCTGGCAAATCTTTGCCAAACAACTCCAGCCTGCTCCGTCCGTAGCCCAAAGCTGGCAGAAATGCCCTTACCTTGCGCTCGCGGCGTTCGTTTCCTGCGGTCCCTGAAAGCTGCTCCCGACTGCAAGGCCTCCAGCAGACTGTCCATCACTCCTGTCTCGTCACCCTCTGGGAACAGCAGGAAAAGAAAACTCAATCAGTGCAGCTGAAAGCAGACTTTAGAAAGAAACAGAAGTCCAAGTGTTGTCCCGTTCCCATGGCGCTGCCAAGTAAGAGGCAGGCACGTCTCAGTGCAAGGCTGCTGGCAGGGCAGGTGGCACTGGCTGCTGGGGGGTGACGTCCATCAGGCAAAAGGGATGCCAACCCTACTGTTCTTTCAACTTGGAGATGTTTCCCTGTGCATTATTGATGCCATCCTCAGCGTGCAGATAGGCAGCTGCTGCTGAGCGATGGCTGCCTCGCTGCTGAGGTGTCTGAAGGCTTTTCTGAAGTGGAAACAGGTCAATTTAATCAATGCATCTGATGACACTGAACAGCACAAAGTTCGATACTGCAGTACACGGAAAATGTTTTATATGATGCCTCCCAGCTTCATGATTCACTAAATCTTTGGAGAAATTATCTATTACATCAATAGCATGGATGGTCTTAGGTGACATAAGGAGAGAATGGAGAGGGGATAATCACGCAGTGGGAGTCAGTGGTGTAACATTTCTTAACAGCTGAATTTTACTTCTGCTCAATTTTTTATTTTGCTCTTTCAATATCCAAGCTAACGCTCGGCCTTTTAATTTCTGGACTTTATGGTGTATTATAGAAATCTGGGTGGAAAAATTACTTCTTTTTATACATTTGAGTCTTTACATTCCTTTGCATTTCAGTCTGTTAATAACAGTTGACAGCAGCATGAGAAATAGAGGTCAAAGAACTGAAAGGTAACAAAACTACTGATGAATGCCTCTTTCTGTTCCCATACCTGCGTTATAACCCAAAACTAAAATATAGGTTAGACTCAGCAGGTAGGTGGGCATTTCATCCACATCTCTCAGACTCCAAACTCATATAATTTTCTCCGTCTGGGAAAGGGAAGAACATTACTTTATGCAAAAAAATTACATTATGGTAAAAAACTTCTGACTCACACAAAGTGTGGGAGGTTAAATGCACATTCAGGCTCTCAAATGCTCAAGTGTAAAAGCAGCCTATTAATGAATAAGCTGTTCTGTCCTGGTTCTCTGTTACATTCAGATTTATTAGACTCAATCCAGACCTAAAACAGAACCTGGTTCAGATTTCTACAAGCTGATCATTAGAGTAACTACTTGATACCTTTAAATTATACATCTACCTGAACCCATTCTACACACACTGCACAACACACCCAGAGTTCTCTCCAGGGTAAGAGCAAGGGGAGCAGAGCAAGTGCAGGAACCAGCACAAGACTCTGAAATACCAGTTTTAATTACTTCCCATCTAAAAGCCTCAAACAACTGAGCTCCTGCAAAACAAATAAGCAAATTAGCTTTTCTCAATTCCCACTCACATCCAAAGCCAGAATTTTCTCTAAACTGTACAACATAATTGTTTTTCTTTGTGCTTCTTATCCTACCCATGCTTATTCATTGATTTGTTGTTGGCTCTGTATTAAATTTACCTTCAAAATCAAAGCTCTGCGAATACACGTTGTCCAAATTAATACACATCAAGTTGGTCTGAAACATTTAATGGCAGTGACTGCAGACCCAGAGCTAGTTAATATCTTAGAATATTTAATGTGTAGAAAAATTACAATATTCTTCAATCTTCATTAAAAGTGAGAGTTGGCAGAGTTTATTAAAAAAGACAAAAATCCTTCAATGCTTCATGAATGTTTATACAGCCTTCAACTTTTTTGCTGAGTGAGCTGCTCTACCTGCTAATTACTGCAACTGCCAAAAGCCAGCCTGGTTGTGGGATGCCAGAATATACAACATAAAACACATTATTAAGGAAGCTGCAGGACAGAGTGATGAGATTTTTACGTCCTCAAAGTAAAATTCATGCAAGGTCTGATCTCAGCAGTGCATCTTAATCACAGTCTTCAGGTGGTTAAGTGGGAACTGGACAAAGAACTTCATTTTCAGGGAGCCTTGATTAAAACTGATAAATAAAATTCAACAGAAATTTCAGTCTTTCCCTATAGTTCTTGCTGCAGTTCTTCACACAGTACCAGCTACCTCCTCCATTTGTCATTTTTATACCACCCACAGCAATTTATAGACACAAACAAAAAACAAAGAAATTGCCAGAAGTTTGAAAACTAAAAACTTATTTCCAACATTTCTGTCAGCAGAAATAAAATACATAACCATTATATGTCTTTTAGATGTCTTTCATTGTACACAAGGACAGGAGTTTCATCTGGAACAAGTAATTTTCTTCCTCATTGTTTCTTCTCCAAGTTGGCCCCAAGCATTTAAAAGAGAGCAAATGTGTGGAGACGTGCAAAAAAAAATTGGCAATTTACTTTGATTGGCCTTAGCAAAGAGCCAGCTTCACTACAGGTATTAAAGAGGACTGCAAAAGGATTCTCAGTCATGAATTGATGTGTTAACTATGAGCCCCATTGGTTTTAATTTGCATTTGACACTAAATCAAATTTTAGCAGCGGGTGGGGGCTGTGTTTTGGAACTGGAAACTGTTGATAATTCAGGGGGGTTTTTCTTATCACTGAGCAGCCCTTACACAGAGCCAAGGGCTCTTCTGCCCCTCCGCCCGTCCCACCCTGATCCCTGAACCAGCCTCACAGTAAGGCTGATCAATAATTATTTCTGCAATGCTTTTTCACATTGCAAGTTCTACAGAATTGTTATGCAGCAGTTACACTGAGATAGTGCCCTCTGGCCTGGAGATCCAGACTCGGGTGTGTTTTTGGGAGGCTGCAGAAACGCTCGTGCTCCTGCAGGGCCCAGGGCTTACACCAGGGGCTACTCAACAGATTTGGGCCACTTTCAATGGTAATAGTAAAGACAAAAGAACTTTCTTCTTCCATAGAACAATATTATTGCTCCTTGCACTGCTGAAGAGACCTGACCTGCAGAAGATTTGGAATAACAAAATCAACTGAAATAACTGAAGGAGCATGTGTAACTTCACAGGCCAGCCAGGAGCTCTTCAACAGGGAATGCCCAAGGCCTCCAATCTACAGAGGTGGCCAAAGAAACAGCAACAAAAACCCAGGATCCCGTGGCTCCAGGAGCAGTGGTGCACCAGCTTGATTACAGCATCCACAGAAAAGAAATCACAACTGGAAAAGCTTTCATATAACCAGGGGGTGGATTCCAACACGGAATGTTCCAGGCAGCACAATTTCTTCAGCCCACACAAAGCAGCCTCTGGAAGGATGCAAGACAAGCTCCTCCTGTGCTTTGGAACCTGGGCAGTCCCAGCAGAGCACAGAGAAAAACCTTCCAGGGGCAGGGGCTGCCGAGCTGCAGCACAGCACCAGCATCCCTGGTACTGCCAGCATCCCTGAGCTGCCAGCATCCCTGAACTGCCAGCATCCCTGAACTGCCAGCATCCCTGAGCCCAGCCTGGCCTCCTCCTGAGCTTTGCATGAGGCTTGTCAGGCAGAAATAGTGACAGAAAGGGCTCTACATGGAACTTGAGGGTGGTATTTCAGAAGGTGCCAGCTGCTGGGATAACTGCGGGCTGCAGAAACTCCCCCGGGGCTCAGCCAAGCACGGTCCACCTCCAGTGGACCAGCTTTCCTCAGCTCAGAGCCACGGCTGGGAACGGCTGCTGCTCCTGGGGATCTGCTGCCCTCCCTGCTGGCTGTCTGCACTGCTCACTACAGGAGTACCTGGACATATTTACAGGCATATTTTGCTGGCATCTTGTACTCATTATTACATACTGATTGCAAACTCACCTAAGTGAATAAGAAGTGTAGGTATTGCACAGCACAGCCATTTGGGCAAAGGTTTACAGGAATTTTACAGGGATTTTTCTTCATAAATCTGGGCCCTTACTGCAAGAGTCCATTCAAATACCACATTAGGTAACACCTGCTGCCTCCTGCTGCTCCAAAGGGTTTTAAAATTATGCTTCTATTCACATCTTTTACTACCCTGCTTTGCTTTGAACTTTTAAGCACTTTTCAAAGTCTAATGTGTGTCCTGTAGAAACTTTTAAACAAGACTTTTTATTCATAACCAGTACCAGAATTTTTAATTGCAATATATTCCACTTAAAAAGGTCAGCTCTCAATGTCTTTGGGAAAGCGTGTTTTTGTGTTCTCCTCATATATTTGCATTTTATTCATTTGCTAAATTCATTTTGCATGCATAATAAATATCTCCAGGAAGCAGTCCTGCTCTGCAGCTTGCAGCAGAGTGGTGTCTCGTGCCTCTTATTTACTTTTTAATTAGAGGAGAACAAGTTAGGACAGTGTGACTGAGAAGTGAACCCCCAACTCATGTCGGTTTACAAAACAAGGCAAAGCCTTGCTTACACACCAATTAAGAATATTGTTGATGATAACCTGACCTCAGGCTTAAATAAATTAATAGAAGAAGAGAAATGTGCTTTGTTGTACAGGCAGGCTATTGAAAGCAATGCTTGAAATGCACTTTTTTTATTTATTGGGAGAAAATGTCCCAATGGTCAAGGTCTGCTGTGGCCCCACTGAGATGCCCCCACACGGCCCCTGGAGCCTCTTCCTGCAAGGAGCACACCTCTACCAGGCTGTAATGTGAATTATCTGGGACAAGAGGGAAGAGATTTCCTCTGTGTGGGAAGGAAAAAATTGTGCAGCTCACCAAAAAAAAAAAAAAAAAAAAAAAAAAAACAAAAAAACAAAAAAACCACCCCAAAAATCCCATGTGATACCTCAGTAATGACACCTGTAAATAAAGTTGTGCTGCAGTTCCCAGGCTACATTTTAACTACAGTACTGAGCTACTTTTAATTTCTGTGATGATCAGATACATGAGGAAGGCCAAACTCATCAATGCTTTTATCATGGTTAATGATTTAGTTTTAGAAGTTCCTTTTTATCGAACAACTCTCACATGTTAGGGAAAAAAGGAGTTTTGGGAACACATTTTGAGGAAAGGGGAGTTCTTACACATTCTTGATGACTTTTTACTTTCTTTTCTAATTTAATACTGATGATGGTTTTGACTGTGACAGGGTTAATTTTCCTCACAGCAGCGGGTGGGGGCTGTGTTTTGGAACTGGAAACTGTTGATAATTCAGGGGGGTTTTTCTTATCCCTGAGCAGCCCTTACACAGAGCCAAGGGCTCTTCTGCCCCTCCGCCCGTCCCACCCTGATCCCTGAACCAGCCTCACAGTAAGGCTGATCAATAATTATTTCTGCAATGCTTTTTCACATTGCAAGTCCCAAAAAATATCACCTGTTATACAGCAGCTACATTGAGATAAACAAAATTAAGGCTACTTTCAAAATTAATAACAGTACCTTCTTTTTGAAACACAAATAATTTCTCTAAGGAAAAGTTGAATTTGCATAGAAAACTCCCTGAAGTTACTACTTGCTACTGTTCAGTAAATAGTCCCCAAGAAACCTACTTTTAAGAGAAAGGAATCCAGTTTTTCTTTCTTCCCTGCAATTATCCTAATCACAGATTTTTCAGTCTAATAATTTTTCCCCCCGATAAACTCAATCAGAAGGTACCATATGGGCCATCTTCATTATCAAAACCAATTTTTTCCACAGCAAAACATTTAAAGGTGAGATTAAATTTCAAGCAGTAATTTCTTTCTAACTTCCTGTCCATACTCACATCCATTTGCATTTCTCCTGAGCTGCTTCTGACCCATTTAGCAGCAGTTCAGTAATTCTGACACTCACCCCACTCTCAAGAGCACTTTAAACTCCTGCACAAACAGATCTCACAAAGTTTTTTAGCAATTCCTGCAGAATTGCTTTGAGAAGGAAAACTCAAACCTGTAGATGCTCACCTTTAAGCCTAATGCAAAGCTCAATCTGTTTTCTGTTCTGTGAATATCAGGTTTCAGGAGGTGTGCAGCATATTCAAACAGACCATCAACATCAATATGAAAAATAATGACTTCCCACAGGAATTTGAACAGTTGCCTCATTGACATCCAGCACCACAAACTAATAATCTTTATAATGTAAATAAGACCCAAGATTTACCACTCCAGGTACCCCTACAATCACCAGCCAATAGAGAGATCCAAAAAGACATTTACAAAATAACATGCAACTCGTAATAAGCTCTGTATGGATTTCTGCTTATGCTAAAGGACGTGGAAGGAAGACAAACCAACCACAAAAGAACAGAATCATTAGAAACCTGCAGCAAAAGCAAGCCCTGGAATTATATCCTGCACCAGTGAAATCAAACACCAGCTCAAGGAAACAGAACACACCAGTCTGAGTAAAAAAACCCATGAAATCTTCTCTGGGGTGCTTGGAAAGGGAAAGCAGGAATATCCATCAACCTCCAGCACAGAACTGCACTTGCATTATCTTCATCTGCATTAGGGGAGAATGTTAATATGTCTTCAAAACAATTAATTCAACACTAATTGGGACTGGGAAAGCTCATTCTATCTTTTATCCGAATACTGGTAGTTAAAAGGTGATTTTAATTGCCATGGTAATCAGATATAATGAAGAGCAAAACTGTTTCTGATTAAATAACATTTGCATCAGAATTGCAGTTAGACACTTTGAAGCTGAATTCTCCAGTTCTTCTTCTCTCTCTCCTTCAGACACGCACACAGAAGGAATGCTGCAAGAATTGTGCAGACGTTGAATCAGGTGGAAGTCATGAAAGGCTTCTCCTCCCAGTTCATCTCCCATAAGGAGAAAGAATTGCTCACGATTGGAGCTGTGAAACTTCAGCTCTGTGGGTGTGTGCACAAGGCACAAACCTTTCTGTGCCTCCAAACCTCACCAGGAAACCTGGGCTTTTCACCTGATGCTAACAATCTTGATATCTTTTTGGAATATTCCTTTTTATAGAGTTTTTTTTTTTTAATATATTTTTGCATTCATCTTTAAATGTTTTGGAATGTTCAGCAGGTTTTTTATCAGTTGACATGTAGTGTTTACATGGCAGCTCAGTTACACAAAGCACAAAACCACCAAACTGAGTAAAGTGGTCTTCAAAATACTGGCAAAGCCTGAGTTACTTCATCACTAGGAAATATTCAGAACAATTCTTGGTTCTGGCCACACTGTGCTTTTCTATAGTTACACCAAGAAACAGATATGAATTTTAAGTTAATTAATTATAACTAACCTAATCTGGATCCTCCAGTGACCAAAAAACAGTGGCCACTGAATAGTCAGAAAACAGGAAAAATACTTCTAGGACAGCCCAAGAAGCTGTCAAAGGCAGGAAGCCAATTGCTCTGACCTCCAAGGCTGCAGCACTGAGATCAAATTTGACTCTGGGAGATGCAGAGAAAGAGCTGAGAGGGGGTGAGGTTAAAATGAGCCTTTGGGTGAAAATCACCTTGTCCAAGTGACAGCTTGAGAGGACATCTGCCTCCTTCCTCTAAGCCTGCTGTGTCACATTCACTTAGACAAATTTACAAACTATTTATATAAGCAGCAGTGAGCACACAGAAGTAGCTGCATCAAGGAAAAATTAGTTATTTGGCAAAAATAGTCAATTGAATAGCAATGTAATGGAATCCACTGGGGATGGAGGCTTAGCCCTCCTCCTACCACAGCAGCAGAGCTGTAATATGTGAAATGGATGTTTTAAAATATTTACAAATTGAAAAAAAAAAAATTTAGAAGTATTAAACTAACTTTGTGTCACAGGTTTCCAAACATTCATTATTTAAATGGCAGTTTTGGTGCATAGGGCCATGTAAAGACATTCATATATTTGCATTTTCATTGAGAGAGGACTACAATGCAAAACTGAACTTTACTTGTATCATCTCATAGGAAAAGACTTTCATGATGGAAAGCAGAATGATTTGTGCCACTCAGAGTGGTGTCCCCTCACCTGCTTGAAAAGGGAAGGGATGCAGAAAAATGGAGGTGTGCTCTCAGGGCTGAGCCGAGGCACCTGCAGTCCAAACTGAGAGCTCCGGCCCCAAAGCACAGCCCAGGTCACTGACAACAGCCTCCCAGGGGGCTTTCCTCACCTTTCACCAGCCCACCAAACGTTCCGTGTCCTCAAATCAACCTCCTGAGCACCCTGGCAGAGGGAGGGTGGGGAAGGGATGTTTGACTGCTTCTCGTCCTACTCTCAGAAAAGAGTCCTTATTACCATGGACATTTTTTGTCAGGTGGCAGATATTAAAGAAATATCAATCATATGCTGAAAGAATGGATTAGAAAAGTCTCATTAGAAACCTTCACTGGTTTAACTTCACAAAGAAAAGAAGATGTATTTATGCATCCCCCTTTGTTTAAATTTTACATTTTGTTTATAGCTACACTGAAATTAGACTAATCTTGAAATGATCTGATAAAAAAAGTTTGTCATCTATAGAAAAGAATTTCTGCTGCAGAACATCCCATGCAGTGCCAGTGCAAGCAAGGCCAAAGATAACAGGATTTGTGGTACCATTGCAGCAATCAGCCCTGAGCAGGGCCTGTTAAATGGATAACAAGGACAGGTGTTTTTATTGCTGGGTCAGATTAGCAGGTTAACACAAACTCATAGAAACTGAACAAAAAACTGCAAGTGATCTTTTGCCTAAATCCAATTTTACCTCTACTTGCCTTCTGGAGTCAGGTAAAGAATAAAGCCTCTATTTTACAACCTTCTGGAAATCTGCACAACATCAATATCAAGCCCATGCCATTCCTTCTGCTTTCTTACCTTCCTCTCTGTCACAGAGGTCTCATGTGAAATACAATATTCTCCCAGCTGACAAGCTCAACACATTGCTTTTTATGGTGCTGAAATGTCACTCTGTACTCAGGCTCCAAGCTCAACTAGCTTTTCCAGCCCCTAATAGGACTACTGGGAGAACATCCATCCTAACACAGACCCCCAAGCCCAAAAAGAAAGACATTAATTGCCACAATACCTTGATTATAGAGATGTTTACAGAATGAAATTAACAACAAAGCAAGGAAGACACTTCTTGGAAGTCAATCCATAAGAAAAAAAAAAAAAAATCAATTAAGTGCAACAAATGCAAAAACGCCAATAATTCACAACAACACGCCTTGAGAGGAACATTACACACATTAAGTGGCAGAAATGGAATGACATGACCAGGTAGGCTGAAACAAAACAGAATTTTCCACTTTGAAAAGTGAACTTTTTCCAGCTTTCAGAACTGTCAGCAAGTATTTCTCATATTGATCAGAAACAGCCTTCAGTTTATTACTCCTGACTTAGTTTTGCCTTTTTAATGATAATCTCTCAGCCAAAAATGCTGCCTTACCTTTGTTCATATCAATCAACTGCTGCTTCTTCTTCTGTCTCTCCAGCCTCTCGCGCTCTGCCTTCTCCTTGGCCAGCTTGGCCCTCTTGGTTTTCTCCTCCAATTCTCTCCTTTTGTTGTTTTCTTTCAATGCCTCCTGCATTAGAGGAAAGGAATGTGAGTGTCTGCACACTGAGGAAAACCAAAGTCCCTGGTTTGCACAGATACTGTGCTCACATGAAAGGAGAGGAGAATAAACCAGGGACTTGGGCCAATACTTGCAGCTTGCTCAGAAACCTTGGAGGGAACACAGTGCACCACATTATTTGTACATGTGAGAATTATTGATCAGAGCAATGGAAACTGAAATAGCTTTGCATTTATGATGAAGGATTTTTTTTTTTTTTTCAGCAGCAACATGTGTGTATTTTTCCCTATTAAGATTGCAAGTCTACCTTAAACCTGTGCCATGCTCTTAGGAGGATGAGTGGGGAGGAAACCAAGGGTCCACTACGATGGAAATTCAATCACAAGTGGCTGAAACTCAGGTGCTAGAATTTAAACACAATTCATCAAAATTTTTTTTTATTGAAATAGCCAGTCTAGATGTCTAAAATTCAGAAAACACAGGAGAAGAAGTGGAAAATAGTTGACTTTTCAGATTATGACTAAAAGGTCTCTGAGGTAACAGGTTATACCTGGGGTCTCTGAGGTAACAGGTTATATATTTGCTATATACAGCAAATTAAAAATCAAAGACTCCCAAATACAGAACACTCATTCAAGCAAGGGGCAGCATTTCAATGTGCCATTTTTGGAGTTCCCTGAGGTCAAACACCACATCCCAGCCCTGCTTTGCAGAGACTCTGGACACCAGGTGCTGCACCACTGCCCCACCACAGAGCCAGCTGCAGCACAAACACCACAAACACCTTTTCTTCCAGAAAAAAGGCAACTGAGGGGCAGAGCCAGTGCCTTATCCCTTTTGGTTTTGGACAGTTCTGTCACTGCTCAATCACACCTGACAGATGCTTCATTTCACTGCAGCTGCCCAGGCTGGAACAGGAGGAAATGCCCCCAGACTTAGGAGAGACAGCAAATAGGAAAAGCCATGGTTGCACTGGTGGCTCAGTAGCCACATTGACATTCTGTGTCAGATCATGGATTCCATCACATTTTCTACCAGGAATCTACAGCAGACTCAACTAAACAAGCTCTAAATTTATTTTATCTGGAAATTCTCCTTGAGCCCAACTCTATGAGATCTATCTGAAGGAAGATTCAGACTGCACTTCATAAAACAGAATGGATCCCAGTGGTGATTAAAAAAAAACAAAAAGACATTTTAAAAAAAAATAATCTTCTTGAAGAACAGCAATATAAGAAAATACTGATAACTCTGTAAGAGTAGCCCTTTTTATCTATCTACACCCATCCACCTCCTGGAATGGACTTGCTTGTTACTTCCCTCCATCAGGCAGTTGGACTCTTAACCATTCCATATTTGTTGTGTCATTTACTGCTATACATTTTGTCAGAGTTAGAAGAAAGCTGGAAATAAATCATTGGCAAGAACATACTCCCACCTGCTATCAAAGTCAGTGCAGAAAGCAAAATAAATCTATTTTAATCTATATTTATAAGCATACTTTATATTTAAATTAATATTGCTAACAAATTTGATCACAGTTTCTCAAAACTGACGGATGATTAATGTAAATAAAGAGAATTTTGACTCAGGTGTACAGTGGTTTCTACAGCATTTGCTCTGTCTGAATTATATCAATCCTTTCAGTTCCATTTCCTACAGTTCTACTGCAAAGGGTTATTTTTCTCTCTCATGGCATGCTTTTATATTCCCCCAGACCTTTTCTCTTCCAAACATTTGAGTTGCAGTGGATTTCTTCTGATACAGAACAGTGCTAGTCCAGATTAGCAGGGTTTTTTTTCAACTATCAAATGCCAGTGATCCCCTTTCTGTGTGGTTTGACAGGCTGAATTACTCCATAAGGTAAAGATCAGTTTGAGGACTAAAAATAAAAATAGCTCTGTAATTGGCATTGCTTTTATAGGAGGGAATAAAAATCCACAGTTTTGATAGTGCAGTACAGTCCCACAGTGACAAAGAACTTACTACTGCTCACAGGGATCTACTAGACAACTCAATTTATTCTCCAATTAAAAGTAAACTAATCTAACAGCCAGGAATCAGACACAGAAGCAATCCTCTGGTAAGAATAAATGCCTTCTCAACAGCTTTAGAACACATTTTGAAAAGTACTCATCTAGATGCTGTCTTCTGAAAACATGTAAGTGCATGCAAAAAGGGAAATAATTTTTGAGCGAATCTCAGCAGACAGAAATATTTAAATGCATAAACCCCTTTTATTGATGAGCTTTTCATGACCCTCTTATTTTGGTTGGTGCATAAGGGCAAGCAGTTTTGCTAATTCAACAGCAAATTAAAAGTTAGAGAAAGTTTGAGTGGGTTTCCTTTGTTATAATAAAACCAAAACTGAATTATTGTCTCTCCTAGCAGAGCAAAGAGATTCAGCAAGGAATATTATCTCTTTTTAAGTGAGTTAGTTGAGGAAGCACATAGTTTGATGTTGCCCCTTGTGTTTATTAGGATTCACTGAAGTGCAGCTCTGGTACTCAGCACTGCCAGTTTACAGCTTGGCTTCCTTAAGAAGCAAATAAAAAATTAATGCACCTCTTGCATTCTGCACATATCTTAAGTTTTGACAGACAAACATATTCACACTTCGACACGGTTGTAAATAGACTCTCGAAGGTAAATTATTAAAAACAAGAAGAAAGAAAACAAACTGTAATGCACAAATCTCCCTGGATATTAAAGATGCAGCTGGCTACAAAGCAGTCATGCACCAATAATGAGGGCTGCCTGTGATCCCTCAGGCCTTCCCCAAATTTGCCTTGCAACTGCAAAATATGTCAGCTGAACTTCCAGCAAAATAATCTCCTTCAGCCAGAAGTCATTGGTCAGATTATCTGGAAGTTAATCTACAGAAATTCAGAGTTAAAATACAGCAGATTGAGCAATCAGTTTACATGTAAAAGGAAGATCTTTCATGGGTGTTCCTTGGAGGATAACACGTTTAAATACATTGTTATCCCCATGAAATAATGGAAAAGAGATGTAAGGAGCTGGCATTAAACAAGAGCAGACAAATTGAATTCCTGCTGGGTGGCAGCGAAGCCCTGAGCAGAGAGCAGAGCGTGGGCAGTGGCTCCTGCAGCGGGGCCACCCCAGTGACACAAGTGTCCTGGGCTTGCCAGGGCAGACTGAGGGCTGGGCAACGGGAGCTGCTGCTGCCTGCCCAGGGAGGGAGAGGGGTCTGCTGCTGGCTGCAAAACCACCTAAAACTGCCCAGGCAGGAGGTTTGCAGCCTTAACCAAAGAAATTTAACAGAAGCAATGAAAAGCTGCTTGGTACCGCTGAATTACTCGACTGTGTAAGTTGGAGTCATTATTAAATGGCCCTTGAGTGGACAGGTTTGGGACAGGTTTTCCTGCTCATGTCCACCAATATTTGGATAGCAGAATAAACACTCTCACCTCGTTCAGGTTGCTCCTGACAGAGACCCAGAGCTGAAGTACACACACAAAAACAAAGCTGTATCATGGCCTTTAAAAAAACACACAGCTTGAAAACCCCAGGAAAACCAATGCTGTCTGTTTGGGTACAACCCTAAAAGAGAAACCAAGGCCCAGGACAGACCAATTATTGTTTTGTTCCAAAAGCAATCTTTCTGGATCAAGGAAGAGACAAATCAGTGTTTTGGCACATCATCATGTAGCACAATCCTTTAGACTTTTTAACAAAAATTCATTCTAAGGTAAGTCTGTAAGAACTGTTCATACAAGAGCCTGAATCCAGTAGAAAAAGTGAATTACTCTTTTTAATAGCAGGACCTTGAATGTGACCTGCTGAAAGGTTTCAAAGTTTCTGGGTAGAAATTCTTGACAGATTTTAAAAGAGACTGTGAGAATTACACCAGTGTACTGTATAAGGACCAAATGCAATTAAATAACAAAATAAAAGTGCCTGGCTTGGAAAGATTTTGCAGACTTCCTGAGAGACATGGTTGGTGGACTGTGGAAGGAAGCACTGCAGAGGGTGTGTGGCATTACACTGCAAAGAAATAACAAATGTAAAAAAAAAACAATGCTGCAGGGACACGCTCCCACAGCTGCAATTTTTAACTTGAGGTTTCTTACACCTTCCACTTCACGCTCCACTCTGTGTTCTGACAGGATTATCCAGTTCCATTAGCCTGCCTGGATTTCCTACACGTGCTAAGCAAGCAAATCTGAACTTGAGGAAGTGAATGAGCTGTAATTGACTCCAACATCAGCACGCTAAATGAAGCTGCAATAATGCAGTGATCAATCTGAAATCACAATTAAGACAAATACTGATTCCAATCATCAAATTATCTTAATAGCATATAGGAACAAACAGAATGATGAGCCTAAGATTACCTATGTGAAACAAAACTGTGGAGATTTTGCAGAAGTCAGGTTCATTTCATACAAGAGCTTTTCAGAAGCGTGCAAGTGCAGATGTTGGCATCTGCAGCCTGCACACATCGTCTGTGCAAGGGTCTCTCCTGGCCTTAGCATCAGCCCCAAGGGCCTCACTCAGAGCAGGTAATGAAGGCACTGCTTCACAAGAGCTTTTCAACAGCTTAAGCTCTGCCTCAGCCAAAATCCCTAACTATGCCTTGCTTTTAGAGTGGAATGAGGATTCAAAATCCTCATTTAAATATTACAAACTTCCAAAGATAATGCCTGGAAATAATGACATTTCTCAGTTGGACTCACTGCTACCAGCACTGAATATAAAACAGAACAAAAACTAAAGAGAACTTTTAAATCCTATTCCTTTCAAGATTAAGAAATTTAACTTCATGGTTTTCTCTGGACCATGTTCTTCCTATAACCTTTGAAAATATTCCCTAATCAATGGCATCTCTACCCTGAAATATGGCATCCAGTGCTTTTACCCCATCCACAAAGGCAGCCACCTCAAGAGAGAAACAACTCAGGGCAGAAAAAAATCCCAACTCCAACCAGGCAGTTGGTTCTACACTTGCCAACACAGTGTACTTGAACTCAGTTTAATTTCTTTTATTATTATTTATTTTTTGCACCTTTTGGGGAGCTTCCAAGAGAAATTCCATCCTTGTGTTTTACATCATGAATAAAGCACTTACCTAGCAGCACTAACCCCCTGTAAATAAACTGAGTTACTGCTCCTGTGTGAATTCCACCACCTGCATCCTTCCCTAGCCCACCCCTAATTCCTCATTTGTTCAGGATAATGACTAAAACCCATTCTGCTCAGCACTAGCTGAATGGATACACTCAGGTGAGAACTGAGGGAGCTTACAAAAGGTTTGTATTTTGGGTTTGGGGCAGGGGGGAGGAAGGGATTGCTGTATATTGCCTGTTGATAAGGACAGCATTTCACTTCTGCTACCACCTCTTGGGAAATTTCGCTGAAGAAAATACTTCTTGCTCATTATTCTTTATTTTTTCCCAGCTTCCTGCTAGCTGGAAACTGTTATCTTTCAGGCTGCATTAAAGAACTGTTACTTTTTAGGCAGAAGGGATGAAGTGTATTCCCAGACAAATAACCAGAGAGAACAATGAATAAATAGAGCCTTTCTTTTAAACCACTGCTGAATTACAAACTCAATTTATGAGTTTGAAAGCTGGGAATTTAGCCTGACTATGCAGTGTATTTCACGGTAAATCAGATGTTTATTATGTATTTATTTATGTATTGCAGATTCAGTGAGTTGTATTACTGTAGCAAATGACCTGCTGCATTCCAGGGACACTTCAAAAAAGCCACCAAAAAAACCACTCGCGAGTCACAGAGCTTGAAAATTCCTTTGAAGCAAGTAATAAACAAATATTGGGAAGAAGGAAGGGTCTTACAGGTACATTTATACTCAGGACACTGAATCCACTGTGGGAAAAAACTGTTTGGTATGAAGGCAACATAACAGATGTTCTTGTCCTGTCTGGCTCAGGGCATCAATCTTACAAAATCCTGGAGCCCAGAGTAGTGGGCACCAATAAAGAGTGCTCAGTTTGCTGATCATTTAATGTGCCTCCTCATTTTGGGGAGATTTTCACTTTGTGGATGTTGCACTGCAGGGCACACAGCAGCCATCAATCAACAGCAGTGTTGATACAAAAGGACAATTTATTTCACTGGTGTTTTACCAAACCCATCTCTCATTCTGCCACCTGATCAGTTACTACATCTGCTTAAGCACTGCCTGAAACTGGAACACAGCCCTTGTTCTCAAAGTACATTTATAATGGACTTTAAGATTTAATTCCTTATCCAAAGAGCTGCATTCACACAAACGTGAGGGAAGCAGTCATCACTGATAAAACTGTCTACCAGATAAAAAAAATATCACTCCACTGAACAAAACAGCCTCTCTGCATTTCATGCAACTAGACCCAAAAATCCCTTTTCCTGCTTCAAAAACAACTTTGTTTTTTTAGACTCAAAATTCCACTTTAAGACCATCTGCATTAAAAGGCAGCCCAGAGAGCAAACAAAATCTAAAACACTTAAAAATGGGGTTTTTAGATAAAAAAAAAAAACAAAAAGGAAATTTTAAGAAAAAAGGAAAACTTTTCAAGAAAAAAGGAAATTTTCCAATCTAGTGCTGAGGTGCATATTTCATACAACTTCCACAGCACAATCAGCCTGAAAGGAAGTTTATGTCCATTTACAGATGTGGGCATGACAGATTGGGTGGATGTTTGTAAATCCTCTGCCACCGACACAAATGAAACATTCAGAAAGTGACAGCCTGAAAACATTACAGGCCACTTGATTCAGAGTGTGAGAGAGCAAGTTAAAGGGAAGAAAAGGAAAAGAACAAACTGGCATCTTGCTGCAGGCCACTGATTAGTCATTATTTGAGAGGAGCCTGATCCTTTTGGGCTGGGTCTTGGATCAGGTTGCAGTTGTCCTCAAGGACAATGGAAATTTGTGTTTACTTTCAATGGAATAAAGGACGAAAATTCTAAAAAATATTTCTTCTTCAGAAGAGTTCTAAACATTAAAAGAATGCTATTATCCAGTGGATCTTTAACTGCAAAGAGGAAAAAAAAAGAAAACCCACAACAAACCACCCTTCTTGCTACTTTTTATTCAATTTCTCTGCAGTTGGCAGCTCCAAGAGAATACAGCTTTTTCTTTATTCTCCAGCCTTGAATTTGACTCGAGTTCCACTGGCAAGGGAGAATCCTGTGGAAATGCTGCAGTAAATTCCTGTGATACTCCAGCGACCTGGAGGACTTTAGAACCTCTAAACTGAAGTGGCTCATGGCACAAGAAAGGAGCTTTATCCAACAGCCAGCCACTAGCAGGAACATAAAAGAATGACAAAGAGGAAAAAATGAGCCCCCAGTAGTTATCAAATATCTGGAGTTATCCTTCAGCCAACCACCCAAGCACTGGGAGAAGCTGGGGAGGCATTAAGCCATGTGAGCAGCACAAATGTAACACGTGTGCAAGCTCCAGGGAATGCTTGGGGAGGTTCCCTACCCCCAGTCTTATCTGACTGCTCTTGAATTCTTATCAGGACTTATTATTTTTTCTAAGTAAATCCCACAGATTAAAGGAATTTCAGTATATTTTTCCTCTGGGAAAACTTCTTGCCAGCATCAAAATGTTGCAGAAAGTCTTAATTTTTTTTGTAATTTTTTTTTGCCCCTTATGAAAAAACAAAACAAAACAAAACAAAAAAAAAAAAAAAAAAAAAAAAAAAAAAAAAAAAACAAAAAAAAAAAAAAAACAAAAACAAAAAAAAAACCCATCCTTCACTGTGAACTTTTAATATTTGCCCTGGTCCATTAAAACTGATTCACTACATTGCTAAAATATCAAAGTTGAATTAAATTTGGCTCAACCTTATCCACAGTTGAGCTGTCAACTTACACACTAGAGGACAATATGAGCAAAACCTACATAATTCTGGAAAGCTTCACCCAATTTCCTGCCATGGAACAAAACATAAAATTAAGCATAACAGCAAAAAAATAGAGATACAAGGAAAGAATTAAAACTGGGAGAAAAAAATCTATAAGAAAATACATAACATTTTGCAGGTATTACTCACCAGGAACAGAGTTCTGAAGTTGCTCAGATCACCAAAGAATTCTTCTATGCTTATTGCTTTGGGATCAAAGGTGAAGTATTCTCCCAAATTTTCATACAGTTTTGTCATGTTGTTGTGCATGTTGGACAGTTTTTCATATTGTTCTCGGGCACTCTCAGCAAAGCTGTGAGGTTTTGTCAAGGAGAATGACTCAAATGCAGCACGAAGAAAGGAATAAAAAACCCCAGGAAAAAAAGGAAATAGTACACAAGGAAAGAGCTCTCAATACAAAGGTTACAACTGAAAAATGGGCAGATGTTTCCAAATGTGACATTTTAATAAATTAATATTATTAGTAATATTATAATTACCATTTTATGAATTAATATTATTAATGTCTGCAAGTTCATACCAACACTTCCACTAAATGATCCCCTTCCAATGGTGAAGATTTGCCACTGACAGAGAATACAACCTGCTCTATAAAATTTGTTAATACTTTAGGCCTCTTTAATTGAAGAGATGAACAATTTTACAGAATGAATTCTGTGAAAACACACAGTGAAATTTAGTTTGCTGCGAGAATCTATGGTCTCACTGCTCCAGTGAAGCCACGTCCCCCACCTCACACACATATTTTAAAAGTAAAATGTGCATAACTACCAATGACAAAATCATACAGTATGACATCTCATTTTCTTTGCCTTTTATTACAAAATTCTTCCCTGTGGATTCTTTCCTGCCCAGCCACACAGTTCATGCCTCAGGCTGCCTGTATTAGGTGCACTTTTTGAGGCACAATCTCAACTCTGTAATTTCACCCAACTTACACAAATGAAATATCCACCCACCCGTCCCAGCAAACTGACAAACAGCTTTGAGAAATTATTAGCGAGAAAAACAAAAAACGCCATGGAACAACAGAAGTCTTGGCTTCTTTTAGGAAGCCTAGAAATGAGACTGAGATTGCTTAGATCCCAGCAGCCATCATTAAAAGTTTGACATAATGCTTTTAAACAGAAAAATGTGGTGCTTTCTTTTCTGTGGGGAAAAAAAAAAAAGACAATTATTTTGCAAATAGAGGAAGGGTGCAAGCTACTAAAGGAAATACTAGTTTGCCTCAAAGCAAGTGCAATTTAGTCTGCTCTTTTCTTCTGTGGGGTTGTTTGGAGCCACAAAGTCACAAATCCCTGGGAAAACCACATCTGCTCCAGGATTAAAGCAGCTCTGCTGACACTGGATTGAGGCTGATGGAAGAACAAAGGGCATGTGAGATTCCCTGAGCTGCAGAAACCCTGCAGCCCGTGGCTTCTCCCTCTGGCAGCTCCTTCCATGGGAATTCTGGTGGGGAACAGGGCAGAGCTCTGCCCCAGCCTCTCCCCAGACCTGCCCCTCTCATTTCAGAGCCTGCAAACCACACAGGGGCCAGAGACACACAGAGAAATCCTAACAAAAACCCTTTCTTTTTGAGATTAGACTAAACCCAGAAGGGATCCTGCAGAAAGCAGTCAGCAAACTGCAGAATAAAGCATGGAAATTCAGGTGGATGCTCTGTTCACAGCGTTCCTGTAGCTCCTGATGCTGCTGAGGACCTCAGGGCTGTCCCTGCACAAGCTACAGGCAAGCACAACAGAGCTGAAAATACCTTCCATTGGAAAGGGGCCAAATATTCCACCTGGATATTACAGGGAGAGTACATAAATAAGCAGTTAAAAATTGGTTCTTAAAAGTATGACTGAAAACTTTATCAATATCAAATTTTCCAAGCAATCCTCTCAACTAAAGCCTCGGTGGCCTAAGAGCAAAGCTGCTAGCTCCTGAAGTTCATTTAGAAACAGAAACCCACTCAGTGATGGATATTAATTTATAAAACCAAGATTTTGAAACAATATCTGCCTATATAGTGCCACAGCAGTGGCAACACCTCATTCTCAGTTTATTGAAAACAAGTTTAACCTGCTTGATTAGAATTTCAAGCTTGGACTGTTGAGCTGCTCATCTCAAGATAAACCTGGTGCAGTTCAGTCTTCGGTGACATTTAACTGCACAAAAGGAAATGAAAGTTTAATGGCAAGAATACATTAAATAGGTAATAATGGCACATTACTGAATTATTGAGCACAGTCTAGAAATTTTAGAAAAACACAAATTGCCTTAGAGTCAGCAGATTGCTGTCGTGAGCAACTCACCAAAAAGAAATATAAATGTACAAATTAATTCAGTGGATCCTTTAAAAACAATCTCACATTATGTAATACAAACCCAAAAATGACCGAAAAAAAGAAAAATACTTGGACAATTCCAGATTTGCAGCCTATTCTCGGAGCCAGAGCTCCCAGCTCTCCACTGATGTTGCACTCACATAACAAATAACAACAGTAAGCACTAAAAAACCCCAGTGCTGCTACTGAAAGGAGATATTTTAAAGCACCCCTCTAGAAATAGACACTGTAATTTCAACATTATTATTTTTTATCTATTAAGTACCAAACTGCAAGTAAGAAATATTTTTAACAGATGGCCTGCAAGACAAAGGGATGTCAGCAAGACGGATGAACGGGGTGAGCCAAGAGAGAATTGAGGATTTCAACTGTGCTTAATTTTGAAGAAGACAAGGCAGAGCTGTAAAGGCAATAGTTCCCAGTCATAGAGCATGCAATATTAACAAAGTTACTGTCACACTGTGTGTGCTTCATCCAACCCTCCTACATCTAAAATATTACTAGTTTAAAACATCCCCTGGAAATGCAGTGATGCAGCCAAGGCAGTGATTCCAGGGGAGCACAGCCAGATGTGCCAACACTGTTTCATGAAAAAATTACTGAGGAATGTGAGGTGGGTCAACTTTGCAATAGGAATCCTTAATTCCAACAGTTTTCCTGAAGAGAGATTGAAGCTTTCCCAAGTGCTCATTTAAAAACTCTAAACTTGGTTTCACTCTGGCCACTCCAAACCACAACAAAAACCAGATTTTTTCACTAGCAAGTTTAAAGGTGCTTGTTCAAGCAGCAGAAAGTACTTTATTCAGAAGTTTGTTTTTTCCACATTTTCTTGCATACCAGTGCAGAGCAGGATTCTGGCTTGAGGAACCACCAGGCTAAATATCTGTTTTAACTTGTTAGAAGAGAAAGTTTGAGTCAATGGTGTCATCTTTAATGAAGGAGCTCTTGGTTTCTAATCTCCCAGCTCATTCATAATGGAGCATTCTTTGAATTGAACTGTGGCAATGCAAACAGAACTTATTAACTGAAGACAGAAATTCAGCTTTAATAGCACTAAGTCATTTCCACTGATAGCTCTATTTTCACCTGCTATCAGGATGTAAACACATGCTAACAATTTCATCACTCACTCCATCCATAATGCATCTCTGTGACTGCACAGCAGCCAAGACTTCTGGAGCATACACAGATAATTATGAATCACAATTATATCCCTAATCTTTTCCTCCTGTTGGAAGCCTTTGCAAAAACAAAACAAAACAAAAAAATAATAAAAAAAAAAAACTGGCAGAACTCTTCATTGCAATACACTTCACTCTACCCAAATCAGAACCCAAAGAAGCCAAGAGCCATAGCAGGAGCCCAGCTTTATCTGTGTGCACAAAATCATGTGCTTCTGAAAAGCTTAAAGATTCCTTAATAAAATACCATAAAAAGCTCAGTGTGAGAATTTCCTTCTCATTACAAAGCAAATTACCTCATCATTCAGAGTTTGACAGAACAGCTCAGGAAAAAACCCAAACAAAGCAAACCACAGTGGAACAGTGGATTCTCAGCTGTCTTGGAGCAAGGAGGGCTCTTCCTCCCTCTTTGTTCCATTAGTACCTGAAATTACCACTAACTCTCAGAATTATGTAACACAGCCGCATTCATTGTAAGACACGATTTCAGTGGGTTTTGTCTTGTGGGAATGAAGCACAGAAAGGTCACAACCATCCAGGAACAACCCTGGCTGGACCTGCTCCTTCTCCCAGAATCTCAGACTAACAATTAATTCATGGTAATTAAGATGAAGCTTGCTGACTTGTGCCTAATGGCCATAGAACTTTCAACTTGGTAAGCACTAAAAAATCTGTCAGTGTTTACTTCCTCCCAGCTCAAAGCAATCAATTCAGTTCCTAACTTTGCTGCACACTTCTCTACAATGAAAAGACAATTTCCATTGATTCCGCCGCATTGCTATGCACAGGAGAAAGCTTTTGTCAACATCATTTCAATATTACTTTTTTATTCATAATTCTGTTAGCGAGGACACAAAGAGCATTGCTCAATTCTCTAAAAGTCCCAGAGGAAGTCTCTGGGCAAAAACAGATAAACAAGGGCCTACTTTATAAAATATTCAGTCCAAGGAGCAAAGCCCCACAGAACTTAAAACCTGAACCGTTTCAAATTGGGAAAGTCGGCTCCAAGCTTTAGGTGGCAAATTAAGAATTTCCTGTGGTAGCAAAAAGAAAACTTTAAAAATAAATAAGAGCACTTGGCTCTCCAAAGAGAGCACCGAAAGCAAAATTTCTAAAGCCACAGGCTAGAGAAAAGGCAAGATCTTATCTATATTTAAGGAAAAAAAAACAAAAAAACAAAAAAAAAAACACTCCAAAATTAGAGTTAGACATTAACCTAAATCAACCTGAACTACTTGTAGGCTTTATTATTCAAAGAAAAAAAAAAACAGTTGCTGAACTCAGAAATTTCTTCCCGTTATTGTCATAGAGAAATAATTCCTGAATTCCATACTCCTGTTTTAAAGAGAGTTTTTTAAAGCTCTACAACCCTTGAAAGCAAACCACACCTTTCATCCTGGCAAAACCAACACTTTATCTCCACTGATGCCATCACCATCAGAACTTTGAAATTGCCTTCATAGTGCCTGACAAAAAAATCATCTAGCTCTTAATTCTCAGTTGTGATATACTGATTTTTAAATCATTTCTAACAGTATGAAGAGTGGCATTTGTAGCTTTTTTCCAAACTCAAATTTATCATTTTTATTTTCTGGTGGCAAACAATTAATCACTATTCCTGCATTAATTAGAAGGCAACACAGAGAACATGATAGTCAAGCATATATCAGACAGAAAATGTTGCCAGAGTAATGGATTTGTAGCATCCCTTCCCTGGAGAACAATTAGATAAAAATCTCTTTAGATGAATAAAAACCAGAAGGAAACAACGGAAATGCAGCTTGTACAAACGAAATGCTGTTGTAAAATTTGTTTTGCATATTATATTCAAATTAGTTGTGACTGTTTCAAATAACACAAAGTGTTGACACGCTCTAATAACATTAAAAATCAGTTTTTAGGTATTTCAGCAAAAGCCTGGTGGACACTCCTAGAAATATTCTATTGCCTCAGGATCACACAATCCGGTGCCTTAAACAATAATTACAGCTTGGTGTGCCCTGAATCTTTCAGGGAAGCTGCAGCCACGTTCCCTCTCTTTGATCATGCAGCTTTTCCTCACTTCAGCTGGGTTTAATTAATGTCTGAGCTGTCACTGCACCTGCTTTTCACAAGCTTCAATCAGATCTGATGGTTACTTCAGCGAGAGAAAGTTTTTGGTAAACGCTGGGGAAGGAAAAGAGAAATTCCCCTCTGTAATTTTAGGTTTCCTTTAGGGCTGCCATGGCAGAAATCCTCAATTTCTCAGTTTGGGAAATCTGAAAAAACTGCTGATTATACAATCTTTCAAGAGCCCAGATGTTCCAAATCAAGGAGGAATTTTATGTCACCTGAGGAAAAAAACCAGCATAGAATACCTTTATTCAAATTGAGATTTGTTTAGGACAAACAACTGTTGCAATGAAATGTTCGCAAACTCAAGCACAGGAGAAAATCAAAGTGAAAGTCTACACTAAAATGAATTTCTTTTGCAGCTACGTGGTATTCTGAATAGCAGGTGCCTACGTAAAACCACACATCAAATATGATTTGAGGAAGGTGGTGTATGTCCCTCCACTCCTCTTTCCCCTCCAGACATGGTCCCATGTTTTTGGGATTTTTCACTCATTGGGCAGTTATTTGCTAGCAGCTCACCACTGCCTGCACACAAACAGCCTTGGCCCCAGTGACTGGGGTTAAACCAAGGAAAAGTCAGGAAAGCGAAGTTAGCCCTCAACATTCTATCTCAGACAACAGGCACTTGAAAATATCCCTTGAAGAACTCTTGTGGGCAGAGGGAAAAGCCAAGAGCAGACTCTCAGGCAATGAGGATCTGAAATCCAGCTTTCCTTTACTCACAGCACCTCTTGGTGCTCAGTGACATCCTTCCCCTCCAAAACACTTGAGCCTTGAAAAAAAAAAAGTTTCTGTTTGGAGTGTGGAGAAGTGTGGAGGGCAAAAAGCAGCTCCATCAACACCAAGAGCTTTGCCAAAGCAGAATCTCAGGGCACTTTGATTTTGGTATCTAAAAGCTGAAGCTCCAGGGATTTATAGAGTGCATTTCCCCTTCAATTTCTGATTATAAAATAAGCATGCAATAATTAGGGAATGGATTTCTAATGGATTATCACTCTAATGAAGCACAATCCTTTACAAAAAATATCTTTCAGTGATCTGGACAACTTGGTTTAATATAAATTTAAGGATGAAAGCCCAGTTTCCCCCAGGCAATGATTCACAAACAAGGAGCCATTAAATCTCTGGTACATGTACAGAAGTAGATTTCTGTTCATGGAGTTTTATTCTATGGAATCTTTACGTGATTTTCTGCCCTGTATAATTTTCCACCTGCTGTAGACTGCTGTCAAAGCTCTCTGTCCCCAGCCAGCCCACACGGGCTCGTTTTATTCTCTCCTGCTTCCCTGTCCCCAGTCCTCTCTGGATCCTCCTCAGCTCTGCAGCACAATTCAGGGGATGTCTCAGGGTGCAGAACAGAACAGGGCTCCCTCCTGGGGCACGGCTCCATCACCTTAGGAATTCAACCAAAAATCCAGCAGAGATCTCTGATCTGAACTCTGCAATTAAACGTACAAAAGCCCATTCTATACAATTTACAGGACATATAAAAATGAGAAAAATAGGGGACTGGAAGTTCTTGACTGTCACACCTCTTGCACATCATTCTGCCTCCCCTTTGTGACATTCACCAATTTCCTCCTTATTCCCACTGCAATGGAATGTACAGACATCTGTACACGTCTGTTCACAGAATTCTTACTACAACCCAGTATGAAAGAATCAATATAATCCTCTGTCTCCTCATATCAGGGCTTCCCTTTGTAAAAAGGAATGAAAATCTGAAGGTAGAAATAAACTGTCAAAGGAAATTGATATTGTGCTTTACTTAACACAATTTTCATTTATAATGCTCCAAAGTTCTTGTATTTTAAACTATTAACTTTATGAAAACTCTGCCTTAGTCCAGACCAGTAAAAATAGAAAGGATCATTTTCCAAAGGGATTTATCTTTTTTTTTTTTTTTACTGACATCAAATAGTTGTAAGAGAAATGAACACTGTGCAGTAAAACATGACACGTTATTAGGTGCTTTTCAAATTCAATCCAAGCAAAGATTATACCTAAATAATCCTATAGTTATCACCTGGAACACGGTGAGCATTTTCACTTTGCTTTAAGATGGATCAAAGAGGAAAAAAAAATAAAGAAAAGAAATATTATGTGATAGGAAAGGGAGTGGAAAGTTCTTTTAACAGCACTGTTGAGTCTGACAAGACAAGAGATTTAATTCTTTCTGTACAAGGGGCAAACAAGGAGAGAAAACCCCTTTAAAGAGCAACAGCAAGGTAACAAAAAATGAGTCCCCACAGACCCTGAAAATCCAGCTGAACTGGGTAAATTCACCATCTGGGAAAGTTTACAAAAGCTTTTATTAGACATGACTGAGGGCATGTAAACACAAGGTTTTAGGTAAGTTCACAGATTCAATATTCCTATAAAACTCAGAGGATTTTTCATGAAGATGAATTACTAACACTTTTCTTTCATGTTTTTTGTCTCTGTGCACTGCTTTTACTCCTCCTCCCCCAGGCCTGCCCACAGGTATTTCTGTGAGGTTCCACCACCCTCCCAGCCCAGCAATTTTCAGAGTGCCCTGACTTCTCTGGTGTATGGCATCTCCACAAACATAAACCCATGAAATCAACCCTCTCACAGTGCCATCTCTGCACCACAAAATAAAGAACACCCCTTAGCAAATATTCCAATTAATTAATTTTACTTTATGAGGAACATATTGTTACCACTGCCATTCCTACTGTGTTGACTTTCTGCATTTTTACCTCATAAAAAAGAGCAGACAGTGCACAATTTATCCTGCCATAAACCACATCCTCCTAGATGCACAAGTCCATTACTGTTTTTCTCCATTTTTCTCCATTAGAGTGGAGAAAAACCTCTCCAAAGTTTTTCCTCACACTATTAGGTCATGATTCCTGATCCACAAACCTTCCATATTTTGCTTTTTCGTACAGGAATTATTTACTGATTTTTTTATCTGGTAATTTAGACTAAATTTTGTTCCAGACTCTCTCTGAAGCAGGCAGATAAAAATGGATTTCCCAGCGGCCCCTGAAGGCCCTGAATGGTCCCTTATTTGCTGAACATTTTGTTACCTCTCATCTGGCTGTGTTCACACCCCTAAGGCAGCTTGGAGTCTGAGGCCGAGCTTGTCTCAAAGCAAATCAACAATTTTCACATTACTGGTCAAGCACTGAAACACTGATTTACTAATAGCTCCCTCTTGGCTTATATCTTGTTTTCTTCATAAAAGAATGGAATAGCTCATGATGCAGGCCTGGGTAGGATTCTTTTCCCAACAATGAACATAAAGATATTAAAATACATACATATAATAAAGGGAACAAATCCAGGTACCAAGCAGAGTACTGTAAAAAAACTCATATTAGGATAAAAATAAACATCTGGAATCTTGCCAGATGAGACCTGACCAATTTAAAGTTTTTCAAATTCCATTTCACTGAGCAACATGCAGACTACATCAAATGAAACAATTCACATGAAATATCTCAACAGCACCTCTGCTACTTGATGGTTTGCAATAAAACCAGACTAACAATTCTTTGGATGCTTAGTGCACCACAGAGGAAAATACAGAATTTCAGTAGACCTTCAGGAGAATTTCATGCTTGGAGTGATTAAACCCACCCACATTGATCCCAGAAGCTTCACCATGGCTCGTTAAAGCTGAGGAAAAGGGGCAGTAAAACAAAGCTCCAGGTTTGGAATGATGGTGTGGTGCTCTGCTTCGAGATAAACCCCCTGCTCCACACACCCCACAAGAAGCCCTTGTGATTCCAGGCTGACTTTTAAAACTTTGAGATTTAGCAGAAGGCAGGTTGACAGTCCTTTCCACCAGGATTTCTCACATCCCTCTTAGAATTTACTCAGGATAAACAAAGCAGAGGGCAGAAAAATGAAGGCTAGAACTGCTGAAACCTGAATTCCTCAGGCATCTCCCACCACAGAAATGTTCATGTTATCCTGCCTCTCAGTAGGGAAACTGGACTTGACCAAGCAGAAGGAGATTAAAGTTGTTTTTCCACAAGGTTAAACTCATCTTTAATTGGGAAATATCTAATTCTGCCAGGGTTACAGCTTAGTAACCATGCATGCTCAAAGCACAAGAGGAAATGAAGGAAAAGCATTTCCCTTTAAATGGCCAGTGTAGAAACCTGCACAGCAATTCTGAAATTAGGTTTTAATGGGATCATGACAAATTGATTGATTTTTTCCCCCCACTAATTTAGAAATATGATTATTTGGGACAATAATTAGCAACACTGCCATTTAGTGTATTAAATAAAAACCAAACAACTGGTTTCAGCCATGACCAGAAAAGGAGAGTCATTCTATCAGAACAGCAAAATAATTTGCCCTTTTTCAGCACTATATTTTTATAAGTTAACTTTGTCCAAAGATTCACAGTATTCACCTGCTGCACATCCCAGCAAACACACGGGGTAATGAGCTGCAGGTCTGGAATATTTATCTGCAGCAGAACCAGAACACTTAACCTCACCTCAACTCAATTATATCCATTGACTTTCATGACAAACATCCAGTCACACCAAATGTGACACCAGTCATGCAAATATTTCAAAGCTCTTTTAGTGGGGGCATTGTTTTCTTTTTTTTTTTTTTTTTTTTTTTTCCTTTTATTCCAGGGTGAAAAATCAGGTAAATGAAAGGATTAGTAAATGCCACAGAGGACATTTCTCAGTGGAAATCAAATTGAATGGCAACAGTTCTATCACAACTGTCAGTGAACAACAAGCTCTCCAAATAAATAAACAAATAAAGACATTTCAGCTTCTGGGATTGTTTGTGTGAGTGTTGCTGGGCTGCTCAGGGCTGACATTTCAGAATGTGTTGCTGATGTTGTTCCCTCTAACTGTAAAAGGTCCTGGCCATATTTCTGACACACTAATTTTCTTACTTTCAAACTTTTACCTATAAAAAGCAGCACTGCACACACAGATCACTTTATGTGCTGGGGAGACACACTCTCCAAAGATGAAGTAAGCAGCTGAAGTACACTGGAGCTCAACAACATCAAATACTGGTGGTTTTTTCCCCTAAAGCTGAATAATGTCAATTGAATATAAGTAACTAAATATAGCCCAAATTGCTTGTAATCTGATTTTTAACTTGGCAGGGTCAGCTCTTCAATAGGATTCAAACTGCTGAGATGCCACGAGCTGAAACAATTAGCAATGCAAAAAAACAGAGAAGGAAAACTCTGTTTATTCACCGATGCCCTGAATTTTCCAAAAGAGCCTCTAGTTTGGAAAAGAAAAGCAGATTATTTGTACAAACTAATTCTTTATCTACTATCACCGTGCTTTCAGCAGGGGGATTTTCTGGCAGCTGATGAAATCCAGCAGCTCCTGAGTTGCACCTCTCAGAATTACAAGCACGAGCAGTGAAATCAAGAGTGCCTTGGTTGCTTTGGCAGCCCCGTTTAAATATCAGGCGAGTGTTCAGAGATAAAAAGTTTTTAAATGTAACCTCTCAGAAGATGATACACTGTCAATTTCCTCCTCAAAAGTGCATTTTAGGGATTCTTTTCTTGCATTTGGGGCAATACAAAACAATGCAAATCTGGGGCACGCAGACTGGGGGCTGTCAAAGAGCCAAGCAAATCGCTGGGATCTCAGATCTAATACTCAAATCACAAATCCGGCTGTCCTAGAGCTCCAAGAACCCGGAACAGAGCATCCTAGATGCAAAATTTAACGCACAGCACCCACGTGATCCTTTCTCCTTTGCTCATGCTAACCAATTTGCATAAAACCCTACAGAACAGGTGGTGCAAGGTGGATATTCTGAAGAACATTTGATTAACTTATTACCAATTAATTCAAATTGACACGAGTCTGTAGCAGGGCAAAAAAAATAATGGCATTCGTGGCACTCAAATAAATAGAGGCTCTGCTTCAACAAGTTCCTTGAAACTTGAACAATTTATATTCTAAAATTAACTGCAAAGCAGCATTGTAAGGCTTGTAATTATTGCTTAAAACATGTTCCATTTAAACGTAAAACTCATAAAACCAGATTCAACAGTAAATAAATCATTACTTTCCTGTGCTGTGCCTTCAATAGGCACTGCAGAGTCTTTTTCCTCCACTTAGTATTTTAATTAAGGAAAAAACAGGTGTTTTCTTGTATGAAGCTAATAGAAAGTTAAATTAATCACAAGTTTGTTTTCTAAGAAATAATTTCTCATACTTAAATGCAAATAACTGCAAAAATTACAAAGTCTTAGAAAATCAATACCAAATAGAAGTTTCCTCCTATGCTGGGTGCTCATTATAATTTATTGATATTAAGCAAATCCTAAAGGTTTAACAAGTTCATCATTGTTTCATCTTAAACAGCTGCAACTTTCTGCTTCCTGCCCCTTAGAGCTTGTTTTGAACTGGAAGCAGAAGAAATCAATTTAAAGAAATGCTCAACACTCTAAGAAAACACTCTGATGATTCCTGTGATGTGACATCAACCTAAAATATAGCAAATAAAATCCATGCCCCATCAAGAAGCAGGAGGGTAGACTTCTCTCCCTACACATTACTTAGGAAAAGTATTTTCTATGGATAAATAACTATAGTTCTCCTTTAGTCAAGAGTTGCACTTGCAAATAAACTCTTTTCAAATGGCATTTTTGCAGCTAGTGAGATCAAAAAGTTTATAAAAATCCACAAGGGAATTGTCAGCTGGTTTTAATGCACATGAAATCCTGAACGTTCCCACTGCATCAAAGTCCCCAGATCATTTCTGTACAACTGAAGTGCATCAAGTGAGGAAATAAACCCCTCATATTTCACTGTGAGGCTGTAATGGTGGTTAGATGGAACAGGGAGCATAAATGCACATCAGGTCAGGATACATGCCTGTCAGGAAGGCAGCTCTTTTATTCCATAAAAAGGATTCTCTTCTAATGAATGGTGTTCCTTACTGGAAATTAAAATTGGTTCACAAATTGCTGCTGTTCCATTTAATGATAAGATGAATGCACAGTGCTTTGAATTTTTTTATCTGCAGTAATTTTTGGTCTTTCATTCATCATTCCCTTAATTTCGCAATTCTTTAAAAAAAAAACGCTTTGAATTCTTCACATGTGTGCAATCAGTTAGAAAACCCACGTGGCAGCATGGGTTGCTCTGGTAGGCAAAAGATTTCAATAAGTTTGGGCATGTTAATGTCTCTTATTAGGGCAAATGATCCAGCTGAAAAGCAGAATAGCCACACAAAATCCGTTTAAGGCTCAGGTGGGACACACTGGAGAAATAAATTCATGTCAGGTATTTCATAAAACACACACAGCCAAAGTTATTCCTGTCCAGGTAGCAGGATAACAAAAAGCATGAACCCAGTGACCAAATATGTGCCCTGCTGCCCCTTGGAACAGCGTTCAAAGCTCCTGCTTATTTCTAGAGGAACAAATTGTTTTCCAGAGGAATAAACTTCAGTTTGTGTGTGAGTTGGAAGGGGAAAAGAAGTGATATTTATTATTCATGTATTTATAGATCCAAATCAATATTAATGCTAACTCTGTACAACTTTCCATTTGTTCCCTCTGAAATTGCTTTTCAATTCAGTTGTTTTTAATTTTTGTTAATAACATTTCCATTTGAAGTCCATGAATGTGAACACCTTTCTCAATCCCCAGCCACACACCCAGGCTTTAACATCACTGAAATCCGTGTATACACCTACAGCAAGCCAACAGAAAACTCAGAGTTCTGCACTCTACAGAAGATCTTCAATTAGAGGCACAAACACTGGAATAAAACAAGGAGTGAGAGCCAGATTTGGCATAGTCTGTAATTACTTTTCTAAACTGTTGAATCAGACTCCCCAGTGCTGCATGCAGCAGGGCTAATTATAAAAGAAACCTCTCCCATTTAAAGCTGAATTATTTACAAATTGATCTGCAGGTGAAACACAATTCCAGTCACGGATCAGATCATGGAAAAGTTGTTTCAGGAATCACACTTAAGTTATTTAATATAGCAAGAAATTCACAGAAGGACTATTTTAATCCCTTTATTTTCTTCAGCCACACTGCACTGAGATGAATAACTGTATGTGCTGAATAAAAAACTGATTAAGTGACGGGAGAAACTATCTTGCTTAGAAACTGACCAAGGGAGAAAAAAAAAAAAAAAAAAAAAAAAAAAAAAAAAAAAAAAAAAAAAAGAAAATGCAGGCAGAATTTCTATTCATCTTTTTGTCACTCACAGCACCAAAAGCTTATTTGTTAAAAAAAAATATTAGAAAAACTAAGATTACTTAAATTGTTTGACAGAATTTGCTTCTGTGTTTTGACTATTAATTTCAGGATCACAAATTCATATTATGAATGGTATTTTTCTTCTCACTGGCCTCCGACATCAATCTGATACTCCAAGCAGTATCACTCTCACATCCTCTGCAGAAAGTCTCATCCACAACTACTGGTAAATAGCTTTGTTTATGACAGGAATGAGAAACTATGCCTTGAATATTATAATTGCTGCATCCTAAAACTCTACTGAGACATCTCAAGTTTTCTGAACCACTCAGAGAGATGTTCAGCCTGAAATTCTGTAACTTTCTAATCTCAGGATGTGCCATCACCAACAAATCTTCAGGCAGCTGAGGAAATCAAAGAAATACATGCTGCAGACTAGGGTGTCATTTTTACACCCTCCCTGATCATCCTTCAATCTAATAAAAAATAGGGGAGTGTAGAAAACCTGAAGATATTCAGTGATAAGCAGAAACAAACTGGATCACTTGATCTGAAGGGAGATGACTTCTGCAGTAGAAGCACAGCATTTATCGGGTCATCTGTTCGTCATGCAAACACAAAGCCCAGGTGGAACCAGCTCCTGGCTTGCAGCCTCTCTCTGCTGTCAGGCCCCCAAGTGCCAGGGCTGCCAAAGGCAGGCAGGCATGCACAGTTCTGGGGGTCGGTTCCAGGGGCTGGAATCTACTGGAATCAAGGCTCATGCACTGAAGCCAGGCTGCCCAGGACACTGGGAATAATTCACTTTCAAACATTTCATAGGCTCCTCCTATTTTTGCCTACACAAAGAAACATTCGTAGTTTGGGTTTTTTTTTTTTTTGTTTTTTTTTTTTCCTCTTTTGCACTGTCAGACAAACTTTTTCTTCTCTAAGAAATTCAGGTGATAAGCTGCAGAGAGAAAAATGTTAAATATTATCTACTCGGCTCTTTTTCCTCACCAAATCATCTGAGTGATGCTAATCATGTCTGTGAGTAAACACACAGGCAGCAAAACAAAAATACAACTGAACAACAATTTCTGTAACCTGGAAAGCAGAGCTGTCAAACTTACCAAGAAAAAAAAAACAGTGGTAAAGGTGCATATCATAAATTGGTTTAATTTATGAATAAACGTCGGGCCAACGTGACAGAATTCAGCCACTGATGGGGTGACAAGGCACAGAACAATTACAGGGCAATATTGAAAGATTTTCTGTTGTGAATGAAGCTCAGGGAAATAATAATGAGCTTTGTTTAACAGCAGAACTGATAAAAGTGATTACCAGCAGCAAGTCCCTGAACCTTGCACGTAAGTCAAGGTGCAAGGGAAGATGGAAGGAATAAGAAACAATTTTCCACTTAGTCAGGAGCTGTCTCCCTTAAGCTACTTTCCAGCAGCCTTGTCAGAAACTTAAAATAAATCCATACAGAGGAGATGTTAAATATCTACTTGTGAAATTCTGTCACTGACTCCATTCAGATGGTAAATCCTGCAAAAATCTGACTTTGCACAGACACAGCAGAGGGGAGAAATCTGCATTACATCCACCTACCGAACGTGATGAGCAGCTGTGAATGCATCTGAACATCAATCCCCTCCTTCTTCTTTCCTCTGAACACCCCAAACCCACGAGTTCTGCCACCCCTTCTGCTGCAGCAAGAGAGGAGAGATGTCACAGGAAGAGCTGAGCTTCTGGAAACGCACAAAACGCCCTGGACTCGGCACCACACTCCAAATGCTCCCCGCATTTCCACACAGAGCTGGGATTTGAGCACAATAAAAACCTGGGAATTGTTTTTTTTTTCTTTAAAGGGCTTTTTTTCAGTCTTTGCTGCACGTTTGTGAGTTTCTTGTATCTTCAGTAGACTTGTTTAAACTTTTGAACAAAGTGGAAGCTAGATACACAAAAACAAGCTAGACTGACATCATATTAAAGTCCCCCACAGATCGTACTTGGTAGTGCTAAAAGAACCCACAGTCCCTATTCTCTACAGAAATTAAGGGACACAACACTTCAGAGTGAAAACAAATGCAAATATTCCTCTAAAATGTTAGAAATGTAGCTTAAAACCATTAACAAAATTAATAGTCTGTCTGTCAAAAAACACATCCGGAGCTAAAATAATAAATTTATGAACTTTGCTGTTGGTATTTTTCTAAAATTGATTCAATAATTCTTTTCAGACAGAAAAAAAAATCCCCATACTGAGGTTATGGCTGCTCACAGCAACTAATTCCTTCAGGAAAGCTGTCTGGGCACCCCCTGAAAATCTGATTATTGATGCTTTCAGCTCTCCTCAGTTCTCTGCTTGCTTACATTCACCACGTCCACTGATGCCTTTTTCTCTGCTCTGCAAGAAATGCATGAAGAGAGACTTAAAACCTGTTTTCAAGTGCTGCAAGTACTCAGGCAGAGGACCAGAATGCTCAGATCACCAGTGGGGACGTGCCAAAAGGATATGCTCATCTTCTCTACAAACTTGTCGTGCTCATCCTGGGTTTTAGGGAAATTCTCAATGTCCTTCTCCAGGCGCTGGATCTGCTGGTTCATCGAGTCAAGGTTGCCCTTCAGAGTCTGGGCTGAAACTAAGGGCAAGAAAAGAGTTTATAAAGTGATTCCAGAAAGGGTATCAGAAGAGGAAAAAACAATGTCAGTATAAATAGTCTGAAAGAGAATGATCCCATTAAGCAGGCTCATATTTTTCTGAATTACAGCTAATAAAAAATCCTTCCCTTCATAAAAATAAAGTGGAAATATCTACTGTAATATACCAGATCATCATATTTAACATTGAAATGTCACCACTTAATTCTACCATTAGTTCAAATTATTCCATTTCTATTTAAATTTATGGTAAAAATTCCAATATTTCTAATATTATTATTTCTAATATTCTTTTAAATCTAATTCAAAGATTAAAAACTAACTAGAGTTCAAAGAGATTTCATCTTCGTAATGCATGTACTTGGTTAAATGAATGATCTTATTAACATACATTTCTGTTGCAGGAATGATTTAAAGGATAGACATGGGGGAAAAAATTAAATATTTTTTCTTATATTGAAGTTACACTGATTTCTGGGGCCCAGAGCTGTGTTAACAGCAAAGGTAGGTCTGAATAATAAGAGCTGCTGATAATCAAAAGGAACTAAAGGACTCAGAGTACAGCACACTAATTAAAAAAAAAAAGAGGGGACTGTAAAGAACTCCTGCTTGCTGTGTGACAAGCTATTCTAATGAAAAGCACTGGGATGCCAATTTGGATCAAACAAGCCCTAATTGATACATCCTGCGAGCAAAAAATGACAGCAGCATCGTGGAGGTGAAGCAACCCCACGTCACAGAGGAATTCCAGACCTGGGTGAAAAGTGAGAGCCTCTGCAGAGAAAGTCCTGGTCCAGCTGAGAATTCCGTCAATCTCAGCTGGAAATATTGACTTTTATGGCATAATCCAGGAGGCCCATTTGCCAGGCTGGTTTTTATCACACAGAACAATTGGACAAACCCTTGCTCTTCAGTCAAAGCTGCCTTTTGCTACCCAAGCCTCTCTCCCATTTTTGTCTCCTCTTGCACAGCTCTCAACTCAGTGCTCTTAAGAAAAAGCAGAGAATCCCAAGACACTTTTCACTCAGTGCAGCCAAGAAAAGCAAACGATTCATTTTTTTAAGGAATTTTTATTATCTTTTGCTGGAAAGCAGTTTGCCCAAAAGTTCCACTAAGTACTTTCTAAAGAACCATTTATTTTTCTATTTTCTCGCTATTAAAAAAAAAAAAAAAAAAAAAAAAAAAAGACTACATGAGGTTAAATAGTAGAAGGAAATTGAGTCACGATGGACTGAAAAACAGCACACAGGAATGAAAAATCTGGTAAATAAGGGAGCTGCTCCCAGAAGAAAATCAATTTTCTGTTCTTTCTAAGTAAGGACTCACATCAGCCGTAACACTGATTTCACGAGCGTGTTCAAATACATATGGCACCAGCAGAGCTGCCTTTATAGCAGCCATTATCTTGATTTTATTTCCAATTTTATCCATTTTATGCTGGCTACCAAAGGAACTACTAATCATGTAATCCTAGAATTATAGTGGAAGTTTTTTAAGCTTAATTCAACTGGGGTGGGAATCTATATTGGCCACAGAATCCTTGCAGCTTTTAAATTCACATTTGAGAGTTAACCTTGAAATCAACCACTAAAGCACTCTGAATAACACAAATATCAAAGCTTTTAGGTTCTGGCTGCATTAGTTTAATCGTTTGATATTATGATCAAAGCACACATTTTTGCTTGAACTGAAGAACTTGAATTACTGTAATATTTTTATGGAGTGGAGTTTTATTTTTATTTTGTGGAGTTGCAGAGGGGGACAAACAGCACTGAAGGAAAATGCTGGAACTGAAAAATAAATGAGAAGGATGCAAATGGTCATTCTGCTCATAAAAAGAATAGCAGCTGGTAAGTAAATAGGCAACATAACACGGAGTTTAACTGTTTGCAGCAATTTGAAAATACTTAAATGCATGACCATGTAGCAAGAGTAAGTTTATTTTTGTCTGGAATTCGAAAGTGCCGAGAAATTCAGCAAGCAATGACAAATAACTGTTGAACTTTGTGATTAAGATGGATGGAAAGTGTTTCCAGTAACACTGTTGTATAAAACTGAGCTCAGAAAGGCCCAGGTTAGGAACATACTGGCTTTGAGAGCAGGGAGGAACTCTACCCAAGCAAGAAGGCTGCATCCTAAAGCGGTGCTTCCCATAATTAACTTCTGTACTCGCACTCAATTAGCTAAAAAATGTTGTAGAATGTGGAATTCTGTTCACTTTTTTCTCCCCCTGGCCCAGGCAAATGTACAAGTTTCTGCTCAAATAATTTATGCAGTTGTTGTTCTGCAAGACAAATTTCAAAAGATGACAGAACAGGGAACATATATATATAGACTATAATAAAATATCTGCATTTCCTCCCATAAACCCTTTTATTAGAGATTTACTACTTCAGTAATGTGCAAAGGAATCAACATGAATACCTTCTTCTTTCAGGGAAATTCATGTAAATTTCTTCAAACTCTTGCAAGGTTTTAATTTATGAAAGCATAAATTCTACTTGCAGCACAAAGCCATTTCCTTGAAACCATTTCAAAATGCACACCCTGAACAGCCTGTCCCCTGCACTCCTCAAAGACAGAGGCTTGTTCACCTTCCATTTGCTCATCACTCCACAGGAAAATTAGGCATTTAACAGAACCGGTCTCAAAAATGGACATGAAAGGCAGCCTTTGGCCTTCAGCAGCAAGGGCTCTTACTGACAAAGCCTCTCTGGAGCAGCCATTCCAATATTATTCCACTTAATGCTGCAGCAAGAGAGAACAACCAGCTAAATCCAATACACAAATAATAACTGATGTTGAGGTAGGAACATGAGGCATGTACAGAAAATGAGGAAAACATGAAGGAAAAAAAAGCCCAACAGCAAAACCCACCAGAGAAAAAGCCCTGTGTGGAAGCCCCAGACACTCAAGGACGAGCAGACCCCAAAAAAAGGGGAAGCAACCTAAAGGATGCCTGGCCATTTATTTCCTTGTCTTAGCAAGGATCAAAGGTTTGCCACGTTTCCAAATGAGAACAGATCAAGAGCAGTAAAGGACCTCCACCCTCACAGCCCTACAGGACACTGAGGACTCCCACCCACAAGTGGACGGGCAGCATCCAAGAGATGGAAAACTTTGAGAATTCAGAAGTCAGTCAAATTTGCTGACTCAGGGAACAGTGAAGACAGAGGATAAATGAGTTCAGGAAGGAATGATGAGGATCCTTGGACAGCAGGTTCAGAAGGAATTCAAAGGTAAGAGGCAGGGATGGAATTTCTAAAGTCTCTGTGAACACCTGCAGATGGGGGGGAACCAGCCTGGAGGAACTGCAGTGTTCTCCCCAGTCAGCCTGGGGGAAACCCACATAAACCCCAAAACCTATATATTTCTAAATTTCTAAATTTCTAAAGTCTCTGTGAACACCTGCAGATGGGGGGGAACCAGCCTGGAGGAACTGCAGTGTTCTCCCCAGTCAGCCTGGGGGAAACCCACATAAACCCCAAAACCTATATATGGACCAATCTTCCAGGCCAAAGAGAGGAAAACACCAGCAAAATTTCTCAGTTTGCGCCAAATTGTGTCAGTCTGGCCCTCAGTTTAGCCCTAAGAAAAGGTTGGCTTGCAGACAGCACCTGCAGCTCAAAGGTGGAAAGAAAGGCAGCACCTTGAATGTGTGTACCTCAAACCCTGGTGAGAAAAGGATTTATGAGACAAAGAAAAAAGCCAAGAGCAGAAGTCAAACTTGTGTTTCAACTCACTACAGAATCACTGTAACATACAGAACTATCACAGACAAGGTAAAGTGATGTGTAATAATGTATTGTCCAGATTATTCCTGTCAGGAATAAAATACACAGCAATACAAGCTCTTAGATCCACCAGTATTGTCTCTGCACAAGTACTGAATGCAACTCACTTAATCATGCATCATTAAATCTTGGACTGATTAAAAGATTATTTTGTATATTATTATTTAATTATAGTAGAAAATCACAGCTGCTGAAGAGATGGCACAATGTTATTCTGACATGGAAGGCAATAATTTCCTTTACCTTATTATTTTCCTTATATTAATTGCTCCTCTGAAAAAAAAACCCAAACCAATCCTATCCACTCATTTTGGAGAAAGCAGTTGCACAGTCTGCACACTAAGGAAGGCTTAGCGAGTGTCTGCTGGAGCAGTTTGGTCCCAGAAAAATGCTCCAAGCAGTTAATCCCATGCTGATGGCAAGCACTAGCTGCTCCCTGTAGTCAAGCTAAGCATTTTGTATTTACATTAATACAGCAACAGTACCAAAGGTCAGAGTAATCCCTTCTAAAATAAGATTGCATCAGACTGAGAGTCCTCCCCACAACAAGAGGTGAAATGATACATGTTGATTAGCTGCAGTGCCTCTTGCATAAGAAATTTAAATGGTCTCTGATCATGATGCAGAACCGGGATGGCCATGTCCACAGCTGGAAAAAGCTCTGAAGTGAAAGCCAGCAACATCAATTACTTCAGTAAGCAAAAGCAAGTCTGTAAGAAGCAAATTAACTCATGGATTTTTAAGTCTAGACAGTATTTGTACCCTAACTACATTGTAAGCATACTAATGACTATTTATTTCTTATTGCCCGAGGGCAGATGGAAAGAGTTTTTCACAAAGGAATGGAGGGAAACGGGTGAGCAAGTACATAATCTGCAGGAATCCCAAGCATTGATTACTCAATTCATACCCAGTAAGTTTCTGTTTGTTAAGACAATAAATGTTTGAACACCTCGGGGTCAGAGGGGAAGAACAGCTCCCACCTTACCCAGCTAGAGGAGTCATCATCCTCCTTTTCCAAAATCTGGGAAAGCTTTCTGACACAAAGTCCTGGTGCTAAACAACAACCCACCATGCAGAACAGACCTTTTCCCTGACAGGATCTTCCCTGCACATTTGCAAGTTTAGGAGTAAGAGCAGGTCAGCCCAAATGGCAATGTTTTGTTTGTATCCTGCTACTGTGTACTGGAATTTGGTCTGAGGAAGCTTCAAAGCAGAATTTTTGACAGACAGATTTCACTCATGGATGTGCCTTTGTTGCCCTGAATTTTAAAAGTGTTAAGTTTTCTTTTATAGTTCTTTTGAAAGTTTTAAAGTTCTTTTAAAAGTTTTCTATGCCTTCTGACATTTACATATTTCTACTGGAGTTCTCACACTGTTCATGTAAACAATGATTGTTTTGCATTCTTCTTTGTGGGAGGAGAGAATTAATGGACTGTTGGTTTGACCAGCGTGGTTGGAGAGGTGGCAATTCCTTCCTCCAATCCACTGCCACTTTTGGGATTCTATACATTGCGAGGTCAGAAATAAAATTAGCCTTTTTCCTCTCTTGAACTCACCAAGCTTCTGTGTGCTCATTCGGTGTCCAATAGTGACATGCCTTTGCACTTTTGACTGGCATGCTGAGGTTTCCTCGCCCAGCAGAGGCTCTGCCTGCTCCCAGCACTGCAGGGGAAGGGGAAGAAGGCAGGGACACAGCTGTGCTCCACCTTTTCAGGCTGCCACAGCAACTTCCCTGCCCTGGCTAAACAGACACAGCACCTGTGCACTGCTGTCACTGTCCTGTCCACCTGCAGGAGAGGTGAAGACAATTTTCATGGAAGAGCCCTTTGTAACAAGCCCAAGCACTCCTGGTTTGGAGTTCAGTGGGGGATTCAGCCTCAGGCACTCTGTGTGTGCCACCCTCCTGCTCTCCCCTGTCACAGGCAGCCTTTCCCCCAGCCTTCCACGTTTACCTCACTGCCCAAACAGCAGACAATGCCACAGAACAGAACTTCTTTAGCGGAACTGACTTTTCACATTACAACTACAAATCTTTTAGGAAACAGATGTCCCAGTTTTAGAAGAACAACCAGGAGCACTGGAGCTGCTGGGTGAGAAGAGCTCTGCAATCAGCAGTGCTCTCCCAGCAATGTGGGATATCACCTCCAGAGCTCTCCAGAACCTCACCCTACTTTGATGTTGGTTTCATTACAAATGTCTTTCAAGATCTCAGAAGCTGAGCTTATAATTACAGAATCAGTATGCATTAAAGGAGCATGCTGAAGCAGAGCTGCTGGCAGGGGTGTAAGAAATTGCAAAAGAAGCAGAGGAGACAAGTAAACACAAAGTAAGGAAGGCACAGAGAGGAACAGAGCTGCTGTCACACAACCTGCTGCTGACAGAAGAACTCACAGAGAGCTTGGACAACTTCATCCAGCGGAAGGCTGGCCTCCCTGACTGCCTGACCCACTTCCAGAGGGGCCAGAGCCTTCCTCACAGCCACCAAAGTGCAAATTCCACCACACATCAGCAGGACAAGAAAGAACAAAGTGCCATTTTGTAGCTTTTGCCTCTCTCTGGAGGCTTGTATTAAGGAATTCTAAATGGATTACACAACTTAAGACATTTAAAGCAATCTTCACTTCTGAATTGGTTTAACTACAGCCAGAAATTCTTAAATGCTTTAATTTCTTTAATAAGCAACAGCCCATGAGAGTTATTTGGACTGTTCTTTCATTTTGCCCTTGATACCTACACTTCAGGGAGAGGAGCAGAGCCTTAAAATGCAAGCCATACAGAAAGCTGCTTAATGGAGATTCCAAATTATAACTTCAAAATGTAGCTCCAGTATGCAGAACAACCACAGCTCTCTACAGCATTTATTACACACAGACGGCAACTAAAAAACATCCTCAAAGCCTTCACAGGCTGGGAGAATTCACTAAGCCATTCTGCAGAGTGTGAGGCAATCCAGAATCTTAGCAAGGCTCCAAAAGGATCCCTTGGAGAAATTGCTGCTTGGAACTACAACACAAGAAGCACCTGTGAGGTTTCTGCCTTCCACCACTCATGAGACAGATTGGGCAAAATCTGCTTCAGCAATTTAAACTCTGCAAGGTGGAAATGCTGCAGATCTCTTTGCTAAAACCCAGGGTTTTTCTGCTGCAACAAACTATAAAACTTTTGTCTGACAGAAAAACGGCTGCTGCTTATGAGCAGGTTTTAAATTGCTGTACTTCAAAGTGACAGTGCCACAGGATGTTTTAAAATACTTCCCCCATTCTAAAATGATGCCATTAAATCACAGTGAAGTACCTGTATAAAATCCCAAAATTAATATTTTATTACAGTATTTGTAATAAAAAGTACACACATATTTGCATTCCCCAGTGTTTCGATTGCTAATGGCCTTTCTAGAGAGATGCCTCCACCATCAGAACCATATGCTTGCAAATTAATGAAATAAATTTCAGTGTCCAAGTG
Organism: Anomalospiza imberbis; assembly: GCF_031753505.1. Taxonomy (NCBI): domain Eukaryota; kingdom Metazoa; phylum Chordata; class Aves; order Passeriformes; family Viduidae; genus Anomalospiza; species Anomalospiza imberbis. The sequence goes on from NC_089694.1 coordinate 1,742,492, forward strand.
AGTGACAAATCTGTGCTGCTGATATTGGTATTTTTCAGTCCACTGCACAGACCTAATTCACCCCCACAAGGCACCTTTCACTTGATTTTTCTTTCAACACCACTTTAAAAGAACTATCAAATGGCACACCTTGATATCAGCAAAGAACTCAGTGTGAAGAAGGAAAAGGAAAGAAAGGGGGAAAAGGAGAGAAAGGGGGAAAAGGAAATCCCTGACATCAAACAATGCACTGCATCACAGCCTTGGGAGTTTTCATTGCTTTTCCTTTCACAGTCTGCTTCCAGGAAGAAAAGCTTTTCCAATGATCTCTAGATAGTTAATCACTTTGACCTTTGCTTGTATTTTCCAGAATAAAACTGTTTCCTAATTTATTTTTACTTTTCATAAAGCTGCAGGCTGATCTTCCATCTTTAAAAAGATCAACTATTTTATTATACCTAATATCAGATTATTGAAGATTTTAGTACATGCATGGGGAGTTCATCTAATCCCATTGACCTTTCCATATTAAAATCCAGTTTTATGCTTTATCTGCTCTTTGTTAAAAAAAAAAAAAAAAAAAAAAAAAAAATCAGCCGTTGTTCAGATGCTGGTTCCTTAATCTTATATGAAAATTAAGCTGAACAGGATTTTTTTTTTGCTTTACATGGAAGTGAGAATACGCAGCCAAGATTGAAAAGAAGTTGCAGATGCCAAGTGCAGCATTTGGAAGGTTATGCACAGTCCAGACTACGAGGCTGTCTCCTGACTAAAAAGTACCAGCATCCATCTCAAGTAATGGCACTCACCTGCCTAGCTCATATTTCCTTATTTAAAATTCATGCAGAGATAATAATTGCTGGTAGATTTCTTCCTATTTTATGAATAACTGATGCCAGCATCCTCATATCCAGCCAATTTATTCCAAAAAGAGGCTTCCCACAGGAAAAATGAACCCAACTGTCCATCCCCAAAACCACTGGTTTATAAACCACCCAACAATAAATAGGAAGTGCAAATCTCCTCCAGGCAAAGCACTTCACCTTCCTACACAGGAAAAGCAGCACGTGTGACAGAGCAGATGAACATTACAATTAACCAGCCCCCAGAAGGACCACGGGGAGCAGTTGAGGCAACTTGCACAAATCCCATTTATTCTGCCAAAAATCTGCCTTGCTCCAGAAAGCAAAGAAGGGCTGAAAGAGAAGCTTTGGTCATTAAAAATGAACAGGAATTTATGCTCTGCTGGAAGTCAGTGCTGTTTATAGGAAATGCAGCTTTTATCTTACAGGATGAAACAAACTGAACTGCAATAAAATCTTTTTCGTATGTATTCTAAGCATCAGAATTATTAGAGGCTCTGCTCCCATTAATATGTTTTCTCTGTTTAGGATGCTACAGCTTAACTAAACTTTACTGACTATTCCAGTTTAATTCCTCAAGTCAACTTACAGAACATCAGAGGCTTTGAAGCAAACTATAAAAATCTCAAAGCAGCAAGGTCAAGTGTCAGCCACAGAAGAAAATTCATAAAAGATCATCAAAAGTGCCTGGTAAACCAGAAGACTTTGCAAAGAAAGGAAGAAAAAGATGAAAAGTCACCTCCAGAAAAGAATTATCAAGTGGGAGAAAACATTTTTGGCCTTTAGATAAGATGCCAAACTGTTACTTGCATAAATAACTTAATTAATATGTTAGCCCACAGAATCACAGAATATCCTGAGCTGGAAAGGACTCACAAGGATGACAGAGCCCAGCTCCTGGCCCTGCACAGACACCCCAATAATCCCAAATCAGCCCCATTGTGTCCAGAGGCACTCAGTGAATGATCCATCCTGCAGCAAAGTGAGGCAGGGACACATTTAATCCACACAAATAAAACACAGGTCATATGCAGGAAAAAAGCATGGAAAGGTGCACGCAAAGTTTGAGAAACAGCAAAAAAAAAAAAAAAATAAAGTAAGGTAAAGACAGACACAGAAGTGTGAAGCAGTGTGAGGTGAAAGCCTGCAAAGCTGGGCTGATGGATGAACTGCTGCCCGGCTCCTGGGGCTCCAGAAGAGCCCAAATGAGAGCAAATGATGGCCGAATTAACACAGGATCTGACAGCTAATCACTGCACTGAAGAGAGACACTGGCTGCTAGCACTGGAGAAAAGGAGACAAAAATCTCCAGGAGAAAACCTGGACAGGGCTGGAGGAAATGTGCAGCCAGCTACTCCTCACCTCTATCTTCCTTCATGTTCTCGTGCTCCCCCAGGTATATAGTCATATTTATATTTGTGATGATATTTATATTTATATTTATGAATATATTTATATTTGTATGTATAATTGTATGTATATTTGTATTTGTATTTGTATTTGTATTTGTATTATTTATATTTATATTTATATTATTTATATTTATATCCATGATTATATTTATATTTATAATAATATTTATGTTTATTTATAGTTATAGTAATAGTTATATTTATCTTCTGATGAAACGGGCAATTTAAAAGTTTGTGTTATCTTCATCTACCACCTACTTCTGCCTCAGCAGAAAACAGCAACAAGGGTGCCAAGCAGCACAGCCTGTGCCACATGAGAATGTATCCAACAGACGAGTTCAGCTACCACATCCCCAGCCTGGCCTGCTGACCAACCAAAAATAATCATTAACTGTGGCCAGTGCAGCACAGCTAAACTAGATCTACTCTGGGATTTTTCCAGAGCAAGCTATTTATTTGCATAAATAACAAATATTCATATTTCTTATATATGATTTTATATATTGATAGATTTTATATTGATATATTTTATACATAAATAAATAGATCTATTTGCATAAATAATAACAAATAAATAGCATAGCTATGTGTTATTCCCTCGCAGGTGTGGAAATGAGGAATGCTGTGTGTGGAGGCTCCTTGCCCACTCAGAGCTCACTCTTCAGAGGTTTGATGGGACACTCAACACCATCCCTGCACTGCTGGCACAAAGCACCTCACTGAAATAAACTGTATTATTTTCACAGCCTACCACAGAAGAAGAGGAGTTGCTCTATTTCTGTTTTTCCCTCCTGACTTCTCAGCTCAATAAATACCAGAAAAGCACAATCCACATGGATTATCAATGCTTACAGGTTACATAATCCCACAATCTCAGATGAAATGCTGGAAGTATTTAATGTCAAAGCAAACTACTGCTATCTTTAGGTGCTCTGTCTGTTTGCTTACCTTTGCTGGCACTCTCAACATGCTGCAGTTCATCTGGGAATTTTAAGATGTCCCGGTAATTCTCCTCACAGATTTCTGCCAGAAAATGCAACAGGGTGGTTTTCTGATCTGATGATTTTGTATCTCGAATCTAAAAAGTGAACAAAGGAGAAAACAAAAAGAGAAAAAAAAATTTCTTAAAATATTTCAATAAAGTGAATGTTGCAGGCTTCAACTCATTAGCAAAAAGTTACCTATATGGGTTGCCTGCAAATAAACAGGTTATTTAAGAAACAAAATGTCTTGAATTCTTCATAATTTAGGACTACAAAAGGAATTTACCCTATGATGTACTTTAAGCAAGAATGATTAATTTTTATGAGAACAAGATCTGAAGACAGTCCATAAAGTTCTGAGATTTTAGCATTGCCAGTTCAAAATCCCCCAGGTAAAAAATAGCTGTGTACAGAATTAAACAGAACTGAAATTAGAGCATTCCTTTAATGCCATAAATGTCAAATGTCTACAGGAATCCCTGAAATGCTGCATAGCTGGACACCATGCTAACAGCCAGAATCTGCATTTTGACCAGTCAAACTAAAGAAACTCCTTGTTGTAAATCCACTATTTTTTCTTGGAGCAAAATCTAAACCATGCTGTGTTAGGCTAAAGACCTGGAGACCAATTCTATAGAGATACACAAAATAAATGTACCCTGCCTTGCCAGAACAGAGAATAACAAAACAGCAAAGGTAATCCTGACTGTAGCTAAAGGAAATGTAATGTATCCAGCTGCATTTATGAAAAGCTGCAGGAAAACTGTGCACAATGGGAAGTAACAGGTAAATGTCTATTTTTGCTCTTCATTCAACTGCAGAGGCATTTTTAGTGGCCTGAAACAAATCAGTATTCTTGGAAGTGATAAGACTCTGTTCTCCATTAGCCTGAGTGCATGAACTGCTGAAATGAGTTTTTTTAGTTAAAAAAATAAAAATAAAACTCTGAACTAGCTGTTAGAATCAAGGACCAGTGGCACGTTTCCAAAAACCTTATGGCTGAATCCCATGGCACAGTGCACATGTCTAGACAAAGGAACATCATGAACTTAAGAGAATGAGAGAAGAAATTCAAGACCAAATTTCTGAGTTTGCCCATTTTTGTGCAGATGTGAAGAAGGGATGTGTGAGCTGGAGGAAGATCTAGCAGGAGCAGTGATTTCCTCTTATTCACAAAGGCAAGACAGAGTAGGTGTATGTAAGAGTTTGAGAGGAGCACTCTTCACTTGACAGAGAATTAGTAATACATCTGGAAAGAATTGTTTTAACAGAATTTTACTCATCTAGTACAGTTCTTACACAGAAGTAAGCTACAACATACACAACAAATGAAATAAAGGATTTATTTAAGAAGAATACATAAATGCGTGTGTAAAATCTCCTATTTGTTTTCTCATTCTCTAAATCACTTGAAGTTCTAATTCTATAATCCTCATGACAGGCTTGCCATCGATGTTCAATTTAATAGAGGCCTTTCAGCTTTAAGGATTACCCTGTTAGGAATAAATGAGTGCAGTGGAAAAACAGGCTTTTAAAAATATAAGGTATTTAGGCAATTAAGAAAGCAATTTAATTCATACCAATTCAGCGATTAAAGACTAAACAATGCTCAGTAATGGTATGCAGTTCAAGGGCTTTAATGTGTTACATACACAGAAGTTCTTCTGACTTTAAAAAAATAGTAGATTTACTGGCTAAACATCTGCATGGAAAAAAGAAATTGCATTTCAATTTGTCTGTGAACAACAGTAGTGGGATTTGCAGTCTTTGATCTCTCTGACATCATCAAGTGGATAAAGCGCTTTTTTTTCTAAATGGACAAAATTATTTTGCTTTCAAATTACAACAGGAACATGTTTTGCCACCAAGAGCAGCATCAGAACAAGAGTCAGCATTGGCACCTTGTAGTAAACAAGTATTTAGATCTTGAACAAATGTATCAAATTCATTTCTTTGGCCCAATCATAAACAAGTCTCTGCTATATTAATCTTTACTTTTAACATAATGGATGCAGATGGGTCTTCTTGATGTTTAGAATCAATATCTGTCCTTTAAAAATCAAGTCCTAAGCCCACTGGTATAATGACACATAAGATAGGTGCTGTTTGAGTGTAGCTTAGCACACAATATGTAAATATAAAAATAGAAATGAAAGGTAGGAAGTGGACAGGTGGCAGCTTGGTTGTGTCTGTATTCACACCCTGTACTTGTATTCAATATACACTCATATTCAATATACACTCATATTCAATAACACACCCATTATTTCTTTTTTTTTTTTTTTTTGCATATAAATGCAATATTTTGTATATTCATCTTTTCTTGCAGTAATTTTGCCCAATAGGTTTCTTGGCTTGTAAAGAACCTAATGGCTTAGCCTGATTTCTGCTGTTCTACACACTCCAGCCAAGTGGATGAAAAGCAAAAAAAGGCTATTAAGTTGTGCTTATAAGACCAGGAGCTGGACTTTGATGAACCTCGTGGGTCCCCTCCAACTCAGAATATTCTATCATTCTATGATTCAGGATAAATTTTTAACACTGTGGTGTTCAAATTTTAAAATACAGGTTTTGAGTCTATCGCCCTTCTTTGCCCGAGAGACGGAATTTGGAAATAACACATTCCGTTAAAAATAAATGAAATAAATTGTTAGATCAGTGTGGGCTGCAGAAAGCAGCTCCAGCTGAATGCTGAAGCATTAATTTGAGGGTCAAAACCATGAGATCCATTGCTTGGGAAAGGATTAAAGGCCAAGGTACACAGAGCACAACACAGCACAACCACCCAAATCAAGGGAGACAGAGTAAGGTGTTTAATTCTGGAAGCCAGAAAAACACCAGCAGAACAAAACTCTGCCTTTACACAGAGTAAAGCATTTAACCCATGCCAGTCACACCATAACCCACTGCCAGGATGGGGTTGGGTTCTCCCAGGTACTTGTGGAGGCAGCTCTCAGGTGTGAGGGTTAAACTGGCAGCCAATGCAAGGAAAAATTTATGTACGAACCATCACTGGAGTGACACTTTATTACAGCTATAAAAAGGCTCTCTATTGATTTTTATGAGATTATAGACCTTCTCCTACCCTAGAAATCTTTCCCCCCTTCCCAGAACAAGGGCTGCTGGACAATAAATGTCCCCTCATCAGTAATGCTCCGACTGGATAAACAGCTTGCCTTGTTCTATTTGCACTATGAACAAAAAGCATCATAGCAGCACTTACCAGATGAACACACATTGATCCAGCCAGAAGGCTGCAAAACCTTCACTGAAACTGAGCTGTTGGTCCTCCCTTGAATTCAGCTCCCCAGCACCAGCAGCTGTACCTGCACATCCCTAAAACAAACCTCTCTCCTTTCAGTTCCACTCCCACAGAGCAGAATTTGGGAACTCCTGAGGGGGCTCCTGCTGCACTGGGGGTTCAAAAAGCAGCTGGATCCTCTGGACATGTTAAACAGCAAACTTCACCTTTAGTGGATTAGTGCAGCAGCCTCCCTCAGCCTGAGCACTTCTCCTGCTGTATTTCTGTTTTCACAGAGCATTCCATGCTCAGGCAGTGAAGATGCTGTGGTGCAGGCACAGGGATAGCTGCTCTCCCTGGCCAGTCATCATACATCCCAGGAATTCTGATGCTGCTGTCTCTTATTTGAACAAAACTAAGTTCTCTGCCTTCTGCCAAAGGTTGTTCACCTGTACAACCAGAGGCTGTAGATAATTTCTATCTTCAGTAACATCATACACTGCAATATAACATCCAGAGATAATCTGTTCTTAAGGATTTGCAATTACTCCTCAGTCATTAGCCTTCTAGCTCAGTCCGGGCAGGCTGGAGTTGTGCTTTATTTTATTTCCTTGATCATGTTTTAATAAAAGTTGTATCCAAAACAGATCTCTGTGTACAAAATGACCAACAGTAATAAAATTATTTTCCAAAACCAAGTATTTATCCCAGATCAATACTTGCCTTTTTTCTTCTTTTTTTCAGACTGGATAATGTAAGTACTGCATCCAGTAAACAGGCAATTAATTTTAAGATTGCTCAAGAAACAAGCAAAAAGAAAAAAAATCAATAGAAAACTCTGGTTGCATTGAAAAGTGAATTCATCACATTAGGATTCCTCATCATGAAGTGTGTGTATTTTGCACATAGATGTGTGCACACAGACATCTTCCACCTTGCTGACAGCTGACTCAAAAAAATAATAAAATTCTCTTACCATGGGCAGAAAGTCCACTAAATGATAGTCACTGGTCTAAAAAAGGAGTTATTATAACTATATAACTATAGTTGTATTATACCTATATAACTAAAAAAGGAGTTATTATAACAAAATGCAAAATAAAGGCTCCCAAATTCTGCTAGACAAGCTTGAAGGCTGAAATACGTTCCTTAGGAGCAAAAATAAAGACACCTTCATATTACCCAAGGACTGGTGGGAATGCTCCCTGTGCACTCCCTGTCCATGACCAAACACAGAGGTGCAGTCAGTTTGATTAGCTAGCAAAGCATTCTGTTGAGATGCATTTTGTTTGAATACGTCCATAGATAAAGCAATTGCAAAAGCAATAGGTGTTTTAGGTTGAATTACCATGGGGGCTCTAAGTGGAAGAGCTAAAACCATTAGCTCTTCATTGCAGTTTACTGAAATGACAACTGGAAAAATCAATAGTCCAAGACTTGTATTGTTGTCTTTACCTATATTTAAAAATTCTTGCCTTTGTTGTGATTTGTTAATCAGACCTGCAGGTATACATTCATAAGGGAAATTTTTCAAAAAACATATTAATTGTTCACATCACACTTCAGTGAGTGATGCTTTCCCTGCTTTGGGCACTCCCTCCTGAGCGCCGCGTTTCACCTGAGGGCTCTGCGCCCGCAGCTTACCTTGCAGAGAAAGCTGATGTTGAAGCCAAGAGACTGAGCGTTCCTGGAGCCAGAGTTCATGTAGTTGCCCAGGAAGAGCACCAGCTCCAGGAGCTTGCTGAAGCTCTCACTCTTCTTGAGCTCCTCGCAGGCCAGGGTCACGGCCATGATGTCGGGTTTGATGTTGTTCACGTGCTCCTCGAACGTCAGCCGGAACAGGATCCCGTTGAGGCGCGCGCGCAGCATCTTCACCGAGCTCATCTGCAAGCACCAGGGTCACAGCAAAACACAAGCCACCAAACGCTGAGCCACGAGGAGAGCTCGTGCTCAAACCCCCAGCGCTGTGCAGCCAGCAGGCTGACAGCTTCTGCGTGTTTGCATTGCCTGCCTTGTGCTTCCAGGCACCCCAGGACCCCAGCGCCTCTGTGTCTCGGGCACTTGGGCCACAGAGAGCACAGCACTCATTCCTTCCTGCTCTGGTAAAAAGATGGGAGGTTATAAATCCTGACGTTGTAACAGAGATTCTGAAAATAATCTACAATGCTGATTCATTAATTTAAATCCCCAAGACCAAATTCACTAGGCTAGGTAACAAAATATGGCCATGTCTGTCAGATTTTGCAGGAGTGATCAGAGTTATTTCCTCCCACTTAGCACACGGTAATTCACCAGAGGAATTTAAATTAGGAAAAAAAGATGTACTGAGCATTGTTAAACCACTTGAAATTTTTAATTTAATTGCAAGAATGGTTATGTTCCAAATCTATCTCATTTTACTTAGCAGAATACAGAAAGATTTCTTCCCCAATGTATTCAGCATCAGGGGCGTTCCTGAAGCACTTAGCCAGAAAAGCTTTGCTATGCGACAAATCACAGGTCTTGACCAGCAAAACAGGAAGATTTTGCTCCTGTCTCTGTTGGCCAAAATTTGGCCATGGTCCTTTAAAGACCCACAATTTTTCTACCAGTGCTATCTCCCAACAGCTACCAGAAGCAGCAGCAATAACTTTCACAGGAAGGACTTGAGTGGCCTGAATAATAATGAATTCATTCTAAAATGAACATAAACATGAAGGCGCTCCAGATGGTCTCAAACAATTCCTATGATCAGGCTGGAACAAGGAAAAGGAAAGGATCAGAAAAGAAGCATTTCAGCAGAACTAGTGATCTTTTTTTATAAATCTCCATTGTCACAAATTTCTCTCTGAGCCTCTATAAGCCAAAATCATTGAAAGTCTTGAAACATTATTCTTCTAATCATCCTGCATTTCAAAAATATCATACTGAAAACATCTGCCTTGAAAGGATCTACTTACACTAATCTGCAGTAGATGGAAATTAAAATTAATCACATAATTTGCTTTAACTTTTGTAGAACAATCTCCAATTGCTGTTTTTACTCAAAATGGCACAGAAAAAAATTGTCGAAAGCTTTAGATCCCAAAACCAGAGTGCAACAAAACACGTACAAGCCCACAGGAGAGTGTGACATAAACATTTGTGAAGAATAATCCTTAAACTTCAGAGAGGCATCCTTTCTTCTTTAATACTGTGTAGGGTCATGGAACACTGACCATTTATTAGCTTTTGACCAGCAACCCAGCAGTAAGTTCTAATTCCATTCCCTGACCTACATAATATTTTAAAACTATCTTGACAATTTCCTAAGAGCTGTTTCACGTGGGTTGTTTCCTTAAAACCAGAACATTTTTATACCCATAATGCCCTTTAGGTATCAGTAGAAGATGGCCACAAATGCTATTTTAGTTCCTCCTGCCCCACCTTGCCCTGATTTCCCCTTTTGGGGGCCTGTTCCTAAATCCACGTGTTCAGTGGCAGAGAAAGAGGGATCACATACTGAACTTGGAGCGATCTCCTCGCGTCAGGTAAGGAGCAAAGCCTACATTCACTTGGAAAGCTCAAATTCTTTAAGGCTCTAAATAAAATTAGTGTCAAAGGCACGTAAGAAATGAAACATTCCAACAGGGGCATGGAACAGCAAGCACTGGCTTCCCCTGCAAACTGTTAAAGAGGCAAGAAAATGGATATTTCTTTTCCAGCTGACTGTCAGTGATGGGCTGCATGTCATTATTTCCCCTTCTGGGCTCTCATAAAGGTCTTGTCTGAACTCTCTACCTAATCAAGTTCTTTATTCAGTTCTTTTTGCTTTATTATCATCATTCAATTCTCAAGCTCTGTATTAAAACGAGGATCAAAGGCTATTGGAGAAAGGCAAAAAGCACAATTAAATTTGCCTCACTTCCTAAGAAAAAGCTGACATTCCTCTAATAAAAATTTGTCAACTTACTAAGACAACTTAGCCTCTTACCTATGTTATATTAAAGTTGCCTTTTTTCGCTGGAAACGTTCTAGGAAGATTAATTCTGCAGCAGCTCACAAAATTACAATGAGGCAAAACAAGCAGCCAATAAATTCAATTTAAAAGACTGAATGACTCTAAACCAATGGAGGTGCAATAAACTTGTACAATTCTCCCCACTTTGTCTGCCTCCCAGCCAGGACTGCTCATGACAGCTGAACTGGTTACACAGGAAAAAAAAGCCACAGAAGATGCAAGTTTATACAACTCCGCAGTCAAATTTATGCTTTTGTAACACTAAAAATGTTCAGCTGGCACTGAAGTGGAAATGTAGTTCCTTACTGAAGCTGCAGCTGTTCCCATATCATAAACAAATTAACTCTTGGGCACAAGGTTTACGTGTAGAACTCAGGTAACTCTGCCTAGCTGATTCAGTTCATCTGTTTTTCTTGCTCTACTTCAACATCAATGCAAACTTTCCTTTATAGGAAGTTGTGGTGCTTTTTTTTGATCCCAGGATATAACTTCAAAAAGTTCCAATAACTAATTAGAATATATAATTGATTTTAACATTTCATCTAAATGAAAATGCAGTTCTAATTTTCATTTACATATCAGCTGAATTTTAAGTTAATTGGTTCCTTCAAATAAGTTAATCTTTTACTAAGTATGGTTTTTCTACAAGAATTTTAAGCAACTTATTCCAACCTTTATTAAATTTGATGGGCAAAGTGATTATCCAATTAGCATATCTTAATAATTAACACACCTAAATCTACATAAAAATAAGGGGACACACTTTAAATATTATTTAAGGTAATCTATCTTCTATTCCTAAAGCCAAGGTTAAGATTATTATTAATGAGAAACTCCAAAATTAATTTGACACACTGGAAAAAAGAACTTCAGTCAAGAATTGAAGTTCAGCTGCATTTCTTCCACTTTAATGGCCAGTTCCACGATACCATAATCAGAAACAAACTCAGCATTTTAGCACCAGCAATGCAGCTAGAGGCCTCTAGAAATAAGGCAGAAGCAGGACCCATAAGGCAAAGTACTGGTTTTTATTAAAGCAGATGGTAAAGCTGAATAAGCAAACAAGCTTCAGGAAACTTGGTTCCTTCATAAGGCAAACAGCACCATTTGGAGATGTTTGATTAAGCAGTTTTTGCTAATTAATGTTGCATTAGATGCTTGGAAACTCTCTCAACTTCCTCTAGTCAGTGTTCCCTCAGAAACACCAATCTGTGGAACAGTGGCCACACTGGGACTGCTGGGAAATAAAGGAACTTCTCCGGCTTTTTCAAGGAGCAGAGGAAAAGGACGGCATTCCTCCAGTAGGAACCCCAACTCCCAGGAGCCCCAGATATGGGTCAGCATCCGAACCCAGAGCAGCCGGGACGAGGCAGGCTGCTCTTTGCAGAAGGGGATGTGTGCCAGGAGGAGGGAGCAGTGCAGGAGATGAGCCAAGTCAGAACCATCAGGGGCAAGCACTAAGGAATTTACAGCAGTCAAGTGGAAGAATGCCTACACAGCCCTTTCAATCAAGGTCATTGTGCACAATTTTGCCAATTTCTTTGCTGATTTTAAGCAGGAAACTGAACAGAATTCCCAAACATCAGAGGGTTTTTTTGTCCTAATACCTCCACCTTGCCTGCTTCCATTGAGCATTTCCCTTCAACACACTCCAGATATTCTCCCTGCACAAACCCCAAGGAATTTCTCACTTTGTCTGACAAAACTTTCTCACTTCTGTCCCCCTAGGTATGGGGGAATATACCCATAAATAGATGTATATATATAATAATATATAATATATGCATATATCATGATACACACATTCATAGATAAGTTTTGGTCTGTCTAAAGACATAATACATATGTTTATATTTTAAATATATATGCATGCTACTATCGCTTCAAAGAAAGCAGCTAATATGTATTTATAGAGATTTTTAGCTTGTTACTGATCAATAAATGGCAATGTTTTACTTCTTGCAGTAAGGCTAAGTAATGTATCCTACTTCTATCAAAATTCCTCATCTTCATTTGGAAATAAAAGATTTTTTGAACTTTATGCCATTTATTTAAAAAAAAAAATCAATAGGCTAGAGTTTTTCAAAAGAAGCCATTGATATCTTTAATTTTCTAAATCCTCTCCAAAAATCTCATTAGGACAAATCATATTCTGTTACTTCCCCAACTGAAAAATAATTTTAAAAAAAAAGCACTCAAAATGCACTTCTGAAGCCAAATTATGCTCAAATCAGAGCTTTTTAGAAAGAAAGTCTTTTAAGAGGCCTCTATTTCTGTTTTAATGCATTTTAATGTACATAATGCCTTAAAAATCCAGCAAGAGCACCCGTTGCTCCTGTGGAGCTGGGGAGAAATCCGGAGCACGTTGCAGAGGCTCTCATCATCATTTTAATCTCCTAGGCTGAGCAGGGAAGTGAAAACAGGAGCTCATTTCCCTAAAGACTCCCGAGCTCTTTGGAAGACCAGGAGCAGAAAGTGATTCCCAAGGGCTGGCACAGAACTCATGTCCCACCCTCACCCCCAGGCACGGATTAAAGAATTTCTGCAAATGCTGGAACTTCCTTCCAAGAGAGGCCCCAGCCATTCTGGCAGCCCTGCTCTTGAACAGATCCAGGCACTGAGAGGAGCAGAACACAAGCTACAGTTTTAATTCTAGGGTAAATTCACACCTCTCCTTGAGCCATTTTGCAAGTTTGTGTTTGTATAAATACAGATGTTTTATAGGTGTGTGCATGCATCCATATCAAATACAGATATGGACATATTAACTCTTTCAGCTGTTTACAGGTTTTGATACAAACAAATTTATCAGAGTTCTCAATGCCGTGGGGTAAGTGGGTCTGCCATGGGCTCTTGGAAATTTATCTGCTTGAGGGCAGAGGGTCCTTCAGAACTGTTTACATTCAAGGCAAGACAGGCAGACAGAAGATTTGGTCTGGCACCTGAGTGCCATGCTATACTGTAATTCCTCCCTGAAAAACACCCAGAATCACAGAATCAGAGGGGTGCAGCCAGGAAAGGACCCTGAGGATGGTCTGCTTCCAGTCTGGTTGTCACAGCCCTGCCCATATTAAAGACATTTCTTGGTTACCACTCATCAGGAAATAGGAACTTTTTTCCCTACTGCAGGTCCTGCAAAAACACTAACAAAAAGATTTTATTCCTAAATTTGTTTCTTTTTATGTGCCCAAAAGGAGCTGTGCAGTTATCAATCCTTGCACTAATACATACCACAACTCCAAATTGCTCTGGCTCGGCAAGATCGTTGTATTCATCTTTTAATTCAGCTAAGGCATTGAGTTCTTTCTGCTCAGGAAGATTCTTCACCAGGTTCTAAAACAAACAAGGCATTATATCAAATTTGTTACATTAAACTACCTAAGATATTAAAAATAACACGCTTAAAATACCACAACATGGAAATGCACGAGGAAATTACGGGACGTTTATTTTATTTACGCAGCTTTAACATTATATAAACATCAAATCAAAGCAGCAATTATTTAATACAGACATCAACTGCTCTGCTGCAGTCTCTGATTTGAAGAATGTATTAAAAGGTTACAGTATCATTTTTCAGGGTCTGACAGCATCAAGGAGTTTTGTCTCTCTACAATCTCCTTTTGCCCTAATGGCTGCATTTTGCTCATTAAATATCAATCAAGAAATAACTGGTCTGTGCAAAACATGACAAAAGTAGCAAAAAAAAAAATTACAGTCATTAGACATTCAAAATATCTGTGCACAAAGTACACTTAAAAATACCTTACAAAGAAAAGGTCAACAACCCAAAATTGTACAGATCTTTTGGATGGCAAATATACAGGAATTCAGGCAAATGTTCAATTTGCTTTTCCATGTCCCCAAGGAAAATTGTGAATTATTTTATGATCTTAAGGTGTCAAAATACAGATATGATAATATTTATATTAAGACAGAATAATAGTTGTTTTAAGAAATCTACACTTTAAGAAGTGTAGATTTGCATTTAATATATAATATTTTTAAAACAATGCATTAAAATATTGCATTTCAAAGTGTAGATTGCATTTAATATATAACATTTTCATATCTACACAGTCGAAATCCAAACAATAAGGTATTTGTAGTAGAGGAGATCAATATGAAATTGCTCTGCACTTCAGCTATCCAAGGGGGGTTGTTCCTTGATTTTTGATTTTACTAAACCTGAAGGTTTCTCAATCATCTGATCTGACATCTCTGATCAATAAACCAAGTCTTCAATAAAATTAGGGCTTTGCACCTATTTTCAAATACTGAGGCAACTCAGTTTAGACCAGAGTCCCCAGAATAACCATTCTGCAGGTCCAAAAAAGGAAGAAATAATTTAGAAAACCTTGGGTGAATGGGTCGAAAGTACAAACAGGAGACAGGGGAAAGATGAAAGGATAAATCCAGACCCAGTGTGGCAGCAGGAATCTGAATCTGTGTATGCTGTTAAATAAAACTACAGCAGCACTGCTGGGCTGCTAAACCTTTGTGACTTTTAGGGTTTCCATGGTTCTGTGCTGCACTCTCACTCCTCAGAGGCCACGAGCACACTTCTCCTAGAGGGAGCAAATCAGAGAGGGATGTACAGAAGTTGTACTCCATCCTTTCTACTCCCCAGCTGAGAGATTTGGGGCTCAAAATGAGACTAAACCAGCCTGAGAGCAGATTTACAGATAGGTTTGGAGTTGCAGCAGTGTCCTGAAAGGTTCAGGGAGTTTCATCTCTCACTAGAGACAGGCAGAGCTGCTTCCACAAGAAGACTCCTGAAACTTCATTGTGCACCACCCTGAATCATCTTCAGCATCTCTTCAAAGATGAAACACTAGAATTTTCAAAGATTTCTTTTTGGAAAGGGAAATTCCCAGGAATTCTTTTGTTAACAGTGTCTTTGAAAGGCAGTTTTTGTGCTACACGTGGCCATATTCAAAAGCAGAAGTGCAATCAAGGGAACAGGAAACACAACTGATACCCTGCAGCTGATGCCCTGTCCTACTCTTCAATTCTTACTCCTTCCTGCCATTTTCATGTGGAAAAGGAGCTACAACCAAAAGCAGAGGCATTTTCACATACCTGAATCAAGGATTCACTCAGCTTCTCCTCATCAACCTCTAAAATGATATTTTTTATTTCTTCATAAGGCAAACGGAAGGAACCCAAAAATATTGCTGAAATTCAGTAATACATCATTAGAATCAAAAAGGTCAAAAAAGACTGATATACAGAGGCAAACCATTTCTAGCAAACCAAAAAATCACATCTCCATCTAAACTGTTTCACAGTTAAGGAGTCTCCCATATAAACAAATGCTAGATAGGCACACTACTGCAGTTTGACTAATAATGAATTTCCTTTCTATAAAAAGGAATCAGTGACAACAATTTTAACTTTTAAACCAGCCTCAGTTGATTTAAATGCAATGTTACTTCCCAATAAAGTTTTATCTTTATGAATGACATCTGCATTCCTACTCAGCCAATAACAGATCTCTTATCCCTTATTATTACTGCTTCTATAACCATGTATAAATAGCTGCACTGCACTTACAATTGGGTCAATGATATTTATGTGACATTCTAGAAAAGATTTCACATCAAAGTGGCAATGAAGAGCTGGGCAAAGTAAGAAAAATGCCCTAACACTACCACTTTTAGGTTAACTGAACTTATACAAGAGACACACATAATGCAAACCCTTCAAAGATGGAGCTCTCAAAGCAATTTGATCTCAGAATGTTATAAAATCTCAAGAGAGCCCCATTCAGTAAACTACAAAGAATTCTTAACAGATGGATCAGCATAACATTGTTAAAAAGTGCTTTATATTCAGCCTAACTACTACAGCTGATTATCCTGCATCCATGCTGTCAAAATCTGAAATTTTCTATCAGCTGTGTCATAGTTCATTTTCTGCTCACGGATGTGGCACTAAACAATGTCCACATTTGGGTTTACACACTTATTTGCCATGGGCACAGTTGGACTAGTGACATTTATGGTGTTTCTGATTCGAATAAAAGACTCTACTGCTCTTAATGATTGATTTCCCTCCATCATTAAGGGGGAAAGAGGCAGGTTGGGCTGGTTTTGTTACCATTTGTAGCAGCAGTACCTGCACCCCTGTATCTGGTAATACCTTCCCCTTGCACCTCTATTCCTTCACTGCTCTGAGCAGAAGGAACAATCAGGAGTGGCTCTAAACCCCACCCACACTGTGCTCTGCCCAGATTAGCAATCATTTAATTGCACTTCCAGTCATGAGCAGTTAATTTTGTCAGTAAATGGAGAGAATTAACTGACAGAAACCCCAGTAACTCATTAAATCATTTTTCCATGTTACTTTTTTTCATTTTTCCCAAGTTATATAGTGAATTCAGAACGTGGATTTAAACACCACGGAGTTTAAGGCTCATGTTAAAATCAGCAGTTTTTAGAAAAAGCAACTGCACCTGTAGACAAAAAAAGACAATTTACAAACAGTGAGGTGTAGATGCTACTTAGACATTGACCTACTGCCCTTCACATCACTTACATAAATTTTGTGCAGATTTTCCATCCAAAACTCTTAATTCTTTAATCTTCTTCTTTGACTGGGCTGCTTTCTTTTCTTCTGATTCTTCTACAGGCTTTTTGGCTGGAAGGAAGGTATTTATTAAATTCTATTCATTATTACAACAGTTCCATCTTAGCTAACAGCAAGTCCATTAGCAAGCCATAATAATACATCTTTAACAATCAGTTCAAGGCAAAGTGACTGCACTGCCTCCACCTACTGTAAAGTATCCAACCAAACAAAGGAGATGTCCAAAATTGAAAGGAGCAAGAAATAAAAATATGACAATGAACAATTTTCCCAAGCTCTATCAAGTAATATTTATTTATTTTAACCCCATGAAATTTCACTTCAGCTCCAATTCACTGCAAGTATTTTTAAAAATACAGGGATTTGGTGTTACCTTGAAGCACATGAGTGCCCTCTACTGAAATATTAATAATATTTGTAAGGTCTTCATCCAAAACCAACAACATAAATCATTTGATATTTATCACACTGAACAAAGGTATATTTTCATTAATTATTTACGCTGTCAGTGGAAAAGAGCAAAACTAAGAAAACAGTGTATATTTTAGAGTGATTTCTTTTAAATTAGCAAGATTTACTAGTCTTATATTCAGCACTTTAAATTATATGGAAGGAAATGTGGCATTGGAGTACCTAAAATATAAGCTGATTTTTTGCATAATTTAAAACAGTCAATTTTTGCAGAATTTTCTTAAGCATTAAGTAAACCCATTAACAAGGATTTATTTCCTTTTAAATGTCACATAACATATTTGGCACTGAAGGAATAGAATCTTAATGTGCTTAACATTAATTGAACTTAATGAATATTGTAAGTCATTCAAAAGTAACTGAAAAAACTGGAAAGTCAAATTAAGATGAAGTTTCAAGCAGACTGAATACAGTTTTGTTCTCTGAGCACTATTTTTTGTTGCACTGTAATGAGCCATCATGGGTTTAATTACAGGTATTTCCTAAGGAAAAAAAGTTAATTTTTAGTGTGAAGAGTAACATAAAACCTCATTTTCAATCTTTTTCATAAGAAAAAAAAAATAAAAGAATGTAGAAACCAGGTATTTGTCTCCTTACATCCATTACCACCAGGAAAACATCTGGCACAAAGGAATTCTGCTGGCTTATAGCCCTGAATAATCACTTTATCTTGGCCATGTTCATGCCAGCAGTAACTAAGCCAGTACCAGGCAGTGCCCTCAGCCCCAGCTACCTCTGAAGAGCCTCAATCAGAGAAAAGTGAACAAAAACACGATTGAACAACAAAGCAACACTTGCTCTCCCCTTGCCTTCACTTCCCTGCAGGCTGGCCACGAGCAGCTGGCTTGGAGCTCGTACCAGCCCTGAGCCAGCCACCCCCAGCTGCACTGAGCCCCTTCCAAACCCCAAAGTGACTCTTCAGCCACTAACCAGGCCCTAATCACTAACTGCTCTCATTAAACAAGGAAATAAGACCAGGCGCTCAACAACACAAACAAAAAACCACCCAAGAGTTAAAAATTAGCTGTCCCATGGGGAGGCAACAAACATTGTGAGTTCTGTTCTATCACAGCAGAGAGAAAGCCTGGCCTTGTGTCTGCTGAGACAGATGAGAAGAGGGACTCAAGAAGATGAGTGACCTGCTGCAAACTCGATCTGCCAAGAGTCAAACCCTGCAGACCTCCATGGATCGAGTCTTTAAAGCACTGCACACCACAAACAGGGTCCCAGACTTGTCTCAGGGGCTGGGAGCACCAAAGACAGCCCTGCACGAAACACACGCCCGGCTCCTTGGCTTGCAGACTGCAGAAGTAACAGTTGAAAAGAAAACAAGAGCAATAAATGGTGTTGTTACCAAATAGCACCTCACAGAAAGGAAACTTTCTTCCTACAGTGGTAATTCACACAAGTCAGAAAGAGCAAGTGACAAACACCTCTGTGAGAAGAGTTCAAGGGCAATGCCAAACAGGTATTAAGTTATTCAGCTGCTACAGTATCAAAAAGGAGAAGTGGTTTGGGGTTTAAACACAATATATTTTTTATAAGCAGACATGCAGAGGGTGAGCTGAGGCAGAATTCACAGCAGGAACTCTGCCTGTACAGGGCACAGAAGGAGTTTCCCTTGTCACCCCTCCTCACCTGTGTGCAGGTGCACTCCTGTACTGGCTGTAAAATCAGGAGCTACATTTAAACCACAGCAGATCACACACTCCAAAGGTAACAAACCACGGCTACTCTGACCTGCTCGGGCCTGAAGGGCTGCAACACCACACTTATAGATCATCCATTTAACAAACATCAGATGTCTGGGGTAGATTAATTTTTTCTACTGGAAAAGGGCCAGAGGAAATGTCCTTCCCAAAAAGTTCTCTCTTCCCACACATGACACTTCAAAGTTCACTTCATGCCAATTGACAAAAACCAGAGAAACACTAGAACCAGATGCTTATGTGACTGCACTAAAGTCCAATACAGCATCAACACCCATCTTACCAAGCCCAAATTCACTGGCAGAAAGAGACACTAGTAAAATTTCTAGATGAGACAGCTCCTAGAATCTCTCCACCACCATTCCAGCCATGCTTGAGATGACATGGAGCATCAGAGAGCTCTCCAAAGCTCATCCCTCTTCTGCCAGAGGCTCTGCTCACACAACCCATTTCAGCAGTGATTCAACTGTAACACAACCTCGGATTATGGAATTTGGAAAAATAATGATCTCAATTAAAAAGATTCTTGATACTTTCCAGAAGTCGATACACCATTGCTGACCAACCTCTCGCCCCTCGTCAGGCTCTCCTTTCACAAGCGCCTGCTCAAAAATAAGACACTTTTTGGTTTGATGCCACAGAACCAAAGGGAGAGATGAAAGAAGGATTTTATAGCAGACAGCACAGGGCAGTTCAGAAAAGCAAGATGAAAAATCAATCTGGAAGCTAAAGCAGCTGTATTCCCTCATACAGAACTTGGAGCTCAGTGTGTGATTATTCATTACAGCACTTTGATAATGGTACTGGCTTAGATCTTCATTCAAAATCAGCCTTTTTCCAAACCAACAAGTCTTACAGACAGCACCAAGAGCTGGTGCTGCCATACCCAGGTTTCCATGCCAGAAATGGTCAGAATTTACAACCAAAGGTGTAGCAGAGGGGAACCTTCCTTATTCTCTGCTGATGAAGCAACAGAACACTGAGAGGAACAGGTCAGCTCAGGTCGGGAGCAGTGAGTGTGTTCTGCTGAGCCACTCATGCAGAATTATCTCGCACTGTTTAGACCGGTAGAAGGTATTGGGTGGGCTTTTCTTTATACCTGACCTCAGACAGACAGAAGAGAGAAAGAGAAGGAGAGCCACCATGACAAAGCCAGAGGAGAGCCCGTGCCAGCTTCAGCACACACATATAAACACCAACACTACATAACTAACTTTTTCCTAATTTAGAGCTCTATTAAGTTAGCAATAATACATTTGTTTATCAGTGTTGGAGGGAAAAAGCTGATGCAAGAAGCTGCAAGGCATTGTTTGCCGTTGAGCTGACATTTCCCAGTGCATGGGCAGCTCCAGCTGTGCCTTCAGTGAGACCTTCAGCTGGGAACTCATCTAATCCCACTGCAAGTGCCCTGCTTGAAACCCTCCAAACCCAGCCAGGGCGTACAAAACCCTCAACAAAACCTTATGTAAGCTTAAAACACATTAAGCAAGGCTAGTGATAGTCATGGCAAAGAACATACACAAACAGGTTGAAATACTTTAGAGACTTAATTAGGAAAAAATCCTACCATCAGCACTTCTGTACTTGTACTTTTTTACTTGTAGCAAAAAAAAAAAAGGAAGCACACATTATTCTTGAAAATTATCATTTTACACCTGCTCATTAATTTAGCGACTGAGTAACATTTGAAGTGGCCATGACTAGTTTTGTGAAATATACATGATTTTATTTAATGATATTGAAGCTGATAAAACATTTTATTGTAAGCTGAAATGTTCAGTTCATATGAAATTCCCTTCTTTCTTTAAATTATCAATGAATAATTTTAATAAAGAATTAACAGCAAAAACTGTCAGTCATGAATATGATGAGGATGAAAATTAAAGGGAGCTAAAAAGGAGTGCACTGAATTACAGCATGGAGAAAGCAGTTATTTAGGTGAACTTTAACCTACCTTAACCTGAGCTGAAATCTCCAATTTCTGTCAAGTCTGTTCACACAACGAACAAAAACATCCTCATATTGTCATGGGAAATGAATTAGTAATTTCATCTTATTTCCATCTGGCAAGTGGCTTCCCAATTGCATTTACCAGTATTTGGCAGTAGAAGTAAATACACAAAAGAAATTAACTGCTTTGTTATTGCCTCTACCTGAGAGAAGAGCTATGGCTACAGGAGTGTAGGAGAAAAAAATTAAGTGTACATACAGTTGCAAGGGATGTGAACTACACACACAAGAGTAGACTTGAGCAGCTGAAAGTAATAATTACATTGAATTTACTCCCCCTCCCAAGAAAACCTCCTGACGTGAAATGACTTGGTAGAAAAATGAAATAAAGAGCAAGGAATGCCACCAAAAGATTAGAAAGTAATTTGTAGCACAGAAGTGCAGCAAATTCTGTTGCAACACAATAAAACTTCTCCAAGTCTGGCTAAATTGATCATCTTGGAACGCCACAGATAGTCGGGCTCCCATTTCCATGCTGTTCCTGGAGGCACTCAGGAATGGAAATAAAAGTCAAATGAAGGGGGAGAAGGAGGCAAGTCAAACACAAAGCAGTCTCAAATTTGCAGTTGCTCTCTTGCCTCAGCAATACACCCACCCCGAGGGTGTCCCTTGGTGTGCCCACAGCATGCCCAGGCTGGGATGACCCAGGGAGTGGGACAGGGAGCTGAGCTGGGGCACAGCCTGACCTTCCTGCAGCCAGCTGCAAGAACAGATGGACACCTGCAGGAGCAGATGAGCGTGCCCCAGCTCTGGCTGCAGGCACAGAATGGACTCGGACAAACTCTGTGTGCTCAGGCCAAACTGCACCAACAACCTGCTGGTCATCAACGAGTGCAAACGTGTCCATGGACTCGTGGAAGGCTTCGGGGTGGAAAAGCCCTCTAAGATCCTGCAGTCCAAGCAGCAGCAGCACGTTCAGCACCACGTGCTCAAGTGCCACATCCAGGTGGTTTTGAACACCTCCAGCATGCCCATTTCCCTGGGCAGCTTGAGTTGATGCTTGCCAAGCCTTTCTGCAAAGACATTTTTCCCGAGATGCAATCCAAACCTCCCCTGGTGCAACCCAAAGCCGTTTCCTCTGCTCCTGTCCCTTGTCACCTGGAGAAGCAGAGCCCTGGTGCTGGCAGCAAGGAGAAAGCCACAGTACAAGCTCAACAGAGCAGTGACCAAGGAGCAATTCCCTCACCTGCCCTGCATCCAGTGACAGAGAACGTTCAGAGGATCCCAGAGGAGAGGCTCTGGCAGAGGCCACGGCTCTCACAGCTGAAGGCACACTCTCCTGGATCCTGCAGAGCATGTGCCACACAATCCATGAACTGGGATTAAGGATGTTTGGCATCCAAATGCATTTACAGCTTCACTCTGTCATTTGGGCTCTAACTTTGACAACCAGCAAACAGTTTTCCCAAATATCCAGAGAGAAATGCAAGAGCATCAGCAGATGTCAGCCACGCCTCCTGTCAATTCAGGCAGCAGCTGTGGGATCTCATGTTTATTCCCAATGCCACCTGGCATTTTTCAGTTCACCTAAAATCACTCAGTTACCAATTCCTGAAGCAAAATTAATTAAGCACTCCTGCTGTCACTCTGTCCTTTCTGCAATCAGAAGAGCTCAATACCTGGTACAGCAATAAAAAAAGAATTATTATAAAGCAAGCAATTGATCTAGAAGTGAATCTTACACTGAGCTCTCAAGATAAAAAAATAAAACTACCAGGGAGGAAAAAACATGGAACCTCTTGCAATCTTGTATGTTTTTTGCCTAATTAATGTAATCAAGCTGAAGGAAGTGGCATCAACCCAACAAATTATGCTCTGTGGAAGAATAAAAGAGATCATAACTTAGTTTTACAAATTAGTTTTGCAAAAAAAAAAAGTAACAGGGGATCTGTACTCTTATAAATTGTTCTTATAATTGATTGCTACTTTATTCGACCACCAAATTTAATGACTACTATTAATTTCTCATGAAACATTCTTTGCTCTGTTAAAATTGCCCTAAAAATGATTGTAAATAGTCTAATTGTCAATCTAGCAAGAACTTGTGCAGCAAAGTTGTACAGCCAAAGTGGACTTAATTACCCACTCTGTACTGGGAATTGCTTTCACCTTGCTGTCAACAGCATCAAGGAGATGCCTGGGCCACAAAAAAATCCAAAAAAAGACAACAACCAAAACAACTCCTCTCCCCATGCACACACAGAAAATCCCAAACACGCCCACACCCAACTTCACAACTGGCTTTGCCTGTGGAAGATTCTGTGAGACAGTAAAAGCAAATATTGACAATTCTTGACACACAAATGGCCACAGAAATACAGATGAACATCAGCGATCAAACGACAGCAGGGAAACAAGGATTAAACTGAAAATACCCTCCGTGGGCCCCATTTCCAGTGTGGGAGATGTGCTGTAAGAAGCTGGAATAAAACCCAGTGGCCTTTTCCATGACCTCTCCTCTCCCGTTTTCCCATGAATATTGAAATGAAGTATTGTTAATGGACACAAAATGAGTACACAGAAGTTTGGTAAGTTCAGGAGAGAAAAAGACCCAGTATTATTCAAACACCTGGTATTTATAGAATTCTAAAGGTGATTGTGGATTGGAGGATGGAATTATTACTTCTCTAACTACACTGGTTTAAAGATCAATTAATTATTTCTCTCTACCTACAAGAGAAATATGTAAACTATTATATTTATACATGATAATAGCATTTCTAATTTCAACAGCCACATGGCCCAGCTATATTTTTTCCTCTGACATCAGGCCACCATCACCACCGAACTGAGACAGGACAGCTGTAATTATTTCCCAGATTCTGATGAGTTTCTTTATCTATACAATTCTCAAAAGTAAAAAAAAAAAAAAAAAAAAAAAAAAAAAAAAAAAGTATCAAGACTCAAAAAAAAAAGTCATTAAACTGCTGTCGTATTTTACCAAGATTCTAACAAACTCATTTTCTTTTATTACTGTGAGAAGTCTAATAAATAGAATTATTAGTTCACCCACTGTTCCCCTTGATGAAGCCCATAAAAAGCTCACCTTCACAAACAAACAGACTTATGGGGAATCACATTTTCCAAAGGAACCTTCCAAATTATGAAGCTAACATCCCAAGATGCAAAAATCCTTTTATACAGTCAAGTTAATTAGATATTGGTGCTTAATGGAACACACTAAAGTGTTAGTAAAAATGAAGTGATAAATTAATTTCTTCTATCACTCTGATATCTGACATTTAACAATCCTAACTACTGAAACACTAAGTAAAATACACACGTCCAAACAGACATTTTAGTATTCTCTTCCTTTTTAAAGCATTTCTCTATCAACAAGGTTTTAAATAAACATGCATGCAAAATACATAAACATACTGAATTCCAAATAGCTTGACTTTTTAGTGTAATGTAGCCCACCCTGGTTATATACTCTGCCCTACAATCAAATATAAAATGTTACATTTCCACTGACTTAGTACACAAGAAATTTGATTTTATGTTTAGTTAAAAGAATTCTATTCTCCTATTAGGAGAAAAAAAATAAGATTAGCTGGTATTTATTGTTATGTTGAATCCACAGAACTCAAAAAGAAGCTTTCATAGGCATCAGGGCCAAAGCAGAGCGTCACAGGGTAAAAGGATCATATTAAAAATAATTGGCAAATGATCTGCCTTAATAGATTCCATTAATTCCAGTAGCAAAAGTCAGCACCCCATGAGGTTGACTGGTAAGCAGAGCTTTGATAGCTGATCAATAGAAATAAGGATAAAATGCTGGGAAATTAGTCCTCCATAAACAAACGTTTAGAACTGTGGCATTGCGGTGGATGGCATCAAATAAAGCCAGTGAGCAGCCCCTCCAGGCTCACCTTGTACCAGCACCGACGCTGGCACGGGCTGCTGCAGCCCCTGGAGCAGAGTTCTGTGCGGTGAGCAGCCCCACCAGAGGGAACAGGCCCCACGCTGGCACAGGGACGGTGCACTGCCCACTGTCCCCATCACTCTGACTAACACCACCTTCACAAGGTCATCCCAATAGCTCCGGTACCCTGGGACAGTGTTTCTGGCATTCTGATGTCACCCTGAGAAACAAACAGCCAGGCAGGCATTTGGTGACAACCACATCTGAGTACAGCCGCCCCCCACTAATGGGCTGGAGCCACTGATCGTTTCTGGGTGATGGCCAGATGGGTGCTTTACTGTGTCTTCTGTGGATCGTGCACCATTTGGGTCTGCCCCTTTGGGCAGTCTCTGAGAACACAGAGAAATAAATATAAATTAGCTATTAATGAGACTTTCAATGAGAGAAAAAGGAGGCAGCAAACCAGGATGACCAGAAGCAGCAGGGTTAAAACTCTGCAGAGCAACACATCTGTCTGAAATACAGAGAAGTGCAATGGCACAGGTTATAAATGCTGAAAGATCCTGAGTTCACTGAAGACAAAACACAATGAAGACTTTACTGTGTGTAAAGATGTGACCTCTGGCTTGGAAAAAACATCAACTGCGGGCAGCTGAGAAGTATCTCTGTTTAATCGATTCTGCGTACATCCAGCAGCAGACATTTAATACATATTAACATGTATTTACTCTTTAGACTGAGCAGCTGCTCTCAGTCACCTGCTGAAGATGAAATCCAGGGCTCAACCAGCCTGAAGTCAGCCTTGGATGGTTGTGGTGTTACCACCACCCTAGATTTACCTTGGAAAGGCTTTCTTGGGGTCCAGGTACCCCAAAGTGTTGTGAACACACCCAGGTGCTCAGAGAACACACGGGCAATGATTATCTGCCTTCAAGACACACAAGATAAATTACTGCCACATCACAGCATTAGTCCTAGGGGACCTGCAGGGTACTAAATTAAGCTGCTTGCATGGTAGCAGACTAAAAATAGTGCAGAACACACAGCTCCCAGTCTCTCACCTTCAGCAGCAATGCCAGGCTCCACTGCTCACCTCAGCACACTGCGCAGGCAGGATCCACTGGACGTCCTGAATTTAGCACCTGTGCTCTGCTTACCTTTTATATGACCAACACAAGCCAAATTTGGCTAGAGTGATTCATTAAGAAGGCAGTGTCTCTGTGCTAATGATCCAAGTCCTCAATGAAACAACAAAAAAAAAGTCAAAGGAATGCTTGACATTTACTCCACAGGTACTCCCATTCAGAATGTGCAACTTAATGATAATTCCACACTGACTTCTACTGTGTGGACTTCTTGCTTTTAGAAACCCTTTAAGCCACGGCCTTTTCCCAGTGGGAAATTATTCAGTAGTTATTCTACAATAATCACATACATTCCCACCTGACAGGACAGAATAAAGCACCTGAAAGGAAGAAGTTTCAGGGACATTTCAGTTTCTCATGTTGCACAAGACCCACAATATACAGAGTTGTAATTATGGCTTTACATCCATTTAAGATGATTAATAAGTAATTCAAAAAGCTGATACATTTGTTATTATCTGTACTAATGCCTATGCACCTAGTATTTTCAATTTCTCAAAGAATTCAGAATCTTAATAGCATGATTGTTAACTTTTAATCCTTTAGATAGCTTTTGAATGTCTCTTTCTCCAAAGAACCCTCATTCATGTAGGTAACAGAACTGTCCTTGCTCTACTATAAATGGCAGAAATTCTTGCAATAGCAGCTATTCTGTCCAAAGCAGCCTGGAACAGCATTACAGGTGAAGCAACTATCACTCAGAGAAATGCTCCATGTCAAGAGCAGATGACATTTTTTGGGGTTTTTTGGTCAGCAATAAGAAAGGAAAAAACAGTTTTGCACATAAAACATAAAATCCGTGGAGAGGGCATCATTTTTCTACAAACACAGAATCACTGCAGGTCAGCACAGTGAGCAACTGAAACCAGGCCATGAATCAGACACATTTGTCAGTTTATGCTTCTGCAGGAAAAAAAAAAATCCACATTCTATTTCTTTTGATAGAAAGTAGATTTAGGAGGAAGTGCAGGATGTGCTAACAGTTGTTCTGCTGAAAGATGCAGGGGGCAGCTCTTTAATGCAGCCTGGAAAGAACTGTTTTACAAGAAAGACCATAAATTTTCCTTATAACCACGGCTTTGTTTACAGTGGGGTTTTATTTATTTAAGCAAATACATTGTTATTCCCAGAAGTCTGCTGGAAGTTTTCAGCAGAGTGAAATATTGGTGCACAATCTATTTAATAGTCAGAACCAACTGTCCTGGTAAGTAGCTGGTCTGCTCTCCATCCTTTCCACAAGACTTTTTATTCTCCCCTACTTCACTCAGGTCACGAATTCCCAGCTAATGTTCAGCTGAAGAACCTGCACTGGAACACTCAGCTGGAGTTTCCTTCACCAACACTGAGGAAGCTGCCAGAAAAGCTATCTACAGCTCCAACCACATCAGAGGGCAAAAGGAATGGTTTCAAAACCATTCTGCACAGAGCTACTGCACACAGGCCCAGAAGTGACCTCCAGCCCATGAGCAGTGTATTTCATGTACACTTACAGATATCAATTGTTGCACAACAGAGAGAAGCCACGCCCCAGGAGAACTGCCACGGTGGATAATCCTGACAGCTCACTGAACAAAGGATTGCTGTCAAATCCACAGAATGATTTCATCATCTAATCACTGCATGGTTTGGGTTGGAAGGGACCTTAAAGATCATCTTGTTCCAAGCCCTGCCATGGGCAGGGACACCTTCCACTAGGGTTGCTCAGAGCTCCACCCAACCTGGCCTTGAACACTTCATGTTGAGAGTAACTCGATTCACATTAAATAGATTTTTAGAATATCTAACCTAAATTCCCATGAAAAATGCAGTTGTATACTTGAAGAGAAGCATCTTTTGCAGGTTATTTTTTCTGTTTTGACATTAGAGAAAGCATTCTTCTCAGTCTAATCTCTTTATTTATTCATACAGAAGGGGTTTTATTCTAGGAATATAGATTTCTATTTGTTTAAAAACAAACAAACCCCATTTCTTTTTGCAGTTCAACACAGATTCTTTTTTCAATTCAACTTCTGAATTTCTTTTTCATTGATTTCATAGAAAAAAAAACTCTCTGTAAGAGCATTATAGATCAAGACTACTTCATGAATGTATTCATATTTCATGCTAATTAGTCTTTGTACACAATCCCTGTCTCTGCAGTGCCAGTACATGTGTCTCTGTCCTCAGCTCTCATTAAATGTGCTGGGCTTTATTTGAGCACTGCATCACCGTGCCTCAATCAGACAGTTGGGAATGCAGAGCTGCCTTTCTTCCCCTGCTGGATTTTAGCAAGCTCATCCACACCAAAGCTCTAGCTCCTGAGAAGAACGAGGCATGGAGGAGGTACAGAAGGTACCAACAACCACCAGAGTTACCACACAGTGGGCTGGAATTCCAGCCTCCTGGAACGTGTGGGTAATGAACATTTCTCCGTGTGTCACCAGCAGTGATTCTCACGCTTCCCTAACGGGGACCTCCAACACTTTAAAGGTTGGAAAAATCCCATTGAACCCATTTCCTTTGTAGGAAAAACTCGATGCCTTTCAGAGTTCACCCTTCCCTTGGCTTTTCCTTACAGTCACAATTGCTTTTCCATCTTTCCTCTTCAAGATTATCATTTTCATATTCTGAGAGTTGAGGTATAACAAATTAATACAAGAACCCTGTGAGCAACCACCTTAAATATAACACATTACTAAGACAACTCAGTCACAACATTGTTATAAATACATAGAAGAGGTTTTTTTTTAGACAATACGTGTCTGTCCCCACTCCAATTCTATTTAAATTCTCTTTAAATTCTTCTGGTGAAGCTTTCTAACAAAATTACTAATTGAAACCTGCAGAAAATCTGAGCAGCAGGGGCTTTGTCACTAATATTTTTCAGAAGTTTTTCAAAGCCAGAGATTTCTTAACCAAAAGACGGCCTTGCAGCAGGCACACACACACAGGAGAGCCTCTCCCATCTCCGTTTGCCACGTGGCACTGACGAGGCAGGTGGATAATCAGTTTGTACCTGCAGAACTACTGCAGTCACTCAGGAACCAGCAGGATTCCTCATTTCAGATCCTTGCTCCTCAAGCCTCCAGTAGGGAGCTCTCACCTGTCCCAGTGATGTTCCAAAAGGGTTAAGCACTGCCAATTAGAGTAAAACTGAAGGAATGGCCTCCACGTTAGAGCATCTGACCTGGATTCAGAACAGACAGAATGCTGATTCTGAAACGAACCCCATTGCTCCAGGAATTGTGGGGAATACATTATGCTGTACCTGCAAGCAATCCATGAATAATGATAGCAGCCTTCAAACAGCCCAGACCTCCAACTACTTCCCACCTGTCTCTTCATCTGAATACAATTAAATTCACACACAGGCTGTTTGCATTTGTTTTTCTGAAGGTGCAATTATTGCAGTTCTTTCTGTAATGCTGATTAAGAATGTCCAAACTTCTCTCTCAGAACCCTTTTATGGAACAACAATACTCTGAAAAAACTCCAACTCTGCTGCAGATGCAAAGAAAGAAGTTCCAGGAACAACAAACTGGAGATAGGAAAATTGCATCCATCTGAGCCATCCCTCTTGATTTTTCCCCCTTAGGAATCTAGCACAAAGTTTGAAAAGCAGAGTCCTAAGAGACACAATCCAAGTGTGCCACACTGAGACCTGCAGTGAAATTCCTGCCTCTGCCCAACCCTAAAGCAAGAGCATTCCGAAAGTGTTATTTATATAAAATTTTACAGGAGAAGAAGACAATAAACAAAAATAGCACAACTGACACTGAACCTAACTTCTGAAAAAGTCTAAATAGATATTATTTATTATTTATTATTTATTATTTATTATTAATTATTATTTATTTATTATTTAGATTTAGATTTTTATCTGGGGTATTCTTCATTCACTGTCACATGATGAAAACAACTACAGTTAGTAGGTCACACCAACAGGACATGTATTTTACATAGGATATTTTTTTCAAAATAAATTATGTTTTCTTAGTCACTCCATATTACAAACTGCCTTTGACATAGAAATTAAGTTATTGAAAGGTGAGTGCATTAAAATGTTATTTGAAATAAAAGGTTAAGAAATAATATTTACAATCTTTCTCCTAATTGGAACTTTTGCTTTCTTTTACACCCTTCTGAACACTATACTCATATCACTCCTGCTGTCCAGTGATGAATGAAATAGGTCTTGATGCTCTGGAGAGAAAACTTGGACTGTAAAATAACTCTAATGATTTAAGAATTAAAAAATGTATATAAAATATATCAAAATACAGAGATACACATGCATAAATCTATGCTAGATGTTAATTTCAGGCAGCAGCTTGTTTAAACCATGCAAAGCTTTTTTCACCCTTGAGTTTGAGTTTACCTACTGGATAAATCCAGTGGAGAAGAAAAGGAAAGTGAAAAATAGTAAACTAATAACTCACTCCTTCTTTATGGTACTTTATTCTGTTGCTGAAAAACAACCATTTCAAATACATCCAGAGATGAAAACAAACCAATCTGCTGCACTTCTGTGTGAAACAGATATGAAGGGTGATGACCTATGTGCGCAACCCAAGGAAATGAAATTCCTCAGCCACACAGCCCCGGCTGACCCTACGCTGCACAGCTGATCCTCCTCTGCTTGGCATTCCCACCCTTCTGCAAGGGAGAGGCTGAGGAGGGAAAGGAACCCAACAAACTCAGCCTGAATCATCAGCAGACCAAGGGAGCCACCTGCAGTTTGCAATCCTGAAGCAAATTCCTGGCGAGTCCAGAGGTTTCTCCTCCTTTTTCTGTTGACAAAGCAGCATAGGTAGCTGAGCTAGTGCAACACAGCCATGCTTAACAGCAGAGATTTCTGCATTCAGCTGAGTCCTGCTGCCTCACACCTACAAATGCAGCTGTCTTAGAGGAAATCTGCCCACAGCTGCATCCACTGAAAGCTTGCAAATGTTGAAGTTCTCTGATGAATTAGATCTGGGCTCCTCAGCATAGCAAACTCAAAGCCATTTTTCTAAAAGTACTAATTGCTGCTCCTTGTATTTACAAGTCCCAAATGCAAATGAATGCAAAGAGTTTTCTTTCAAGTTTAATGGTGCACTGATCTATCATATATTCTTTATATACATTATACACATTATTTAGGTACATATCATATACATTATACATAGAAAATCAAAACCTGAACACTTTGTTCATGTTTTGTTCAATTACAGCTTACATGGAAGTTTGTCTTTTCTCTTGTCCCTTCCCACTCAAATTCCCATGATGTGAAAAACACAACTCAGCTATTAAGACCTTACTTCAGTTTTGAAAACATATGAAAATGATTGTTGAGTTGTAGTTTAAAAGTCTAATTGTAAAGCAACAGAACCCTGATGGAGAAGTTTTCCCTTGAGGCAAGTTGGATGGATAATGAATTCTGTATTGGAACAATCCCAGTAGTTACAGACTATTATGTACTAATTACTACCTTTACAGACCTACTGTACACATAATTAATTTCTTCAGAGCACTACTATCATTCTTGACTGGCAAAATACACAACCTAAATTACAAGAGGCAGAAATTAACATGATCCTTTAGGGAGAAGGCATTAACTTGCTTTGCAGTGTTTTGCAATTAGA
Source organism: Anomalospiza imberbis (assembly GCF_031753505.1). Classification (NCBI taxonomy): domain Eukaryota; kingdom Metazoa; phylum Chordata; class Aves; order Passeriformes; family Viduidae; genus Anomalospiza; species Anomalospiza imberbis. The sequence goes on from NC_089694.1 coordinate 1,774,343, forward strand.
CCATCAATCAACCAGTGAGAAATGATTTGGATAGCAGCAGGCCCAGCACTGAGTATTGTCACAGTCCTGAGTGTGGGATGTGTCACAACCTGGCTGCAGAGTCACAGCACTGCAGCCTTTACCTGCACCTGTCAGGAGACACTGCAGCATTCAATTCTACATGGATTTACCATCCCATCGATTAAATAGGAGCTTTCTGACATCACGGTCCAGCAAGCACTGAAGACATGACAGTGCTGCTGGGGCTCTCCCTTCTGCTGGTGGCCAGAGAGAAAATTTCCTATCAGCTAAGGGACAAAAGCAAAGTTTGGTAAAAGAGTGCCTGCCATAAAATGACCTGCTGAAATGATTTTGAGGATTTAAGTAGGTTCTTGACAAGAACACTAGCATTTTAAACTGTTAATTTCAGTTGTTGGGGGTTTTAGGACATTGAACAGAATTAAGTCACACACACGCCCAACTCCATCAAAAAGCAGTAGCCCAGGTTTCCTGAGATGTATAACTACACTGGATAATAATATAGTAAGCAAAAATTATTGTTCAACTTCACAACAATATTTCTCCCCAGAAGTACCACACCCCTTCAGCTCTGGCTGCATTCCTCTAGAGCAGACAGCACTCAAACAGCAAGGCAGCTGACAGCTTAGTGATAGCCAGCTTTAAGTCATTTTTGGAGTACCCTAAACCAAAACCACCTTACATGAGAAAAATTCCCCAAGTGTTTTTCTCATCGTACCAAAGAATCATGAATAGCATTCAGAGGTTTAATCAAATTTCAGTGCTGCAACTCAGAAATCACAAATCTTGAAGAAATGTGCACACCACCATTTCTTTTACTTCAGTTACCATTCCCACTGGCATTCCAAAATTCCACAGAATACAAGACAGTAAACACTAAGTCATCCAAACTGCTTTTGGCAATTGTCAGTGTGCTTCCACTCATCCCTTTGTGTGTTTTACATGCTGACTGTGCTCCTGAGAGAATATCACATGCATTTCTATTTGGCTTTTTATCACTCTCCTGTAAAGTACTTGGAGACCACCTCATGAAATGGGAATAAAGCAAGAGGGAAAGCTGATCCCAGATGATGCCTGAAATAAGCATTGGGGACATTATGGAGCTGCTTAAGGTAAAAAGGGAGGAAGAAAAGTGAACATCATTCTGTGTTTCCCTTTGCAGATGGCAGCTGCAGGAAAAGTTGCTTCTGGCATGCAATTCTTTGGGTCTGTGCTGCAACTAAATGCTCCAAGAGTCTTTTTGACTTCCAGTAGGTTCTCAAGTTTAAAAAACCTTTGAACTCAGACAGCTCTGCCTTTCTGCAGGAGTCAGCCAAGTAAGATTTTCATAACCTGGGTATTGTGCAGCAGCATTTTTAATGTGCATCCTTTGCTATGGCATCTTATTTTCTACAAACATTAAGTGAGAACCAAACAAGGAAAAATATCTGCAAGGCTATCAGCACACTAAGCTATTTGAGGAGTTTCTGTTGTTCCTAGTTTTACAACTGTACAACTATGTCAACAAAAATTTCTTCTCATTGGAAACTGTCAGCTATGTCAACATTTCAAGAGGGTTTTTTCAGCATTTTTAACAAAGCAGCTTTTCAGGAATTCTGAAACATTTCTTCAGGTTTCTGGTGAAAGAATTCAGCTCAAGGCAGAAGCTTGTCCTTTTCATTAAGAAGGGGCTCATGCCATTCTGTCATCTGCTGCTGGGCATTCCTTCCCTTAAAGGTCTTCCTGTCACACCAAAGGAAGTGACCAACTCCGCATCATTTTAACCTCCCTGCAGTACTAAGAACCAAGAGTCAATCCAACTTGGGCATGGAAAAAATGTTAAATTACTGCATGGAATAGCTGAACATTTAGACCAGAAAGTGGTTCCAAGGCGTGCTGCAAAAGGAGAATTCTAAGGGTTTAAATTCACTGACGACTGAAAGGAATATGAATGTATCTTATGAAAAACACAGCCATGACCAACTCTTTGAAGAGGTTTCAAAAGGACACAGAGAAAAAACACATTCAGAAATAATTCAAGGAATCTGCTCAAGAAATAGTTCATTACAGTCCTCTGAGAGCCCTTCCTGAGTTAATCTTTTTTAACACTGTGTTAGTAAAAATTGCTGTTCTTATCCTAGAAATTCTCAGCTACGAATAATAATGTAAATAAACATGATTTTAGGATCAGAATGTAAATTTAATTATAATTTCATTAAAAGAAAACTCACATCAGTCTGCAACACACAGTGAACTTTTAAAAGGTATTATTGCCAAAAGGTTCCTCTCCTCATGCTGTAAAGTGAAGGGGGAGCAATTCTTGTAATAGACTGTTATGCTTAATATATGTTTTAAATCATCTTCCTGCTATAAAACCATCAAATGAATTCCATGGTATTGCACAAAGCATAAAAGAAACTGCCATTACACAGTTTTAAACTTAATAAAAGCACAATAAAGAGCAAAGTAAGAACGTACCTTTCATTTGGGTTCCAAAGGTAAGTGCCAATTTTGCAAACAGCTCCGGGTCTTCAAATTTATCTTCTTCAGCTTTTACCCAAAAGCTGTTTTCTCCTATTTCTTGAGGCTCGATCTGAAAGAAAAACAGCATCTCCAGAGTCAATTAGGAGGGTTTTCAACAGCCAAGTTAAAATAAATGCTACAGAAGCTCTGTGAGAATCGGGCTGATGAAGTTCAGCCCCGGTCTGGGATGTTCTCTCCCTGCTGCTCCTGCACAAGCACGGTGAGCTGAGCTGCCCTCTGGCCACAAATGGCCTTTATTGCACTTCTCCCACTCAGCAAGTTTTCCAAACAGAACTAATAACAGCAGCTGGCTTTCAAAGTGTTCTAGCTCTCTCTTGATTACTTTCCAGAGAGTTCCCCAACTCTTCAGCACTTCTTTTCCCTGCTAGCTGAGAACTGTACGGAACAACTTACCAGGAAATGAACAGGCCATGGGGACCTTGCAGAGACTCAGGATGAGCTCTCCACTCTCTATACTAAAGGAAGAAAATGCTCTGCAATATAGAAGCTGAAAGAAAACTTGACTCTTCACGTATGACTCAGAACTGCTGCTCTGTTTTCAAAATAGGTTCCTCTAACAGCTTTGAACACATTATTAATTATTGTTTATAAGTTTGTTTACATGCCAGATAATTTCCAAGGGCTATTTAACTTTAAGATGATATGCAGGGAATTTAGCAATACTGCATTTGTCAGCCTCACTCCAATTTCCCTGCAAAACCCTGGTCCTCCACCTTTCAGCCCTGCTTTACCAGCAGCTCCAGGGAAGACATTTTAAAAAACTACCTTAATCCAACACTAATGGAGAAAACAGTTACAGCAAAGGGGACTAAATTAAACAGTAAGAATTTTATTTCTCAAACGACGGCTCTTTAAAAGTGACGCTCAAACAGACTTTCCACTTTCTCAGTAGGCAGGAGATCTCTGGCACTGTTCCCAGAGCACTTAAGCAAAGCGTCCATCTGCAGTTCCTTCCCATCATCACAGCCAGTGTTCACAGAGACACTTCAGAAATCATTCCCACAAACACCCAATGGAACTGATCACAATGACATTGGCTGCAATTACCAATATGTATTATGAAATAAAAGCCTGCTTCTCTCCATGCTTACAGGACAGCAGTCTATGTCCCACAGCTACAAAACTCCTGCAGTGCATCCTGATCCTGTCCTTTCTCCCCAAGACACTTAATTCCTCCTCCCACAATGAAGAAGGAAAGTTCTCTCTTATCCTTTTATGTAGATTATTTTATAAGAATTACAGAAAAAGTAAAGATTTTCAAACTGATTTTAAAATTTATTTAAATTAATATTCTAAAAACATGGCAGGCTGTTTTGTACCATTCTAGTTAAATATATTGAAAGCCTGTTTTTAAACTACAACCCTTAGATACACTTTAAGATTGTTTGAGCACATCTCCAAATATTTTGAAATCATTTCAAATCATTGAAGCCTTAATTCTTCTGCCAAAAGAAATTATAAATTGGCATGCCATGCATCTCCACACAGGCTCTCTCTCAACCTTCTGGATTCCTCCTCCAAGACTGGTGGGATTATTCTGCTGTTTTGTTACCTCAAAGCCTTTTACTCAGAATTTAGAGGAACCACACAACATGGAATACATAAAAGTCCTTTCATTTGCCTCGATGATTTGGTGATTTTGGTACTTTTTTCTACACCAAACATCAACATATCTATCATATTTTTTACCACTAAAAAACTGCCAACCACAACTTTAGAAGGCAATGATTTAGTCTTGAGAACAGCTGCAATTATCTAATACTCCACATGAATTTTCTTTATATGGAAGGAGCAGTGGCTCCACTGATCCAGAAGGGGTTTTAAAACAACACACCCCAGCACACACCTGGATGTTTGTACAACTTCTCCTGTTAGAGGGACTGGATATACTGAGAGGCAAGGAATAACAGGGAACTGCTTTAAGATTGTGCTTCACTTTACTGCTCAAGTAATGCTTAGAATTTAAGATGATTTTAAAAATTAAATGTGATTAAATACAATCAAGCTAAGACACTGGAAGCTCATGATGCCCACACCTTTCCCTTGAGCAGTCCCATGGCTCCTCCCAGTGGCCACAGCCCTGCTCCGGCACATCACTAACCGAGAACAACCAATAAATATCTGGGATAAATAATCAACAAGTAACATTAAGGCCTGATATCAGCCATCTCTGAGCTCACAGCAACATTAAACGCCACGAATTTAAAAAGCTGAAGTTGGTTTGCTTTGCTAGGTATGTGTGAAAGCTGCTTTAGAATAGTTTGGAGATCAATGTATATTTAGATACAACTCGATGCAAAGCTGCTCTTGATGTTCACTGCACTTGATACAATGTAAGCTGGCTTCCTGGGACACTTGGTACAACAAGGAGCTCTGCCAAGATGAATCTCACTAAAAAATCCATCACTACACAGTACCGAGCCCCTCTGTGCAGTGCAGGAGGGGAAGGATACCATCCCCACACCTGCTGCCATACCTTTGACCAGTTGATTCTCTTCATCGAGACCTCCAGCTTATACTTCTTCTTCTCCTTCATCCCGTGTGGCAATGCTGGCACCATCGGGAAGGGAGCGAAGAGAGCCCCTCCCAGAGGGGGTGGCATCGGGGGCCCCCCGAAAGGCGGCGGGGGAGGGACTGCTCCCCCGGGCAGAGGAGGAGGAGGAGGAGGCCCTGCTCCTCCAGGCAGAGGAGGAGGAGGAGGAGGCCCTGCTCCCCCGGGTAGAGGAGGAGGTGGGGGAACACCGGGCAGTGGAGGGGGCGGTGGGATGGCTCCACCTGGCAGAGGAGGGGGCGGGGGGGGAAGGGATGCACCAGGTAATGGAGGGGGGGGAGGAATTACTGCTCCACCTGGCAGGGGAGGTGCTGGAGGAATTACTGCTCCACCTGGCAGGGGAGGTGCTGGAGGAATTACTGCTCCACCTGGCAGGGGAGGAGGAGGAGGAATTACTGCTCCATCAGGCAGGGGAGGAGGAGGAGGAATTGTTGCTGCACCAGGGAGAGGAGGAGGAGGAGGGATGGCTCCACCAGGGAGTGAAGGCGCTGGAGATGGTGGGACGTTCTCACTCGGGAGGGCTGAAGGTAGTCCTGGGACTTCTTTCAGGCCTGGACCCTGGAACACAACAGAGGAATTCCTTTCAGCAGTGACAGGAGGCAGTTTGATACGAAGCTGAACCAACCAGGATGGTTTTAGCCAATTGCATCTCAAGAAAGTGAGAAATGCAACTGTTCTCCTATTTAAATGAGAAACAATAACAATAGATTATACCACGTACCATAAAGCTGCCAAGTAAACTGAATAACCTAGCATTTTTATAAAAACAAATTGTTTCAATTTTAAAGAAAATTTAATAGTAGCAGTAACATTTAAGTGAACAGAACAGCATTTTATTTCTTACCAATGCACAAAACATTTATCCCACTTAGGATACCCCGGCAAGCTGGGGCATCAGAGATGAGAATAACCATGCTGAATTTTAACAACACTCATCTGCTGCTGGAAAATCTTCCCCAGCAATCAGTGGAGCAGCTATTGCAGTGTAAGAGGTCACAGGACCAGTTCATAGCAATTCTGACATCTGGAGGGATGCAGGGTGTGCAACAACCTGTCCTGCTGGCTTTTGAATCTGTCTGAGGGTGCTGCTTTGGTGAGAGGAAGAGTAATCACAATATCCATTCTAATAAATTCTTACTAATTAATAAGGAAGAGAAACAGCAGCATGTCAAACCATCAGAGGGGTGAGTGCAGCTAAAAATAAGTGTCGTCATATTCTGTGGGGAACATAACACTAGAAAAGGGAACAGATACCAGAATTACATGGTTAATTAACCAGCGGTCAGCATTACTGTGAAGGCCCTGTCATGTCTGGATAATCTGAACTGTGTTAGAATCAATAAAACAGGATTAACAATTCATTGGACTCAAAGTACATTTTTACTTTGCACAAGGCACAATGTGTTTCTTTGGCTCAGGAGTTGTAATGCAACAATTGCTGGAGAACTCATTAAAACACACTGTCACATTTCAGTGTAACACTGGCTTGTAGGAATTTGTAACAAACATGAAAATTGGCAAGAAGGAAGTAAAAACAGAAGTGCCTGTGTCTCCACCTTTGTGTCCAAATAGGAAGTGAGATCACAGGCTTCAAGACAGCAAAAAAAAAAAAAAAAGACAAAAAAGCAACAGGCAGACCTTGCCTAGCATTGAAGGAGTACAAAATAAACCAGACTGAGGCAAAAGCATTAAACCACAATATCTGTTAGTTCCTAAAAGGTATAAATGACCTGTCTAAAACCTAAAGCTGGTATAAAAAAATAAAAAAAGGCTTATATAAAAGTGTAAGAGTAAAAAATATATATAAACCCAAAAGCCTTTAAAAATAAACACTTCCAAAACAAAAACTTTCTGCAAAAGATACAGAAGCAGCAATGTGAAAGCATAAACAAATACCTGCAGGGAAAAAAAAAAATCAGGCTGGATGCAAGATTTTTATAGGCTAAGGAGAATTTTTTCTCAAGAAAGCAGGTAGCTAGGGCAGGTTGAACATACTACTATTTGTAAAAAGCACCTCCATTAACTACCCTTAGTAACTTATGCTGGCTGCAAACCAAATCAATACACCTATAGCAGACATTCTGAACTCCAGACAAACAACTTACTCCGAGGCAAATTCTTCTCAATTCCTTCTCAAAAAAAATCAACTCAGCTGTGGAACTTAATGCGATATTTTGTCATTACCTGGGTCCGGAGCTGTTTGACTTCTGTCTCGAGTTCCTTGATTTTCTCCTCTCGTTTCTGCAGCTCTGCTTGTGCCTCTTGTCGAGCTGTGAACTCTTCATCAAACTGTAAAGATTTAACCAGCACAGGAGAGTTTGTCCAGTTATGGCCACACCAGAGCCTACACTGGCAGGAATTCTTTGAACACTATCAGAGCTGGAGCAATTGATGCACTTGAAAGTTTTTCAGCAGAATTTTTTAACATGTTCACTTTTGGTACCACAATTTCTTCCATCAACAAGGCAATGACAGAGAACCACCCAGATCCAGCTGTTCAGTACAGGTTTTTCCCTCCAAGAGAACACTGCAGACTTCTCAAACCAAACTGGAGTATACATCTATTGCAGCAAGCTGAAATTCATTAAAAATTAAATCTACAGTCATCATGTTCAAGAACATTTTCAGGCTTTTTGGCCTGAAAATGCCTAATAGACCAGACCAGCAAAAAAAATACCAAAATTTGGAATTATTTCAATACACATCTCTATAATACATGAACTTCAGCCTACTGCAGCTAATATAGCACATTCATTCATTTTTTTTAAGCTTATACCTGCACTTAAGTTATTTAATTAAGACTATTTCAGGACAGGAGAGCAACAAGTGGAATTGTGAGAGCCACTCTTTCTCAGTTTCAGCTGGGAAACAAGCTGACTGTGCTCCTGTCAGGATTCTGCTCCACACCATGAGTAGGACTTACCTTCCTGGAAAATTCTGCTGCTTTCTTTTCACTCTCTTCTACTTTAGCTTTGTCCACACAGGCATCTAGAATTTAAATAAAATACCACACACAAGTGAAGTCCAACATATCACAGCTCTGAGGTGCTCCCAACCATCATTACCCAGGGAGCCCATGACACAAAAGCAACAGGCACTTTATTTTTTGACCTGGTCTCATTTCATTAAAGGCTACAGCATTGGTCTGGTACTCCACAAGTACACCTGTAGTTTACATGCATATTTCCAGACCACTGACAAAATTCTCAATCAGTGTAAGGCTAGACAGAAGAACACAAAGTAAAACTGCTTAAACAGTACAAACCAACAAGATGTGTAAAATTGATGTCCATCCTTCCTCTGTATTTAAAATCTGGGTCCGTGCCACTGCAGTGCAGCACGATCTGTGACACACATTCTTCTATGATCTTGTAATACTGAGGTCTGCAACAGGAAACATTTACAAGGCATTAAGAACATGAACAAGCCTTTATGCAGTTGGGGAGGGGGGACAACTAACCCCTAATATCTGAATTCTACAAATGCCAGAAGAAGTATCAAGTTCAAACTCTTATTTGTAAATATTTTGGATATGATGCCTCAACCTTGCTATGACACCATGCTGCACATAAGAGAAGTTTACACTGGAAAGAGCAGATCCAAGGCATGTGGGAGTATTTTCAATTATCAGTTGTACAGCTTCCATGTTCTCTGAAGCAATGAAGGTATCAAATTGAATAAAGAAAAAGTGCCCAATGAGTTAAGAGGTTTTTGGGATGAGGGTGTTAGGCCAAGCTTCAGGTCTTTGAAATAAACACAATTATATTTACCAAGATCTTTTTATCACTAACATGGAGTGAAAGATAAATAAAACATCAGTCTCAGAGTGACTTTTTAGGCATGAGCTACTCAGTTTACCAGGGTGTTAATTTCTATTCTTGCCCCTACTCCCCCGAAAAACTCCAGCCTGGCAGCTGGCACTCACCGGACATAGTAATCGTTCCTGATCAGGAGGAAATGTTGGAGAATTGACAAGAAGTAATTTTCAGAAGAAGTATCTTTCACCATATTGTACAGCAGATGAAATACTTCGCTCACATCAGTGCAAGCATCGTTAAGAAAATAACAGTACTTAAAAACCCAGAAACTTAAAAAAACCAGAAGCCCAAAAAACCCTGCTGCAGCACAGAACAGCCACCCCACCCAAACACAGCTCCCCAGACATCCCCCATATTGTTCAAGTAAAACCCCTCCACACTTTGAGCTCCTATTCTTAGCAGTAAATACTGTTTTTCCACTAAAATTGTGCACGGAATTTCTGTGCCCTGTTTATCAGTTAGGGCATGTTTCATTATGAACCAGAACAGTCATAGACAGTTATAGACTTCATCTTTTAGAATCCTGTAAAAATATTTCACACAAAGCTTTGTTTCCACTCTGAGCTCAGCCAGGCTGTTTGCAAACACACACTGGTCAATCTTTTTCATTTCCTAGAGATGACCCTTACTTGTAATTACCTGTTCTGCAAAACAACAACATTCCAGGGGATTTTATAGTCCTCCCACTGATTGCCTCTACCTCCCTCTGCTTCCTCCTAAAACCTGCAAGCAGCTATTCTGAACTTAGGTAACCTGGAATTTCCTGCTCCTTCACAGCTAGAAAAGGCACACATCTGTAGTGTTTCAGAACCTACAAGAAATTTTGTTCCTTTTATTATCAAAACTCATTTTTCTTCAAACTTATGATCTTCCACGGGTATAATTTTATCTCTTCATGTATTATGATCCAGAGTTTAGCTTAATAAGTGTTATTTATGAAGAATTAATTCAGTTCCCAATGACTTACATTTGACATGCAAATTTAAGCACTAATTATCCAAATATTTTCCAACAAAAAAAGCAACTGGAGAGAAATCTGCTTGACAAAGCCCCTGGTAAGACACACAGCTGAGACAAATAACCTGCACATAGAGCACTGTAATTTCCATTTAATAAAGTTCTGAAGCGACACGAGTTATAACAGCATTTCCTTAAAGGATATTCCATTTCAGCTTTGATATCATTGAGACGATGTGACAGTTCAAAGTGGTCTTCATCTTTGTTCTCATCAAACACCCTCAGCTGAATATCAAGCTCGTCATTTTCCTTATCTTTCAAGGCCTGTTTTTCAAGGTAGAGTGTATCTTAATTTTTTCCTTTTTTTTAAAGCAAGAATTCCCCCCCTTGAAGGACTGCATCATGATGAAATATAAGAAATTAACCTTTAGAACAGCAATGAGTTTTAACCCAGTGCCTGGGCTTTATTATAATGATTCAACTGAGAAAAACTAAGGCAAAATATCAGCTCACAGAGCAGGTATGGGCTACAGAACAAACAAGACTTCCAGCTGAATCCATTTCTCTTAGTGGGATACAGCAGTTTCTGCTTTTTAATGTCAGAATTCCATTAAAAAACCACAATAGATATAGTTCAAAACATTAACTGACATGAGCTTCAGAAGCTTAAAGAAGTGTAAAGAAGACTTGCTTACAATTTCTGTTCCTCAGTTAACCTAGAGCATGGCATTAAAGCATCCATAGTACAAGGAGAAATAGAGAGGAGGAAAAAAAACCCCACACAAGTTAGCATTTGGAGCAGAGGAAAATGTGCTTTTTCTTTTAAGAAATACAAGCACTTGTCCTAATTCCCAGATGAACCAAGTTGAGCTTCCTACCAGGCAAAGCACATAAAAGAAGTTCCTTCCCATGCACTGATGGGAATGCTCTCCCTGATGGAAATGGAAGCTGGATTTGTCATGGCTGGGTGCAGCCATGTGTGCTCCCCAGCACAGGAGCAGCTTGTGCCAATTCCAGTGCTTGAAAAGCAGAGCAGGCAGCTCTGAATCTGAACAGATTAAAAGCCAGAGCTCTGGATCCCCCTCCTGACTCTTTTTCAACACATTAGCTGTTCAACATTCTTAAAATAGACTGTTATCACCAAATATTAATTACTTTTACACTCAGATCTGCATGGCAGATGTTGGTACACTCTCCCAAGTTTTCTATCATGTCAGGATTTGTTGCAATTGAGTTTCTTTGCTACCTAATCCATCCCCAATTCCCAAAGTGTTTAAGCATTTATTGATTTTATAAAATACCTTTCAACAGATTAAAAAAAAAAAAAAACAAAACCAAAAAATCTTGAGTTCTTGAAGCTTTCAGATGATCCACAACAAAAAAAGCCAGTAGATCATGTTAATATATCTACATGATATAAACCTTAAAAATATCCCTAAGAAAAAGTAACATCACACATCAGAAAGTGTCTCAAGGCTGAATGAGCCAAAAATTGAAGTTTTTGTTCCTGACAAATTGACAATTTGAAACTTCACATCTTAAAAGTCATAGCAGAATAAATTATGCTTCAGACAAATATAATCTCATCTTTTGTAAGAAAGTGATGAGTATCTTAAATACACCTATTTTTGATGTAAGCATCAGAATGGTTTCTTGGCTAAGAGCTACAAATCTCTCCCCAAGTCAGAAATATTCCTGTCTGTGCAGCTGCATGAAGACAGACATGCAGTCTCAGAATGAATTTCTGATTTGATTTTTCCTTAAAATGTCCCAATGCATTCTCAGCAGGCAGATTAAAGAGAAACAGATTTTACAGAAAAAGACAGGAACCACATCTACAAATAAATTAATCCAAGATTGGTTCCACAGCCAGATTCACATTCACTGCATGTGCTTTGAGCTCAGTATGCAGAATTTGGCTACCCTCATCTAATTTCTAATATATTGACTTGTTTCAACTACTATTCTGGTTTATACAGCTCATGAAAACCTGGATTTTCTCTGTAGACTGAAAGCAGATTTGGATTGATAATCTGACCCCTCTGCACCCCCAATCCTTCCCATCTGCTGTCCTGGTTAAACAGTTTGGCTATCTTCAACATTCACAGCAGACAGTGATCAGCTCCTGGACACAAATGACTTACAGGCAATATTTTCTTCAGGCCACAACGTAAAAACTCATTTCTCAAGTGTATCCTGAAATCAAGATCATCAGGAGATGTAACAAGGGCGTTGATGAGCTGCATACATGCTACCTGTAATCAGAAACACAGAATGGAAATCAATCCTTCAGTCACTGTTTCAGTTGAACTATAAAACCAAAGAGATGGAAATTATTTATTATGCAGCTCACATGCAACACTTGGGTTTATTTTAGCAACATCAAATACTGCTCTGTTTCTATATCAGGATGCTTCCACTGTATGAAAAGAGAGACATAAGAATGATCATCACAGAATAGTATCATGGACTGGTTTGAGCTGGAAGGGACCTTAAAGCCCATCCAGTGCCAGCCCTGCCATGGCAGGGACACCTCCCACTGTCCCAGGCTGCTCCCAGCCCTGCCCAGCCTGGCCTGGGACACTTCCAGGGATCCAGGGGCAGCCCCAGCTGCTCTGGGCACCCTGTGCCAGGGCCTCACACCCTGAAATCAGCCACTAGTTATTCCCAAACTAAAGTTGCCCATTGTACCTCCTTCTCTGTTTCCTCAGCATTCACCAGTTTGAAAACAAACTGTTTCTACAATAACTAAAAACTTAAAAAACCCCACACCATAACCACCCAATAAACACCCATACCCAAATTAGTCACATCACCAGGTGTTTTTTTCCATTCCTGCAGAGCATTTGTGCAAAATGCCTGGTCTCAGGATAGTGGCTAATGCTTTAATTGAACAGCTGTGCACATTAATTGATTTATTTGAAAACAGGTAGACAACAGCACAACGCCAAAAGTGCTGATCCACTTTAAAAGACTAAAATGGGACTCAAGGGAAATACCAAGTTTGGTAAAAGATGTTAACTGCAAATAGAAGTAGCTTTAGAGTAGGGGAAAAAATCAATAGCAGCAGAGGGAAAAAAAACAGATAAAAAGCACCTTCCTGTTTTAATTACATTCACTATTTAGCCTTAATAGAACACTTTATGGAGTCTCAAATTTCTATTAAAACACCCTTTCAAAGGCACTCTCTTGATAGAGCTGCATCTTCAGATAATGCAGTATCATCGTGCTTGCTTGAATGATTCTTGTTATTTTACTACTATGACATGACTTAACAAGCCAAAGCACATGTCCAATCTGAAATTAATAGAGAGAAGAGGTGCCATCTGCTCTGATTGCTTCTGCCAGAGAGACTCTGCCTTAATGGTTTGTGCTAATACATTCCCAGCAAAGAAGGATTTTGTCAGAACCAAGGTAATGAGTCTTGCAATTGTGCCTTCACCGAGGTATCAGTGAGCTTTGGGAGGAGGAGGCTGGCAGGAATGGGGGGTGGTGGCTGTTGTTTGCCTTAAATCAACAAGGTCATGGAGTGGGAGACAACTCCAGAATGAATTCTTCAGTGATAGCACTATTAAGATTAGAATGTCATTTATAGAAACTTATTGGCCATCATTAGCTCATCAGCTCTGAAACAAGAGGTGCTGATGGTAAACACAGCATTAGGGCAGCTACAGCTGACGTGCACTTGAGCCAAGACTGGAAAAAGGCATCCCAAGGATACCTGCTCTGCCTGTATTTTTCCATCTTTCAGCCAAGGTAGCTGAAAAATAAATTTTAGTACAAAATGTGCACAACTACTGTATAATGAGAAGGTAATAAGTCAAAGTCATCCCTAATTAGGATATTCAGCCACTTGGCCTCCATGCAAAAATGGCAGTACCAAAAAAACTCAACCAATCCCAAGGAAAAAAAGCTTGCATCTTAACACCAACCAAAACTCTGGTACCCACGGAGCATAAAAACCCCTATCCATGGGCACATAAGCAGCAATGAACACGATCTAAGTCATGACAGTAAAAACCACTGGCACAGATTATTTTATTTTTTTATAAAAATAATTTTGAAAGCTCACTAGGTTACTCTCAGAGAGGCACTAGTGGCTGGTGAGAGGCACACATTGAACACACACAGTGTGACAAAAGTACCAATAATATCCTGCTGCACTTCACTCATCCCAAAAGGAACCCTGCCAAAAATGGGCACACCCCATGCTACACCTGCCATAATTAGCATATATCTGAATATTTAAGAGGCCACAGGTACTGCTGCCTAAAGTACCAGCACCAGAGCTTTACCTGAGCTTTACACCTTTTTACCTGAGCTTTACACCTGGCATCCAAGGGAAGAAATATCACTAATTGCTCTCTTTAGTAAGGTCAAGATTTCTTAATCCTATTTCAGGGACAAGAAGTGAGTTCCTTGGCCTCCCACCACTAACAAGAAGAAAATCTAGTACCAGTAGGCCACTGGTATTTATCTCTCCTCTTTTACTGACCACAGCACTAAAAGATGTGCGTGAATTAAAGATCACCAAGCCACACACAGTGTTCAGCCCTTCAGCTGAAGCACACAAAGACAAACTCACCTGCAGCTGGATGAACTCGTGGTTCTCCAGGCCTTCCACAATCTGGGAGAAACGCTCCTCCCTGCTGTGCCTCTCAGCAGCTGTGGTTATAGCACCTAAGAGCTTGTCCAGGCTAAGAGAAAGACAAACTGTCAGGAGAGCACAGCACAGCCAACTTGCTCATTTTAAACATACTCACACAACTCAAGGCTTAGTGCACTGACAGAGTTTAAATGCATTTATCTACAGACAGCTGAAAACAATCCAAGAACCAAGTGTTATAAATGTCTACAAGATTCATGCTGAAATAAGAAAAAGGGGGTGACTAAATCTCTGGATTGTTATTTCAGCAATGAAACAACCAATGAGGGTTAAAAATCCCTCCCTCTGCAAGACTATGCACTTGATAACAGTTGACATGTTTAACATCTGGAAATTCTCATAAATTGTCCTTTCAGAAATCAGAATGTTTTAATCCACTTATTGCAGAGAAGACACGAAGTTTGCCCATTTCAACCTTCACTACATAAACACAGTGGTGAATTTACAGGAAACATATGCCAAGTGATCACCTTTTTTTAAAAATCTCATGGGCAAGGGCTAAATAACTCTGAGTGGAACTGTTCCAAAGCCCAGCTGTAAATGTAAACTCCTGGTTCCTGTGGTAGAAAGGTGATTTGTCCTTTCACACCTTCCACTTCAGCCACAGTGTGCAGGTCTCTGCTCATTTGATCTTCTCTGATTTAATACTTAATTAAGGCAACAGGTCTTTAATTTTCTTTATTTAACAGGTCTTTAATTATCTTTAATTTTAAACCACATTATTAAAGACTTAACAGGTTCCATTTGTTTCACTGACAACTTTTCTCACCTGTGTCCAAATTAGCAACTCACAAGCACAAAAAAAAAGCTTCAATATCTCACTCACATGTTTTCCTCTCCAATAATGCAGATAGCAGAAAGGATTTTCACTGTCTCAGTCATCATGTGTGGTTGCTTTGGATCGATTGCTCTTGACAACAGCAAGAGGCTCCTTTCATCTCCTAGAATCCTTTGCAAACCGTACTGGGAGAAACAAAAAGCTCATGGTGAAAAGGCTGTGCTTGCTTTGGGAACTCATCACCAACATAAGAGCTGAGGGATTCTCCCAAGCCCTCCCTCCCAGAGGGGTTTGGCAGCACCCCACCAAAACCCCACCAAAACCCCAGGCCATCACTGCTGGGGCACACAGGCCAGGGCCCCCAGTCTTGCCCTGGAGGCTTTCTCCTGACAGACAGAGATTCAGCTCCTCAGGAGGACACCTGGACCTTGGCAAATCAGTACCCACCAAAAGACAAGCCAGGTTTTATTTTCTGTCTATATCTGAAACACCTCAGAAGTACGAAAAATCTGCTTTTCTTCCACTTCATTGGACAAGCTCTTCTGTGAGATTTTTCTAAATGTGCAGAAGTAACCACAAGTAACTTTTATGCAGTTTTATTTGCTGAGGAGGATACATAAATATAAGACTTCAGATTTTGCTATGAATAAAGCAAAATTACAAGTTTCACACATCAGCTTCTAGAAGGTACTCATACTCTGTAAACCTGAGAAAACTGTTTCAGAAACAAATCAGATACAACTTAACCCTTTACCCATGACCTACTAACTCAAAAACTGCAGCTAAAAAGATATCAAATGTGACTCAATTTAAATCAGGTGAAAAGTATTTTATATTAACAATCCTGTATTGAAATCTGAATTTGGAAAGCTATTTTTTTCAATTTCCAAGTAATTCATTTCCAAATTCACTTTAAATTTATACTATCATCCTCTCTTTATCAAACATTTTACTTGCAAAAATCAGTAATATTTAACAAAATTAAGAAAAAATGCAGAAAGTTTCAGGAAGGAGACTCTCAACATAAGTTACACTTAGTTTAAGACCTGTATTTCCAAAGAGTTAAACACTGGATATATGAGCTTTCCTTCCCTCTCCAACATTTACCATGTTATATACATGTTGAACTCAAACCCAAACATGACAGAAGTCTGTGAATTTAAAATAATACTTACTTTATTGTTCATAAATGCTTTGAGGCACTGGATAAGTTTATGTTGATTCTTCTTATCAATACTTTCTTGCCTTGAAAGGAAAGAGGAAGATCACATAAGGAAAATCTTCACAACCTCCCCATCCCTCCCTTCAAATGATCCAGGTCCTTACTGTTTCTTGTCCAGAAGCTTTTCCAATGCATCCAACAGAAGCCCAAGACCTTCATGTCCAAAATTGTTAACCCAGCTGGAAAAAAAACCCAAAGAAAAATGTTTTTAATTATTTCTCAATCAAATGTAGAACTTTCAAAGCTATTTCTCCGTTACTGATTGTGCATCCCTTCACAGGCTCCACTTTTGGCCTCACTTCCCAAAAGATCTGACCAGCCATGAAAGCAAACGGTTCCAACGAGTACAAATTGCTGAAAGCCACAGTGAAAGGTGAGGAGATATTGCAGACAGCTGCAAACATTTCACTTCTCCTGATCCAGGGTGCTGAGAACACTGCTCTCCTGTCAACAAGCATTAGCATAATTACTCTGGTTTCAAAAAAAACCCCAAAGCCCACAACTCTCCTGCTTAGCAAAAACAGCATGATGAAAACCACTGCAGAAATTGCTCTGCTTACCTGACTGGGTTGCTGGTTAGAGACACTCTCAAGGACTCCAGGCAATTAAGAAGTTTTTCATCTGAAATTCCAGACCGCAGTTCATGGATATATTCTTGTGAGGACAGGGTACTTTCGTGCTTGCTGTTTTTTAGTCCCCCCTATCACAGAAGGCAGAATGCTGCTGAGTGTTCTAGTGATTAACAGTATTTAGATGATAAAACAGAAACTAGTATTTCCACATGAATTTCCAAATCACAGTACATTCAAGACAGCTAACTTGATTAAAATTTGTCCTCAGTGTTTAATATTTTTGGTTTTAAATTACAAAGATAACTATTTTTGCTGGACTCTTTTTCACTTCTTTGAGTAAAAGTCCATGTACTACAAATGGAATATTAAAATTTAATTCCATCATTCAGCTGCATTAACATATTTAATGAGTGTATTGTACTTCTACTTCACAACACTGTATTGGAAATAATCATAAAGAGAGACATACAAAAAACCCAGTTCATGCAACTTCCTGAGCCAATTTTTTGCTGTACCATAGTTCATGTTTGACCCCTAATAGAGATGTCTAGAGGATCTTGTTTGCTGCAAAAAAATCATACGGGAGATTTGACAAAGAGCTCCCTCCTGCTGAAGTGCCACTACAGAAGAACAACTACTTACACAGTATTTCACTATTAAATACCTGAATGTGAGTTTTTAGAGCTATAGCACTCAAACCCTTGAACAAGACAAAACACTTTTCCAAAAGGTGCAACTAATCTTTTGCACAGCTCTGACAAGTTGCAGCAGGCTTATCTCAGAAGAGTAGTTTTGATTCATTTGCAGCTCCTAAAGCTCCTTAGCTCTGAAGGGCCTGTTGAAGAGAACCCGATAAAGATGTCATGGATGTAAAGGCATTTCCTAGAAGAGGATTTATATGCATTTGGTTTTAATTGTATCACTTCCACCACAAATATTCCAATTGTCTCTCTTTCACACAGCTCCACTTCTTATGAAGCTTTTGGTTTGCTCTCTTCAAATTCTTACCAGTCATTTTCCAAAAATACACTAAGTATGGCTGATGACAAAATGACTTGGCTAAATTTAAGTTAAAGACTTTGACCTAGCCCGATTGAAGGCACAAACCAGAACTGAGTTCACAATATACTTTCAGATTCAGAACAAAACCAGGAGAGACTGTGACAGCAGAGTGAGACAACAGGGTTCTCTGCACTGTGTCAGCTTTGAAGATGTTCCTTGCTGACATGCAAAGCACCTTCAGCTGGGCATCACATCACAGGAGCAAGGCAAAGATGAGTAAGAAGGATATAAAGGGACTAGAATCAGTCACCATCAACAGCCTAAACAAAGAGATGCTCTTCCACTGGAAGAGAAAGGAATAAATGGGTGAGGTTTTATTTATAGGAGTAGGAGCTGATTGTAAATCAGATTAATACATCAAAAATCATCAAAATTCAGAAAAATCATCACTCTGATGGACCATAAGGTAAAGAACTAGGAAAAAGAAACAGCTTTACCCTACCCATTGGATGGATGGGAATCAGAAAAGATTTTATGTGTAACTAATGCACATCATCTACACAGTACAGATCTAGCTGGGCACAAATTTTGTCATTTCAGCCATTCTCCAAATGGCAAAAGAAGAGAACAGAAATGCTGCTGAGAGCCACAAAATGTACAGAGATGAGACAATGGCAACTTCAGTCAATGCCATTGCCTGTTAAGCTAGACCCTGAACAGCACTCCAGAATGCAACACAGTGATTTCTCCCAAGAAATGAGTTTGTCCTTCCACTGCAGTCTGCTGTAAGCTCCACAGGAGCCTCCAGTTCAGACTTCTACTCTGGACTGAAGCCTTTGCTACTCTTTGTTTTGTATTTAAACCAGGGTGGGATCTTGCTGCCTCCTCTTTCTGTGCCATCCAGGCCATTGGTGAAGCCCCTCTGCTCTGCCTAGTCCCTTATTTTCAGAAGAGCCATAACTCTCTCAAAAATAGATCAACAGAAGAACTGGCAGCGTGCTCTGCTAAGGCTCCTTCCCCATGGCTTGCAGGACAGGCACATTTCTTCACTGGTTCTTTGAAAAGGCACCTTTAACTGCACAGCAATAAGGAATCAAGTCCTCTTCCTTATTTTCCTCCCTCTTCAAAATGGATGGTCACTCAAGACAGCTCATAAAAATCCATTCTTGAAATCTTTCAGAGAATTTTCAGCTTACCAGGAGTACTTTTTGTTATTCCCTGCAATCAATGTCTCAGTCTCAATCCACTCTCACCTCTAGCCATGCTAACTCAAATGCTGAACCAGGTGCTACTTCTTTTATTTCCCTGTTCAAAGAGAGTTTGACTGGAATACTATTTTTAAGAATTGCTATGGCTTTATATGGATCAGATTTTACTACAAACATTTCTCATTTACTTTGAGGTGTAAGGTCTCAGTGAAAAATGTTTTACAGGAGAACACCTAATAAAGATGGAAGCAAAAGTGAAGTAGAAAGAAACTGAAGAGGGTTGGGCCCCACATCAGAATGTTCAGAGATAAAACCAATGCTTAAGAATGAAAATCTTAGAAATTCCTTCATGACTGGTCACCTTCAGTGTTACAACTAAGGCAGAGAATGGTTCACTGGTGCCAACTCAGACGAGAGCCTGCACCACACAGCAGCACCACCAGTGCTGAGGATCCCATGTCAAACTCCAGTAAGTTCAAGCTCCCGAGTTCCATGAACAGGGAAACCTCTTCTCTGCCATCTCTAGAACCCAACAGCACTACCAGGAACATCCCAAAATTCCTCTCCTCCCTGATCACAGTGGACCTGTAAATCTTCAAGGAAACAGCTCCACGTGCTGGCAGAAGCCAAGAGCCCCTAAAGGATGAATCCTGGAAGAAGCACACGGAGGTGCAAGCGCTCGTTAAGCAATAATATGCAGAAGCCATACTCCAGGCACAGCATTTCTTATTTTAGTATTTAGCAAGTTATTTGCACAAAAACATGCTTTCAATGCAGAGCTGTTCTTGCTTTCTATCAGACCCTGAACTCAAAGGCATGGGGAAGAAAACATCTTAGAATTTCCCCCCTACCCATTGTGGGAATATCAGCTTGCTTTATAAAATAACCTCTTCACAAAGCAGCTGTTCAGGCTAATTCACACCAAAAGGGAATTACACAGCAGCAGGGATTATTTGAAACTGGTTTTAACACACTGAACTGGAAAATTAATAATTTGTACCCTCAAAAATCAAATACTTTTAAATGCATAAGCACAATGAAGACATTTTCCTCAATTAGGGGAAGAATAGTGTACACAAAACTAAAAAGTACTGGTGAACATAAAAGTCTCTTTAAAGGCCACTGAATAAAACAAAGCCAAGACAAAAATATACAAGAATATAGTATGTAGGAGAAAAACCTTACTACATCTGAGGCAATGACTGGACAGTTTTAAGTCACAGATTGTTCTCTATTACCTCTACTATGGAATTTAATTACTGAATATGACCAAGCCTTGCTGTACCTGAAAAGCCTGTTTTGGCTGTAATCAAAAATAAAGTCCATCCATAATTTAAAAGAGCATCTTGGCTTTCAATCACTATTTGAAATCCATATGTAATTATTCCCAAAAAATCCTGTTTACTAGGAAACACACTTGCTGAACTCACTCCAATAAATTAAGTCCCAAATATTTGTCTATAATATTTGAATTCAATGAAAACAACATAAAATGTAGATGAGTCCTTAATAAGAGAAAAGTTATGCTCTCAGTGATCTCATCTTAAACATATTGACCTCCTGAATCCTCTAAATTAATCTTATGGTCACATTGATCTGCTGAAGGTGGCATTTCCAAGACAAGCTATGACTAATAACAATTAGAACATAAAAAAAATTCCACATCTAAACAGAATGAAGTAAGCCAAATATTGTCAATTTAAAATTTCAAGTGCCTGCCTTCAATAAAAGACAAGCTTAAATTATATTTGCTGCTCACAATGAAGAGATGAGCTCAGTGAGTTTGAATTTGGTAACAGACTCCTGAAAACTTGAAGAAATCCCCCAAAGGTGTAAGCAATGATCTCATACTGGTAAGATAAACATGATTGAGGTGGTTGACAATTATTTTGATAAAACCAGGATTCAGTTGTGCCCACTGAACTTTTAAAACCCCGAGAGAAGTCCAAAATATTGCAGCCTAATCTCTTTAAGGGGAAGTTCAGAAGAAAAAACAAAACTCTCATGTTCGTACTCACCGGAACTTTACTTCCGACTATCTGCATGCAGTGGTCAGCCAAGAGAGGTTATTGTGTAAAAAAGATAACAATAATGCATAAATAAACACAGCACAGTACTTAGTAGGATGTAGTTGCACACACATTTTTTAAACACACACAGTGTTTAATCATTAGTAGTAGTTACATTCTTTTATTACTTTATCACCTGTTTAGAGGCTACAGCTTCTCTGACAGGAAAACAGCAGCTCTACAGCAGGAGCAACTATTTCAAATTCTTATGTTTTGCTGCTGAATCTTCAGTGTTTGACACATTTACCTACAAATAACTAAATACCTGTCTTGACAGCTACATCTTGAAAGATTAAATATGCCATTTGTTAAAATTATCAGGTCAGATACTTTACATTTGACACTGAGAACACACTAATGGCATACTGACTTCTTTCTGTGTGTAACAACTGTTTTTATTATGGAGCTTTTGATCTGTTTAGATGATGTCACCACTGAATTTAATTAAGTTTCTCTAATCAAAAACATAGCCTACAGTTATAACTCCAACTTGCATTTCAGAAAATCTCACATGACATTTTTATTCAACTGCTCGGTATGGATGCTTTTAATTACATGGATAATTAAACAGTGATTTTCAGAATGCCATCTTCTCTTTACCATGGAACAGCATCTCTCTGTATACATGAACAAAAAGGTGACTTTCCCCAGAGGAAACTGCAGGCAGGCAGCACATCTGTGCCCTGTTCTGTCACCCCGCACAAATGCCCACGCCCCGGGAACACCAGGAGCACGGACATCTGCTCCAGCCTCTCCTGCTCAGCTCACCTGCTGCAAGCTGACAGCAGCCAGTTCCTTGCATAACCACTTTTATCTGATCACCAGCTGCTTTGGTTCTGAGATCTGAATGTGACTGTCTCTGCTCAGCCTCTACCTGCTTCATTTCCTACTCTTTTCCATTTTTCCTTTAGGAACTCTTTCAGAAACAAAAGTCCCTGCAAGTCTTTCACAATCAACACTTCTCTTCCTGAAGAAGCTTCCTCTAGAAGCACAAGAAGGGATTGCCATCACCAGACAATCTCTTCTCCTCTCACCCATGTTCAACTATTCAGTACAGCACAAAATGTCACCGGGTTCAGATCTGAAACGGAATTTCAATCCTTCACCAGTTCTCAGGTATAATTTCCATGGCCAACAATCTTTCTCTTCAAGTGAGAGAAGGAATGAGAAGCACAGAAAATCACTTCCCATGAAAGCATCCAGCTCATCAGTTTCAACACGTCCTCATACCCAAGGAAAATTGTCTTCACCCAGTGAAAGCCAAAGTTCCTTTCTCAGAGCTCTGAAGACAAGTGTTTCAGAAAAGCATGGTCAACATGCTGCAGACAGCACACAGGCAGAGAAAATGAAGCACCAAATTTAAAATAATTTGGTTAAGACAACATCAGCAAATGAGAGTGATATTTTCACATGAAGGGAGGGAGCTCAAAAGCCTAATTAAAACAAACATGAAATGAACTGCAGGAAAAGTCACATCAACTGTTAAATGTGTTTTGTGAGCTCTAAGCACAAGGTCCAAGTAGTTTCAGTGTAAAAAAGGAAGACAAATAATTATCTGTGACAAAAGAAAAAGGTAGAAAATCTAAAGACAGATAATTTTGAATGCAACCAGCATTTTCATGGAAGACAGTCCTGAAGAAAGAAAAGTTTGACAATTCATGATGCAGTAAAGATTGACTACAGCTTGAATTCATTGAGCAGAATAGTAGTTGCAGTGAACAGAAGATGAAATTACAAGTGAAAATGAGGTTTGGTGCCACCGTAAGATCCCAATCAACATTTAAAATTAACATCTGTATTTTAATTTTTTTTCTTAACGATCAAGATGCTAGCTATTTAGAAGTTAAATTAGGATAACACTACAGAAAGATAATGTATATTTCTGAAAGATTCCATTCAAATGCTGTGATTCAATTGCAAGGAGGACGTACTGAAGCACACAAACTTTAATAGGAGTGGCTTTTCCTCTAGGAAAAACACTTTGCAATGTGTAAAACATCCACACTAGTACTGACTTAAGCCCAAAGTGCACATTCATGTACGAGGACCTTTTAGGATGACCTGGTTTTAAATTATTAGTACATTTAGACAAATGTCTTCCCAGTTCTGTTACGTTTCCCATGCTGCAGCACACATGGGGAGCAATGCAATGCATTAGAATTTCAGCAGTGAGCCATGCAATGGTAGCCATGCTTTCCTTACTCAGCTGCACAGTTCTGGGGCTTGAGGCAGCTACATTTCAATTGCAGTGTACATCACAGACATCACCATGGTTCAACTACTTTTTGGGAAAAAATGCAAATACTTCCATTTCTACTTCCACTTTCAGCTGCTTCACTAAAGTATTTTTGCATACTAAGAAAAATTCCAGATTTAATATTGATCATCAAGTGAAGATAAAAACCTCACAAAGCATAATTAACAGCTCCCAAAAACAGTCTAGTTCATAGTTCATAACATTCACTGCATAAGCTTGAATAATTCTCCAGTAATTTGTACATTTAGTTGGGCCATGCTTAAAGCACTGGATTCCTTCCAGCACACACTAAAGACCTTTGGATTTTGTTTAAGATGAACTCAAGCAGGAACATCACTCCTCTCAGAACTTAAATCACCATTTTCATTACCATTTCATCACCATTAGAACACAAACTTCTCCTCGCTGAAGTTTATAATGTTTCATGCAAGGCATTTGCATAATAATTGCATGTCATTGTCATCTTAATTTTTGAAAGTGAACTCTGCAGAGATGATTTTCAAGGTTAACAAGGGACAAGTCAACTGTACTGCTTGTAGTTCATGCTTAAAGATTCCTTAGGCAGACACCAACACAATCTTTACTTATTTCTGTATTTGCCATAGTCAAAACTTTTAACACACATAAAGCATTGCTGGTGTATTTTATAACTAGTTAGTGTGAACAGTTCAACTACAGAAAATAAACTGCAGCTCTTCACTATTTGAAATTGTATTTCTCCACCCCAAAAATGTTGGGGTATCCAGCAATTTCCTCACACTTCTTGCACCCCAAAGAAGACAGACTTCAAAAATTCTGCATGAAGGGTTAATAAATCAATTAAATTACAGAGAATAATCAACATCAATGAAAAGTCAAAACATTTTTTCTATTTAAAATATAATTTGGAACTGGTCTTAAGACCATCCTTTCACTAAGAGTGTAGCACATACATCGCTACTGAAACCACAAAGAAACTTTGAGTACCAAAAATTTTTAAGATGAATTGCACAGAAATATGCTCAGGTTCCATCCATGACACTACATCATTGGATTTGCAATTCCTTATGGTTTCCAAGAAAGGATCAAATTTTTACATCGCCCAGCAAGGGAAATGCAAACTAACTGTTCAGATGCAGCTGCAAGCATTCAGAAGCGTGTTGGTAAGTACACATTTATTTTCTCCTACCCCTCTTAGATAAATCCAGACAAAAAAAAAAAAATCAAGTTTCAAGCTTGAAAAGCATAAGAGTCCAAGCTAAGCTCCTTCCTTGGGTGAGTACTTACGGATTTGGCAGTTGCAGAAATGTACTGGACAACCATCTCACGTTTTGTGCTCAAGTCTTTGTCTCGTAAAGGAGCTTTACGTTCCTCGTTCAGGTTCATGTCTTCCTGCAAAGAACCAGAGCACACGACATCAGGAACACATCTCAGGATTTTTAGCAGTCTTTGTTCTTTTTTTAAGCTACTTGTGTTAAACAATTAATTTTCAAACAAACAGGAGTGACTTTTTCCAGTTTATCTGCGTGTGCTTGATTTTGCCCTACCTGATTTCCTCATTTAATTCTGTCACCTCAAGTGTTCATTGTTTTTGAGACTTAGCCAAAATTTAAACCGCATCAAGGGTAGTTAACATTTGTGAAATTTGGCTCAAGAAGTAAAACTAGAGGACAAGTACAACAATTCTAAACCTCAAGCTGATGCATAAGTGCCAACTCTTGAGATGTTCCTGTGTTTTTAGTGAAATCTTATCACAGTGGACACCATTCCTGCACTATCTAATCAGAAGGCTGTTATTACATGGATTAGTAGCTTGTGGAAGGAGCAGAGGATAAACTGTTCCAACTGATGGATTTCAAACAAGCCTAAAAGTCAAAATGCTCCGCTAGATTAAATCTATTAAGACACTTCTTTTAACTTAATAACTGATTAAACACAATGCAGTCATTACTAGTCATGACTAGGCTTGCCATTAAAAGTCAAAGTAATTTCAGACTGGCACCTAAGAGCAGTCAATGCTGCCGCAATCACTGCTGGTGAACAGCCTTGTCACAGAACTGCTAGTGTCTGTGAGACAGACCTATTGTCTGCTTCAATTACCATTACTTGGAAAAGTTAAAAACTAATCCCTTAACAAGCAAATCAAGCAAGAGTTAATTAACACTTATCCAATCCTTCAAAAGACATTCACAGCTGCACTGAACAGAGCAGAGCTACCCAGTGGAACAGGACAGTTCTCCCCATACCCACATCTTACCATCATTTTTTCAAAGAGATCCATAACTTCTTTCTCTGATAAGTTCATGCAGCGCTCATCAACAAGTGCCTGGGCATGTGGGATCTCACTAATGGAAGGCTGAGAGTCAATAGGATGCTGAATGAGAGGCTTCTCTTTCTTCACAGCTGATTTTCTGAAGCTTGTGATTCTGTCACGCTGCAAAGACATTCAAAAATAAGCAGAAATAGAGAGAAAAGCAGCCAATTGCATGGCAGCAGTGCACATGTTTTTAGTTAATTCAAGCAGCAGAGTTAAACTGAACTGTAAGTAAAAATACTCTAATATTCAGAGATTACTTTGCACAGAAAGACAATAACATCTAAGGTAAACTCAGGATAGGTCACATGCAGAAGGGATTTAAATAGTTCTCACTGATCTAAAATTGCGCCAGCTAGGTTAAACTCTTAGCACTTCAAAAATCGTCAGCTCATCTTCTCCCATTACTAATTATCCTGATAGTGAATAGATATGGTACCACAAAAGTAATGTCCAATGTTCCTTCACCTGAAGAGCTCTGAGTCTTTGGAAGACAACTGAAAAAGGCAGAGAGGGGAAGGAGGTACTCACAAGTTCATCAGGCTTATAAAAATTCCTGCTAAAGTAAAAGAAAGTTTGTAGAGGAATTAATGCTCCAAGCATAGCTCATAACTCCTTGAAGAGTTTTTGAGGAGGAACTCCTGGAATTAGTGCTGAGCTTTAGAAAGGCAGGTGAAGGATTGCTCACACAGAAGCAGGCACCCATGGTTAAACACACGGCCAGACACTGCCAGGGCGCTCTCGGGTTAGGGCTGACACCAGTCCCCACTCCTGGGCTGTAAGCATGCTCAGTTACTGGGTTAATATTGGAAATAACCAGCACCTTCCTTATAAGGCCATTTTTGTTGTATGTGTAACATAGAACTCTATTCTGAATCAAGTCTGAATTTTTTGATTTAATATCTGTATTTATATATATATATATATATATATATATATATATATATGTTCAATTTGAGAACATCATGCATATAGCAATTTTCCTCAAAGGACTGTTTGCATCCACAACTACTCCTGTATCTGTTTCAGGCACTCAACAGCCTTATGAAGATGTGCTTTCATCTAACAGCAGCTTATGTAGGGTTACCAGGATCACTCACAGCAGTCAGTGCCATCTCCACCAAAACATGTAAACCAAAATTTACATTGGCTACAACAAAACGACCTCTCTGAGGTGTGAAATGTCTGATGGAGACAGACTTTGCTTGCAAAAATTTTAATTCATTTTAGATTAGTGAGTCCAGAGTGGAGACACTAGAGCAAGAGCTGTGGAGTATGGAGAAGAAAGATTATTTCTCTGTTTTGTTTCTTTTTATTAATTTTTGTTGTTCATTTTTTGTTGTTATTTTTGAGATCCCATGAGATTACCTTAAATCTCTGAAGGAAAGTGTCCCTAGATAAGCTGCATTCCCTTTGAATTTCTTTTGAACTTTTTTTTTTTTTTTTTTTTTTTTTTTTGAGGGATGAGTGGTACAGGGGTTTTCTTGTTCCTTAGATATTTTTATATTTGTGGACAGAAGCACAATACCTACAAGGATACTGTTAATGTCTTTTACAAAAAAAGAACATTACTTTAATCCATTTTTTATCTTATTAGAAGACTTTAAATTGCAGTTTTGGAAACTAAAATTAGGGCATAACCCAGTGAAAAGGCTAAGGATACAACAATGCCTGAAAGGCAGTATCCAAAATTAGCCAAATGCAGTTTTATATTGACCATTCAACAGTCACAAAAGTCATTTAAGATCCAATTTCACCATACTGTCATCTGTTTTAAGTATAACTTATTAATAACAAATTTTTTTGATGAGTTTGCACTGGTGAGATCACTGGAAAGACACAAAGGCATCTCCTATGTGATCACCAGGCACCATTTCCTCATTTCAGATGTGCAGACAGTCAGTAACTAAAGAACCAGTCTGGCTTTATTTTAAATATGCAATATAAGGTTGCAATTTTAATGAAAACAATTTTGATACAAGTTTCTGAAACAATACTTTGGTACCAGTTTCAAAGTGTTCAGCTGTATCAAGTTAGTGCTACTGAATACACACTTGGTCCTTGGCATTCAGTAGACATTTATTACCCAAAATGGTTCCACTTGAGTCATGTGGCAACCAACTTTGAAGAGCCACTGCAGACCATTTACTGGTAAAGAGAAGGTCAAGAGAAATAACACTTCAGCTGTTGAGTAACAGTTTCAACATAGCCACAGTATTACTGAAGTATTTCAAATGCTTAAGGGAATTTCTCCAAATAGAAATCAAGATTAATCTTCTTCAACTGAAGCCACAAATTAAGATCTTTAGGAACAATCATTCAACTTTCTGAAGTCTAGTGCTTAATATCCTTGTAAGAATGTTATTTTGTCCACAACATTTGAGTAAAGTAGCATGCAGCGTGGAGTTACCATTGCAAATTAAGATGCTACAAAGACCTTACCACATCATCTGCCAAAGTTTTTATTTGAATATTCTATTAAAAAAACAAAAAACAACACACACAAATCAAAGAAAAAAAAGACAGTGTTACCTACTGCTTCAGAATAAAGGAGTCTATTGCATGTAATTGAACATTAAAAAGCATTTGAAATTCCACTAAGTGTTCTAAAAAACTGCAGGCCAGTGGACATGGAATGTCCATTTTTTCTGTGAAAAAGCAAGGTGGATGCCATTGCACCCTATCCTCTGGGTATGGCATTGATGCACCCGAAGCCTGCAGAGCTGCAGCAGCCCCAGTACTGCACAAAGGAGCAGCCAGGGCTCTCCAGAGGGTTTCCAAAACAAGCACCCACTCCTGGACTGGAGTGCGTCAGCAGAGCCACGGGGCTCTGAGCTCAGAGCTGAGCCCTGCCCGGGCACCTTCCCGTGCCCAAGCTTCTGCAGCCTCCTGCCAAGTGCTCGGGGCCACTGAGTCACGGCAGCCTGCAGATGAACTGGCTGAAGCCACCGAACGGATGATGCACAAACCACCCTCGCTCCCTTTGCCCCCTCACTTCTTCCCTAGCAGGAAAATCCTGCTGGCAACAATCACCAGCGTTACATTTTTATTCAGGGCCGAAAAAGCCACCCATGTTGCACCAGTATCAACAGTCACTATTATCGAGGAAGCATTTGGTTCATGAACTTTGCTCAGTTGCCACAAAGCAGTCATGAATAGGAGTTCAGGTCTGGAACTCATGGGGGGACAGAACCTGAGAAGCATTCAGAAACCCGTGGGACAGTGGAGAGGACTGACCCCAGCTCACAGGTCAGTCCCCACACAGCCCCTTGCTCATCCCCTCCCAGTAGGATCTTGTAGTCAATCAGAAGTACAAAAGCAAGAAAAACTTGATGGTTGAGATATAAAGACAATGTAATAACTGATGGGAATAAAGAAAATAAAGAAACAAATAACAAAGCCATCACTTGGCATCAGCAGGCCAATGCCTTCCCAGCTTCTGAGTGCCTGATGATTTGGGAAGCCTGATGATTTGGGAAAAACTGCCCCTTCCCCCCTGCAGCCCTGCCTTTACTGCCCAGCATGATGTGATAGTTTTGGAATGTCTTCGGTCACTGGGGATGAGCTGTCCCAGCTCTGTCCCCACCTCCGGAGCACCCACCCTGCTCCTGGAGAGAGCTCACAAGAAGCAGAAATCCTGGACACTGGGAAGGGCTGTGCAGCAGAAGCTGAAGCACTGGGGTTCTTTCTGTCAGTGCTGTTTTGGTCACAAATCTAGGACACAGCACCGCATGGGCTGTTCTGAACCAGCTCCACCTGAGCCTAACCCAGCACAGACATCTGCAAAAAAAAAACCTTTCGTCTTCCAAACTGCCACATCTCAAGGCCCTTCCTTACACCTCTGCTGTATTCTCCTCACCTGGACTTAGTATGGAATTTATCATCTTGAAAGTAAAACTAAGATGTCCACTCACCACTCTGGTAAATAAACCTTTTAATTGAGATTACAGAGAAAAATTAAGTAAAGCCTAACCCTGTTTTTAATAGAGAGACAGCCAGGCAAGCAAGAAGTTCTGAAACTCCATATGTATTTTAGGAGCTACTTGTATGAGAACTTTTTTCCCTTTCTCATTTAAGTACTGTCAATCTCTGCCAGAACTACCCCATCTCTACACTTATATTGCATTTGTCACTCAAACTGCTCTGGGCAAAGTACAGACTACTAAAACAAGATAGCACACTGCATTTTTTCAGACCTGCAAACACTCTTCCCAGATATCCTTCTGGTGCACAAGCTCCACTGCTGCCAGCAGCCACTCGAGATAAGCAGCACATTTAACAGGTAGGAGAGACACTGCAAGTAGCTGGAGGCAAAGTCAAGGCAGCTCTGTAGCCACAGATCCTCACACAATTTTGACAATCTCTTGCACTAACAAAGAAATCGCACTTCCAGGCTGATTTCAGAACATAACCCAAAAGTAGTTTACCTCCCCAGAAGGAAATTTAAGATATTGTAGATTCTGTAGTCCTCTAGCATTATTCTTTCTGCCATCTATGAGACAGCCAGAGCAACACAAGACAAAAATCTATACCTTCCTAGCTTGTTAAAGACACTGAGTCCCTGTTTGCAGGAGCAGCCCAAGGGAAACTGCTTCACAAAAATCTGAGGAAACATTTGCAGATAAGGGATATCAAATTTATATTTATACCTATTAATACATATACAGTTTAAGACAGCTGTAGATCACCTCTCTCTCCTAGTTATAATATCAACACAAACCACAGAATTTCTTCAGCAGCTCTACCGAAGAACTATTTCCTACTGACTGACTTAGTTCTGTACTTAGATGATTTAAAAAAGCTTCTCCCTTTCAAACACAGCTT